>NW_028227273.1:83480093-84116759 GCF_978045245.1 Mus caroli
TCTCTCTGAATCTTGCTGCTGTATTTCTGTATGGAGATCTGTGTGCCTGGCAGTTTGCCACTTCAAACGCCTGCCGGTTCATTTGTCACTTCTAAGCAACAAATTGGTTCATCATTTGTTTGCCAAGGAAGGCAAAGCAACCAGTTACAGTCATCGTCAGTACAGACAGAATGCTAACCTGGTCTGCCTCGAGCTTAGGAAGGTCATATGGGTGCTGGAACAATTTCTTCCTTGACTGTTATGAAACACCTTACAAAGTCAACTTAAAGAAGGGAATGGTTCGTTGGGCCTGTGGTTCAGAGTTTGGGGGACTGTGGTCCACCGTTGCAGGAGAAAGTGGCAATAGGACTTGGGCAACTCCTCCCATTGCATCTGCATTTAGCAAGCAAGCAGCAGACAGGAAGGAAGGAAGGAAGGAAGGAAGGAAGGAAGGAAGGAAGGAAGGAAGGAAGGAAGGAAGGAAGGAAGGAAGGAAGGAAGGAAGAAGGCTGGACTATGAATCTGCAAGTGCCCTCCCATTGGCTTCCTCCTGAAGACTCCATTTCCCACAACAGAACCACTGATTGAGGGGGCCAACTGTTTAAATCCACGAGCTACTGGGGATATTTTACATTCAAACCACAGCACACACTCAGCAGCTCCTGGCTCATGTAGCAGAGCATCGAAAAGAGTCCAAATGTTCCTGTGGAAAAGAATCCTCTTATTTCCATTGTGCTGTTTTGTCAACTTGGGTCACTTTCGATTTCCTTGTGCATTTCTAAAGATCTATCACCAAAGAAAGCAAACTGCAGCAGCAGCATTTTTAAGAAGGCGCCAGGGATGTCAGTTTAGACTTTCCCATTAGTTTATGATGTCAGTTCTGGCATTTCAAAGCAGGGTGCAGCTGTGTGGGAAAGATAGAGGAACGTGGTGCCCAATAATGGTCCCGCCCCAGAATGGGAACAAGTTACTGACAGCTCAGATGACCTTCCGGGGTTTCTAAAATCAGAGTCATTGGGATGGTGTGACGAATGGACTCATTGTCTCTAAAGGGTTTGGAATAAAAGCTGCAATGTCAGAAGAAGAAAAAAAAAAAACAGAATAAAAAGACAAAATACTGACAATTTACTGGGCATGACACCCTGGGGAAAGTACACTCAGTTCTATCAAAAAAGACACTTTGCCTGTGTAGACCGTTCTCTTTCTTTACAAGCATTAAGCAAGATAATGTGTGTTTTTAAGGAGCTTCATGGTGCCTGGAACAAAACATGTTTTTAGAAGAGGCTTTGCTTTATAAAGAAAAGCACAATTCACCATCAGTTGATGTGCTGAGTAGTTGGTGGGTTTGTTCTTGTTGTTGTTGTTTGGTTTTGGTTTTGTTTTGTTTTGTCAACTTGATACAGCCAGGAAGGATCACCTGGAAAAAAGGAAGCCCAGTTGAAAAAAAAATGAGTTCTTCAGATTGCCCTATAGACAAGTCTGTAGGGCTTTCTTTTTTTTTTTTAATTAATGATTGGCATGGAAGGCCCATTCCACTAGGGACAGTACCACCGATGGGTAAGTGGTCCTGGGTTGTCTAAGAAATCCATCTTAAGGGTGTCACCATGGAGTTTCCATCTCCACTTTAAGGCTTGCCTACTGTTCACTGAATAAGTCTCAGACATCCTTGCATCCTTTCAAGCATGGCAGGACTAGCATGAGCCTGTACACCTACAGTTTGTCTTATCACAAAGATCATGAACCAAGCAACAGGATGACTGTCTACAGAAATTCTTCCCATAACTCAAAAGTATGTGTGGTGTGCTTTCCTCACAAGCCATCTGTCTGGCAGCCTCAGCCCCTTTCAGTCACTTCTTCCTATCAATAGATGTTCAGACTCTTGCTTGTTGTGTAGGTGGCTAGCAGCAACCCCTCATTTTGATGAAAGAGCTCTAAAGTGCCATTACTAGGGGTGGTATTTTAATAGTTATCAGATGCACTATTTATTTGGCATGTAACTGAGCTTTCCAACAAGGGTACCTACCTGTCCTGCCCTAGATATAGAAAGCATCCTTTGTGCTGACAATGGTTAAGCTTCCCCAGAGCTGCTGACTAAGATGCATGTTCTAACATGCACATGTGTTGAAAGGATCAAATTTCCTGTCTGTGCTTATCTTGACCCAGGGAAAACCTTTTAGGTATATGCACAATGCCAGGTCTAATGTATCAAAGGCCTGGGTTTTCCTTGGCAGGCTAGGTCTTCAGAGCTGTGTGCAATCTACTCTTAACAAACCTAGGAAAGTAGCAGATAGGAGACTGGCAAGAGAGAATGGTTTCTCTTGGGGGCACGTTTGTGATAAAGTACTCTAATGCACCATACAAGGAAGGAGTGGAGAGACACAAGATCTTGAGAAATTTAGAAGCATACAGAGCATTTCCAGCTGTCAGGACAAGGTCAACACACTGAAATGAATTCTTGACTGATCTCCAAGGGATACATTTAGGAAGCGGATCAGGAGAAAGATGCTTGAAAACAACACATGTAACTTACATGGGAAGCCAGGAGGCAATTAATATACTGTAGTATCTCCTTCTCAAGGGGGACAGGTACAAGTATATGACCTGGACAGGATGTGCAGAAAGCTTAAGAATCAAAAAAAATAACTGAAGAAACATATGCTTAACTCGACCCTCAACAAGAATTTACTGAGTATCTGACAGATTGGAGGCTATCTCAGCCTCTACTAGAAAAAAATAATGTGGAGCTTTCAAAGCTGGAAAAGTGTAAGCTTGAGCCTACACTTGTGTTCTTAATTGAGGAAACCCACAATGGCACTGTCTTATGAAGATCCACACCCTTCCCTAGTGACTGGGAAATGTTTAATAGTGTTACTGGGAGAACCGGTGATATGTTCAAGACTGATTTTAGTAAATTAAGTATTATAAATCATTGTCTATGAGCTGTGTTTTAACCTAGGAACTGCAATAAAACAAATTTTAGAAGGGACAAAAACTCCCCTCCCCTCAGCAGCTTGCATTCTTGTGATAAAGGTTAACAACAAAACATCAAATCATATAACACACATGGTCACTGCATGGTGTTAAGCAGGTAAAACAAGAGGAATCAGAAGAAAGGAACTGTTAACTGGAAGGAAGGGGAAGTGGAGGAGAACCTTACCAAGAATAGGAAGTTGGGTAAAGTCATGTAGGAAACTGGAAAGCAAGTCAGGCCAAGATTTCAGAAGAGCAGGGGCAAGGTATGGGGAGGGCTGACACTCAAAATGTGAATTGCTCTAATGAGTGCAAGGGAATGCAAGGAAGCTACAAGACAAGATGCAGAAGAGGTCCATTTTAAACCCCATTCCATCTCAAAGTGGCATACGAATGTTTTTTATTTCTTCTAATTAGAACCCAATGGACCTTTTTGAGCAGAGTAAAGATCCCTTTGCCTACCATTTATTTCAAATTCCAAAGGTGAGAGAGAGCAAAAACAGACCACTATAATAATCCAGGAACAGACTGAGTGGTGGCTATGAAGAGAAGGCATAGTCAGTTTTTTGGGTTGTTTTTTTTTTTTTTTTTTTTTTTTATCTCTTTGAGTTTTACTCTTTGAGAGTAAAGCAAATGGGACTTGGTGGATGGACAGTGAAACATCCAGAGCAAAGGACAGACAGTGAGCAAAGGACAGTCAGTGAGCAAAGGACTGACAGTGACAGTGACGTGTGGCTGTCTGAGCTACCAATGTTGTCTTAGCAACTGAAATGAGGAAGGCTGTGGGACACGCAGGTTTGAGGTGGGGTAGATGATGCAGATGAAGTCAGTATTAGACCTGAAGTCTACAATGTGTGCAGTAGTCAGATGAGCTGTGGAGGAACAGCAGGGTATGCAAATATGAGAAAGAGTTGTGAACTAGAGATGAAAAGATGCAAGCCAACTCATGGCAATGTAGTTTCAGGCTCTGACTTGGAGAAGATCTTCAGGGGCATCATTATAGATAGATTACCAAAAGCATCATCAAAGGTATCATTAGAGATAGATTACCACTAGTATTGAAGCACTGGGCCTATCGGTGTCTCAACTTCTACAGATTAGAAATAACAAAAAACATTTTGTTGCAGACAAAGAAGGAACAATCAGTAGGATTACTTGAAAATAGTAGATCTTTGTTTCCTGGATGCAAAAACAAAACCAAAAACAAACAAAATGAAAACAACAGAAAAAAAAAAAAAACCCAAGTTTCAGGATAAGAGGCAGTAAACAATCAGACAAATAAACTTGGTAAAGGCTGAAGAGTCACCATGCTGACCGCTCTTGGTTTGGGGAAGTGAGAAAAGCTATTGAACTTTTTTCTTTAATGTAGCTGTTAAATAGCTTTGTTTATTTATTCCACTGCCTTCCCCAAATGTGTGTTTGCTTCTGGAGCCTTGCTGAGCTATCTGTGGTTCTGATTTGCCCCAAAGGCCACCCAAGGGTCAATCAACTACCACTTCTAAAGCTTACAAATTTGCAAATGTAGTGGACTCAAAATAAACATGACCTGAGAAGAATGTGCGGAAGGGAGGAGGGAGACCACAGATACAAGGGGGAAATTGTTTTAATTAGAATTTTTTTTTTTTTAGCAATGAGCAACCTATACAGTACTCCAGTGGAGGTGTCACAAAGAGTGGTAGAGCCAGGAGACATGGGAAGCTTCTTTAGTACAGCATTTAAAAGAAGAAAATGAATAACAAACTCTCAATATATAAGATAGCAAAAAGCTAAATATTGAAGTTAATATTTAAAATAAAAATTTATTGTGGTATTTGGACATTGTCTTAGTTTTTTCTTTCTTCCTTTCCTTTTCTTTTCTTTTCTTTTTTTGTTATGATAAAATATCTCAATAATAACAAAAACAGAAAGGTCTATTTCTTTTGGCTCACAGTTTGATGATACAGTCCATCATGCCGGGAAGGCAAGGAAGCAGGGCGATGAGGCATCTAGTCTACATCCACAGTCAGGAAGCAGAAAGTCATCAGTGTGTGTGCTCAGCTTGACTTCTTCTTTTTCTATAGTCTAGGACCCCACCTCTGGGAAAGATGCCACCTACAATAGACAGAAATTCTTGCCTCAAGTAGCTTCATCCAGACAATGCCATGGAGTCCTGGCTGTGGACCCATCTCCAGCTGATTCTAGATGTCATCAAATTGACAATGAGATCAACCTCCATGGCTGCCCACAGACAAAAGGGAGAGCTCTGCCCATGTATACTTGATCGGCAGCATGTCACCTTGGACCATGGTGTAAGTTCTCCCAGATAAAGTTTTAAGAGCTACAAACTTGTTTAAAACCATAAAACACAGAAAATTTGGTAGTCATTAGAAATGTATTAGTATTATAAAAAAAAAACTAGTGTTCTAATATTTTATTACATACCAGATGAAAGAGAAACCCAAACAACTGAAAGGGAGGTTGAAATACAGTAAGGAAGGAAAACAGTAAAAATACTGAGTACACAGAATAGCTGACCATGAAGGGATCTGACAAATAATATAATAACATATCTGAAAATTCAACGGAGAGATAAACAGCCAGTTAAGATGATGATGTGGAAGAAAAACTACTAGTCATCAAACTCAGAAAATAAGAAGGAGAAGACATCAAGGAACAAAAGAGTTCCATTGACTCAGAATAGCATAGAAGAATCACAGACTGGGGCCTGAGAGATGGTGCAGAAGATGAAGGTGCCTCTTGTGAAGCCTGACAGTCTGACAATTTTGGGGACCCCTGTGGTAGAAGGAGAGACCTGAATCATGTGAGTCTTCTTCTGACATCCACTAACATATCATGGCAGACACAGACACGCATGCATGCATGCATACACACACACACACACACACACACACACACACACACTAAATTTAATAATGTCTTTTAATTCACAAATTTAAAAGGCAGTTATGGCGCACATAGAAAATATGTCATGCAACTAAATCATCTCCTGGCTAAATCTCTACAACTGCAATGTCATTCTAAAGAAATATATCTTTAATAGACAAAGATCAGCTTAGCAAAAGATTGTTAAGTCTTAGTGCAGAAGAATTTAGAATTTTACCAAGAGTTGAAAGCCTCCAATAAAAGGGATGATACACTGTATTATTCAAAGATAGGGTCTGTGGCTATATTACCCTAAACAGGCCCAATCTTCTCTTATCTTGAAAGTAGGAATAGTCTCCATCCTCCTTACAAAGTCAGTAAATCCTTGGGAATCCTAGCAGGAGTGTCCAGCAACTTGCTGTCTGTTGTTAAAGCTTTTAGGAAAAAGTGAAGGGTCACAAAAGCCAAGAGAATGGAAGAAAACTGGTGATTATCTGTCAGTGTTTAAACCTTATAATAGTAGACTACTTATGAATCAAACTGAAAGAAAGAGAAAACCCTCAAAAGAGACAAACACACAGACACCTGACCTATGAGACAAGTTCATATTTGATGGTGAAGGCACATAAAGATGCCCCAAAGCAGAGAGGCAACAGCTGGCATTGCATGGGAGCAAAGAAAACCACCTTCTCCTCTTCAACACTGAGTAGAAGAAATGATTGCAAAGTAAAAGGGAAAACTTGGAAATAGAAAAACATTAAAAGGTAGATGATTTTATAAAACAACTAAATAATAACTTAAATTGCATAAAGCCCAAAACATAAAGAAAAGAGATTAATAAATTTGATACCAGGTAAATTAAAAATTTCAGTTTATCAAAAGGTACTGTAAAGCCACAAAATTATAAGTGATGATCACAGGGAGTATAATCAAGAAAGAGGATTCAAATCCAGGTTATACACACATGTATCTCTCTCTCTCTCTCTCTCTGTGTGTGTGTGTGTGTGTGTGTGTGTGTGTGTGTACGTACGTACATATATATATATATATAGGCAGATAATATGTGTGTATGTATATTTTGTGAAATGGTTAGGGTTTGTTTGTCTTATAGTTTCCAATCCATTATTCAGAGTAGAAAGGGCAGAAGCTCCAGGCAGAACCCTAGAGGCAGGAACTGAAGAACAGGCTGTAGAGTGCTTATTGGAGTGCGGATACCCATGGCTCATTCAAGTTGCTTCCTTATACAATCTGGGACCACCAGCTCCAGGGTGGTACCACCCATATCGGTTGTTAATCAAAAAAGTGCCCTACAGACATGCCCACAAGCTAGTCTAATGTGGAGGCAATTGATCCAGTGAGATTCCCTCTCACCTGTGTCAAGTAGACAATCAAGATTAGTCATCGTCCAATTCATGTCTCTAACTCTGGGGAACAGGCTGGAAGACTGCTATGAATTAACATCCGAGCCCCCAGACTACACAGAGAGGTATAGTTCATTCAGTGGAGTTACAGTGTAAGGCTCAATGAAAGAGGCAGTGGGAGAGGGAAGGAGCAAGCATGGTACAATTGTATACAGCAGATAGAGTATTGAAATACTACCACCATGCTGGGGATGTGATCACTTTGTGGAACCTATCAGCATTCTCTAGTGAAGCTCAACACACACGTTTCTACATATTTACTCTATTTTCCAAATAGTTATACATGTAGGTAATGTGCCAGCATAGCACATAATGTAGCATGTGTTGACAGAAGTGTGATATATCTATGTGGTGCAATACTGTATAGCAGTTATAGCGAACACAGTAAAAACATTAGAGAGGAGACAAACCAAATGATCATGTAGCAGCAGCTGAATGTCACTATAAATGTTAATCAACTCTAAAACATAGAATATATATAATACAAGAAAAATATCACTCCCACCCTAATAATGAAAGAAATATGATAGCCCATGAGTGAGCTGAACCCCCCCAAAGGGTTAAGTCACTGTCTTCTTTACTTTTCTGTGTCTGTTGTACAACACCATGACCAAAAGCAACTTGTAGAAGGAAGAGTTTCTTTTGCTTTTGGGGTTCCAGAGAGATAAGAGTTGATCGGGGAAGGAAGCCTGGCAGCAAGCAGCAGGTACAGGAGGACGAGCAGGAAGCTCAGAGCTCACTTATCTACGTGCAAGTCTGAGGCAGAGAATGAGCTGAGAGTGAAAAGAAACTTTAAACTTCAAACCCTCCCCTCCAGTGACATACTTCTTGCAGCAAATCCAAGCCTCCTAACCTACCCCAAACAGGACCAACAACTAGGGAGCAAGTGTTCAAATACTTGAGCCCTCGCCGGGGGTGGGGTGGGGAGAGGGGCAGGAGGCATTTTTCATTCAAACCACCAGTCCCCAAAGTAACTATTCCTTCCAAAGACAGAAGCAAGCCATGTGACTCATCTGATAGAGCACAGTAAGACAGCAAAAGCATCAACAGAGAGATTAGAACAGCTAGCATTAGGCTCAGCAAAGTTCCTTCGATCCCAGGTATCTCAGAGTGTCAAGCCACATGGTCCATGATTCTACTAGGCAGTACAGTATAAGACAGCTGGCAGTGATGCCTGAGGCAAGTGAGAATACCCATAGCCAGGCTCAGAGGAAGTCTGTTGACAAACAGGAGAAGCTTTGTGGGGATTTACAGCCAGGAGTTCCCTTTGTTGGGGTTCACAGACTGATATAGACTCATTGGTCTTCCCTGGTGGCTTCCATAGAATTCATCATAGCATAATCTTGCCTGGGGAAAAAAAATCACAGGTGTCTGGGCAGAACCTCCCTTAGCAACCACCATTCTATTCCAGGATGTGAAAAATGGTCCTCACCTATAGAAGACAACATCACACTCCAATTATATGTCCACTGAATGCATGAGCTCCCAAACTGCCTTGTCTTAAACTGCTTGACTGCTATTATAGACTGTTATAGGCACACATTTTTTTCTCACAGTTCTGGAGGCAAGAGAGTCCAAGATTCAATCTCCTGAAAAGGGGTCTTCCTAGATTTTGGACAATAGCTTTCTCAGCGCATCTTCACTTGTAATCGGAGGAGACAGTTATAGCATCCCTTTCTTTTTCACTTCCCAATAATCTCTCTTTGGTGTCTGAACTCTAATATTCTAGTTTCGAAGGGACAGAAACATTAATCTCATTCAAGGTCTAGAGATCTGTCGAGAGAATATCTTATGTCTGTATGGATGTAGCACCTGTCAGTGATGAATCTAATGGCCTATGGCATAAGCAAGAAATAGGAGGTGGGACTCTGGAATAAGAGGGGATTCTGAGAAAGAGTCAGGTAAAAGACCTACCAAGGAAGATGTGAGGAAATGAATGCATGGTGCTTGAACACAGGTAACCAGCCATATGGCAGGATGTAGATTAAGATAAATGGGTAATCTTAAGTTATAATTCTAGACAGCAAAGAGCCTAACTATATGGCCAAGGCATTTGTGAATATATTTTGAGTCTTAGTCATATTACTGGCAGCATGGGGCCAGGAGAAAGAACCAGACCTAACTTGTACAGAGATACATGTGCAGTATCAGCTAGTCAGAGGTGGACAGAGGGTTCTGCAACACCATGGACAACATGTGCTGAGAGGCTCCTAGTCCACTTCTGAAGAACTTCATGGACATATACTAGGGTGACCACACTGGAAGTAGAAACTACCTATGTCTTTCAAAGACCAGGGTAAAAAAGGAATAGGGCAGGTAACAATGGAAAGAAGGCATGTCCTCATAGTGTGACTTCTGAGGGAGGATATAGTATATGGGCGTCTATAATATATGGGAGTATATAGTATATGGGAGGTTATAGTATATGAGAGGTTATAGTATATGGGAGGATATAGCATATGAGAGGATATAGCAAATGGGAGGAATACAGTCCTAGCCAGACTTTTTCCAGGTATACATTCAAGTCATCAGCTTAGAGTTCAGAGGAAGACACCCCTAATACCTCTGGAAAGATAGGTGCTCCTGACTAGCAAATCAAGGTGGTCATAAGTTTTCAGAACTCGCTTGCTTTTTAATAGGAACTATTGATGATCAGCTGCATAAACTCTTGGTAGCTGTGCTGTGTCTGAGGTTTGTTACCAAAAGCCAAGGGAACACACAAGGTCAGTGAGACCAAACAATGTCTGTGGAGTCACTTGTGTATGTCAACTTATGCTCCCAACATTGCCCCTTAAATCCCTCTGTCTCTCTTCTGCCTTCAAGCACCTGCCCTGGGACCTCTTTGGTCCAGCACTCACCTAGAAAGATATTTTCTAGTTCATTTAGTGTTTTATATGGGAGACTTTTCTACTGCCCCACTGGCTTACTGGTCTAGTCATCTGTTAATTCACCAGAGACTCAGATGTGTCTCTTATATTCTGGCTTGTCATCACTATCTTACTTCTCTTGCTGAGATTGCTCCAGATTAATCCACTAATCCCCAGCTTTAGGCTCAGGTATTATTTGAAAATGACCCTCAGAAAGGCTTCCCAGATATTATCATAAAGAAATGACTGTGTAAGCCAGGAGTTCTACCAAACTCAAGGGCTAGTGCTATTACTTATGAACTACTGCATTGCACTGGAGGAGCATGAAATAAGTTCTATGAGGTGACTTCTTGAATCCACTGATTTCAAGGTCATTGATCTCACAGCAGAGATCTGCATGGTACAGAAGAAGAATCCATTTTTAATCCATATTTATCCTAGATGTGCTAAGAAACAACCCACAGAACTCCAGTTACTTAAAAAGTCTGATGAGAGTATGTTTGATGGCCTCCTTTGATTAAGACTCTAAGTCAACTCTTTATTCTTGGACCTAACTCTTCCTAAATGTACAGTTAATAATACTCTATCCATCAGCACACACGTGGCTGTGACATACAGGCTGGGTCTCTACAACTCTCTCCAGACCTTCTAGAAATGTTCAGAACAATTGTGAATGGCAGATACACAGCCTAACAAGGCAACACCAGATGGAAGCAGATGCACACAGCCACAATGTCTGGCTTCCAGAGTGTGTCAGAGCACAAAGAACCAAGCCTATATATAGCCTCTGTGCAGAATACCCTCTGTGACTTATCTCTTTTAATATTTATACACGGAGAAGGAAAAACAAATATTTTCAGATTTTTAAAAAATGTAATAAATCAGAACAGACTGGTTTGACCAAGGTCACATGCTCGATTAATAATTTAAAAATGTCCAGCCTACATCTGTTTTTACCATATTCTTCTGCTGCAAGAAAATAGGAAAAATAGTCAAAAATAGTTCTAAAAAAGATTGTGAATGATCAGAAGTTATCATGACTACATTTATCCTCTATTCTGGCAAAATAATTTAATGGGTTTTATCTACGTTGTGTCCTTAGATGCATTGGGTAGTTTCTTTAAAAATAAAATCAATAACCATTTAAATTATAGTAAAACAATCTGCAGGCTGCCACTTTCATACTTAGCACGAAAGACTTAAATTCCTAAGCAATAGAAAACATTTAATATTCATAGACACAGTAAAATGGTCTACAGAGCAATAATTAATAGTATCATGACAATCTGTCATGTTTTATTAGGTAAAAATTATTTGACTTTGCTTTTAATACCCAGATTTATATATGCTGATGGATAGAATATTCATAATGCCATTTTACTGTTAAACTCCCCAACTTTCACTTCATATTTTAAACTAAACAATTAATTTTGCCGTGTGCACCCTATCTGAATAGACTGACATGAATTTGTCACTTATTCTAATTATGCATGCAAAATAAGTTGCAGACAGCAACATAGTCAAGCTGTGTGTGAGGTGTTTAATATTCATGGGTTCGAGTCATGATTAGACTGCACTTGCTACAAGATTCCTGCTCCTTGGGGCACATCAATTCTGGTAAACTTTGTAGTCAGGGCTTACTCTATCCTCTCCTGTTGCTTAGCTCTCTGAATCTGCTACTCACATGACTCCAGGTAGTGACATTGTTCTTTCCATTTGAAATCTAACTTCATTTTGTACTAAAGCTTCAGTCTACACTGATACCTGCAGTCAACATCTGAGAGAGGTCCTGGGGTGGGTGTTGGGGAGGGGAGCAAAATGGATGCGAGAGCAACAGGGAACCAGGACAAACCCAACTTCCTACTGAAGAAAGAACTCCAAAGCATGTGTCACACAGATAAACCTTTAACTTGTGATGGCAATCTATACCCCAAGTGGTTCCTGACTGAATCTCTGCTGACCTCAGTCCCAGTGATGGGTATTTTAGCATAGCAGATTCTACCCTTATTTTACCTTATGAGCCCAACCAAGCTTTTATTTAATGAAGACCTAAAAGGCCTTCAGAGCCACCTGACCAACAGGAATGTATTTTTTGTATGCTCAAAACCAACTTTCCCAGAGTCTCTTGGGATAACCATGACGAATGAGACCAGAGGAGCAGAAAGATAGCAAAAGATCCATTGAATCACTTAGCATAAAATGGTCACATATAGAATAGAAAATAATGAACTTCAAACATAGAGGATAACAAAATACCTGAGATTATAAAATCACATGCAATGAGTGAGGGGATCCAGGGAAAGAGGAGAAGGAGGAGTGTTGGATGACTCTGAGCTGGAAGCCAGATTTTAGTAATTGAAAGTGACAAGAGTGACTGGAGAGACCCCAGCCAGACTAGGGATAAGGAGCCCAAAAGGATGATAGTGAAAACAAATACAGAGTTCTGGTTTCTGTCATCATTGAGGGACAGCAAATGGGGACATGTGTAATGGGACAATTCTGAAGATAAGAGATGAAGAGAAAGGCAGCCCAGGACCTAACCATATTTTGTCACCTCTGAATGTCTCTATCAAAAGTCAAATTCATCTTTTTATGTCAGAGTGGAGGGAGCAAGAAGAAAGCAATGGGGAACAGAGGGGAGGAACATGCATAGAGGAGGCACACTGCAAAGAAGAAAGGATGATCCTATGATCAGGAGGGATTCCAGGATACAAACACGCCCATTTCAATGATCAGTGATATTCTTCCCAATAGAAAACCCTTCTTCCATTTTTCAGGCAAGGTAGCTGGAGGTTGCCTGATATTTTCTCCATCACTTTTCTTCCGTGCAGGAGGGAGAGTTTCCCATGCTAGCTTTGAGCTTGAGTAACACACTTTCATTTTACAGTGTGCAGGTATCACATTAAATCAGCAATGAGACACCCAGCAGCCAAAGCAAACCATTTCCTGTCCCTCTGCCAGCATTCCATGAGGAAAATAAGGTTGGCTGGACCAGGGTGAATCAAGCGCAATCCTGAGTCTCAATGATGTACAAGGGAATTCTCTCCAGAAACTTCCCTGAGAGAACCGTCTCCCTCGTACCCCAGAGATGATAATTAAATAGCTGGGAAATTAGAATTAAACATCCCACACTGACGAAACATGGCCTTGATTATTAAGGAGGGTCCAGTGCAGACCCAGGGAGCTGGGGCTCTCTTAGTGGTTAGTAGCTCTCTTCAACTTAATGACAAAGCAGAGGGAGGAGTGTACCTAAGTTGAGAACAGCCCAAGTCCACAAGTATTTCTCATTTCCAAGGATGATTGTACAGATTATAAATAGATCATTGGAAATGGCAATTAAGGCAACAGTGGGTGGAGAGCCAAACTCCATAGAAGCCGGAGGAGCAGGGAAAAACCAGGAAGGGACAAAGAAAGAGCAAATTCCCAAAACAGCAACAAGAAACCCTTTATGTTTAGAAAACAAGCAGCTCAAGGTACTGTTTGTGCTTTATCCAAGTTGGGTTTTCTTACCTCCAGTTCCCAACAGGGACACCAGGCTAGAAGGATGTGTTTTCTTAATGGAAAATACGAGGAAAGACATGTCAGCAAAGACCATCTGGGACCAATTCTTAACAAAAGTCACTGTATTGCCTAAGATGGGGCTGAGTCTTATGTTGCAAAATTCAAACAAGGATACAGAAAAGCTGCGTTTGGCCCTTCCCCACTACAGTACCAAAGTAGTATTTCCTACAGGCCCCCACCTCCAGTTGTGACCACCAGGACTTGTCCAGCAAGTCTATTCTCCCAGGACTTTGGGACTGGCTTAATTGTGGCCACGTTCTGGGTCTGGGTAGCTGATCACCATCAGTTCAATGTTGGAACTATATGTAGCCATTTTTGAAATGTTTTTCTGTAGATCTAACGTCCCCAGGCATAAAGGGAAAGCCCCCACAGGAAGACATTCCTGTGTCAATGGATGCAGGAGAAAAGCTGTTCATGTTGTTTGGCTGACAAGACTCTTCTCTGGTCTATTAAAAAGTGGAAAGTTTCAGAAAGCATTTTTCTAATTCTTCAGGCTCCAGGCTACCTACCCAGCATGCCTTCTTGTTTACAGCTTTAAGTGCACATGTATGCTTATCCCCCTTTTTATGCAGAATATTAGCTCTTTGGCTTATGGAATTAACCTCTGTCCTGCATGCATCTCCTGTTTCCTCGATGTTGCTGTTTTAAACAAGGAATCTGTTTGACACATTCGCCATAAGGCTCTCAAAGTGTTACATAAACTGCCACTCTGTGAATTCTTTTTATCTCACACAGTGTAAATGTTAGAAACTCAGCCTCATTCATAGATGGGCAAAGCTTTAGACATTCAAGAGAGTCCAGTATTCTACTGGAAACATTTCGAACTACTTGTATGAAACTGTCTTCTAGCTTTGACAAATGGATTGTTTTAGTGTTCTTCCACATGCATGGTTCACCTGCATCTTGCCCTGGACACCTGAATAATGTACCTTTATGCCATGCCTTCCTTAGCTTCTTGTTACCATCATCATGCCTCTTCCTAGGGAAATGTTTCCCAACCAGAAGCCAGTCAAACCAACCTTAGTCCTCTTATCCCAGGTTCTTGCATGCAGCTCTACTGATGACTGCTAACCAGCCCAGAGCCAGTAAACTAAGGTAGCCATGTGAGCCAGAATCCACCCAAAACACTCAAGTTAGTCAATGCTAAGCCAGCCAGACACCCCTCCTCCATCCCTTTTTCAAAAAAAGACACAAAATGGTCTCTGCCCTCAACCTCACTATTGCGTCTCTCTAGAATGAGGGTTTTGCTTGAATGACGTTGTGTGATTTGACCATCAGTCTGAGCACATCTACACAGAACTTCCTCCTCTCACTATGGTGATTGGAGACTTGTGGGTATCAAAAGCATCAAAACAGAGCTCTTTGACCCTCCTGAGCCATTTTAGTTCTTTGATCCCTAGTCTTGGGAAAATCTGCTGACATCCTTATTCACAGGGATGAAATCATTCTGTTTACTTGGCAATTTCTCCTCCTTCTCCATTTGTTTGATTTTCATGTAAATTTTGCTAAGAGAAATAAGATGTAATTGCTGTGTCTCATCAAAGGAAGGGAACTGCACACATCATGGGGAAAATTAAATTGGTGTATAATCATATTTATGATAACATATCTGTGGGTTTAGGTGTCTTCTACCAAGGTAAATTTGAAGACCTTCGGTGATGTTGATGAGAATTTAACTCTTCAAGTCTAGGTACCATGGGAAATGAAACCAGCTAGCTTTACAGCTCTGATCCCTTGAAGAAGAGCCATGATGTGGGATGCTTTCATATATCTGGCTGAAACTGAGCCATTCATGCATGGAATCTGAACAGGGGCTTGAGAGCATCCTCTCCAGTGCACCTCGCTGGAGTGTGCTATCTGCATCATTTGCTCTGCTTTCTAGGATATTTGGTCCTTCTTTATTTCATCCTCATGTTTATTCATGAGAACAGGCATATATGCATGCATAATCACCCCCCTAGGTAGGGAGGCCAAGCTCACATAAATGTAAATGTTGACAATTACAAATGACTATTGCAGAGATTATCTTAAACCTCATGTTTTTACAAGTGTCTCTCGCTATCCTTGCTTTCTTTTAACTGATACACAAAACCACCATTCTACACACTAATGGGGAGCTTGCTGCTCTTCAGTATGAATGTGTGTGTGTACATGTGTGTGTGTGTGTGCATCTTTAGAGTTCAACGGTAAAACTCAGCCCTCAAGCTTTAGCCGTGCTTCACAGAAGAATCCTTTGTGCCAGCATGTTCTATTTTGTAGAATATGACTGTTATGTGTATGTGAAGCCTATAGTTTCGACAGCACACCAACCCTTCTAAGCTCTACCTAGCCATAGCTGTAATCTACTGCTCAGTCTCTCACCATACACATCCTCTCCCCCACACCAGAAGACACAGAAATGCCTGTAACTCCAGGATCCATTAACATCCCTTCTCAACCCACACCCACCCCCAGCCCACTTCTGCACACAAACATATATGGAACAAATTATTTTTAAAAGGAAAAAATGTAAGAGAACAGGAGAGAGAAATCATGAAAAGTTTAAATGCTTTTGTTAAGGTTTCAGAAAATTTTCAGGCCCCCCTTTTTTTCTTTAAACAGAGGCTTTCTAATGATTAAACTCTATGAACTTTTAATTAGCTATATTTAATGCAAAGACAGCAAATGCATGTAAATTCATCTCCCACTTGCTGTTTTCCACTGAACTATTATATCTAAGCTGAGGTTCTTTGTGGGACACAATGCAACGTTCTCTGCAACCTATGAGCATTGTGACTCTACCTGGGACACAGGAAGCCTGATACTGTGTAAATCGACAAACTGGAAAGCTATTCTTGATTTTTAAAATATTTACTTATCTTATGTATATGACTGTTTTACATGCATGCATGTCTGTGTATCACTTGCATTCTGCAGCCCATAGGAGTCAGAAGAGGGTGTTAAGAGTCCTAAGGCTGGAGATACAGATGGCTGTGAATACAGGGTGCTGCGAATCAAAACCAGGTCGTCTGCAAGAACAAGTTCTCTTAACTACTGAGACATCCCTCTAGCCCCCAAAAGCTACTTTCACTTGTTGACTTTTTTCTGCTGTCTATACATGAAGGTTTTTTTTAATCAGTAACTTAAACACAAGCAAAAAGTAGGTTTATGTGTGTGTTTACATTATAAGTGGGACAAAATACTAGGCAAACATGATTTCACTATCCAAAGCATGTCTAGGTGGCAAAAGAAGACACATTTTTCTGAGGTACGAATGAGTTCCTCATGTGTCTTGGTTGTCTCTCTTCCACCTTCCTCATCTGGATGTGGAAATTTGACCCAGCACCACAGAAAGGCATACTGTCACACTACTGTGTATCACAGGTGAATCTAGTAATATGGCTGCCCACAGTTGAGGAGCTAGGAAAGGAGATGGAACAGCAACCAGAACAACAAAGGACATCATTGACTTTTCTGGACTTTAGAAAGTAGATATCTCTGAGGGTTGTGGGGTAAAGGTGGGAGGAGGTGAGCTATAAGGCCCTAGCTCAGGTTGCCTTGGGTGTCTGTGACAGGAAGCGAATGCTATTGTCTGCCTTGGGCAGTTATATGTTGAAAGTTTGTCAAAACTAGTTTGCCTTGGACCTGGGATGGGAGAGAAGCTACAGAGTGTCATGGTTAACCCTTCCCAAGTGGTCTGTACCCATGATTTAATACTAAGGAAATTGTTTGCAAATTCATTGGAAAGATTCTGTGAGTTGCAGTTTAGTATATGAAAATAAGAAAGAACATTTTATATTTTATTAATAAGTTGTTATACATTTTAACAGTAAAATGTATAAAATTGTATAAATGTCTATCACCTACATTCCTTGCATTTACTGATGGATAAGGTTAGCCTGACAGTAGTGACCTTTGCCCCTGGCCTTGGAGCATATAATTTCTCTAGATTTCACACTGTGCCCTCTGCTCTGCAGTCAAACATTACCTTCATTACCATTCTTTAAAGAATCCTTGGACCAATTCTGGAGTGTCTCTAGACCAGATAGTCCCAGGAAAGGGGAATACTGGAAATCCATTGACAGCATCTCCACCCAGCCACCTAGGGCCCAGAAACATCTGATCTCCATGGCAGGGTTGCCAGGCTACCACCTCTGCAGTCATAGTCTGCAGCGGGTACCACTAGGCTGATGGGCTCATTATGTTTGCTTCTTACTCCTGGACTTCCCTTTCCTCAGCACTGGAGGTGCCTCCCTTGACAATTACAATCCCTGTCTATATGCTATGGCTCTTTGTGTGTGCTTGCAGTCAGTCCAATCCTTTGCTTTCCTATGTAGACAAATCACTGAGCCAGAAGGACACTGGCTTCCATTCTGCTGCACCGACTGTGCTGACATTCTATATCAAAAGAGCATGAAGCTGTCCAGAGAAGCTGGGAGAAAAGTGAAGGAAAGGGTGGGGATACAGTAAGGGCTCAGAGTAGCCCTGCTGCTCAGATAACCCTGTTCTCTACAATGATGCTTTAGAAAGAGACATGAGTATCGGTGTGTTCTAAATGCTTCTGAGCATCCACCCAAAACACGTGTGACACACACAACACACATATACAGATAAACATGTGTACATGTACACACAAACATACACTCATACTTGTGTGTCCTCACACATTCACACCAGCCCTCTCATACTCATATGACACTCACAAACTCACCAACACATTCATTCACACACTCACACTCATGGTAATACATACTGACACTCACATTCTTTCATGCTCATGCATTTATTCTCACTCACATACTCATTCACACCCACACATTCATATTTACATATGTTCACACTTGCACACTTTCCCTCACATACACTCATCCACACTCAGATAATATATACCCACACACTCACACTCAGTGATATTCACTTACATTTGTATACTCACACTTTCACTTCCATACACTCCTCCACACTCAAACATACTCACAGAATACTCAATACACTTATGCACATTCATATTCACACACTTGCACACTCACATATGCACACTCCCTCATATACACACACATGCTGCTGCTTGCCTTAGTGATAACTTCTCAGAGAATTTTCAATGAACATGCATCATTTATAACTGAACTGATGGCCAAAGTTGTCACATGGGAACCCCTAAACAACCAAGGCTATTTATGAGGCTATAGGTTGTTCTTCACAACCTATATTCAGCAAGGCCTCTATTGCTGAAGACAGTACTTACACAATTCACTGAACATGGAGAAATTGAGCCAGTGCTGAATAGTGTTCTTGGTACCAGAAAGTCCTCTGCATGCTGTCAAACATCAACTCAGATACAAATCCTCTGGTCGGCAATAGTATCCTACCTGCAAGATGTGCAAGTGCAATAGTGGCACAAAGCTTATGAGAGTAACCAACCAATATCTGATTGACTTAGGCCCACTCCATGTGATGGAATCCATACTCAATGCTGCTTGGATGAGCAAGAACCTGAGACTAGATAGCCCAGTGACCTAGAGGAAACCAAATATGTTCTAGCAAAGGAATGTAGTGAAAAAATGCCTCCTACTGACATTTTGCTTGTAGGTAAGTATCTTGCTTGGTCATCATCCAAGGAGCTTCACCCTGTAGCAGATGGGAACAAATACCCATAGGTAGTAGACATACATGGACAGTGAAAGACCTTAAAATACTCAGCCAGAAATGGGATCTCACCATTAAATCTCTCCCTTTGGGGCTCAGAGAAGTCAGAGAAGTTAGAGGATGCAAAAGGGGAACAAGAGCAACAAGGGCTGGAAAACACCAAAGAAACAAGGGTTTGGGGTCCACTGGCTCTCCATGTTACTTTCCTATTTGGACCAGAATACACTGAAGTTTTTAGAAGACATTAGTCAGATGCTGTTAGTTCTGAATAACAGGATTTAGAGGAGGTTCAGGCTCTCTGGACGTGAGTAGTCACCAGGGATTCCTTATAAAAAATCCAGCACTTAGGATGCAGAACAAGGTATGCCTGCAGGCAGGCCTGAGCAAGGGCAGCTCTCAGAAGGGACCTAGCAATAGTGTCCAGGTCCAGAGGCTGTTCATAGTGTGAGGCAGTTCTCACACCAGGGAAGGGAAGTTGTTCTTTTCTTATAAAAGCATTTCTCCTGTTACCTAAGCATGATACAAAAGCCTCCCTGGCCTCTGTGTCTGGAATCGAGATGATTACATGCTCTGTCTTAATCTGGGAAGTGTAATGAAGCTGAGTGTTTCATTTTAGAGTCACATGTAGATGTCCCTAATGGAAGTGGATTGCATCAGACTCCCAGGTTTTAGAGCTTGTTAGAGTTTCCCCAGATCAGAGAGAAACAAGAGCCTTGCTTGATCACCACTCACTGTCCAGATGTTTTCCTATTCTGAAATGTGTAAACCCCACAAGGAAAGACTGTCCATCTGGTCTACCAGCTGCTTTGTGCCTCTTCCAATCCACAGCTGGACCACAAGCTTTGATAATAATGGCAGAATGTTGTGGACAGACAGGAGACCTTCACAGGATGTGTCACATGCTCTGTGGAGGATGGCAGCACATAGTGGGCAGTCAAAGCCGAGGGCCAAACTCTAAGAGGAATGGCCCCTTGGGGATAGTGCTTCCAAGAGGCAAGGTGTGTGTGTGTGTGTGTGTGTGTGTGTGTGTGTGTGTGTGTGAGAGAGAGAGAGAGAGAGAGAGAGAGAGAGAGAGAGAGAGTGTGTGTGTGTGTGTGTGTGTGTGTGTGAGGGATACAACATGTATGCACATATATGTGTGTACATATGAGTGAGTATGTGCATATTTGAGTGTGTATGTTTGAATGTATGAGTATGTATGGATACAAGTATTTGAGAGAGTAGGTGTGTATGAGTATGTGTGAGTGTACCTGTGTGTCTGTCCTTGTGTATGTGGTGTGTGTGTGTGTGTGTGTGTGTGTGTGTGTGTGTGTGTTGATTCTATTGCTAAGAATTACTCTCTTATTTAGAAACTCACACCGGGAATCAAGTTTTCCCTTAAGTAACACAAGTTTAGAATGAATTAGAGGGAATGAAGCCAAGGTGAGGAATGACCTCAGCCCCTCCTCTTGGGTCCTGCTGTTGGGAATAGGTCCATATCACATTGAATTCTCAAAAAATGTATTTTAAGATGTATTATTAAAAGGTGAACAATTAAACAACTCAAGGCCAGAGATGTAATAAACATGGAGCCCTAGCTGTCTACGTGCAGCCTATACTTCCCCACCCCAGGAAGCTCCCACGTGTTCTTCTCAGGGATTCTTCATTGACGGGAATAGACCCTGTGTGCTCATGATTACCAAGGTGACCCTCCTTTGCAAATTAAAATCTCACTACCCCTTCCTTTTAGACCACACCCACCCCACCACTGTTGTCAACATGGAGAAGATGAGGCAACCAGCTCCCTAGCTCCCTTCCTGTATGACCAGTGAATCATGACCTTTAACCAAGCCTGACTCTGAGCAATTCTTTCTCCACTCTTGCTGGTGACTGGTGATGTGAGATCATCTCCCCAACCCTACCCATATGTCTCAGCCAATGTCTAAGTCTCAGCTTCACAGCCTCTCCTGACAAGGCTGGGTTCTGTTTGTTTGAAGGAGGGATGCCAGCAGTGAAGAAGTGGGTTTGGAATCTATCACCACTTGAAAACTTGCCACCCACTCCACCCCTACTGCTCTCCATTTTCAAAGACCATACTTAACTCAGCTCACTTTTGCGCAAAACTCCTCTGATTGTTGTGCAAAGTTAAAGGTACAAATTTGGGTAATTTCTCTCTAGGAAATGAGCAGCCAGCTACCATCTCCTTCTAATATAAAATACTCATAATTTCAGTAGCCTCTCTGGTTGTCCCACGGTCTCCAGGACAGAGCTTGCATGCTGACGAATTATTTTTCTTGATTCTCATCATGCTTTCTTATTAGTCCCCAGGAGGAGTTTTTACAGGCAAAGCATTTAGTTTTGTTCTTTGAGGACATGCCTGCTAGAGCTATTCTTAGACACCTTGGTAGGAGGCAGAGATCCACCTCTGTGGAGAGTGATTCACCACCAGTCCACTAATTATGTGTCGTTCCTACTGTAGATTGCAGGGCTAAATATCTACAAAACAAAATCTGAGGAACCTGGAGGCTAATTGGGCTGCAAACAGCCCTTTGCTAAAGCCCAGAGGCAGAAGATACACAGGCAATTAAGTTCTAATGGGCCAACACAGGCAACTGCTGTTCTTCTCACTGTCCACAATGGCCAGGCTCAACATGCCAGCTGCAGCACACAGCAGACCCAGCGCATGCCCAGTTAATTCCCATAAACAATTTTCTGGTAATTCCTGATCCCATTTGTTGGGCTTTCTTCTTACAAAAAATGTGATGGATTGGCATCTCTTTCAAAAACTCCTTTTTGAAAGTACCACAGATTTTAGGCATGAGTAAGGCATTTGCGTCACAGAAATTTATATTGTAATAGGGGAGAAGCGGGCCTAGGTACAACACAATTCAAATGGGAGTTTCCAGTGGGTAGGAAGCTCTAGCTCTAATAAGAGAATCCCCTGCTATGCCTTGAGCAGAGATTGGAATTGGGGTTGGGGAGGACTGGCAGTGCTCTTTTGGGATCCTCTGGAGGGAAAACTTCAGTGGAACATTCTTTTCTGTACCTTACTCTTAGGATTCTTGTTAAAATGTACCTGAGAGGATTCTCTTTGAACTAGGGTGTGCACATACCCAGGGGGCATAGCCTTATACCACACCAGCAGACCACAGGATGAAGGACTTGCACAGAAATGAACATGTGATGGAAACGTAAACCAGCATCACACAGAGACCAACAGAGATATACTCACCAGGTAACTGTCATGGCCTGAGTTTCTGCTCAGGACTGGCAGTACAGATGTTGACCAACAATACATACTCTTTTTTCATGAAATTTTCTTGGTATCAGTAAGGTTTAGAGGTGGAGAATAGACACACATAAGAAATTATATGCTACTGCAAAAACTGAACTGATAGATAGATAGATAGATAGATAGATAGATAAATAGATAGATAGATAGCTTGATAAAAATTACTTATGTGGACACCCCTTTGGGGATATGCGCTCAATATCCACCTATTCTCTGCATTTCGACGAGTTAGGAGTATCTTCAGTAGACACTGCTCACTGTAAAAGGAAGCTTCCTGACCAAGACTGAAAGTATCATTAATCTGCAGGGAGAAGCATAAATATTCAGAAGTTAACAGTCAGTGGGTAGGCTGCCCATGCAACTGTCAACTACCGCTCATCCATCCTCTTTTAAGCAACCCTTATTAAAACTATGGGTCACACAAAAAGTGATATAAAAAGTGAGATTAATTGATAAGTGGGCCAGCAGGAGTGAGATAGGGATAAGAGAGGGTAATGGAGGTGAATACAATCAGAATACATTATACACGTGGATGAAAATGTCACAATGTATCCTGTTATTGTATTTAATTAATATGACTAATAACAATGTAAAGGGCAGTATATGTGGCTCAGTTGGTCCAGCACTCAGCTCCTGAGCATCCTATAAGCTGTGTGTGGTGGCATGTGCCTGAATCCTAGCATTAGGAGGTAGAGAAAGGGCAGAAGGATCAGAGATCCAGTCTTCTTGGGCTATATCAAATTCAAGTGCTGGATACACAATACTGTCCCCTTACTCCCATACAAAACAAGTTAGTTGAGACTATTACGAAGGATTGCACATAAAGGGAGGAAGAAGGAAACTTTGAGATGTCAAAGACATCGCCAAGAAGATGAAAGCTGCTCAGATGAGGAAGGGATCAGAAAGAAGGCGAAGTATTTGGAGCCTGAGTATTTTTTGAAAGGTTTTGTGCTAGTTCGTTTTTGGTTGCTTTGACAAAATCCTTGAGAAAAATGACGTTGAAGGATTTATTTGGTTTAGAATTACAGGACTTGGCCCATGGCTGCCTGTTTCTAGTGGGTTTCAGGTCTGAGAAAAGGAGAAGCAACACAGAGGGACAGCGCAGAACCTGCAACACAGCTTAATGGTAGAGAGGTGCAAGATATACCCTGAGTTATCTACTTAGCCCCAATTCCTAATAGTCAATTCCGCTGGGGATTTGCACATCCATCATTGGATTCACTCATTAATTAGAGAGCTTCAACATATGAGCTCTCAGGAGATGTTAGTAGTTCAAACCATAATAGGGTGTTTTTCAGGAATCAAGTAGGATGACCCCTGAGTCATTTGGTTGGTTCACCAGGGACTGAAGGGCTTTCAGTGCTAAACCTGGTTGTCCTGGTCAAGGTAGAACAGGACAGCTGGATCATCCCAGCAGCGGGAAGCATGGGGCTATCAAAGGTGATTCAGATTTGGCCTAGAACAAAGTGAGGCTGGACTTGGAAATTAGCAAAACAAAAATGAGGAAAAGGTGGAACAGTGGAAAAAATATCGGAGAAACACAGAATCTTTTGACAATAAATGCGTGTACTGAAGACACGCATGGGTGTGCTGGGTAATGTTGAGAAAGTATGAAAGGATCCGAAGGCTGATGATGGAGGCTGTGGCCCTGTGTCTGAGAGAGCCACAGAAGGGGGCAGTCTAAGGCTTCTAAGCATGGAGGCATAGAGGCCAACAGGATGTCTTCCTCTGCCAGGCACAGGGATGAAATCACTGTCAAGAAAGAAGCCTTGTAACTAAGTGTGAAGGAACTCCTGCCTCAGGACAGAGCCACTGTTACCTAGCAATTGCAACATGCACAGGCACATTCATTCCCATCACGCACTTCTGATGATTCACAACTGTCTGTAACACTACTCCAGCTTAAGCCCCCTTCTCAGCTCCAAGGACTTGCATACAGCTGTGCCATACTTTCATGCAAATGTACATTCATATGTAACAAAATTAGAATAATAAATAATTTTAAAGTAAGAATACTGCCCAATACTTCTCAGTTTACAGATAGTAACTGAGTAATGGTCTAAGCTGTTCCCTACCCAAACTCATGGCCCTAATTTTCTCTTTGAGTCTTCAGAACCAGGAACATTCTAAGTACACAATGCACGTCAATGGACTTTCCAGTGACTCCCTCAACTCACATGACTCCTGGTTTCTGGGTTGTAGTGTCTGTGGAAAGTTCTCCACTTGCAGCTGTCTCCCTCCAACCTCTGCCTGCATCTTTCCCAGGCCCTTCTTCCCTGCTGTCTCTGCATGGTCATTTTTGATCTGATATAACAGCATCTGTTGTAGCACACTAAGGGCCCACTTAATCCAAGATGCCCAACTGCAAGCAAAAGGGATGCTGCCAAGGAATGGTCAGTAGGTACTGAACTCAACCTTCATGGGGATTGGAAAGCCACAAGGCCTTGGAAAGCAACAAGTACCCCAAGAGGAGACTATCTCCCAACTTCAGTACATGGAGTAGTTGTTGGCAAATAAGGAGATGGTGTTGACAAACAGGCTAATTTTTTTAAAGAACTATTCAGGATGTGTGTGTGTGTGTGTGTGTGTGTGTGTGTGTGTGTGAGAGTGTATGAAAAATTTTCAGTTCATATTTTAGAGACCTAAGCACAGGGAATCCATTGACTGAAAAGAAACAGAAAATCCATAGAGCACAGATATTTCAGAAGTCTGGAGAGAATTGTGAGAGTCACATCCTTGAATGTGCTGAGTAAGGGCTTCTCTTCACCACCTGGACATATTTCATACTAAATATATCCAGAGTGGTATGGCTTTTTCTCCTCTCCCTTCAGATATCTTTATTAATCAGCACAGGCCCAGCACTACCATCCATCTAGAAGTGTAAATGAGAGAACCCAGAGCTCGTCTTAGCTCTGTTGCTGTCTGTCTTACCTGGCTCTGGGTTTCTATCCACCATATCCTTTCCATATGTTATTGATGGTGAAGAAATCTGAGCTTTAGATGTTGGGAATATAACTATATTTGGCACCAACAACATCTTTTCAAACAATCCACCATGCAATGATATGACCTTGACCAGGCCATTCGCTTGTTTAAATTTGTCTGCAAAGCATTCTTAGCTCCTTTCTGGTGCTATTTGAGATTATGGTGTGACAGTTTGTCATGGGCTGAGAGTGCATCTGCTATCTGAAGTTTGCTATATCTTGGGGTTTGCCATTTTCAATTAATCATGATTATTCAGTATTCTGTTTCTCTATCAGGAAGAGCAAAAGCCAGAGTAAGGAGGGAGGAGGGAGAGAAGAAAGAAAGAAGAAACAGAAAGAGAGAGAGGAGACAGAGAGACAGACAGAGACAGAGAAACAGACAGGCAGAGGAGACAGAGACAGGTGGGAGACAGATATTCACAGTACTATAGATCCGAAAGTCTCTAGACATTGCTAAACTTTTCCTAGCTCTCTGTGTCAACTCCATTCTTGTTCCCCTGAGATGGAGCGCCTTCCGCATCAACCTATGCCTTTCAATCAGTTCCTCCAGAAGGTCCCAGGACAGCCTTGATGAGGGAGCACACACCTTGCAGCAGATGCTGTCATACATCTTACTCACTGACTGGGTCCAGATGGATCCAGGAGCATCAGCTAGGAGTGTGGGCTCAGCACTGTCCTGAGACACTGCTTTATAGCTGTCAGGAGATAACTCTCACCTCACTGATCACAAGCTTGTTTCTCTCTTCTTAGTGAACCTTACTGCTTGCAACTAGTGCCCAGATACAGTTGCCTTTTCTGTGCCTCATCCAGAGCCTCCTTAAATGAAGGAATAAATGAACTCATGGATGGATGTGATAACAACAGGAAGAGATGAGATAATATAAAAGCCAGATAACAATCCTGGAGTTGGCTGTAAATGGGATTTGCTGCCTCCTTTCTAATAGTACAGAAGAGAAAGAGCCGATGGATGCAGGTGGTCTGACAGGTAAAGTGGGGTTGGCATTAAGCAATTTCCTTTCAGAGAGCCCCAATTTTCTTTGTGAAGTGAAATGTGAGGTTATATATTAACAGTCAGTAGTAAATAGAAACATGTCCAGAAACTGCATAGGACTGGAGGCAACACAAACCTGGGGAACAGTGACCACGTTTTCTCCAGCAGTGGGCAGTGCTTAGGGTTTGTTTCGTATGCTGCTTTGTGGTCCTAAAGAGTGGATGTGCTGATGAAATTTGAGAGGTGGGTATGATGGCTGAAGACAGAGACAAAACAGTAATGGAGGCCAAGGGTGAAGGCAACTGTCTGTGTGAGGAAGGAGTTCAGCAGAGAGGAGGCAGTGGGGGTGAAAGCTGAGGGCATGTCAGTGCTCAGCACAGATTACAGTAGCACAGTGGGGAAGTGGGGACAAGGCCTCCTCCATTGGTGTGTGGAGGTTACAGCAAGCACTCAGGTGCCTGTACTCTTACTCTCTGCCTGCCGTAACTGGGTGGTTTAAACACCGTATTTTTTTCCTTCATAGTTCCGGAGGCTGAGCTGTCTAGGAATACACTACCTCACCTTGCAGATGCTGGATTTCTGGCTGTTCTCTCATGGCCTTTCCTCCGGCCATCCCACAAGCATTCTAGCATATTAGACTGGAATCTAATCCTCACAGTTCTGTTTAGTTTAATTGTCACTTTGCATATCTTATCTCCAAATATAGCTACAACATAGGAGAAGCACAATTTCAATATGAGAGACCTGGAGGACAAAGATCAACTCCTGACACGTTGACCCCTGGCCCCTAAAACTGATGTTGTTCTCAAAAGCTAAGCACCAACACCCCATCATCTCAGAAAGTCTTAGCCCATCCTCCTAACCACTTCACCTCCAGGTCTTCATCGGTACCAGTTAGAGGGCAACAGGGCTGGAGCTATGATTCATCCTGAGGCAGGTATCCTGTGCAGCATTTGCCTGCAAACCTGTGAGCCAGACATGCTCTGTACTCACAACCAAAATACAATGTCAGGACGGGCAAACAGGCCTCTTGTCATTCCAAATTGGATAAAACTTGAAATAAGAAAGGAACAAGGTGCCCTAAGTATCTTCCTAACAATCTTCTGGAATAATCTTCACTGACATTTAGTCTAATGTACCCGTCAGGGACAAGGCTCTATGTTCTGGGACTCCTGTGGCATCCTTCTCCCCTTAGGTCTCAGGTGGTGACTGTCTGGCTTTATTGAGGCTAAGGAGGCAGGCAAGCCTTGGAGTCCTTGGCCTCTGGAGGGATCAGCACTCCTGAACATGTCCGAGATACGTTGAAAGATATCCTTCCCCGTCATATTAAATGCTTATGGTCAGATAGATTCACTGTTCCATCAGAGGTAATTCCAGGACTCTGATGGCCTTCCCTTGCTTTGTTCCATCTCTGTCTTCTCTAGTCAGGTGGGCAGAGCTTCTGTTGAGACCACCCTGCCTCCATTCCTGGTCTCTGCTAAGGTCCTGGCTTGGCTCTTGAGGTGACTCCCATAATATAATCTACACATCAAATATTTCTCCAACTGAGATACCTTCATGATGTTTGACTTAGAAGTTTCTTCCACTGGTCTCTGCTCTGCAACCACTCAAAATGAGCAGACTGAAAATTCTCAAGCTATGATCCCCCTTTTTGTTTTTAAGAATTCCCAACTCAACCCGCCTCTGTCCTCTGGCAGTTTGTTATAGTCAGAAAGATGAAGCCGAGCCATAACTCAAAGTGTTAGTGCTCTGCTAACAACTTCATTTCGTCACATTTGCTCCATTTCACTGAACATAGTGCAGCCGAGTTATTTCCATTTTCCATCAAGAATTATCTGTGCTATGATTTTAGTATGTTCCTCGTTTCCTATGGCACCTTTCAGACCGACATTTAATCACTTTTCTTTCATAATCTACAACTTTTCAAATGTGTTTGTTCTTTAAACTCCTCTCTCCCCTCTAGCCATCCTGCAGTTTGAAGGCCTTTCCTGTATTAAGTATATGTTACAACAGTATTTAACTTGACAGGGCTTTTGTTTGCCATTATCAAACACCACAGGCTAGGTTACTAAATTAGTAAAAATTCATTCACAGATTTTGAAGCCAGGAGTCCAAGATTAAACTGATAGCACTTTGGTTTGCTCCTCTTGATTGTAGCCAACTCCTTATTATGTCCTCACAGTTTGGCAGAGCCACAAGATATCATCAGCTTCCAGAAGAACACTGGCTCTCTTGAGTAAGATATCATTTAATCTGCACTGTCCTCTAAGACTCTGTGGCTAAGCAGGGTACTGTTGAGAGTGAAGGACTTCAGTATCTGATTTTGCAGAGGATACACAGCCACTTACAACAGCTTCATTATGACTGGGATGAACATTTTAAAAAGGGTTTAATATCTAACCTTCTAATATCATGTCTCATTGTGTCTGTGGATAAGTGGGAAACAGGTTATAAGCTAAAAGATAGGGATAGGGATCAAATAGATCTAGTTAAAGCAGCAAGAAACTCAAATCCAGTAAGTAGCTATCTCCTGGAAAAAAAAAAACATACAATGATTAATTTTAATTCAAAGTCACAATTTACTAAATTATTCTGACCACATATTTGAAGTCAGTTCATGTAGACAAAAATATATCTAATATATTTAACAAATAAAAGTAGAAATTAAAAGCAAAGGTTATGGAAAAAGAAATTATCTAAATTGAGAAAGAAATTGGGAAGATAAGAAAAGTTCTAGAAGTTAAAAGATGAGGACAAAACAGCTGAGAGACTGGTGTTGGACAGAAACAGCCCACCTTCTCTCTAACCTGAAGATGGTAGAGGAGAGAACACCCGCAGAGATGGTACCTGACCTCTTCCCAGAAGTCTGGAAGAACACCAGGCCTCAGGGAAGCTTCAGTTTAAGAAGCCATCTGAACTCAAGAAGGAGAAGGATTTTATTGGCACCTACATACATAATGGCTAAAATAAGGAACACCAAGGAGAAAATGTCCCATCAAACCATATGTGGGGATTGTCCTTGAAATAATTGGGTTTACTTTTCAAAACTATGAAGGTCAAAAGAGACAAAGAGAGATCAGGAATCCTTTCTAACTAAAGGAGACTAAAGGGCATAATTAAATATTAAAAGTCATTAGAGCTGAATGTTTCAAACAACACTAATTAAGAGCTATGGGACTTAGTAAGGAGATAGTTGGAGCTTTGAAGTGTCTTAAATAAGTTTATTAACCAAGAAGGTAGACTGAAGGAATTAACTAATATTCAACTAAACACACGGCTTAAGTAACTCGTGGAAAATAAAAAAGGGCCGTTGCAAAAGCAGACATTAACACAATGGAAAACAAATATGAACAGATAAAATCAACAGAAGTCAAAAGTTAATTTCCAAAAACAAATAATAGGTGTGATAAGCAATTACACGGCCGTAAACAGGAAGTGGGAGAAGGTGGAAATGTGTTAGCGGAATGTCCTTCCAGTGACAGCTAAGACTTACACCAGTACAAGGAAATCCAAGGACAATCCCACCTTTGAGTAGTATTGATCAGTTTTCCAATACTGTAACAAAATATCTGAAGAAGGTTAATAGTATAAAAAAAAAGTTCATGTTGGTTCATCATTCCAGAGACACCGGGTCTGACAGAGCTGGTGATGCTGACTTAGGAATGGAATTAGAATACAGCAAAAAACCACAAGGAAACTTGGTGTGTGTGTGTGTGTGTGTGTGTGTGTGTGTGTGTCTGTGTCTGGCTATCTGTCTCTGTGGGTATCTCTTTGTGTATATGTACATGTCTGTGTTTGTATGTGTGTCTGTGTGAATATGTATGTCTATATTTGTAAGTGTGTGTGTTTATGTGAGTCTGTACATGTTTGTGTGTCTGTCTGTATTTTCATTTGTGTATGTTTGTGTTTGTATATGTGTGACTGTGTGCCTGTATGTCTGTATGTCTGTATTTGTGTGTGTGTGTATGTGTGTGTGTGTGTGTGTGTGTGTGTGTGCATGCGCGCATGCCAACAGGAGTCAATCATTGGATTTTCATCACACATTTTTAACACATGGAGCTCTGGGGGAAACCCTCAAACTATGTCCATACCAGAGCATTAGAAAATGTGAACTGTGTAGGGAGTGAGAGAGATTAGAGTCAATAAGACGTCTATACCATACTCCCCCATGGCTTTCTATCTTGCTATTCTAAAGCTTCTTCCTCTGGCCAGCTGCTAAGCTTTCTCTTCTAAACTCTAAAAACATTTTCCTTGAGCTTCTGTTTCAGTCCATGTATAAACTCTTTAATTAAAAAGATCAAGAACTTTATTAGAGACCACAGTTCTCCAGTAACATGTACTGACTTGTAGGGGGGAAATTCCCTAAAATTTTCAGGACCAGTCTCAACGTCTGTCGTGTGCAATGCTTTTACACTTTGATTAGCTCTTTCTGCACTAATTGTGGCCTACTATAAGTGGAGGCTTCTCTGGTGAAGACTGAGAGCTGTAATGTGGATTTAACATGCTTTTTATTTATAAGCAGAGTAAGTTTAATTTGTCTTTCTCACTTCCTGGATCTGTTTTTACAGTTTTTAAAGACTAGGGCCTTGGAGAAGGCATTCAACTATCTCTAATAAGGGTCAGACCCACACTGGTTTCCTCACTATTATCATATTGTTATAATAAACACATTAGAACCATTTCTTCAAAAATCAACTTACACAATCCACTCTTCTGAGCACAAAGAGGGCAGACAGCACTAACCCCCATGTGGGATTTCATACAGACATCCTGTGCACTTAGTGGCTGACTAAAGTCACTTTTCATTTTTATGTTCTTTCCAGCACAGGAGAGAGTGACAGGGACCATCACAACGCATTCACAGGACCCTTGGGGACTTCACTGACTGGCTAAAGAGCAGGAGTGAAGTAATATACACAGTCATCGTTTTTTGAAATGTTACTAAGCTTATTTTAGTAAGCCAGAAATCACTGCAGGAAGGGCTTAGTTTGAAGTGTTGAGTGTTTGGCAGGCCTGAACAAACCAGTGTATCCCTGATATTCGGCTACATTAGAGTTCAAATATTTAAGCCAGTGATGGTTTATAATAAAATCACTACCTTATATCCATGCAGACAGTCTTTGAAACCCAATGGGAACCACCACCCCCCCACACACACACACACACCAACATACACGGAGAAGTCGGTATCTTTCATGGAATGCAAAAGCCCAAAGACTATGGGACATTTCTATCTTGGCCTCCTTCTCTTCCTTATTCTTGGCCTAAGAATAGAATCACAGGTTCTTGTTCTAGCCAAGGTATGCTAATAATGAGAGAAATGTTTCAGCCATCATGTAGTGCCATACAAACATACCATCACCGTTTCTACAGTGGTTGGCAACCATCTTGGATTGGACACCAGTCTTACCTGATCTGAAACAGCTCATTCTCCAGAACTTCATTCTTGGCAAGAATTAGACTCTCCTAAGTAAGCAGTAAATAAACACCACACCGTTTTAGTTTCTAATTTTTGGAGAACATGAAATGTTCAGTTTTTAAGAACCAGGTAGATATAGATGTATATATACTTGGTGGAATGACTTCCTCCACAGGGGCATTCAATGCCCACAAGAATTAGATATGAACATACAATTTCTGGTGGCAGTACTTTAGTTAATGGGCAGTACTTTAGTTTGTGAAACTTGCTGTGTAATAGAGATTATAGTGAAATCTCTACCATATTTACCACTATTTTGAAAGTCTTGACTTTGAAACTTTTAAAATGAAAATTAGTGGAATGCCTTTGACTAGCTATCAGTGAAGGTGAGGGGGCAGAGCTGCTGCTTTGAATGTGCAGCAAAGATGAAGTGGACAGAATCTCAGGTGGGCAGAGGATAATACTCAAAAGGTAGGGTGATCATGTGAGTCTTTCCTGGGGCAAAGTGGCAGGGCTGCCCCACAATTTGCCACATGTGCCTTTTTGTGCCCTGCACATTTCTATTTGCAGATTATATAAAGTTTCCACCATTTGCATCATCCCACAAGTATTTTTCTAAGTTCATGGTAAGTTAATTGTGTGAGTACTTGGGTGACACCCAGAGAACTGCTGTTAGTTTGACTATACTGTCATGCTCCATAGCATGGACACAGCTTTCATTTTATAATGTGTCTTCCTGTAAGTCAATATTTCTTTGCAAATTTTTCTGTCAGCTAAGAGCATCCAGGCTCCTGGCTCATTCCCATATTCCTACCAAGTGATTGACTTAGAAGTGCAGGAAACTTCTTATACAATAGTGAGTGACATTTGCTACCACTGGGAACTTAAGCTCCTACAAGCATGAGGTCTAAATGTCATTTCCAAGTCCCAATGAGGTCAAACATCTTTGGAATCTTTGTGTAAACTAAGTGTTTAATCCATGCCTGTATTTCCATACTTCTCTGTGTCCTCTAACAACCCTGATATTCTCAATACTGTACAAGTTATTAGGTTTAAATTCAATGGAAGTCTGTTATCAATGACTATTAACATCTCAAAATGAGAACAATGTGTTTTAATTGCCTATTGCCAAAAAGCTGATCATTTAGAAATCGTTTGCATAGATGTTTGCCATTAGGTTTTATATAATTCTTTGTGTTTAGAGTGATCTATGTTGCAATCCATTGTTAAGGAAAGAATACTCAGAAGTAATACTGCATCTTTCAGTGACAGAGAACTACTGTCTTGGGACACAAAAATAAGTGAACCACAAAAAAAAATTAAACTTAAAAATTAATTTGTATTTGTGAAAAACAGCTTTATTGTATAGAGGGCTATTTGCAAAAACCAACCCCTTTGTTATGTTGCTTTTCTACTCAAGCCCTCCCTCTTTGTATGGAGAAAGCCACTCACCCAGCTCTTCCCTCCCTAGAACCCACTTAGCTTATATCTGCTCCAGAGGGCATCATGCCTGTCTTCCTGATATGTTTGGGTTTTCTCGGGGCTTGAAAAAAAAAATCAGATTAACCCTCTTCCCTCCAAACTGCTCCCTCTATCTCCAAGACTTCTATCTCCCTTCTTCCCTTTTTTCTCCCTCTATGTTTTTATATAGTATGTTTTTAGTAATCTGATACTTTTGTTTTAGCTTCTCATCTATTCCACCAAAATGCAGTTCCAAAAAACCAAGACTCCTGTATCTTCCAAAACACAGCAAGATGCCAGTTCATAAATGTATTCTGAATGTTAGATTGAGTTTGAAGAAGGCACATAATTTTACATAAGTTAGTTCATTCGATGCTATAAAGTGGATCAGTGAAGTCCAGAGACTATGGAGGTAACTTTTGACAGCTGTTAAAATTCACTTTCTGTAGTTTGTGCTGGACAGAAGCTTCTAAGTTGAAGGCGGTTCTTTGGTACATCAATTGACAGGGTTGTCAATTACAGATGGCACGTGTTTTGTATCTGGCAACAACTGAGTAGAAATACAGCTGGCCACAAGACATGAGTAGCCTTCTAGAAGTCTCAGAGGTATTATAGCCGACAGCGATGCCTTTATTTTTTCACTGTTACTCTTTAAGGAAGCTAAGCAAGGATACTATGATCCAAACCATGGTCCTTGCTCAAGTACAAGTTCTGTTACTTAGAATTGACATCTTGAGCTATTTGAATTACAACTGAAGTAAGAGATGCTTTAAATTTTTGCACTTTCCTAAAAAGAAAATCATTTCCCCAACGTCGATAACATTAATTTGCTCTTAAATGTCACTATTTCTGTTATCTGCTGTCTTAAACCAAGTGGCCTGGGCTTTGCATTGCTCACTAGACCTGACTCTGACTTGGCACAGGAGATTATAAGTTCCTTTCCCTTTCATTTAGTTTCTAGTTTTCTTTCTGTTGTCATGGGTTTTCAATGTCTAGATATTTTTCTTCAGTGAAGCAGGATTTTCTATGCTTTCACCTGCTCATCTTTAAGCATTTGGGACACCAGCAATACTGCTGACTGCTTTCTGTGAAGTCTCTTTAGCTTGGTGAGCTTGCAGTACAGCTATGGCTTCATCAACTTTGGTGTGGAGACACTCTGGAGACTCAAGCATGTGGCGTAGCTCTATATTATCAATTTCCAACAGCATACCCGTGATTTTACCAGCAAGAGCAGGGTGCATGGCCTGAATAAGAGAAAATAGCCACTCCCCTAACATTTGCTTTTGAGCTTGAGGAGGAGCAGAGGCCAACATGGAGGCAGTCAAAGATTCTTTACCTTGGACAGGAACAGCAGACCGCTGCATGCTGACATGTGGCTGTGTATTAAGATGCTGAGGGGGATTTCGGACTCCAGCAGTATATTTATACTGGGTAATTGTGCGGGTGGTGGGAGCAGCTGCAGCAGAAGCAGCTGCAGGATGTGGGCCCATCATCTGTGTGGATGTGCTGGCAGTACGATGTCGTATAACCTGTGAGGTAGCGGGTCCTGAAGTACTAAATGATGGCATAGTATTTGATGGGTGGATGGTACTAGACATGATTTGGAATGGATGAGCTCTGGTACCGTGAGCACTCCCACGGGCACTTGGTCCTTGCTGAGTAGTTTGATTAGGAGCACAGTATGTTCTACGGCTCTGAGTCGGTGGTGTAGCTGTCAAGCAGTAACCTGACGGCCCCTGCGCTGGCTGGAAAGGGCTGACGACTGGGTTAGGCCCGGCACTGGTGCTTGCCATTCTTTGCATGTACTGGTTACTGAGGTGAGCCTGGCGCTCCTCTTTGCGTTGAGCTAAAGCTACGTAGAGTGGTTTGGTGGCCACTATTCTACCATTCATTTCTGTAACAGCTTTGGTGGCTTCTTCTGGAGAAGAAAAACATACAAAACCAAACCCTTTGCTTCGCCCACCCTCCATAGTTACCTTTGCACTAGTAATCGTACCAAATGGGGAAAACTCCTTCCGGAGACGCTCATCATCAATGCCATCATCAAGGTTTTTCACATAAAGGTTAACACCTTGGCATCTGATGCTTCTATCTTGTGGTACCTGTTCAATTTTGTGCTTATCTTGTTTCATCTGCCCGAATTTGTGTTTCAGTTCAGTCTGTCGTTCCACCTTTTTCTGAGCACGACCTACATAAATTTGTTTTCCATTGAGGTCTTTTCCATTCATCTCATCCACTGCCTTTCGTGCATCTTCATGCCTTTCAAAGCTTACGAATCCGAATCCTTTGGATTTTCCACTTTCATCAGTCATGACTTTAACACTTAAGGCAGGCCCAAATCTGCCAAATAGATCCTGGAGTCTCTCATCATCCATATCTTCTCCCAAATTCTTGATGTAAACATTGGTGAACTCCTTGGCCCTGGCTCCAAGTTCAGCTTGCCTGTCTCTACGAGACTTAAAGCGACCAACAAACACTTTGCGGTCATTTAGGAACATCCCGTTCATTTTCTCAATTGCTCGTTCAGCTTCTTCCTGTGTCTCGAAGTGTACGAAGCCGTAACCCTTGGAGCCATTCTCATCACACACCACCTTACAGGAAAGGATGTTACCGAAGGCAGAAAACGTATCATACAGCGTTTTACTGTCAATGGATCTGTCCAGATTTTTCACGAATATGTTGCCTACTCCGCTTTTGCGCAGCGACGGGTCCCGCTGAGACCACATGATGCGAACCGGCTTGCCCTTTATCACGTCGAAATTCATGGTGTCCAAGGCCCGCTCGGCGTCCTCCAGCTGCTGGAAGTTGACGGACGCGTAGCCCAGCGAGCGGCGGGTGATCCTGTCCCTGTACACCCGGATGGAGAGGATGGGCCCTGCCGGGCTGAACTTCTCATAGAGCATTGCCTCGGTCACGTCGGGATGCAGGTCCCCCACATAGAGTGAAGCCAAGGAGTAGCTGGGGTCGCTGGGGTTCATGTCTGCAAAGGCTGAGCAGGGAGCGGGAGCAGCACAGGAACAGAAGTCAACCGGAATGGAAAGGCCCTCAACTGCCAAGAACCCAGAGGTCGGCGGCACGGGCGGGCTGCTTCCGGTTGGGAGATGGGGGCTGTGGTGCCATAAGCTGGTTGTCCGGGTAGAAATCAGCCTCCCTACCTGGGTTCCGGACACTGGTGCTGGTTGGTCTTGTCCGGTTGGTTGTGGCTGGTTATTTAATCAAAGTATCTGGTGAAGAATGCTCTGATTTGAGGATTTCTTTTTCTTTCTTTTTTATTTATTTTTTAAATAGTAGGAGGGGGTGATACGTGTTTGTTCTGAACTTGAAGCATACACCTTATATGCTCTGCACTGACCTCAGGGGCAGATAAAGATGCTTTTAAGGGAGCTATTCATTTCCTGCAAGCAAAAAATAAAATAAAATAATCTCAATGAATAATCCTGTTTGGTATATTCTAGCTCAAACTAGAGTCTTGATTACACATGAATATGAACATACACATGCACGCACACACACACACACACACACACACACACACACACACACACGGGATGAGCAGGGGTGAGGGAGGAAGAGAGAGAGAGAGAGAGAGAGAGAGAGAGAGAGAGAGAGAGAGAGAGAGAGATCCCTTTGAAGGTAACTCTCTATTCATATTGCAAAAGAAAACTTTCAATACAGACCAAGAAGATGGTGGGAGATTGAATCTTTGCAAATGATTTTGAGAGCTTAAAAATAATCAAACTGAAAGTCCCCATCCGGGACAATGCAGTAGCAAAGGCAAATTACCATAAACATCAAAAATATTATTTCTCACTTAGAAGTCCAAGATGAAGATGTCAATAGATTGTGTTTAGTGTGTGTGTTTGTGAAGAGGGCTGTTCTCTTGAATGTAGGTAACACCCCAGTACAAACACAAAGGAAAAAGGGAGAAACTAAACTTTGTGAAGGCTGTTGAGGAAGTCAATAATTATTCCGAAGGCCACAACCTAGTGACTAGATTTCAGTCTATACATTTTGAGGGGAAGAACACTTGGGACACAGTGATATCATTCAGTTTGGCTGTTTTACTTATATGCTCTGGGTTTGTTGTTGTTGTTTGGGTTTTGTTTGCTTGGTTTTTTTTAGAATACAAAAAGAAGTGGTCTCCCGTTTAAGTGCTTCACATTAGTGCATCAAAAATATGAGTAACATACCATGGTCTCAAATTTCATACTTCAGTCTAATTTAAAAAAAAAAAAAACAACTCATAATTAAGAGAGCTATGAATCGGCTCTCCATTGACAGATACTTTATTCCAGATGCAACTAATTAGTAACAGGAAGATAGTGGCTTGGGGATGTTTGTGTTATGTGGTGGTGGTGGTGGGAGGGCAGAATATAGCTAATAAGCTACCAAGGGCATAGCTCTGGGAGAAGGGAGGATGCGTGAAGAACATCTCCCCTTCGTCCTAAGCATCTCTCCAGCATCATCCCTGTAGTGAGATCATTTATTATTATCATCAGTGCATTTGGGTGTTAATAAATGTTTACACTTTCCAAAATATTTTATATGCACAATGGTATAATATGTCTTCAATGCCACCAGTAACACCACATGTTTCTTAACAAGACACTGAATTTCTGAGAAACCAAGCAACACAAAGAAGGTCACTTTTGTTTGCCAATTATAAATTATAACTTGCTGTTTCATAACCCCTGAAGATTTTTGCCTGAATGTACATTTTGTTGCCAACTCATTAGAAATTGGAATCTCTCAATAGCTCTAAACTGTTATGAAAAGCACAAAATTAATATGTTAAATAATACTCTCTATTTAACCAATATCAGCTGTGTATGGAGAAATTCTCTTCCCCTCCCTCTTTTTCTGTGGTGGTGAAGAAAGTACTCAGGGCCTTGTACATGCTAGACAGGTGTCCCCCATCTATAACTAAGCTACAAGCACAGCCCTCAATTATGGAGAATCAGTCAGGCATTTTCAGAGATGATATCTCCTGTATGCCTGTTGTGTGCTTCAGAAACTCTGGTTCCATGCAATCACATTTTAATTTGTGAAACTCCTGTTGGTAACAATCTGTCAGAACTAAATGGATCTACAGGTGCTGTCCATGCAGATACATTGTCTTCTAAGATGTGCTCTTCTAGAGCTTTCCTTCTATCATGTGGAGCTAACTCAGTCCATAAATCACAGCCTGTGAAGTCCCCAAGAGAATAAATAGACAAAGTAATCTATACACACAAAGTACTACAACTGATGGTCACCAAAGGAAGGATCAGTGACCAACCTAGGTTAAGAACAGGCTGTGGTATAGAATTCACCAAGTTAACGTTCTCTTCTAATGACCTACAACAACAACAACAGCAAAAAGTACTTTGGTTCATAGGGAGAAAGAACTAAAAACAAAGCCCAACATCCCTTCCCCTGGTGCTCCCATGGCTAAGGCCAAGCAGGTGTTTCACAGGCCATATTCTCCCTGAGCCCCCTGCACTCTCCATCTCTGCATACCTGAGGTAACCCGCTCATCTTTAACTGGAGCTATGGCCCTGTTATGTTCATTTTTAAGTCACTCTCATCTTACAGCTTGAGAATCTGGAAAATTCCAAACAAGCTAGCAACAACATCACCTCGTCTAAAATTTCCAAGCGATAAGCTGAAGGCATTTAGTATGTTGTTTTAGCCGTTTGTGTGTGTGTGTGTGTGTGTTTTAAAGAAGGGAAAATGACTGCGAGGAGACAATTACAGTCAAATTAAAGAAGACAGGTATTATATTATTTAAATGTGCAATTTAAAACCACATATTGAGAGTTATGGTCCATTAATGTAAATTATTTCACAGTGAAAAATATCTAATTATCTCTTCCAGATAAGAAATATACATGTAAATGCTTCAACCTAGTCATAATAACCTGCAGGACGAGGTGCTGCACAATTAGAAGCTCAGAATGTACCCCAAAGTTGAATTGCCTGTGAAATCTGCCTATCTGCCTATGTGTCTCCGGTGTGCTATTTCTTATTGCCTTTTTTTTTAAAAAAAATAAGTGAGGAAATATGTGTTAGCATTTACTGTATTGGAATTGCATTTTTATATGGCAATTATTTGGTGTATTAAGTGATGACAGTAACTTTAAAAAACACTCAGTTATCAAGGTTCTCAGTGACTTTGTAAAAAGCTACTGTACATAAATAAGCATCAGGGATCTTACACCTACTGATTTGGGTTAGAACTACAAACTTCCCTATAGTTAAATGCTAGTAGAATATTGTAAACCGTAAAATGTTGCAGATTTTAAATACATGCTGAAATGCTTCTATAATACAAGAAATGCTCCTAAGACCTTTGGCAGTGTCCTTGACGTAATGGTTTGGTTTTAGGCATTTTTAGACTGGGGAATCTGCTTTGTGTTTCAACTTAGACAAAGCTGAGTTCTGTTGTTAAAGCAACCCAATCCCAGGATTTTTGTCACCGCTTGGGTATGGAGTCATCAATTCAAATATTGCCATTTGATCACCAATAGAAGAAACTAAAAGCAAAGTATTCTGGTTTGCTTTATTTGTCAAGTTGGCATACCCTAGAATCATCTGAGTAGAGCGTCTCAATAATAGATTGTCTACATTGGGTTAGGCTATAGCCATGTCTGTGGGAAATTGTCTTAACTAAGTTAAGTATATGGGACAATGCAGTCCACTGTGGGTAGCCTCACTCCAGGGTTATGAACTGTTCAATAATGGAGAACCTGAGTGGAGCAAAAGAAAGAAAGTGAGCACACACATACCCATTTCTCTGTGCTCGTGACTGTGGGTGTGATATGATTGGTTCTTTGAAGCTCCCAGCACTGATTCCACCATAATAATAAACTGGAATCAGGAACTGTGAACAGAAATTAACCACTTCTCCCCTAAGTTTCTTTTTGTCAGGGATTATTATTATTATTATTGCAACAGAAATGAAGCTACAGTGCCAGGGCTTCTAAGAAGAAATTAAGTATTATTTCACTCACCTTTCCCCTTCAGTTTAGGGAGAATTATCCCAAAATAATTCATTAAAGGATATCAAATCAACCTTGATGTGTTTTGAATACAAAGGCTATGGATTCATTTCAGCAGTAACATGGTGCTTCATATATACTTAAATTATTAGAGATCCTTCTAGTAGCAAGAAGACTGATGCCTTAGGTTAAGTAAGTTTTAAAGACAGGCGAGAGGAGACACCAGCACACTCTGTGTCTACGCAGTTACACACAGCACAAAAGTGACATGCAGTGGCAGCGGCCTCCTGGAAACTCAGGTTGCTGGGGCAAAGGGGATTGCAGCTCAAGACATCCACACCTTTGGTAATGACATCATTGCCGCTCCCCCTTCTGCCTAGAGTTCATAGTGTTGCAAGTGCTATATATAGCACTAGAAGAGAGAAAAGTATTACTCTTACCCAGCTATGTACCTTGAAAATTACAATACCTTCCTTTCTTTTAAGATACGTTATAAGAGTAGCCATACTTAAAAAAAAAAAAAAAACTTAAGAGGACAGCTCCATTTACTGGGGCCCATACATTATATAGTCAGGCCAAGAGCCTGAGGTTAGACAGCTCATGGGCTCTAGTGGAAAAGCTACCGACTATCATTCTGCTAACTGGAGACATCAATGAAAAGACCCTGATGTCATACTGTTAAACCCATAGAGCAAAGTTTCACCCAACACTCACCAGAGAAGCATCTTCATGCAGGAGATGGCAATTAACACAGAGACCCACAACTGGTCAGCATACAGAAAAGGAAAAGGTATTGGGATGACCAGCCCTGAATGGGATGTCTTTATCACTCCCCCCAAAGCTCCTGAGTGTGTTCAGAAGTGGTGAAAAGGTGATAAGACTCATAAGTAGTGGATTATACCAAAGAAAGAGCATTTCCTGACACAACATACAAGATCCACACATATAAACTCACACAGCTTGAACAAGGCCTGCGCAAGCTCAAGCCAGACAGAACCTGAACATGGTGGATACAAGGTAGGCATGAAGCTCTACCCCTAGGTAAGGAGACTCTGACCTTCGATTGCTGCTGGTATAGGAAAACATTTTTTTCCATTGAAGTGATATTAAGTGTATCAACACACACTCCACAGCATGCCATTCTCAGGAATACTTGGCCAACAAAAACTGCCCTCCGTGTCTCCTTGTTTTGAAAGAGCGATAGAGAGAATATGATATGAGGTGGATAGGTTTGTGAGGAAAATGGGAGAAGTCAGGGGAGGGAGATGGATATGAACAAAATATATGAACTTCTCAAAGAATAAGCAAAGGCATGATTTTGTAAAAGAACTACAAAAATAAATATTGGGAGGAGGGTCTTTCTTTTACACCCTTGCGTGCTCACATTGGGAAACTGCCTGTCTGCCTGTTGAATGAACTGTACTACGATCCCGCCTAACCCAGACCGGAACTGTGCCAGCTCAGGGAAGGCAGGGTTGGCCTCTAAGGACATGGATGTAAGCCCCCACTTTGGAGGCACAGTGCCCACAGTGAGGCTGCAGCTGGCTGGTGTCAAAGACAGAAATGCAATTGCTGTATAGTATTCTTGTATGGCTTTGAAAGACATTGTTAGAATAAGAAAATATGTAGTTCATTTTGAGGCCCAATACTAAAAGCTTCCTAATTCAAAATAAATCTCCATCAGTGCTGTCCAGCTGCAGCCCCGCAGAACTGGAGAGATGTGGTCTGGGACAGAGGACCTGCAGAAGCACTCAGCTGGGGTGGGCGGGTCAAGTACTAGGATGGATTGATTGATCCCTAGAATCTGATTCTCCCCATCCACCAATAGATGTCCCTGTAGCAAATGAAAGCATTTTGAAAAGAGTCCAGGGGTGTAATTAAGTGAGACAATACAGATGCCAGAATTTAAGCACTGCCAGTTTTATGTAATTTAATTAATACTGTAGAGAGGGTGGAAAATGCTAGCCTGCGCAGTATTTTGTGAAGGAAGGAGCTGCTGACTAAAGGCCGTCCCCCTGACAGAAAGCTGAGAGGCAAAGAGTGCTCTGTAGAAGGCTCTACTGGATCAGAAAGAACAGCCAAGTCCAGAGTCCTGTTTATTATTTCATGCCTGACATTTTACAAGCCCGTGTAATGTAATTATCTACAGAAATTCCAGTAGTATGCCCGTTGTCTCGTCCTTGTGCATCTGCCTGCGCAGACAACCTCACAGGCATCTATTACTCAAGAGGCCGCTCTCCTTGGCTGGCACATGGCACTTAGACCCAGGAGAGAGGAAGAGAAGGAAACTAGAAGCCAGAAAGTGAGTCTCTTCCTTAAAAATGCAGATAGGCAAGCTAGGTCATCACGCCTTTTTGTTTGGCCTTTTATTCAATTCAGACATCTTGATAAGTGTATGTTTTAGCTGGCTCAGAGCAGTGGTGGTTGCAGCTGTAGGTGAACTCAAAATCAATTTTAGTAATAACTTAGGTATAGCTCTCGGCTCCCTAAGTGAAAAGCAGAGGACAGGAAAACAGAGGGAAAGCTACGAGCTGCAAAACAGAAAGCTAAGATCCACGAAAACGTCCACAGAAGCACCTGGCGGCTCGTGGATTCATAAGGAGGGAAAACTGTGTGAAATTTCAAAGAGTTTGGGGATTTGTAAATTGTCTTTATTTAAATTGTTCCCTTTCTCCACTCTTTGCACATCATAGTTCTTTTGGAAACTTTCATCCACAGCACAGCGCCCAGTAAAGGGTCCTCTGTGTTCCACAGATGAAAGCGCGCCCAGTGATGCAGGAATGGGAGAAAGGCGCTGCCTAGCATCAAAGGCTCCTTGGCTCCTCCCTACCACCTTAACCACCACATTGGCTAGGTTGTTATCAAGTATGATCAGAACAAACTGATGAGCAGTTTCGATTAGAATACATGCTCAAAATAAGAAATCCATAATATTTTGATTATTGGTGCAGTAATGTGTATGTCACAAAATTCAAACTTAGTTGCCTGTTTTCTTTATTCTTTTTTGTTATCTCTCCCTTTCCTTCTCCCTCTTCCTCTCCCTGCTTTCTCCCCCTCTCTCTCATATTTGTTTTTAGTTGCAATCATGTACATGACACAGATGCACTTTGATCAGGTCCATAAAGATGAAGATTCCATCTGTGGGGGTGTGTCTGAGGCAGGGAAAATCCCTCTGCAGGTTACCTCCTCTGGGTTGCTGACTTGTCTGCCTAGTGTGGTGTGAGGAACTACCTTCATCTCAGTTGTTTACAGTACTGTGCATCAGAAATCCAGACATTCAGTTTGATCTTCAAGATGTCATCCAATGTACACGGTTGGGTGTCTTCACTCACATATCTGTCATATTAAGGGAGAAGCAGCAAGAATGAGACTTCCCTCAGCCAAGCTGGTGTCCTTGATGTGGGGAAAGGTCCAGGAAGGTGGCTTAGGAAGCCTACTGCAAAGCTTCAATGGCATATGCTTGGACAAAAGGCCAGATCACATCCAAACAGGTGTTTTAAATAACACTAAGAGTTCAGTTACAACACAATCACAAAGGAACTCACACAATATGTACTCACTGATAAGTGGATATTAGCCCAAAACTTAGGATACATAAGATATAAGATACAGTTTGCTAAACACATGAAACTCAAGAAGAATGAAGACTGAAGTATGGACACTATGCCCCTCCTTAGAATTGGGAACAGAACACCCATGGAAGGACTTACAGAGACAAAGTTTGGAGCTGTGACAAAAGGATGGACCATCTAGAGACTGCCGTATCCAGGGATCCACCCCATAATCAGCTTCCAAACGCTGACACCATTACATACACTAGCAAGATTTTGCTGAAAGGACCCAGATATAGCTGTCTCTTGTGAGACTATGCCAGGGCCTGGCAAACACAGAAATGGATGCTCACAGTCAGCTAGTGGATGGATCACAGGGCCCCCAGCGGAGGAGCTGGAGAAAGTATCCAAGGAGCTAAAGGGATCTGCAACCCTATAGGTGGAACAACATTATGAACTAACCAGTACCCTGGAGCTCTTGACTCTAGCTGCATATGTATCAAAAGATGGCCTAGTCGGCCATCACTGGAAAGAGAGGCCCATTGGACATGCAAACTTTATATGCCCCAGTACAGGGGAACGCCAGGGCCAAAAAACTGGGAATGGGTGGGTAGGGAAGTGGGGGGGCGAGGGTATGGGGGACTTTTGGGATAGCATTGGAAATGTAATTGAGGAAAAGATGTAATAAAAAATATTAAAAAAAAGAGTTCAGTTATGAAATTATAAATCTAGTCCACATTATGAAATTTGAGCCCACACACTCTTTGAAACTAACTTCCCTGCACGTTGACTGAGAGAGAACATTAGGAGAAATGCCAATAAGAATCTTTGGATCCTGAAGAGATGGTTTATTGATCTAGCCACGGGCTTTTCCTCTAGAAAATCAGAGTTTAATGCCTGGCACTAAATGATGGCTCACAACCATCTGTAACTTCAGCTCCAGGGGATTTGATGGCTTCTTCTAGTCTCTGCAGGTACTGCATACATGTGTTGCGGAGACATTCTTGCAGGCAAACCATCCAACACATAAAAATAGATCAATAAAATAAGTTATTTTAAAGAATCTTAGAAATGTTGTATATTTTATGACCTCTTCAATCTTCCTGGGTTCTTCATGGAGGCTTTTTGCATTCACTCTCTTGATTGGACCCTTCCCTCTTAAACTGTGCATTCATGGTTCCTCCTGGTTCTCATCTTTGCCTAAGTGACCTCTTCTATCAGAAGCTTTATCAATGAGCTAGAGGAGAAATGAGAAACAAAAGGATTTTTCATTCCTGCAAGGTACTAATTGAGATGTCATCTTTACATTATGCTCAGAAATCAAAGTTCTTCTAAGATCTATCTATCTTTATTTTTATATTTTATCATCAAAAACCCAAAGGCTAGCAGCACATCAATTCTTCCTGGGAATTTTCTAAACCATGGGTGCATTTGTCTATGCACCCAAGATGATAGCTGTCTTCTATATTCTGCAGATACCAGTTTTGTCAAATGTTCCTTAGTTGCAGAGACATGTTTCAATTTTCCAGGTGTCAATCACAGGGTCTTCATGGTCATTGGTAGTCTTCTTGTTAATTTCCAAGTCCCTGTTCCCTCAGACCAATGTTGAGGTTTCTCTTAGGAATTATTCCACTTCTGATACCAATTTTTGCTTCAATGTTTCAATTACTGTCTAACAACCTACTCCAGGACACTGTAGCTTAAATAGCAATCCATTATTAATGGCAAGCCTTTATGTAACCAAGATATTCTCTGACTCACATGGGGTTATAGGAAACCCAACTAAGGAGTCAGAATGCCCTGATCACAAAATGCCAATATGTATTGATCTCCAGTTTGGCCTGTGAAGGGCTGTAGTCTAAGGCTTTAGTACTCTCCCACAAGGCCTTTCAGTGGAGAAGCTTCAGCTTGATCACAAGGTGGAAGATACATTCTCCTGGAGGACAGTCTATGATGTAAAGGCAGATGTACAGTCCAGTCCCAGGATAAGGCTAATCTAAAGAAGATGAAATACAATCTGTCTGTTATTGCAGAATAAACTGTATTGCACAGCCAGCTCTCAAGACACTTGGGGTCTGTGATAAGCAAAATGCATGCTACAGTTAAGAAGAGTGTACTGGAAGAATGTCAGCAGAGTGATAAGAAAACCATATTTATTCCAATTTCATACACTGAAGCCTTAAATGCCACTTCTTCAGGATGTGATCTTACTTAGACATTTAGTTAAATGTGGTTACACTGGAATAATTCAGATCCCTGACCCAGAACTGTCATCTACAAACTCAGACACATGTATGTGCACAAGGAGAATGTCAGGTGGGGATGGGGGCTGAAATGTCTGTGAAACAGGGGATGTCAAGAAAAGCAGTGTGCCACCAACCCACAATCAGGTGGAGTTGGGTGGGGATAGTGATATCAATTACCTTCATAGCCTCAGGAAAAAAAAAATCAGCCAGTGACTTGATCTCAGACTATAGCCTCATAAACACAAGTTCTACTGACCAAGCTACTTGATGTGTGATAGGCTGTCATGGCTACCTTCAGAAGTATGGACACATTATCAAAAGTCTTTGGCTGAGTATCAGTCTAAACCGTGCACACAATGAGTTCACAATGGCTAAAGCCTCCTGAATTCTTCAAGGATCTAGGCAAACAGAAATAATCTATTCCACTTACATAAAATTTTCACAGAAAAAGAAATTACAGATTTTTTAAATTTTTTATTAGATATTTAATTTAGATTTCAAATTGTATCCCCTTTCCTGGTTTCCCCTTTGAAAACCCCTTATCCCATCCCCCTCCCCCTGCTCACTAGCCCACCCACTCTTGCTTTCCTGTCCTGACATTCCCCTACACTGGGGAATCAAGCTTTCATAAGCCCAAGGGCCTCTTCTCTCATTGATGTCCCACAAGGATATCCTCTGCTGCATATGCGGCTGGAGCCATGGGTCCCTTCATGTGTATTATTGGTTGGTGGTTTAGTCCCTGGGAGCTCTGGAGGTAATGGTTGGTTCATATTTTTGTTACTCCTATGGGGCTGCAAACCCCTTCAGCTCCTTGGGTCCTTTCTCTAGCTCCTCCATTACCTTTCTCTAGCTCCTCCAATAGTGACCCTGTGCTCAGTCCAATGGATGGCTGTGAGCATCCACTTCTGTTCTTGTCAGGCACTGACAGAGCAGGAGACAACTATATCAGGCTCCTGTCAGCAAGCACTTTTTGGCATCCACAGTAGTGTCTCGGTTTGGTAACTGTATATGGGAAAAGATTTTTCTAAGGTAGTTGTGACCGCCTTTCACACCAAAATTTCACGAGCTGAACTTAGGACTGTAGCATCTGAGTGTGTAGCTGTGACTCATGGAGTGTGTGTGTGTATATGCACAGGGAGTGTGTGTGTGTGTGTGTGTGTGTGTGTGTGTGTGTGTGTGTACATACGTGTGCACATGCATGATGTATGTGCATGTATGTATGTGTGTTCATGTGGATACTGTGGTTTACTCCAAGGCTAAAACACAACCACATTCAACAACAAAGCTTTTCCTACAATGGAAAAGCTTCTGATATTGTCACTGCCATCAGTTCCATTTTACACTGCTTATGTTACCACACCCACACTAAAACCTCTACTTCTGCAGAGTACAGTCCTCCACAAAGCCAGGATCATCCAAGTGTCTGGCTTTAACATAACACGGTTGTGGGTAACCAGTGGCCACTGCCATTTTTGCAAACCAGTGCTTAGGAAGCACTTTATTTTGGTGGCCAAGTGTTCTGCTTTGCTAGTTTACTCAGAGGGGTTCTGCTCCCTCAGGCCAGTACAGCACGCTGCATCTCCCATCTAGATGCTTGAATATGTATGAGGGGGTGACAAAGACTGATCTGTCCGTGGAGAACTGAAATGTGAGCGTCTGCCACAATGCTCCTGAAAGGAATTAGACTCATCAGCTGGAGTGATTCATAATGATGCCTGTGTTTGCTCTCAGAATGTTAAGGGAATCGACCACCCACTTCATCGTCAAATGAACTTTTTTTATTTCACCCTACAAACCCCTATTCTCTCAATAATATAGATTTTTTTAATAGACATATCTCTCCAAATGGTACCACCAGCTCAAGCAAAGACAAATTATAACGAGCTAATATTTTTTGATTAATGCTAGGTTTTGTACCTGAACTCAGGAGCATAAATATCTCCTTTAAAGTGATACTGCCTGCAAATAAGATCAAATCAAATTCCAAAGCACTTTGTTAATGAAAAGTATTGATTTTTATACCATTTGGTCCAAACCACTGCCAATTTCCATGCATTTGCCATCCTTTTGAACAATGAGCTTACGCCATTAAGACCTGCAGATGCCCTTCCATTCCTCCTTCTCAATGGCTTGCTCTGTTCTCCTCACAAGATCCAGGACTCAGCTCTATGTCTCCTTGTGCCTGTTCCCCAAGGATCTCCGTCATCCCCTACAGCATAGAAAAATCACTCCTAGGTGGGCAGCTTTCCCACCATCATCTCTGCAAAGTAATGAAGTGGGTGACTTATCTTTTCTAGCTTCTCATGTTACCCTCACTCTTCTTCTACAGTCTGAGGGCTGAGAGCCTACTGTCAAAGTCTGATTGCTTTCAGAAAACTAGACAAACATCCAAGTCAAACTTTCCAACTCCCCCTGGCCTTTTCAGGTAATCTCCACACTGTCTTTCAATCCAGACAAACTGGCTGTCATGCTTCAGTTTCAGAGGTCAGTGTCACCACAGAGTGTTTTGAAGGATGCATGAGGTAGAGTAAGCTGGGGAGGTGCTGGGGCACAAGTTGACTTGGGCAACTAAGTATAACCCATCAAAGCTAAGCCAGTGACTATAGAAAAATCACAGACAATTCACTGGGTGTGCACTTGTGTGTGTGAGTGTGAGTGTGTGTGTGTGTGTGTGTGTGTGTGTGTGAGTGTGAGTGTGTGTGTGTGTGTGTGTGTGTGTGTGTGTGTGTGTAGCTTGTGGAATAGGCTAGCCTGGATGACCAGGAAGCTTCAGGGTTTGGCCTTTCTCTACTTCTACAATTCTGGGGTTGCAAGCTTGTACCACCACTCCTGGATTTCATAGTGTTGGCTTTGAATTGAATTCAAGTTCTCAAGTTTTCATGGAGGATACTGGGCCATCTCAACAGGCTACCAACATTATGCCCTTAGGTCTTAACTATATATAATGTGTGACATCTCATGTGAATCTAACACTTATTTGGCTTCAGTGTATTTATACTTTCACCACCTAGGTTATAAACTCCCTAAGAAATGCTGAAACAAAGGTTTGCTTAGATACCTGGGAAGGTGTGCTGGTTAGCTTTTGACAACTTGTCATTAATCTAGATATAGCTATGAAGAGAGAAACTCAGTTTGGGAATTGCTTCAGTCAAATTGGCCTGTGGGGCATTTTCTTAATTGCTAATTAATATATAAGGGCTTATCCCACTGTGGGCAATGCCAACCCAAGGAAGGTAGGCCTGGGTTCTATGAGAATGGTAGATGAACAAAGCAGAGGAAACAGGCTAATGAGCAGTATTCTTGCATGGTTTCTGCTTCAAGCGTGTGCCTTCAGTTCCTTCAGTGCTGGACTATAACTTGTAAGATGAAATATCTCCTGTTAATGCCCAAGTTGGTTTTTACCAGCATTTTATCACAGCAACACAGAAAGGGCAATAAAATTGTATTTCCCCAAAAGACACTGAATTCGTTTCATCCACATTCAGGACTTTACCAAATCTACGTAGTCTTACTAGAATGCAGAGGTGGCATTAAACAGAGTAACCAAGCCGGGCGTGGTGGTGCACGCCTTTAATCCCAGCACTCGGGAGGCAGAGGCAGGTGGATTTCTGAGTTCGAGGCCAGCCTGGTCTACAAAGTGAGTTCCAGGACAGCCAGGGCTATACAGAGAAACCCTGTCTCGAAAAACCAAAAAAAAAAAAAAAAAAAAAAAACCAGAGTAACCAAGGCAAAATACAGGAGCTTCCTCTGGAATCTGTTTGGACCAATAGGTAAGAAAGCATGCCAAGCATATGGACTTCCCTGATAACAGGAGGATGAGAAGGAATAAGAGAGGTAGGAAGGGGATGGGAAGGGAGGCAGAAGAGAGGAGGGTGAGGAGGAGGAGGAGGAGAAGAAGCAGTAGTATTTATCAATAACCCATATTTAATGAGCCATCTTTAGCAACATGTGGTCAAGAATGGGTTTGCATTCCTTTGTGGTGTAGATCATAACCCCATTGGCAACACTTCAAAATGGTCCATTGTGTTGGAAAAATAGAGGAATTTTGCTTGGCAAATAGTATTGTTGTGTGTATGGGATGCTGGTGTCTGAAAACAAACAAACATGATATAGATGAATTCCAAGCAAGGGTGTATCACTTTGCAGAAGCCCTTAGAGTAGAGATGCCAGTATAGGTGACAGGTACTCAGCAAGGTAAAGGGGGGCCTTTGAAAACCAGATGTCAACATGAATGATACCTTCCCTGCCCTCTTGCTTTCTCCATTACACAGATGTGTGTGGTTTGGCCAATTTAGCAAAATGAGTTATATTTCACAGTCAACACAATGGAAGCCTAGCATAAATCAATCCTTGTTGGTGTAACGCAATTATATAAGAGTCAAGGAACAGAACATCAAAGAGGCTAATGCTACATGGTTTTAGGAAAGCAGTGAAGGACAGAATGTATCAGGGTGTGAGAGGCCAAACCTGAAAGCCAGCTCTTTCCTCACCAATGGGCTCTAGAATTAGCCAATAGCAGACGCTCTGAGGAGGCCCTTTACATGGTACCCCACAGCTGCCAAGATGGCTGAGATATAAGATGGTATTGAAGTTGAACTTCCTATGTGTGTAGACTATTGTTCCTGTACTTTTTTCTTTGTTATGTCTTCATCATCTCTTAGACTGGGATTTCTACAGTAATTATGAAGATGGTTGTCCCTGTCCGGGCTGTGGCCATACTGAATTCCTGGAGTAATCCCTCATGACAGCTGAGGCTGGATGGCTATCAGGGATGGACAAGAGGAGGTAAATCTCACAGACAGATGGCCTGCTTGTCACCTGAGGCACAGGGACGCTGTCTTCCATTTTAGCTCATAAAATATGTTTTGGGATATAGATATTTTTCATGCATAAATCTTCAACTCTGAAAGTACAATCTTGTTCTGTCGACTCTGAAGTTATTTCAGGCCATCTGCCACCAGCAGAGCATCCAGCACAACACAGGACATGTGGGACTCCAGAAGGGGTGGGCAGGAGAGCCAGGAAGTCACCAGCAAGGAAAAAATAGTAAATTTACATCAGCTGTCTGCAGTGCTCTTGTATCCTGGGCTAATTACCTCGACGACTAAGGAGCAGAAACCACCAACCAACGATAGAAACCACAAATCAATCACACCAAGTCCCCATTGGAAAGAATCTGTGAGGACTCCTCCCCACAGACTCCCTTGGTGGGATCTAAGCCACAATTATAGTTATTCTGCTTGTTGTTTTAAAACTCCAGGAATACAGAACCCACTCAGACCAGACTGGTAAAGGAGTGCCCTACCTTCCAAATGGTAGGAGATGAGTCAAAACTGTCCCTTCTCCACTGCTTATTCTCCCAAACAAACACATTCTTAGTGGGAGTTTAAAACAGAAAAGCAGAGTTGAGAACGTGGATCTAAAATGCACAGAATGGAAATAAATTTTCATTGAAAATATGTATTCCGAACAGTAACGTTACCAGAAGATCTATTCTTCTGCTTCCCTGTGATCCAAAGGTCTGAAAAGGAAACCACCAGGTGAAATGGGTTTTCTAGAATGCCTCACTGCCACATTCAGCTACTTAGTGTACCTAACCATTCTGGAGGTGAGCAGAGAAGTGATGGAGGCAGTCTGACACAGGATTGTTGGCAAGTCTCAGATAGTCCCTTAATTGAGATATTAAACACTCTCAAATCTTGACCTTCTGGCCATCTACTCAACACTTCACTGTCTCCTCTCCAATGGAGAAAATAATGTCTGAATGAGTTTCTTCATGGTTTCACCCTACCATAATGATACTCAGAAGTGAGAAGGTCATGTAATTGGAAGAACATCCTTGGAGGTGGGAAGCTTATCTTGCCCTGGCCTCTTTCTTGCTTTTTGTTTGTTTGTTTCTTTGTTTGTTTGTTTCATTTTCTTGCTTCTTGGCTGCAGTGGTACGAATGACTCTGATCCCCCACGCCCTCCCTGGCATTTGGATGGGCATTGCTTGGACCATGAGTTAAAAATGAATCTTCTCTCTTTTGTTGTCTCAGGCACAGAACCAGGAAACATAACGGAGATAAGAGAAACTCATTCCTTTATATTCTACTTATCTTCAGAGTAAAAGAACAAATGAGCTTGCCTTGACCTTCCCACCACCCACACTCACTGGCAGGGGCCCTAACTGTATCCTGTGGCTTCACCTAGGTCTGCAGTTGGCAGGTGAAGAACACAGCCTTGAGGTCAGGCCAGGTTATTGTGAGTTCAGCGCTGTGCAGTCACTGACCAGCACACAGATCCTCAGAAGGACTGTCTGCCTCTAAGTAGGCTGTGGCTCACAGCCCTGTAGCCTCTGTAGCCCTCAGAGTGCTGGCTGCCCCCTGCAGCATAAGAGCCCCCATTCGGAACATTGGGCATAGGACAAAGAAAAGGAGCCACAAATGGACTAGTGAGCACCTTTCTCTAAACTGCCGGATTTACTCAAAGCTGAATGAACAGGATTTGCTGGTGAGAGCCTGGGATTCAAAGTTAGAAAACCTCAGAGCAAATTGCCAAACTTTATGCTTTAATTCTCGATCTTAATTGTATGATAACAAAGCTTCCTGGCTTGAAGTAATAGGGTGTAGTTAACAGCCCTCCGTGGCAGTATTTCATCCAGGCTTGATGGGGCAATTTGAAAATATCATTAAGGAGACTTGTTGTACAATTGAGCACTGCAAAAGTGTGATTATCTTAGGAGATTAAACCCTCAACCATCATGTGGGCCCCCTCGGTGTGCATCTCCTACCAATTTAACTCTTGGCTGAAAGCTGAGCTCCGAGCTACTGTTTAGACACAGAGGCCTGGAAGTCTTCTGTTAGGGTTTTTAAATATCTTGCATATTCTCAAAAGGCATTGCCTGACGCCGTGACCTCCACAACAATGATTCAATTTTTTTTTCATTTGGCATATGAAGAAGAAATGGAGGAGGAAGAAGAAGAGAAGACAGAGAAGGTGGAGGAGGTAGGCAAGAAGAAAGCTAACAATGAAAGAAGACAAAGAAAGGAAAATTCACCCAACCTCTTGTGACTCTGACACTGTTTTGAGTTATCCTGTCTTCCAGATAAGATGTTACAACAGAGCAGGGCTCACCAACACCATAGCACGGGCACCAGTTTGGAGTCTGTCTCACATGCTTCTCTCAGTTGCTCCTTTTGGCTCCTTTCAGGGCATCTTCTCAGGTTAATAACTGTATCTACCTCATTGCTGTTCTTGTTACCCCATGTTCAAAGGTACCACATTTTTCTTCCTCGTTCATCTGCTGACTGACATCTCCACTGTCGCCACTTCCATGCTATCGTGAACAGAGCTGTGATGTTTCTAATTCTTTGCTTTCATTTCTGGGGGCATTACTTCTGTGGGCTGAAGAGAACAGTGCCTGCAGAGTTTGTAAACATGTAATTTAGCTGACATTGCTCCCAGAAGTTCATGTCATACTCATTGAAATTAACTCAGTGTGATGGGATTTGAGTTCACAATATGTAATTTGAATGCACACATGACCGTACTAAGTATTTATTGCCATCTCCAGGGGTCCTTTAATAGACATAGATGTCACAGTCTCTCAAGTCAGTTCATAGAAAACCTTGAGAAAGAATTCGTTTAGCTGAAAGTGTGAAAATTTAAACATCTCTAAACAGAGGTTTTCTTTATTTTTTTCAATCATGCCAATCTGGGGCTGTGTTCTCGTGTCTACCGAATGATGTCCAACACCGATATTCAAATAATTCAATCTGCTTTTAGCTTTTATAGAAGAATTTAAGCAGGTGCTTGTGGAAATAATTGGATATTTCTATATACAGGATTTAGCCTTAATTATGCACATATTTATACATCCTCTTCGTGGTCCCTAATGACTCTAGAGCCTGTTGCTTCATACCAGTGCCCAAATATACTGAGCAATGTTCAAGGTCAGCCAGAAGAGTCACTAGGGGGAATTACCCTCCCAACAACCTACAGAATGGGCAGAATGGGTTCTACAGGGTCTTCTCTAAGCATTAGCTTCATTTGCAGCCATGCCCCAGTTGTAAAGTAAGCAATCAACTGGGATCAAAGAGATACGCTCAAAGAGATCCTTTGTTAAGAATTCATCAACCTTCCAAGCCATTCCTCTCAAAGCTTCTTCAACTTTACCCCACCATGTCTGGCATATTCAATATAATGAGCAAGTTAGTGTATTAAAGCTTACATCCTCAACCACAGAAAGAGGTACCTGGGAATAGTGCATGGCTTGGAAAACTCTAAGTCCACCCCTGATGACCTATTTTCTCCAACAAGACCATACCTGCTAGATCTCCCACAAACAAAGCCAACAACTGAGGACCAAGTGTTCAAATACCTGAGCCGATGGGAGACTTTCTCATCCAGATCACCACACAGTGCCAAGTGTTGTTATGCAGTTCAGCCAGGACACAAAGGCATCTAGTGTTCAAATTGTGGCCACTCAATTATGAGAGGAATTATGAGAGGGGCTGAGAATGTGGCCATGAGAGAACGCTTACCTAACAAGAGTTCAATCCTTAACAAGGGGATATACATTACACAGTGCCTCATAGAGACAGTTTGATGATAGATCAAACTGAAAAGTTATACTTAGTCTTAGATTAAATGGAACATGGACTTCAATGGCATTTCTGCACATGCAGAGTTCAGACCATGCTAAAGACTCTTCCATTTCTGTGTGTTCCATGTAAATGTTTATAAGCATGGACAGAGCCCATGAAACCAAGTGGAAGCAAACCCCTTCTCTCTGCATCCTTCTTTGGTACTAAAGTCTGAAGTTGTGGGTCTGTCTATGCCAAGAACAAGAACAGAAACAGAAACAGAAGCCAGACTCCCTCACACTGTGTCAGTGTGCTACAACAGGGTTCCGTCTGATCAAATCAGCTGTGTGAAACAAAATGAAAATTGAAATTACAACACACACACACACTATTTTCAGCCCTCTGGGATTACTTTATAGTCCCCCATGCCCTTCTATGTAGATATACTATCCCGCATCTTTGTATGTATAACATCACCCCACTAAGACCGAGGGTTACAGGGATACCCTCATTACATACAGAACTGAACCGAGGCCAGACGTGAGAGATGAGAATATCTTTGCTGAATAGGGCTAAAAGGACTCTGAACTGCCCATCTCCACCCCATCCCGTCAAACCCCATGGTCTTCTCTGGTTTCAGTATACACACCAGAGAAGCTCTCTGGCAGCCTCTCGGTGCTAAGGGTACTGAGCAGGGAAATGTAATGTACACCCTCTCTCTTTTGATCTCATCTAATGCTCTCCTTTAAATACCAAGGTATTAACAGATAAACCATGTAGAAATGGGCGAATAGATGAACCGCTCAGTCTATGGCATTACATGAGGGATTGGACTGGATTAAAATTTCATCATTTATCTTCCACAGTCTTCAAAATCCAGTGTTATTTTTACCATTCTATGTAAGCCAAGCGGATGTGCTTACATGACTTAGACTTTTAAGCTGTGAATTCCATTTGCTTTATCCATTATACTTGTGAGATGCCTGATACAGAGCAAATGCACAATTACATATAGTACTTATTCAGGGAAAAAAGTTCCTTGAAAGGAGGTACACTGTACATATTTTAACAGGTATGTGCGTGTGCTTGTGTGTGTGCGCCTCTCTCTCTCTCTCTCTCTCTCTCTCTCTCTGTGTGTGTGTGTGTGTGTGTGTGTGTGTGTAAAATGTGTAATATGTGAGTGTCCCAGGGCTTTACCAGGACAGAAGTGTGATCTCATTGGTTGACTGAGTTATGTGATGTGCCCAACTTTGAGCAAGGCCACCTTGCTCTGGCTGGACAGCATTTTGTCTTCTCTGCCTACGAATTGATGGCTTTAGCAGTGTTGCTGGGGAGAGCACATTAAGTAAAGCCCTTCAGCCAGAATGAACTCCTCGGTACATCCACGCATGCGGACAGCATTGCCTCTGAATGAGTGTGGTAGAAATGAAGCCACGGGCATCCTGCTTCTGAGTGTGTGTGTGCAGATGCCCCAGATTTTTAAAGACACTCTCTGCGTTGAGGGCAGAGATAACAGATGTTCTGGATCTCTCCGATCTCCCCTTTCAAATCTCACAGACGGAAAGAAGCCCGGAAGCAGTTCTATTCCTTAGGATGAAGCGAGATGAGAGCAGATGATTATATCTGGGTGCTCTGATGAGGAAACATCATTTATGAAAAAAATAATTTAGCATTGATGAGAAAATAATTTTGAGAGGGTGGGGGTTAAGCCAACCATCTCAAGCATATTTCCTATAGAAAATCCACCGACCAAATATAGATTGAAGATACCGGAGGGTGGAGTAAGAACCTGGATATGTAGACAGGAGGCTCAAAGGTATGATCAGCTCCATAATACATATGATACAGCAAGAAACACTCAGAGAGACATCGACAGGTACTATCAGCCTCCGTGTCTTTCTACCAGGGTCGCCCATTTGGAGGTCATTTCCTGGCTTCTGAAGCCCACTGATGAGGAGTTTCCAGGTGGGAAGACAGCAGCTTCTCTGTGGAAAGGTGACCCAGTGACTTCTGGTTCCTGTGGGATTTTATTCTCAGCAAACAAGTGTTGTGGTTAGATTCCCACTGGCTTTTCAAAGCCATTCTTAAACTCCTGGGTGGTAGAGGGGGGATTGAACACTGATCCACAGACATATGTCAGAGTCCCTTTCATCCACTGAGTGGACTAATAACTGCTCTACATCAAAAGGACAAATTGAAGATGGGGCACGTTGGTTCTCCAGGGGAACATCTCATCCTGCCAGGAACTGAGCTGTGGGGGAGGGTGGGCTGAGGATCACAGATTCCCTCTGCATTTATCTGTGCTTTTGCTCCCCCGTTCATTCTGACTTAAGCCATCCTTTTCCTAAGAAAATTACTTCCAATTTCTAAAATTCTTGAGAAATCCTCCCAAGGAAAGGGAAGAGCGTCTCGTTCCTCACTGCGATTAGCTCTCACGTTCTCCGTGGTTTCATAGCTCCAATGCGCAAGTCTGCAATTTGTCTTTTTTGTCCACATTAATTTCTAGTATTTTCAGAAATTGCATGTTTGAGGAATGGCTCATACATTTTTTAAGCTCCTGACAAGGAGAAGAAGAGGAGCTATCCTGTCTGAAAATACTTCTTCTGATCCTGTCACAGATATTGTAACAAAGAAAAGGAGAGGTTGGTTTGTTTGTTTCTTTCTTTTTGTGTTGCCAAAAGACTGACTGGCCCTAACTAGCAACACTTTATGAGTGTCAATGAGTGATGTGGGTGTCCATGTGTCCAGCCACTGAGTCTCCATGGCCACTGGCTAGAAGGTCCTGAAGAAACAGTCCTGTAGAATTGGGGACTCTGCTGGAAATAGCTTGTGGAGGTTCTTTCTCAGCCTCGACTCTCGCCCCCTCACTGAGGGCTGGAAGATGAGATTAAGAAGAACGGGCTCCGTGGCAGAAAGCGGTCATCCCTGACTGGTATATTTCACTGCAATTTAAATATGAAAAGGGAGCTGAGCTGCTTACTCAATGCCAGCACCAGTATTCAGAGTGCATGGAAAGCTGGGTGTGGTTTTGTGTATCTGCAATCACAGCACTCCCTCTGAGAGGTGGGAGGTGGAGCCTTCCTGGAAATCCAGAAGTTAGTCTAGTCTTGGTGTATGTGATGATGAGCAGTGAAAAAGAGACCTTGTCTCCAAGGGCAAGAGGAGAACCAACACCCAGGCCTGACCTTTGACTGCCACACACATGATATAGCACACATCTATACATACACACCCCATGAACATGCCCTCACTCATACACATGAATACACATACACACATAGACATGTATACAGAACACATGCATACTTCAAAAATAAAGTAAAATACAAAGCATGAATCTGCTTGCTCAAAAAATGCCTCAATTGCAGGCTTGCCTCAGAAAGGCCCCAAAACTCACTATTTGCCACAGTGATTCAGAGGTCTGGTGGAACTCCAGGCTTTTGCCAGATTTCTTACAAAGGAGTTAACTCAACTGAGAAATAAATTTAGAGAGCTCTCCTATGCTAATTTAGCATGGGTGGCTGTCACAAAGGCACTCCAGTTCATCTTTTAATACCATGACCTAGAAATAAAATTCCTCATTAAGATATTTATCAATCTCACAACACGGTAATACAGCTCAACTATTAAAATAAGTACAGAATGTGTCCAAACTACTCATGAGTCATCTCCAATGAAATAGTCCAGATGAAATTATTTTCCAATTCAGCCACATCTGCAGTTGTTGCATCGACTTTCAATTGTATCACCTTGATTCTCTTAATACACTGATTTTTGAGTTTACAAGCTGCTGGTTTTAACAAAATATATAAAGTTAGAAGAGGCAGTAGTTGGGGAAAAGGGGGGATTGGAGGGTTAGCAGGGGAACAAGAGATGGCGATGGAGTGCATATGGCAAATGCCATGACATGCATGCATGGAAACATATAGTAATAAAATCACTAGGTATAGTTAACATACTAACGAAAATGAAATGCAAGAGACTCCTACATATTCAGAGTCAGTGTGCAAGATGAGGAACAAGTTACCTTAGTGTTGGATATGGAAAAACAGCATCATCAGGCTTGCAACTGAACTGGAACAAGCTTTCAACAGTCAGGAAAGACAGACATAATATTCTGCAGCCACAAAGTGGAAGTATTAACCAATTCCTATGTGGTTGATTTGTAGAGTCTTAAGATTCTTATCAGTTAGGAAGGTAACTGAGTTTGGAGAAATCCCATTTTAATCCAAAGTTATCCCTCCACTCGGAATTTTCGTCGTAGGTGTGAGTGTGAGCATGAGGCAAGCAAGAGAAAGCCAACAGCTCACACTGCAACTGGGACAGCAGCATAGGACAGGAAGGTGCGAGCACAGGGGAAGGAAGAAAATGAAGCAGTGTAGATCCAGTCAGGGTGCTGAGGTGGGTATGCACACAGTGCAATGACACCCGTGTGCCTTTCACATGGATGCATAAAGAGAGCTTTGCAGGCATTTGTCTTGATGGTAAAGACAAGAACCTTTGAGAGGGAAATGGTGCACATCTTCTGCCTTGGTGTAGTTTTCTACATTTTGGATGCACATGTGTGACATGTTTAAAAAATTAAGGTTATTCGATAGGATTAAGCAATCGTATGGAAAATATTCTCTTCCAGCAGAGTCCTGTTGAGTGAGCATCTCTATAGATTATGTGACAAGTTATGTGGAAACTGAAAGACGCTCACAAAGCCATGAAATTTGAAGGTTCTGGTCCAGAGTCACAAGGTAACAAGGGTATTCTATAGCATACTGAGAAAGCCACAGAGATGGTGGCTCTGGGGCACACTCATGGTGCCTCAGCAATATCATTAACACAAATGAATGATGCTGTTCATGTACAGAACGTTTAGACTTCCAGTCAGTGTAGGTACCTAGGTTATGAGATTTGATAAACAAAGAAGCATCTATTCAACTACTAAATTGTTAGTATCCTTGGAAATTCAGCTCAAACATAAGTGAACTTTCATGACCCCACAAATCTAATTGCCAGGACTGACTTAACTCTGAATATACTGACTAATTGGCAAAAAACAAAAAAGTTATGTGTGAAGGTAAAAATAAATTGTAAAACTTAGTAAATGTTTTAAACTGTTAGAACATACTTTTCAGGCTATTTTCCATCAAGAAATATAGTAATTTTTAAAGACTAAAAGAAGTCAATCTTCATTGATTTTTTTTCATTCAATTTGGACAATTTCCTTATCTAAATTTAGTAGTGTGTGTTCGTTGTATGTGGTGGTGGTATCTATGGAGACACTTCCAGGCTAGTCCGCCAATGACGCTGAGAACACTCATGTTCCTTATCCTTTCCTTTCTCCTCCTCCCTTGACCCATCCAGCAGGTCCAGTTATTCGAGGGTCTCGAGGGGACCTTCTCCTAAGAACCAAATGGGGGGTAGAGAGAGACGAGGGCCTTGTGCGAATAACGACACACAAACCATTCTGGAATGCATCAAGGCCCCAAATGTATTAGCCAGGCCCGAGGTTTAAATGCACAAGCAAAAGGGGAAGTACAGATACTTATCAGTGGGAGGGGTAGGGCAATACAAGCAAAAGGAGAAGTACTTATGGGGGGGGCAATAGAAATTCTTTCTTTTGGCAGCTACACGGGGAAGCAGGAACTTGGTGGTATCAGGGTGTGGTCAGGACATCGGTGATGACTTAGGGCTGGAACATTCTGTGGTTCTCGGAATCGGTGTGTTGGTGGCCCGCTTTTGACCCTTTTTTCTTCTTACGGGGAGAGGCCAAATTTAGAGATCAAGAGTTGTCTTAATAGCTCCCAACACTCCCTCTTTCTGATAACCACCTTCTCCCTATTCCCATAAGTGACCATATACATGAACGACTTTATGCATGTCCATAAAACCTAAGATCCACGAATGAGAACAAGCATGCTACGTTGGTTTCTCTGACTCCAGCTTATTTTTTCTTAATATGAGGATCTCCACTTGCATCTGTTTTCCTGATATTTCGATGTTTTGGTTGGTCATAGTGGAAGAGAGCTACACTGTGTATATAAAATGCAATTTTATCCATGTGTGTGCTGGTGGACACCTGGGTTGATCCTAGAACCTGGCTACTGTCAATGAGGCTGCAATAAACAGATGGGTGTGTAGCTCTGTGGTGTGCTGCCTTTAATTTGAGCAATTCCCAGGTAAGAGATACAGAGCTTTGGGATCTACATTTTACTACACTTAGGTATATTATCCAATTTGGAGATTGTAACCACTAGTGCATATTGCAGAGTTAACGACAGTGCTCTCCATCTGTCCACTGGCAATGGCTGTGCACCTCTATAATTATATGTGACTCTGGCATGCATAAGCCCCTGACCTTACCTCTAGTATGCTTTGTTACTCTGGATGTCAAGAACAACTTCCCGCTATCCCTCTGCTGATGTGAGCACTGGCTGAAAGAATTGCTGTGAAAATGGAGTGAGAGAGGTGGCAGATACTACGTCACAGTACAGTCTACCTCCCCTCAGTGTTAGCTTGAAACATCTACAGGATAGCCATGGCCAGAGTAGGGAATGTAGAGGAGAATATGATGACCAAACCCTAGAATTCACTCTTCATTTAGCTTCAGGCTACAGCCCACTAGACACTGTTTGTATTATAATTAAATTATATGGCTTTGCTAAAGCCAGTAACAAGATGAACAGGACTGTGTTGGAAGGATGAAGAGGATCAAGAAAGAAGAGAGTTGGCATAGCTTCTGCTTCCCTGAGTCAACCACAGTGTGGAAGGCAGCTCATGCTAGTCCCTCGAGGAAAGGAGAGGCTCCAGACTCAGCCAGTACAGTAAGGTAGTTCCTACTATGTACCAGGCAGGACTCTAGGAATACGCTTGTAAGAAAACAGACCACATACATTTCTTGAGAGAGAGAGGTCACATCATTTTAAAAGATGGATAATTAAATAAGGAGGCAGATGGGTGTGTCTGTTAGTATGGTGTGGGCTCCAGGAGGAGACAGGCAGCTCAGGGAGCAAGGACAGAAAGGACTGTGATGGAGGCACCTTAGGACATGTGACAAGCAGAGATCTGTGGAAAGAGTGCTCTGCCATGAAATGAGGAGAGGTGTATTATTTCCATCAGAAGAGACTGGGCATAGGCATGCCCAGGGAAGAAAAGGAAAGAGGTTTTCTGGAGCCTGGAGTATAGGACGATAGAGGATGGATGTTAAATAGTTCAGTTGTAATGAACCTGGTTTAGATGCAGATGTCTCCACACATAAATGCTGAAGTTCCAAAACTTGAGCGAACCAAATCTTAAAGGGAGAAAAATGTATTGCTCTCAGGAATGTCTCAAAGAGGAGTGACCAAAAGAGAGAGGGAAAGAAAGAAAGAAAGAAAGAAAGAAAGAAAGAAAGAAAGAAAGAAAGAAAGAAAGAAAGGAAGGAAGGAAGGAAGGAAGGAAGGAAGGAAAGAAAGAAAGAAAGAAAGAAAGAAAGAAAGAAAGAAAGAAAGAAAGAAAGAAAGAAAGAAAGAAGAAAGAAAGAAAGAAAGAAAGAAAGAAAGAAAGAAAGAAAGAAAGAAAGAAAGAAAGAAAGAAAGAAAGAAAGAAAGAAAGGGAAGGAAGGAAGGAAGGAAGGAAGGAAGGAAGGAAGGAAGGAAGGAAGGAAGGAAAAGAAGGAAAGAAAGAAGGAAAGAAATGTGTCACTCTATGGCTGCAGTTAATGCTACAGTTTTAATAACTCTGAAACCAAAACAGCATATTCAGTCCACTGTGCTCCTGACTATGACACATTTCTGAAGCAACACTCTACAAATGTTCTAAGACATAATTTTACAACAAGATGTAGCAACAGCAGAGTGGACTGTATGTTGTAAAGCAGATTCAACAATCAGCAGAGATTATCCACTTAAAATACTCTTTGGATAATTTTGAATGCATCTCAAGTGTATACATCTCTTACATATTAATGTGTGAAGGCACCAGGCTCAAGATAAGCCCAATTAAAGAATAAGGAATATATTATCTTCTATTTAGATCATCATTAAAATCACTGCTCAGTCACAAGCTATGCAAAAGTATGAAGCAACTCGACATAATTTCTTTTGTGGATTCTGTCGTGATGGCAAACACTGAGTGATGATTACTTTTCAAGGGTGATGTTGAAAATAAGTGCTAAAATCACAACAAACCTGAGCCACAGTTCCTCAAAATGTTTTGCTCTGGGCAATAACAAGTGTGAAATGCATCCTCAAAACATCTGCGAGGAGCTGGGTAATGACGTAATTAGCATTTGATGGTGACAACTGTCAGTTTAAAACTATGGCCAACAAGAAGTTTATTTGAATATCTTCAACAAAGTAGGAATCAACTTCGTGGACTCTCAACAAATCCACAAGCGGCTGTCTAGTTTTCCATATACCATATCTTGAAAGTGATTATATTTATATTTAATGATCTTAGTTGGATCAGTGGGTCCCAAATCCAAAACGAAGCCCATGAGGATACTTGAGGAACTCATTTCAAATATTAATTCTATGATTTCAGTTCAAGCTGGTACTTGGTTATCTCCCAACATCCTCTGCTTTCCATATGGAATACATACAGATTAAACACACAAACATATGAACACATATATAGACATACACAGAAGAGAGAGGGGGCTGCACATGCAGAGAAACACACTGATCAGATACCAGCACACACAAATATCAGTAAAACGTTGCAGACAGGCCAGCATGCCAACAATAGACAGTGTATTGTCTAGTGTGCAGAGTGATTTTAAATGGAAAGGTTCAAACTGACACGGGAACACAGGGATGAAAGTCTCCTTATAGATCACATAGAAACTGTAAGGCTGAAGTCAATGAATGTTAAAAGATAGATAGATGATTGATAGACAGACAGACGGATTATAGATAGATAGATGATAGATAGATAGATAGATAGATAGATAGATAGATAGATAGATAGATGATAAATAGATACAGATTTACTCTATCATTTCTGTTCCTATAGAGAACCCTGACTGAAATACCCTTAAAGAAATTTGTCTATGCCAAAGCTCTCCTACCACTTGAGAGACATGAAGGGCAGAGAGATATTTCAGCCTCCCAAAGTCGTCTTTGCATTGCAACATTGGAATAGCAGTAAGGGACTCCACTAGGAGAGCAAAGCTGGCAGGCCAGTAGGTGGTTCCCATAACCACTGTAAAGGAAAGACCCCAGGATCAAGGACAGCATCAATTAGAAGCTACACAACAGATTCACCCAGAATTTAGGATAATGCCACACAATGAGACAGGAAGGCAATAGAGTAGTCATAATGACTCTGGCCTCTCTGATTCTCTCAGTGTTCTTTCTAATTCCAGCTTAACAACCTAATGTAATAATGAAACTTGTATTTAGTTATCTGTCTAAATACCTACTAAAGTCAATTCCATCCATACTTAGAAGATCTGGTACTCAGTGAGAGGACAAAATGGTTTGATTGCTGACTGGCAGAAGAGAGATACCCACAATTCTTCCATTCAGTGTATCCATCTCTCTTAAGTCCTATGGTTCTGTAATAAACAGGAAGTCTGCCTGCATGGTCACTCATTTGCATGCAGAGGACATGAGAGCCTGGCATAGGAGATGCTACCAATGCCCCCGAGAGCTAGATGACAAGGCCTCTCAGAATGCCCGGCTCAGAATTATTAATTAGCGCTCCTCAAGGATGGTTTGTTTGCACAGCAGCCACACTTGGTGTCCCATACATAATAAGACAGCCTGATTAGGCCTACTCATTAATTAAGTGTCTTTGCTGTGAGTAAGCAGTGAGATCTCCCAGTCTGAGGCAGCCTCTGGCGCAGCAGCAAGGAATATGCAGCTGCTGACACTCCCCTGACATGGTTTGACATCTTCATCAGTTAGCAGGCGCTCCCTCCCCAGGGACACCAGACACAAGTCACGGGAAAAAGACACTCAGCAGCACTCAGCCCTTCAAGTTATGTCATAGGCAAATTTACAAATAATTTTAACTGAGAGTAAACAAAGCGGTGCTTTGCTCCCATCTTTGACATTGACCCTAATCTGTCACTTCTGCATGTCTGAGGCACCAGCATGCTATGGGTGCACATGCACATGTTTGGACAAAAATAATATTGTGCATTTACTTTAAGGAGAATATATAGGTCTATTCTTTTTAAAAAAAAAATCATTTTGGGTCTGGGGAGGCGAATTGGTGGGTAAGAACATTTGCTGCAGAAGCGTGAAGACCGTAGTTCGAATCCTTGTAAAAATAGGCAGCCATGATTGTGCATGCTGTAACCCTAGCATCAGGGCACATAGACAGGCCGATTCTGGAAGCTTTCCAGCTAGCAAGCCTACACAAACTGATGAATTTCAGGTTTGGTAAGAAACCCTGTCTCAAGGGACTAAAGCAGAGAATGGTAGAGCAGGTCACCTGACATCCTCATGTGGCCTCTGATGACTTGTATCTGCATACAAACTCACATATACCATGCACACAAGTAAGAGTATTATATTTCTAAAATAATAATTTAAAGTTCAATTATAAACTTTTCCAGATGCTCTTGCATCCAATGAAGAAAGCTGACATTTTTTGTGCCTGCACCACTTGAGACATCCAGAACTCCCACGTTCCCCTCTGTCCGGCTGCCTGCAGAAGGGCTTTTTAGGCTGCCGAATATGCACAAAATGAAAAAAAAAAGTTTTCCTTTTCTATGAATCTTGGTACTTGTAGTTTGGTTAAAGTCTAGGCAAATCAGGGTAATTTTCCTGAATTGCAAAATTCTCAGCATTTCTCCAGCAGTTGCTGTTGGGTCTCTCCTGGATGGTGGAAGGGAACCTGAAATTAATTGTAAGTCAAATACAGTGGCTCTGTATTGGGTATTTTATCACACACCAGAATAAAATGACAACAGTGGGCGTTTAGTAGTTTTGGAACATTTATAATCCTTACCTTTTCCCTGTGCCCTGGAAATAAAGAAAAGGTAAAACCTGAAAAGATTGGTCATGTCTCTTTACTGTTCTGGATACTGTAATTAAAAACTGGTTACACTCTTCTACAGACCAAACCCCAGAATCCAGGAAGACCGGATGTGGTGTCTTGAGAAGTCCTTCCACACCCATATCCTTACTGTGCCCTACAAGGCGGGAAGGGCAAGGGGCTAGCCCAGCCTCTTTTGTAGGAGTTCTAAGCCATCCCAAACCCTGATCATCCCTAACAGCCCCATTGCCCAATACTGTCACTCTGGGAGTTGGAAGTTTGACATCTGAATCTAGGAAGGGCACATGAAAGCTTCGACTGTTACAGTAGTCTATGCTTTTCTCAAACGGAAGCACACTGAGTTCAGAGATGCGCTTTAGTCAAGGGCAGGACTTCCTCTCAGGACCTGTCCAAATCAGTACCCATCTGCTGGCATATTGTGAAAGCAGGCAGGAAGCAAGCAAACTGGATCAACGAATCCTTTTGAGGAATGGCAGGATACATACTTGCCATGAGTATGAAGGAACTCAGCTGCATGTAGAAGCTTTGTGTGTGCTTCATGCAGAGATTCCTTGGTATCTCATGGTCATCTTACTGAAATTAAACTTGGAAAGTGAGAATTGATGCATTAGGTCACTGCATCCTTACCCCTCGCCCCAACAGGGTCCCAGGAGGAGCACCAGTCAGAACAGGCTTACCAGATCGAGCCACCAACTGCCACTTCTGTGAACTCTCAAGAATGCAGTGCTATTTTCTGTTACTCATTTAACCCTTTGGCAGATAAAAGGTGGGGGTTCGGGGATGTGGACAAAATCTCATGAGCATCGCTAGTCTATGAGCATCTAAAGTCTCCCATGTATATCTTGACTCAGTTCTTCTCCATCTTCCCCTCCCCAGCTGTCCCGTACCTCCATGTTATTTGCTCTTCCTGTGAAGACACCAGAGTTACTCAGCCTTCTGCATTAGATGCTAAAGTTCATCTCTTCACTTTGGTGGACTAATCAAGAGACCAGAATTTTGGAAAGGGAAGCTCCAATCTGCATATACTAAGTGTCCAAAGACCAGACCCTGAGAGGGGAATGCATACAGCCCAGAAGATGCCCCCTCCTGTCTGGGCTGATGGACTCCCTGGTCCTTCCTTACCCCTAGTAACCAATAGCTTTAGACACTAAAGTTACCTACTCTCCTAAACACAGAGAGCCTGTGGTTTGGTTTCTTAGGCATTGTCCCAGTAATATGGCCACTAGTTCTGTTACACTCTACCACTTTTTAAAAAGAATTATTTATTTTATTTACGTGAGTACACTGTCACTCTCTACAGAAACACCAGAAGAGGGCATCGGAACCCATTGCAGATGGTTGTGAGCTACCACATGGTTGCTGGGCACTGAACTCAGGACCTCTGGAAGAGTAGCCAGTGCTACCAGTCTACAATTTTTAACCTGCAGATTTCCCATCTCTCGGATGGATGAGAAGAACTTTATAGCACACCAGAGTCAGTTTGATATCTCCTCTTTCAGTGGTGTAGTTTCTTCCAGAAGCCCGTGGAGAAGGCAATAGGTGATGCTCTCCCACCATTTAGTGTGGATTCACACTTCACATCCCAGAATAGAGGAAGAATGGAGGCCCCAAGATCAGCTGGCCCAATCCTTCCTTGGTTTTCCTACCATTTATATCCCCGAGTATGAAAAGCTTCTTTTGAAGTCAGAACTGCAGGCATGCAGCATGAAGAAATTTGTCAAGAGAATTGAGTTCAGAGAGATTAAAATGTGGAGTTTTAATATAGCTGTTGCTGACACATGTCAAGGAGATAAAAGGAATATTCTGGATTCTAAGAACACTGCCAAGACTATAAAGTATTACTTTTTAAAAAATACATATTATTTTGATTGAAATTTGTGGGAGAAAAAAATCAATATAATCAACCACTCTAGTAAATGGATGCATTGAAAGGATGCTTTTGGCCCTATAGTGGCCATTTATTTAAAGGAAAAGAAGAAAAAAAGGCCTCTGCCAAAGGCATTCTTCTATTTTCTAACAGGAAATACTTCTAAGTGTACTTAACCTAGAGAATTTCACTTTCCTTTTTTTTTTTTTTTTTTTTTTCTGGATCTTTTCTCACTCAGACAATGCTATTAACCCTAAATGAAGCTAGAAAGTTAGTCCATTACTGATTTAGCTGCAATAGGATATCAAGGTCTAAAGGTTTCTGTAAATAGAAATTTGGAAGTGGAAGTTAATCTCTCTCCACAAAGGAGCAGCCATGATAATACTTCACCTCTCCAAGGAAAGGAAGGTGAAATTTTCAGAGTCATTTCAGCATTTAACCCTTCTCTACAAAATTGCCCCACGTTCAACTCCCTCAACCACGTGTACAAATGTTTTTCTTATCAAGTAAAACACCTTCAGAAATGTTCTAGAAAATGGGATTCAAACCTGAGGTCAGATTACATGTTCCAAATTTAACATAACTCTGAGGTATTACCATGATGCTCCATATTTTCAGAGTCCTCTAGCTATAAGGAAAGTTTACTACTTGGGAAAAGAGTTTAAAGTTGCAAAGAATGTATCATACCACATAATCACCATCATCAGCACCATCACCATCACCATCATCATCAAAGAAGCAACCTGACACAGGGCATTTGGGCTCATGTTTCTATTGCCTCATCAACACCTCGTTTCATAAATTATGGATGCCACATAAATTCCTGAGGTTGGTGCACTATTTGAATTACTCTCAGGTTGAGGGTAGGACAAACTCTAAAAAAAGCCAGGAAGTGACTTCAGGGAATGATAATAGAGTGCAGATAGATGCTAAAGTGCCTATGAGGCACTTGGGAGATCCATGGTAATCTATTGGTCTTGTCTGAGAATCAGAGAAACAGTATAAGCGCCACAATAGCACTTTGGGGCTTAGTGAAAAATGAGACCACAGGAAGGTGTTGGGGGACATCCAATGGCTGAGGATATGGGAAGACATGTGTCCCAAGTACATAGTCATAGGTAGCATTGGTAGAGGGGGGAAAACATAGGGACTTAGAAAGAAAGACAGTCAAATGGGAAGATACAGGGAGGTCAGATAAGTTGGCAGACAGATCAAGAATAACCACAGAATTTGAGGACATCATGGTACATGAGTTGGTGAGCCACAAAAGTTAAGAACATCATGGAATATGACCTAGTGAAAGCTAAAAGCTATTCCTATAACAACACCAGTCACTTTAGTAGGCTTCTAACTAGTCTAACAAGGAAAGGGGAAGACTGTAAAGAAAACTACCAGAAATGGAAAAGGAGCCATCACTACAGGTCCATGGACAGTCAGTGGATAATAAATGAATATAAAGAAAAATGAACATAAAGGACAACCCTATAACCACATTTCATAACTTTGATGAAATGAACTGAAATTTGCAAGATCGCATACTTCACCAAAGCAGTGGCCTGGATACTAAGTAGTTTCCCTTTGGTTTTTCCTTAAGTCTGTTCTGATCCTCATCTCCACTCTATGTATGAACAATCCGCTAACAGTTAGCTCCCTGTCTACTCCTTAGTGAGGTACATTTACAAGTTTCACAAATAAACCAGTTTCCCCTAATTTTCAGTCTTAGCATCATCCTCTGTAAATTCATGTCTCATTTACATATCAAACATGAAAATAAAATCTATGGAGATAATTTAGTATCTTGTGTTAATCCAAACTCCAGGCTCATGTTTACAGTTCTAACCTTTTGAAGAATTTTTTTGGCCAGCTGATCTACCACTATTCCAACCAGGTTATAAAGTGAGTCCATTCTAGTCAGCTGGCCCTTCTGATACCAAAATTCACTTTAATATATCACTGTGACCTATCTGGGAACTCTGGGAAGTGTTGAATGATGTTGCACTTGTTTTTATCTTAAATTTTAATTCCAGGGCATTTCTAACAGTTGGAAACCTTGCACCCATTGTGCATCCATTGCTTCTGATTTGGAATTTTCTTTGTGGCTTTTCCTGCATGAATTTAGCTTACATAAACACAATCTCTGGACCTTACGCAGTGTTTTCAGAAACTGCAGCTGATTTAGCCTGACTGGGATTTATCTGCCAGCTTTCCTTTATTCTATATCATATCCATACTTCTGATCTGACTTCTTCTGTACGGTGCTTATTTCAACCTAAGGATTACCCTCAAGATTTACCCTTGAGCCTCCATTTTCTATGCCATTCATAAATTACAGAGTTTATTTTAGTACCATGCTTCCAAATGAAATTAATGGGATACAGGAGAAATGTGTCAAAATTGTAGTCTAATACCATTTTAAAGAAATGGCACATCCTACTGACCGAAATGCCCCAGTGCCTTGAATCTAGTGACCAAGCAGTTAGTATTTTTTTTCCTTCACATACATAGTAACGACAGGTTAGTGCTTATGCACAAGGAACTGTTTAATCGCTCCTTCTTCATAACCTGAGAGTCAGGTGATTTTTATTTCCTCAGAGCTAATCAGGGAAAGTTAAAAATAATATACCTGCATCCCAAATAATATTTAAACCCTATTTCAGCACAAAGATGTTGTCCTTGTCATAACTGACTGTCACTTCTTACTCAGTACCTGTCTCTCAGGGTGATGTGTTTATGACTTAGGAGTGTGAAAAAAAAAAAAAAACTCGAGTGAATCACTTGGTTGGTTTGTCTCCATTTCCTGCCGCTCTGGAAGGCCAATTAACATACTCCATCCTCAGCAGAGGTCTCTGTGCTTTGATAATGCCCCTCCAGCAAAGACTACAGATCTTCTCTGGTGCCTCATTTGCCATCAGTCATAACCTCCCTTTATGTCCAACAATGTACACCTTCATTTTTCTCTCTTCCTATGTGGCATAGTGGGTTCTGCCACTGCCACCACTCTGAAGGAAAATCTAATTCTTGTGCATTTCCTTATATTGTCTCCACACCTTTGAAAACTTTTCTCCTTATTAAATACCTTTTAATATCATATAAAACAGTTCTGTGTGCTTTCTGTGGAGATCACGGTGGATATAACCATTCAGTGGTTCATGATCTTGTATAGTTTAGTTAATTTTTATTAGCATGCATTACCCATTGGTGAGTAGAGGTCTAATTTGATCCTCTATTTCTGTTATAAACACCATGACCAAAGGCAACTTGGGGAGAAAGGGGTTCATTTCAGCTCACAAGCTATAGTTTATCTTTGAAAGAAACCAAGAAAGAAACACAAGGCAGGAACTTGAAGCAGAAACCACAGCTGTTCATTGGTGTGATTTCTGTGGTTCATAAACAATGTCTTATATAACGTAAGACCACCTATTAGGGGTGGTGCCATCCACAGTTCGTTGGATCTACAGCACTCATTAATAATCAAGAATGCCCTACAGACTTGCCTCAGGCCACTTGAGGTTCCATTTTCCCAGGAGACCATAGTTTGTGTCAAGTTAACAATAACACAATCTTTTCTCAAAGACAACAATAGCAAACTCAGGCACTCAAGATGTGATAGATACATTATCATAAAAATCAATGTCTACCTAGACAAAATAGGAAGTGTAATAAATGAACTGCAGAGTAACCTTTTCATATATTAGATAAAGTTACCAGATGTGTAGTGAACTCACATTAAACGTGTATAGACTGATAAATGAATACAAGAGAAAATTGCTAATGCAGTGAGTAAGACAAAAATACAAATGGATTTAACATTTACAAATGTTAAACATGCATCTTATGAAAAGAAATACAGATTAAGACCTCAATTATATATTATGTTGTTTTTATAAATTGAGTTTTAAAGTTTTTTGTAAGTGAGATAATGTGTTTTGCCAATGCCTGTATCAGGTAACCTTCATCTTCATGCGTAATTGACAGGAATATGAATTGGTACAACCACCTTTGGAGGGAAAATTCATAATATCTAACAAATAACAAGTGAATATGTCCCCTGGCCCAGCAATTCTACTTGCAGGAATTCCTTTTCCAGCTACATCTACAGACACGAATGAGGATATTGGCGGCATGCTAACTCCGTGGTCAAGCACATTAGCTTTGTAGCCTACAGACTGTCTGACTGGACATCAGTACAGATGGCCAGAAAACAGTTTCTCCTTAGTGGTCCCAGTGTGTCCTATGGCTCTTCCCTCTATCTGTGGCTTTTCTTGACCCTGTAGTCTTTAGATGGAGCCAGAGCCCCAAGCTGGCAGACTCACATTGCCTCTGGTTCTTATGAACCCTGCTGCTTCAGCTCTCAGCCCAGGATCTCTCAGAGCAGCCTTACCTCATAAGCAACTCCTAACTGATACACTCGCATTTTCATGGTGCATTATGGGAATCACATGGTCATGAAATATAAGGAGGTGGTGCTGGAGACACCACTCATTGGGCAAACGTTCTTTCAGCCAAACCTGATAACTTTAATTGAGTCCCACGATCCACACGGTGTGGTGAGAAAACTAAATAATGCTGGTTGTCCTCTGACTTCCATGTAGCATGCTATGGCATCTGTTTGCCTCCCCACTGCAAAAAAAAAGCAAGTAAATAAAATTATTTAAAAAAAATAATAACTTGGCTTTTATATGATTATAAAGCAATGCCTGGGATTATCTTATGCGAAGAAGTGAGGTTCAGACACTGCATGTAACACCTTGTTGTTGCGGTAATAACGGAAAGCAGAGGAATGGGATACAGTCACACCCATGCCTCCCCTCCTATGGCTGCAAGGTCACTGAGAAATCTCGTATGGGGAAAATGTCAGCAACTAACAGGAGGGAAGTATGCCATCTTGCAGTGTCTTGCTTTCCTTTCCCTTGTTGTGAGAAAACACCCCGAAGAGACAATTTAGGGGAGAGTTTACTACGGCGCACAGCTCACAGTGCATCACAGCAGGGAAAGCAAGGCAGCAGTAAGAGCAGAAGAGTTGGTCACTCACTGGGAAGAGCAGAGGTGAATGAGTGCATGCATTTAACCATGCTCAGCTCAATTTCTCCATCGTACACTGTTCAGAGCCCTGCGCTAAGGTGACAGAGCCTTCAGCGGATGGTTCTTCCTGCATGGCTCAACAGCCACGATGACCTGTCAATCCAACATAGATCATCTTTCAGTGGTATTATTTTCCCAAGTTATTCTTAGGTGTATAGATTGACAATGAACTCTAACTCACACTCAACATTTATACTGTTTGGGCTTTTTTCATATGCTTGCATTAATTTTTTTGGTGTTTTGCCCACGTATTCATGTGCTCTCTCTCTCTCTCTCTCTCTCTCTCTCTCTCTCTCTCTCTCTCTGTGTGTGTGTGTGTGTGTGTGTGTGTATGTGTGTGTATATATATGTATATATATATGTATATATATGTATATATATATATATATGCATGTTTGCGTATGTGTGGGCACATGTGTGTGTGCATGTGAAAATGCAGAGCTGATGTAGGTGGTTTGCCCAATTACTCTACACTTCAATGAGGCAGGCAGGATCTTTCACTTAACCTGGTCTCCCCAGTTTTGGATTCTATATCTAGGCAACTCACCAGCAAATCTGTCTTTTGTCTCTCAAGTGCTGGGATTTCAGATGGTCACCATGCCTGCCTAGCTTTTATGTGAGTTCTGGACATTTGAATTATAGCCCTAGTGTGTGTTTGGCCAGCACTTTATCCACTTAGCATCTCTCAGCTTCGGAGTTTTTTAATAATGATATGTCACCCTAGGAGTAAAAGCCTTATGGAACCCTCCTACACACATCTCCTCAGCATAGGGGGCTCTTAGAAGATATGAACCTTCTCAACACTTGTCATACACACTCCATGAAAGAGCACCCATGATTCCCTTGTCCATGAGAGAGTGTCATGCTGAGTGTGTGGTGCACACAGAACTAATGTGGGTGGAGCCATGTGGTGCTGTCATTCTGAGATCAAAGGGCACAGTTAAAGTCGGGGATCACTGCAGACATGGGTCAAGTAGCTGGAACATAAAGGAAGGAGATGCTCAGGAGCTTGTTCTGAGATTTTGAAGAAAAAAAAAGCATCTCAAAATATGACAAGGGTGCAGGTGAAGGAAATGAGTCTGTGCCAGTCAGCTTTGTATGAATGATCATGTCTCCATGGGAAAGGGCAAACATGAACTCATTACATCTCAAGATTGGAAATACCTGCCAGTGACAGAAATATCAGAAGCTGTCTGATTTATTGGTGGCTAAAGATGCCGCCGAATTGTCAGTGCTGATAAGTGGTATGAATGTTTGACATGTGCTGTGGTTTGGCTGTGTCCAGCAAAGTTCATGTGCCTGGAATTCCCAGACATGTTAAGAGGAGCATGTAAGAGGTGGGTCACTGGTGGAAAATCTTGAAGGTGACATAAGCAAGTAATAGATCATGCCACGTGCTCCCACCATGGGCTCCCAGTCACACCTTCCCTGTTGTGATGAACACTAGCTTATAAAACTGTGATTCCAGTTAAATCTTTCTTCATCTCTCAGGAGAGTCTGTCAGGTGTTCTGTCACAGCTAGGAGGAGGGAACTGTGTTCTTCTTACTGCTTGCACCATGCAAGGTGGTGCCTCCCATAGGAAAGGCACAGAGAGAAGACTGTCACCAGATGTGATCTGTATGTAGATCTTGGACCTTCCAGCATCCTTAACTGTGAGCCCAATACACTCCTAATGTTTATAAATTACTCAGCCTGTGGTTTTCTATTACAACAGCACAAAATAGCCCCTCCCCCTCCCGCCTGAGCCTCTGTGTGTGTGTGTGTGTGTGTGTGTGTGTGTGTGTGTGTGTGTGTGTGTGTGTATCAGAGACAGAGAGAGGCAGAAAGAGAGTGTGTGAGTGTCAGAGAGAAAGAGAGCGAGATTTAGGAAGGCATTTTTATATGTGAGAATAATCAGGGTTTCCTCTAAAGTCACAGAAAAGATAGGCAATCTAGTTTAATATAAACTAGCAAATGTGTTTATGGCAGCTTATAAATTTACACACAAATGTAAGATATTTCAGTAAAAATGCAACTTTAAACTAAGCAATGCCTGGAACAAGGCATATTTTTAGCTAACTGGCTGTGGGCATTAAAGTTATACATTGTGATGTGTACACGGGTTAAAGGAGCCTCTGTCCACATATACATTCTTCTGCCCAGAAAACATCCCACTGTGTTATTCCTGGGGAGCTGCAGTAACTACCACACCCTACAGAAGAGTATTTTCTTGGTTCTACCACTGCCAGGGCTGGATACTGTGCTCGAAGAGGAATGGTAGAGGAGCTAGATCCAAAGGTCACCCTGGGAAGAGAACGGTCAGGCAGGAAGAGCTATGCCAGAAAAGTGAATCCACAGCCTACAAGATAACCAGCCCAGTGGCCTCTGCCTCAAGGCAGCCTGCCACTCTGATCCTACCCACAGGTGAACATAAGGAATCCGGGTGAGTCAGAGTGACAGTCAAGACAGGAGACACAGTTGACCATAATTGTTCTCTGAGGATGGCCTAGTCGGCCATCAGTGGGAGGAGAGACCCTTGGTCTTGTGAAGATCATATGCCCCAGTACAGGGGAATGTCAGGGCCAGGAAGCGGGAGTGGGTGGGTTGGGGGGCAGGGTGGGGGAAGGGTATAAGGGATTTTCAGAGAGGAAACTAGGAAAGGGGATAGCATTTGAAATGAAAATGAAGAAAATATCTAATAAAAAAAATGTTCTCTGAAAGACAACCATATGCAGGGTTTCTACTTTTCTGACCATAGGAACAGAATTATATCTCACGATGCAATCAGAAAACGCCAAACTCTCAATATAAACATAAAATCTCCAAATTTAAACAATAGTTGAGGCATCTGGACACCACCACCCTTTCAGAGCCAATGTCTTTCCTATGATCCTGAGGTCAGGTTGTCAGCCACCCCACTTGCTGGAAAGAATTGCTCTGCTTCAAATATTCGTTGTTAAGTAGCACTTGGAAAGAGAAAGAGGCTTTGGTGAAGGCTACCCCTATCCTGCTGTCACCTGCCTTGTGATGACTCTTCCTTATCTCCTATCAGTCATGAATGGCACAGTCAGGATTATCGCCAGGCGTTTACTGACCGCCATCTTCCCTGTGGCTTAGAAATGTTTTTACAAATGGATTACAAACAGCACAGATATGGATCACTTCACACAGCAGAATGTGCGCAGTGACCTCCAGGGGAAATGGAATCCTGTCTATAAATCAGGGCAGCAGAGAACTAAGGTGAAGAATGGCTATGCATAGGCAATGATGTTATTTGTTTGAAGCCATGGAGTGTTAGGCGAGCAAAGGACAGTTGCCTACTGAGCTAGTGCTGCCTTGGGCATTGAAGCCTAAGTAATAATAGCAGTATCTACATGGTAGAGCTTTGCAGGGACTCATGAACACCTTATTCATCTCCCACAAGGAGAGAGACCACACTGTAACTGGGGCCTCCCCATTTCTGGGAGCTGCCCGTGGTGTGGCACTAGCCTCAGGCCACACAGCTAAATGATTCCTGATGCTGAGGCATCCATAGCGGCCAAGCAGCCTGCACCTTGGCATCCTCCCCGGCAAAGCCACTGGTGACAAAGTGTTTCCATATGAGCGTCAGCTAATACTGGTCAGTGTGTTTCTATGTAGAGCAGTATCAAGCTCATCGTCCTAGAGACTCTTCTCCCAGATGTTCTCAGCTTGGAGTAGATTTGTGCCAATGCTCAAATTCATCTACTCCAGCATCTGGAGATGCTCTGCTGAGCCTTCTGTATATCACAGGCTCCCCCCACCCCAATGTCCCTGAAGCAGTGTTGACAGGGAGCCAACCATCTCCTCCCATCTGTCTAATTTGTTGTGGTTGTGAAGATAGAGAATCTGTCTCATTTGTATCATCCTTGGCTACCAAGAATAGATGTCCTCTGGACAGTTATGAGAGAAGACAACTGTTCAATGAGAATCATACTTGATATTTACTATATTTACTCTGTCTGTGGAGAGCTTTCCCTCTATGGCATTTGGCGAACTTTGTGGCAAAATTCAGAGTTTTCAAAAACTTGTCAACAAAGAGAGCAGAGTTAGTGAGTCACATACAGGAAGCGAATTTGCACAGCGAGCTCTCCACATCTGTGGATTCCACACACACACAGATGCAGTCTTACTGTAGGTCAGAAATAGCTTTCAGCAATAGGTCTGTATGGATCAGATCTAATTTATAGATGGCCTTTTCTTTGCTGGTGCTTCCTCTATAAGTATTTATGCAACAGTGTACATTGTATTGAATATTTTAAATAAGACAGAAATAAGCCAAGAATGTAAGAAGAGCTTGACACCTTTATGCTTTGTGTTTTTGAGGATCATAGAAGGAGTCTTATATGGGTTCTAGTTGGGGAGTTTATCATTACAGAGAATGGTTGAAAAGTTCTAAAAGTACCTGGGCTCCTAGCTACTTACAAAAGATAACATGATGCCTGTAAAGTCTTGGTGTCCTGTCTATGCTAAGTCCATCTGTCTAGTGGAAGGCCTGAGATTCTACACTTTCAGGAAGTAATAAGGTTTTGCTACCCCGCAGGTTGAAGGACCACACCTACACAGCAAAATGCTAGCGTTGCCTGCACCTCTCCATTCCAACCCTGAGAGCTTCTCTCACCCAACATGTACGTGTGGACAGAATTCCTCTCCGTCCATAACCAGATGCAACCAGAAAAGAATCATTCCCAGGATGTCACTGCTAAAGCAACATTGGGATAGAATGTCTCCCTAGAAATCCTAAGGAATAGCGTGTCCAGGACAAGAGACCAACAGCACCTCTTCTGTGTGCCTGTCTTTCTTCTGCTTTACTCATTTCTTCACCCCAAGCAGAAAGCAGAGCTAGACCTTCTACAACTCAAAACCCACTTCTGATGTTAGAAGCAACCAAGGAGCAAATTTCAAAACTAAGCAGATACCGTAAGGACCCAGGTTGGGCTACCCAGGGGAAGAACATTGTGAGTCAGCCTATAAGTCTATGCACACTGAGATGGCAAGTGCCAGGCAGGGAGACCCACCAGGCACACGAATAAATGCACACAGGCCAGTGTACAGGGAGAGGGCACCGGGAAAGTGGCAGCTGCATGTTAACCAGAGCACACAGCGCAGGGCAAGGGTGCTAACATTGGCTTTCCCAAAAATGCATTCTGAAGTTAAACTCAGATGTATTTGTAGTGAAGTAACGGAGAGAGGGGATTGGGAGACAACAGTGAAGAAAAGAGCCCTAGCATGAGGATACAGATGATCCAACCTGACAGCTTGTTCAGCCTTTCACTGAGGCTTAGGTTAGCAGAAGAAGATGTGCTGCATGCGAGTTGGGTAGTTACGATCGAGCTGCTCAAATGGTGGGAGGTTAGGACTTCTAAAAGCTATGCCAGTACCACACAGGCTTAGCTAGGGTGTCAGCAAATCCAAGACAGGGATAGAGTCATGCCTTTATTTTATATCACGGAGGGATCTTCCTGATGGGCAGCAGTGTGCTGAATCCTGGGAAAGCAAGAGTCGGGGATGGGGTAGCTATGTGACTTCTCCCTGTTCTCTAACTGTGGATCAGGGTAGCTCGTAGAAGGCAGTGGGAGCTAGACATATTGCCTACATGAATAAAGAATAGGAGTCTGCATTGTTTACCATATAGCAGGAGCTTTGCTAAACAGCTTTGTGTGCATTATCCAGACGAAAAACATAGGTGAGTACAAAAGAAGCCATCATTCTTGCTGGGAATTCTTACCTGACTGCGCAGAGGCCGGTAGGACACTTCCTGCAAAGATTCTGTTTGCATCATTCATAGATACAGCTCTTCAGAGAGGAGTGTGGTAGACTTCCAAGTGTGTGGAGCATATTCTGAATGCCCTCTTGGGCTTTTTAAGTTTACCTCCACAGCTGCTCCAGGGGTGTGGATGGGATGTTTGCTTCCGAGAATGAGCATCCTGACCCACTAGAAGATAAGCACAGAAAGAGCTACAGTGTGTGTGGTATCTGAAGCAACTCTATTTCCTGGTTATGACTTGACTAAGACACAGACGCGAGACAAGTGTGGCTCAGCTGCATTGTTTTAAGATGTAGGTTGAGAACTTATGATGGTATGTAAGAGAGTTCCCGAAGAAAGGTCACCTTCCATCGACCTGACCACAATGTTAATTGACTGATTAGAACTTTAATTATGTGGAGAAGTTGGAATTTTTTAGATCCAGAACCAGATTATCTTGGGTTATCCTTAGCCACCTTAGTAGCCGTTTATTAGCCATCTCTGTATGGATCCTATGAGGTAAGTTCTGTGGAATATAGGGTCCTATTTCCCACCAACCCGTAGGCTAGGAATCCCATCAGAATATCTCCAATCTCTACCAGAAATGCCCCTGCCTAGTCTTCATCCGTCTACCTAGTGTTTCACCATTGTATTTCAAAATATCTTGCTTTATAATTTTTGTTGTTCTGTTACTATCAAACTTATGAAACTGTTATGTTGGAACATGGTCTTTGGGGTAACCTGAATCTGTGTTTCCAGGCTATGGACATTCGTATTTAGCCCTAGAATAAAGAGTCTATTATCTCCCTTGAGGTGAGAGCTGTCTTCACATGTTGACAATGACCTTCCTCTCTAGAAGATGCATGTGCATGCTCACATACATCCGTTCAAACAAGATGTCCATTCCTACATATCTACCATCAGCTTTCCCTACCTTAGAGCAAGACTGTTATACTTTCTTCCTTGGCTCTGTTGAGGCTGCTGATTCATGCATCAGCAAGAAGAGGCTGAGAGGGCCAGCTAATCAGTGCACAATTCTCAGTCAAGAACACAGAGAGATAACTAAACAGCCCTATATCCTGTATGGAAGAGTAAAATAGCCCCAATTATTATTTTAATGGGCTGGAGATGGAGTAGCCCAAGCTCTCCCCTTCCATGACAGAGCTAACTACAGGGTGAGAGCCAGTTCTTTCTACCATAATTTACTTTGCTTAGATTCAAAGTTGTTGGGTGAAATCCCAAGATTCCCCTGGAGGGATTTTGCAGTTCAACAGTAAAGACATTTGCTTTACTCTGTCTCATGCAGGCATCCTGTGGGACAGCTTCCAGAGAGCCTTGTTCAGGGCAGCAGCTAATGACTTCACTCCGCAGGAGTCTGCTCAGAAATGCTTTCCCCAGGATGTCTTGCAGAAGCTCAGAGCCTTGTTCTTGGAAAGGCCTCACATTTGAGATCATTAAAGCCACAGACACTTTCCAATGAGGATGTGTGTATGACACAGGGGTGGGACTCCCAAGTTTAGTAAACAAAGTATAATGTCCTTGTGTGGTGATAATTACACACACACACACACACACACACACACACACATTAGACTTTTAGGGGGAAATTAAAGAGGCTCTTGAGTCATGCCAAATTGGGAACTCGGGCCTTTGATGCCTGCAGCTACTTGTGGTTCAGGGAAAGGGGCAGTTAGAATTTCTTAGGCAGTGTAGTCCTAGGGGAAATCCCTGTGCTTTTCCGAGAGAAAGTTGGAGGACTATTTCTGGTTCCGAAAAACAGAAAGGTGAAGAACAGTGGTGTCATCTACAGGCAATGGAAGCCTGAGAGACAAGAACAATAAAGAACCAGGGGCTAAATTTCACATGGTCTTGGAGAGTGAGATGCTCACTTGGTTTTGTTTGTGGCTCTTTATTGTTTTGGTTTGACTCTCTCATTTGGAATCACAGTCCTTGTTCATCTGAAGACAAGCTCCCTGAAGCTAACCCTGAATACTCATTTCAGAATATGATGAAATATGGACAGTTCTGAGTCTCTTGCATGGTATTTCAACTATAACGTCTGCTACCTGATTTCCCTTTGAGAATGTCTCATTCTGTGACCACCCCCCATGAAGTCTTAAACAGACCTGAGTACTTGTCCTTACTATGATGCAAAAACAAACAAACAAACATTTACGACTGGTAATTTTCCGAATGTCTCTGGATCAGGTTTCTCATTAACTCAATATAACAGGTGCCCTGCGCCTTAAATTAACAAGCAAGGAAAGAAAGAAGCAGAGGGCAATGGAGAGAAGTGAGGGAGGGAGTGGAAGAAAGGGAGAGATGAAGCCATCCTTTTATTATGTAACTATGATCTTCCCTTGACAGACAAATTAATCTATCACAGTATTATTCTTCTGTGATCAGACTTGACCTGGAGTCGTTTTCAACCGGAATGTTGAATCACTATTCATGAGGTATTGAAATAAAACTTAGTTGTCTTCCTTTGTTATATATCCTCAAGTTCTCAATAGATTTATTGAAGAATTAACTGCTGGTGTTTTTTCATGCTCTATTTAAAATTGTGGTTTCTTTCAGGACTGCTTCTACCCTGAGGGTTGGTGACCAAATCTGTGTTAAGTTATTTTTTCACACAAGACATTTTCTGAGTTGGTATAATCCAATAACTTAAAATCAACTTTGTTTTTAATTATTCAAAATGTTTTTGGTTAAATATATGATTTCAATCAGGGTTTTTTGATTACCAATAGTGGCTTAGAATTTTACCAGTATTTGCTTCATAATTTCTGAAGGATCTAGAAAACAAAGTTTGGAATCTGGATTCTTAGAAGAGATTCTATAAAAGTATAATGAAGAGTATGGAAATGAAGGGTTCCCTCTGGGGCTGGTAACAGGCATCCTGCTAGAGCAGACAGGAAGCCACCCACAGCCACATAACAAATCGGGATATGAAGTAAAGTCCTATGGTTGTACACAATGTCTACAAAGGCCCACAAACCAGGAATTTTTCTCTTGTGGCTGAGTTGAATTGAGCTTTATAGAGTATACAGAAAAAAAAAAAAAAAAAAAAAAAAAACCACATAACCTCTACACAGAGAAACCCTGTCTCGAAAAAACCAATAAAACAAAACAAAACAAACAAACAAACAAAACCCTCTAATCGTCAACTTTATCAAGTCTGCTCCAAGATTCATGCCATGAGATGATATCATTCATCATCTCTCGTTCAGGTCACTGCTTCCATACACAGGGCACTCTGGTCTTCCACACTGAAGAAACTCCTGTTGCTTCAATCCACCTGCACAATTAGCTTTAACTCAGAAAACTCCAACATTGTCTTGATGACTCTTCCTGTAGCTTAGCCCCTCTGTGAGTGGGACTCTTCTCCAATTATCTCTGTAAGTGGCCTTTTGGCCACTTCCCTCCCATTGCCAAGCCCCACCCATTTTATCACAGTAACATCAACCACTTTGCCATCTAAATCTCAAGCAACTTGTTTACACACCCACCTCTAAGTTCTTCAAATCAGTATCATCAGTAGACAGGGTTATTATAGCTGTCATGTTTCTTTCTATTGTGTATCTATTCTCTCCTAGAGAGAGAAGGAAGGCTCCTAAGATACAGGAAGCTCACAAAACGTATTCAGTAAGTTCACAAAGCTATGACTCACAGGGCATCTTCTGTAATAATGGCCCAGGACAGGATAACCAGGAAATACTGTGCCTCTGAACTGCTTGAACAATGAAAGACTGTCAAACAAGAAATGTATCTTACAAGCTGGCTTGTTAGCCGTGACGATCAGTCCACATATGACAGAGGGGAGAAACTGATCAATATAACTACGGATCCCTTCTTAGGACAAAAATCCACAAAATATAAGATAATGTGAGGGAAATGAGTCCCTGGTGGAGCACCTCCTTAGGACATTTGCTTGGTTCCTGCTGAGGTTTCTGGGAGTATGAGGGACTAGAAGACAACAGAGGAAGGGAGGCATTGCTGAGACTTGTTCAGATTCTGCTCAGATAAAATTAAGAAATGAATTGATCCAGCATGGACTTCAGACGGGGATATGGGAACTCACTGGCTTTGCTCAACCCCATAGGAGGGCACTGCCTTGCTTAGGAGAAGGTACTCTGTTGTATCTGAGGGACCTTGTGCTCAAACACAGCTCATAAAGTGCTAAGACATTCAGAAGAGGGTGAAAAGGGAAAAGTAGACAATGAGCAAATTCGTCAAGATTTGTGTGGAGTACCGAGGGTAGTGTGGAACAATTACAGGAAGCCATGCCTTGTACTAGCGAGTCTCTGAAAGGATTTAAAGCCTGATGATAGCAACAGTTCACCACAGAGATTAAAATTTAAAAAGGAGCAAATGTCACCTGAATTTTTGATCTTAGCCATTCTGACTGGTGTGAGGTGGAATCTCAGGGTTGTTTTGATTTGCATTTCCCTGATTATTAAGGATGTTGAACACTTTTTCAGGTGCTTCTCGGCCATTCTGTATTCCTCAGTTGAGAATTCTTTGTTGACCTCTGTACCCCAATTTTTAAAAGAGTTATTTGATTTACTGGAGTCCACCTTCTTGAGTTCTTTATATATATTGGATATTAGTCCCCTATCTGATTTAAGATTGGTAAAGATACTTTCCCACTCTGTTGGTAGCCTTTTTGTCTTATTGACAGTGTCTTTTGCCTTACAGAAGCTTTGCAATTTTATGAGGTCCCATTTGTCAATTCTCGATCTTACAGCACAAGTCATTGCTGTTCTGTTCAGGAATTTTCCCCCTGTGCCCATATCTTCAAGGCTTTGCCCCACTTTCTCCTCTATTAATTTCAGTGTCTCTGGTTTTATGTGGAGTTCCTTGATCCACTTAGACTTGACCTTTAGTACAAGGAGATAAGAATGGATCAATTCGCATTCTTCTACATGATAATCGCCAGTTGTGCCAGCACCATTTTTGTTGAAAATGCTGTCTTTTTTCCACTGGATGGTTTTAGCTCCCATGTCAAAGATCAAGTGACCATAGTTGTGCGGGGTCATTTCTGGATCATCAATTCTATTCCATTGGTCTACCTATCTGTCGCTGTACCAGTACCATACAGTTTTTATCATAACTGCTCTGCAGTACAGCTTGAGGTCAGGCATGGTGATTCCACCAGAGTTTCTTTTATTGTTGAGAAGAGTTTTTGCTATCCTAGGTTTTTTGTTATTCCAGATGAATTTGCAGATTGCCCTTTCTAACTCAGTGAAGAATTGAGTTCCACCTCACACCAGTCAGAATAGCTAAGATCAAAAACTCAGGTGACATCAGATGCTGGTGAGGATGTGGAGAAAGAGGAACACTCCTCCATTTTTGGTGGGATTGCAAGCTGGTACAACCACTCTGGAAATCAGTCTGGCAGTTTCTCAGAAAATTGGACATAGTACTACCAGAAGATCCAGCTATACCAATCCTGGGTATATACCCAGAAGATGCTCCAACTTGTAATAAGGATACATGATCCACTATGTTCATAGCAGTCTTATTTATAATAGCCAGAAGCTGGAAAGAACCCAGATGTCCTTCAACAGAGGAATGGATACAGAAAATGTGGTACATTTACACAATGGAGTACTAGTCAGCAATTAAAAACAATGAATTCATGAAATTCTTAGGCAAATGGATGCATTTGGAGGATGTCATCCTGAGTGAGGTAACCCAATCAGAAAAGAACACATATGGTATGCACTCACTGATAAGCAGATATTAGCCCAAAAACTTAGAATATCCAAGATACAATTTGCAAAACACATGAAACTCAAGAAGAAGGAAGACCAACGTGTGGATACTTTGCTCTTTCTTAGAATGGGGAACAAAATACACATGGAAGGAGTTACAGAGACAAAGTTCAGAGCTAAGACCAAAAGAAAGACTATCCAGAGACTGCCCCACCCGGGAATCCATCCCATATTCAACCACCAAACCCAGACACTATTGCATATGCCAGAAAGATTTTGCTGACAGGACCCTCATATAGCTCTCTCGTGTGAGGCTATGCCAGTGCCTGGCAAATACAGAAGTAGATGCTCATAGGAACACAGGGCCCCCATTGAAGGAGCTAGAGAAAGTACCCAAGGAGCTGAAAGGGTCTGCAACCCTACAGGAGGAACAACAATATGAACTAACCAGTACCCCCCAGAGCTTGTGTCTCTAGCTACATATGTAGCAGAAGATGGCCTAGTCAGACATCAATGGGAAAAGAGGCCCCTTGGTCTTGCAAACTTTATATGCCCCAGTACAGGGGAACACCAGGGCCAAGAAGTGGGAGTGGGTGGGTAGGTGAGCAGGGCGGGGGGGGGGGTATAGGGGACTTTCAGAATAGCATTTGAAATGTAAATGAAAAAAAAATCTAATAAAAAAATTGAAAAATAAGGAGCAAATGAAAACATTACAGATTAAACAAAATAGAATGTTCTAGTGTGATGTTTATTCTCCTTGAAAATATTTCTCCCTTGCAATATAGTATGCAAAGGATGGAGATTGCGTGTCCAAACCACACTCCTTTCAGAAGCCAGATATTGCTGATGAGAAAATGAGATCCTCAAAGACAACCAGACAGACCTGTCAGAACCAGAGTAGCAAGGGCAGTAGGCAAGATCACGGTCCTGTTCCTCCTGTACACTGAGCCAGAGTAGCTTAAGTTGTCCCTATTGATCCAAGAAAGTAGAAAAATGTGTATCAGCCACATGGTAGTGTCCCAGGATGAGAAAGTAACATGGCTCATGGAGATTAAAATACAGATTACCGAAGACAGCATAAGGTAGTGTCTCACATGGCTATTTTTCTGGGACAACTGATACAAGTGATGATATATTTTCATGCTACATTGTAATTTGCTAATATCTTGTTAGCTGCTGAATCCCAAGACCAACTTCATTGGCTTAGAATAGATCATTTTGGATTTTTAGATATCCTGATCATACTCTGTAAAGGGTTTCATTGCACAACAGTATCCTTAGTATGCTACAGATTTGGGAAATCAAGTGATTAAAAAAATGAAAATATAAGTTTCAAAAGTTTATACAAGTCACCCTAAATAGACAGGAAAGACACATTCAAAAGCCACAAGATTATTGACTGAACATCCCAATGCTGAGAATGAACTACTTGCTTATGTATTATTCACCAAGGAGGCCTCTGAAGACCCACAAACCATAAAGAATACTGCCACCAATATTGGGTTCATTCCAGAACAAGTTGGTTGGTAAAACTCTAGTGTTAAAGACACAGAATGTTCTAGTGGTAGTATATAAAGAAAATAAGTTAAGAGTGACCTGTACAGTAACTAACTGGATTTCATAAGGCAGGAAGAGGATATGCAGGATGACTGGGAAGAGTATCACAAACACTCTTGCTCAGATGTGAACCCTATATGCTACCCTATTAACATACCAAGCAATGTGTACTTGCTGGGCAATAATGCAATGACTGTTAAGGGTGCAGCAAACTACTTTCGGCATAGACTTAACACCTTATAAGCCAAGGCAAAGACCTAAGTCTAAGGAGATCATAGGGACAACTGAAGAAACCTCTGCTATTGATTTTTAAACGAATGTGATATACCTACTGAATTAACCTCCAAACAATTATGTTTATGATTCTAGATTACTCTTGCATTTAGCTTCCATATGGATGTAAATTCCTTCCTTCTTTTCACTCTTTCTTTGTTTCCTACTTTCTTTCCTTTTACAGTAGGTAGTGGTTATTGTAGAGACTCATAACTGGTCAGACTACTGAGAATAAAAGACTGTTACTATGACATAGTTGTCCAGCATCCAGGGAGGGAGGGACTGGAGTTTTAGTACAACCATATAATTCATCAATCATGTCCACAAAATGAAGCCCCAAAGAACCTGAAAAAGAATTTAAAAAAAAAAAAAAAAAAAAAAAGAACCTGAAAAAGTATAACATAAAAACAATATTCTAGGCCTTTAGGCCCAGGCTTGGGAATATGGCCTTTGTGACTCAATGCTCCAAGGTATGCTAATCATAAAACAGATAGTGACATTCCTCCACCCACCAGCTTCCTGGGTTCAAAGAGTGTTCATTCAAAGAAAGTCACCCTGACCATTACCGGAACCTGCAATGCAAATGTGCTATTGTTAGGGGCTCTTAGAAACTGTCTTGAGAGTTAACCGGAACAATTACCAGGTATTCCTTGTGACTCTTGTGACTTTGCACTTCCTTGGGACTCTTAACTGGTATTTTTGGTATTTTCCAACAACGCCCTCCCCACTTCCTTGAGTTGTGGTTTCTCCCTTTAAATAGGTGCGCCATGGTCCTCTACCCCTGCATGGTGTATGACCATGGGCCGGAGAGCTCTCTTGAATAAAAATCCTCTTGAAGTTTGCAGCAAGACCATTTCTTGTGGGTGATTTTGGGGTGTCGCCTCTCCTGAGTCAGAACGTGGGGGAGTCCTCACGTTGTGGGTCTTTCAAACCCTTGGTACTGCGCAAGTAATTCTTCAATATGAAGGTCCTCTATTCATATTGTCACAATTCAACTGAAACTCACACATCCTGTGAACACAAGACATTTCACATATATAATACACACACACACACACACACACACACACACAGAGTTCTGCCATATACCTTTCCCAACTGACTGATTTTTAATGAAATTAAATTTTAACTTCCTGTAAAGAATATAACCCTGAATATAACAGAATCTAGGAAATTCTGTGAGTCTTTGAGCAATTGGTAAATATGGAAGTTGTAGAAAAGACCTTGAGCTTTCAATTGGTACTAGAAATGAGATGTGTCTTTGTGGTCATTTCCCTCTAGCTCTGAGGTTGGATCCCACCTTCTTGGGCTAGGAATCAAAATGGACTTGGCTTCCTGGGCCCTGTACTAACGTATCACATTTCAGATAATTCTGAGCAATATAGCCAAGGTTTGAACTTGGTATGCCATAGACATCTGCAAGTAAGTATTGGATTAAAAAAAATATCAATGGATGGATAGATGAACAGATAGATGGAGTGAAAGACAGATGAATAGACATGAAAAAATATGCCTTATTCCATTTTGGTTTTGAGAAACAATCAACATGACTGTCAGTCAAGGCCAGCAGGCAAATTGTTACCTTCTTTTATGACTTCTGACCCTATGAACTCTAGACTTCTAAGACAAAGAACTGGCATTCACCCCGATATTACCTATTCTCAAATTTACCCTAAAAGTGTTAAATTTAGACAAAGGACATGATTAAGTGTCATTGTCGTGTGGACCACTTTGGAAATGAGCATTTTCAGACCTGAAATAAATTTGTTGTGTGTGAAATGGATTGACTGTGAACTTCAATATGTCTGCTTGAGTCAATGTTCTGTTACTGGGACAAAATGCTAGTGAAAGCAATTTGAAAGGAAGAAATCTATTTTACCACATGGCTTCTGAGGCCTCAATCATTGTGACTCCGTTGCTGTGGGCTTCTGAGGAGTCCAGCTGTTTGTAGAAGAGGAGGCTCTTCATTTCATGGTATCTAGGGAGAGAGAAGGGGTCACAGAAAATGGATTATCCAACAAAGCCCCACACCCTACTTACTACCGCTTCTCAATAATGCTGTCAACTTATGACTCCACAAGTGGATCATGCACGGGCGAAGTAAGAGCCTTAGGATCCATTCATTCAAAAGTTCATCACCTGAGAAGCAAACCTGCAACACACGAGCCTTTGAGGGGCACACTTTCTATACAAGCCACAAAAGGAAGGACCACACATGCTAAGTGAACACGAGTCACTCAAAGATGCTGCCAATTCTCATTTTAAAATATCAGTGCTGAGTTGGAAGTCTTTCCCTTTTTTGTGTACCAAAATAATTTTAAGCCACTCATAGTACAAATGACATTTCTTTTTCAAATGACATCTTTCAGTTTTTAATCAGCAACTACAGGATACTCCCAGAAAACAACAAATCATAACCTCACGTGGGGAGAAGCTCACGCAGACAGGTGGGGTGGAGAGCTTTGGAACTGTGTGCTACCTTAAGATATACTGGGCATTTAAACTACAAAAAGAGGCTACAAACTGCTAATCTGCAGATGAAAAGAAGAAAGCCGGCAGCCTTCATTTGCATTTGAACTGGTGATAAATGAGTTTTCAACCTCCATTTGGGTTCACTACTCTGCAAGAGGCACATCAGAAACAATGTAATCTGAGCTTCAAGGCAAGTCAGGTTCCCAAGAGATCATGAACCCTATTTACACCCGGGTAACACAAAAACATATTTCCCTGACAGAATGTCAAGCAATCAAGGATGAAAGATGAAATTACAGGGTGGGGCTGAATGGGACACTTTATCAATGCTAGGAGGTGGAGAAACGTACATACACACACACATTAATATTTTTGGGCCCCCTTCCAAAATGTTCAGCAATGAGAAATAGGTAAGATCGGAAAAAAATTTTTTTTGACACAAAGAGATTTGGGGTAACAGAAATAACCTCATCTTTTCCAACCCACCATTAAGGTCTGGGTCATCCATCTACATAAGAAATGGGAGTCTGGCTAATGAGAAATTCCCACACTGAAAGGGGGACTGAGTAAATCTCATTCAAGTTGTAATTTGAATTTAATGCCTAGTCTATAAAACAAACAAAGCATCATAAAATGTTAAATGGTACATAGTGAATCAGGAAAATGCAAAAATTAAAAAAAAAAAAAGTGCCTAGCCTGCTTTATTCCAAGGAGAGTGTTCCCTGCTCAGAAGAGCTGAGCTCACCAGGGCACTGTCTTTCTTCCAGCCCAGCTTTCTCAGAACCTGCTGAGTCAGTTGGAAATATCTTTTTCTTTTCACTATTTTAATCATGTCACCAAGTACGCAGGCTTGAAAGTTGACATTGCCATGTTTCAGAGGGCTCTACCCACTCTTGGCAGACAGCCTGGGATTTCACAATAAACAACTTTATTATCCAGTGCCTCTATTTGCACAGAAAAGTCCTTTCCTTTTCGTGAGTTGGGCGATTCACACACCATTGTCTTAGTTATTCTCTGTGCAGAAAGCTGTACCTTGTGTTTAGTTGCCATGTTGTTTGGGGGTAAAAAAAAAATGGGGTTTTAAAATTGTGTCTTTATGTTGGATCTCCAACTCTCCCATCTGGAACCATAAGGGGCCCTGGGGTAGACTACTTGTTGCCACACATACTGATGTGTTTTTTTAAAAAGATAACAAGGTATAAGAATATGTTCTATAGGGGTGTGGTGCGGTATGGGGGAAGGGAGTGCCTCAGAGGGCCCATGCAGAGGCATCGCTTCCCCTTGAGGGACCAGTCACATGACAGTATGGTATAGAATAGAGTTTATTCAGGGCACAGGGAGGAGAGTTAAGAGGGCAGTAGAGGCAGAGAAAAGCAGAGAGGGAGAGAGTAGAGAAATAGAGGCCAGAGGTGGGGGGAGGGAATGGGGAGCGAGGGGGAGCAAGAGAGCAAGAGGCAAGAGAGAGAGGCAAGAGAACAAGAGAGAGAGGAAGGGGCAAGAAGCCTCTTTTATAGTGGGTCAGGCCTACATGGCTGTTGCCAGGTAACTGTGGGGTGGAGTTTAGACAGAACGCTAAACATACTGTGCTGTGACCCAGCAGGTAAACTTTGGATCCTGGGACTCCACATCAGAGCTACCACTTTGTATGCAGGCTTGAAAGGATACATTAGCGTCTACTTTCAATTTACTGTGTGTGTGTGTGTGTGAATATATTCATGTGTGTGCACATCTACATGTCTGTTAGAGCATGTGAACACCAAAAGCTGACATCAGGTGTCTTCCTCAATTGCTCCCCATCTTGTATTTTGAAACCAGCTCTCTCTCTCTCTCTCTCTCTCTCTCTCTCTCTCTCTCTCTCTCTCTCTCTCTCTCTGATTCAGTTAGACAAACTGGCCAGCAATCCTCATGAATCCTCCTGCCTGCTTCCCCAGTGGTGGGATCACAAGTGTGAACTGTAGTTTCAATGTCCTAACCAATGAAATTAGGATTCTAAAGTCTCCCTTGATGGGTCCTATATAGAAGAAAAGAGAGGTTACATTAAAATCAGTGAGTACTGTTCTCAGATGATAATCCCCCAATAAATGGTCAGAAATTATTAAACTTCTTTATTTTCAAATATGGCCTGAAAGTCAAGTGTGTGTATGTGTGTGTGTTAATGTATGTACATGTTCATGTCTGTCTCTCTTTTTATAGGTCTGTGCCTATATGCATGCATATCTGTGTTTATGTATATATGTTTGTGTGTGTGTATGTGTGTGCATGCCTGTATGTGCATCTGTCTGTGCCTGTATGTGTGTATCGATCTATGCCTACATGTGTATATGTGTCTGTGTTTGTGTCTACCTTCTGTCTGTCTGTGTCTATGTGTGTGTGTGTATGTGTATGTGCACAGGTGCACTTTAATAAGGCATCTTTGCATCTGAAAGATTATAATTACCTTTTATAATTATATTATAATAAAGAGTTACTGTAATTTAAAAAGCCAAAAGCACAAATAGAGTGCTTTTCCAACACTATAAAAGGATGTTTTCTTTAGGAATTTTCAATAAGGAAATGAGAACATACTGTGAGTTCTATGAGAACCTAGGAAGGTCCCCTGGGGCAGACCATGGCAGCTCCATCATGCCTTTACCCAGATCTGCCTTCTCTTGGACTGTTCACTTTCTCTGATTTATAAAGGTTTGGAGGCCATGGAGAAAGGCACCGTCCTGAAAGAAAGCTGGACATCTGGTGTCAGGTTATGTAGACAGCTGAGAAAGTTACCTAGAGAGATCTGTCTGGGTGGCGTACATGCAGCACACAGGAAGTCTGAGTGAAGACGCCGGTGTCCTGCTTGCAAATGGAATGACAAAGCTGTTCAATCACTATAAATACAAACAGTTACAAAGATCGTCTTCAGCATTCTCAGAAGCCACTCATGGAGTCTGTGTGCTCTTTCTCATGCTCTTCCTTGGTGGCTAGGAGCCTTGGGACCTTTGGGGGCATCCTGAGAGGAACCCCTTCTCCTCCCCCTAACCCTTCAATGTTTCTGCTAAAACTCCCTCTATTTAAAGGTAAGATAATGAGCTTTTGTTCACTTGGCTTGGATCAAAGACAATCTCTGAGCAGAAACAAAGGCAGCCTTAGGCTGGGAGCAGTCAGCTTCTTATTGCCTGCAAAGAAAGAAACTGTTTTGTGGCTTTCTTTTTTTCCTTTCTTCCTTTTTAATGTCTTTTCCAGCACTGGCAATTCTCATGCCCTGGAAACCCCATCCGTGGAACTCCAAAGTGTTTCTGAAAGACAAACATCCCTATTATGAGGAGAACAGAAGTTGGCTGCCATCTACAAACTGGTGGGCAATTTGGCACCAGCGGCCATCCTGTCCTGTGAGGGGAAGGAGTACAGACCCTTTGTCCCCGTTCCTGGCGGCAACAACTTGAGTCCCTGACCTCCATCATGCCTCCCTTCTCTGCTTGGCCTTCCCAGCTATGCTGTCTGACTGCCGGGTAAACAGCTTACCTTCCTGCCCTCTAGACTGTGGGATGTATGCATGGCTGAGCTGTCTCCGGATCTTCTAAAGTACTGGGCGAAGAGAATGGGCCGATGCCTGAATGGGGCTGTTCTTAACTGATGTGTGGGTGGGGAGGGTGACCTTGGGAAGACAAGCTAATGTCTGCTCTAGGAAGCCAGCAGTGTGGAGACTGAGTACACCCAGGTTAACCTCATGCAAAGTCACCACATCGAAGCTACCAGTTCCCTGAAAATACACAAAGGGAAACTGAGGACCCAACGAAACTCCTGCCACTACTGACATCTTCTGTAGCACCACAGCCAGTTATGAACTTCCCTTCCTGGCCCACTAGAAGCCCGAACACCTGGAGCCCTGATGGGTGACTTTTTAGAAATACTCATAGATCAGGCTGGAACTCTGCAGGAGGAGTGGCTTGCCCTTCCTGTATGATGAACCTGGGCTGTAGCTGTAGATCCACGATACCCTGCCTTGTTTCATGCATGGCTGTCCTGGAAAGACCAGCTACCATTCTGTGCTCTGCCCAAGCCCTTACAGGCTGCCCCTCCCGTAACACCCACTGCTCCTTCTACCTGAAGCGAGGCTTCCTCCCAACCTATTTCTTATCCTGTTTGCCATGTGCATGGGGAGAACACCGCACACACTGCTTCCTATACACGTATACAAGGTGAACTCGGTAGGATGCTCTACGTCCTCCTTAGTGTTATAAACCTCATGGGAAAAAGTTCAACCCTGTCCCTCCCTCCCTGATGCCCATTATGTGAGTCACACAGAGTCAGTGACAAGTAAGACTTCTGCCAGTGCATGACACTGAGATAAATATTTAAAGGGAAGATATAATTATAGGAAGAATTTTAAAAAAATTAGTGTCAGGGTCTCTGAGACTGAAAAGGAGTGAGGAGTCAGCCACATTTCTGGCTTTTACTACACAAGCCCTGGCTGCTCTGGCTTAGATATTCTGTTGTCTAAACCGGAAGATTATTGATACAATTTAACCAAAGAATGTGTCCTCCTCAATGCCGCTCACAAAGACATACTTATTCGATCTGCTGAACAGCAGCAGGAACCAACTGCCTGAGACCTCAGGAGGAAGCTTGCCCAGGTGAGGGTCAGCCAAGAGCCCCTCCCATGCTGACACCTGTCATCTTCTCAGAGTGTCTGTGTGCCCTAGCACACCTGCGTGATACCCAGATGGACGATGCAGCTGTTCATGCCATTTTAGCTTTCTCAGTTCTGACCTGATCCCTGGATTCAGAGAGTTAAAACTAGCAAAATCTCCCAAGCCACTAGTATATGAACTTTCTGAGACTGTACAAAGCACTCACAAACTTCAGTGTCATTTCTTCTCAGAGCCAAAAAAAAAGAAAAAGAAAAAAAAGACTTTGCTCTCCACAGCCTCATATTTGAGCAATGATCAGGAAAACCTCAGGAGTAATCCAACTTAGTAAAGAAAGACTCAGACACACAAAGTGATCCAAGTGATTGGGTGAAAGAGCAGCCTAGAAACATACAGGATGCAAAATGCTTACCTCTTCAGCACGGTTCTGGGTTGATGGGCTGCCCTCATGGAAAATAAGTGTGTTTGGATCCCGTACAAGGAGATCAATTTGTGACAGATCTCAAATCTAATTGGATAAGGCAAACTTACAGAGGTTCTCATAGTCTTGAAGTAAAATAAATATGTAAAAGTACATAAATATGCAATAATAAGAAAAGAAAAATAAGTGAGTTGAGTCATAGTTCTATAAAAAATTAAGGAGGCTTTTCTGGTCAAAGAAGGCCATTTAAATGGTAACAAGACAATTCATGGCTTAGTGTTTGAAGCTCTGATTCATAACACATGTTTGAAATGACACGTGTATCCATAATATGTAAATAACTCCTAGAAATCAATTTTTTAAAAGCACACATAATCTGATTTTTAAAGAATATACTCAAGAGTCACTTCTCTAAATAAAACATACAGCTTACAAATACCCTATGGAAAAGTGCTCAACTTTAACAGTCAGCATTTAAATTCTACTTAAAAGCCATAGTGTGACATCACTGCATACCTATCAGGGGTGGTGAGGAAGTGGAGTGACAGTAATTCTGCACAGAGCCAGTTAGACAGTCATTTGCATCTTGCTCTCCCTGACAACTCTGCAGTTACACTTCTACTCCTTGAGTGCAGAGGCTCACCGTCACACTCTTCTTACCCCACAAAATAAGCCACCGACCAGCAGCCATAGAGTCGGGTAGAAACTGTGAAGTGAACACCTATAGCAAGAGGCAGAGTCCAGGAATGAAAACAAACACTAAGCTATAGAAGGAAGCCACACTACAGCGCACACACAGAGCCACACCAGAAAGCACTCCATCAAGGGAATGAAGCGACAGAATGGAGCGGAAGCATTAGCGGTCCTCCGTGGGCAAATGGCAGACCCTGCACTGTGGACTGAGAAGCTCCCACGGGACAGTTTGCCAGCAGCTTTGTCATACAGACTGGTTAAGTTTTAGAATGTCGCCAGTCTGTGCAATTTGTGTACACATGCTCTCGTGGTTTGGATGAGAAATGTTCCCCCATAGGCTCAAGTAATTGAACAGGATTCCCAGTCAATGGAGCTGTCTGGGGAGTATTTGGAACCTTTAAGAGGTGGAGCCTTGCTGGAGAAAGAACCTCACTAGGGGTGGGCTTTCAGAGTTTATAGCCCCGCCCCATTTCCAGTTTCTCCTCTCCCTCTGTGCTCCCTACTCCCTACTCCCTACTTGGCTTTATCTTGGCAGTTGAAGGTGTAATCTGTCAGCTCCCTCAGCTTCCTGCTCTAGCTGCTTGTTGCCATTCCGCCCCCCCCCCCCCCGCCCCCACCATGATAGACTCTTCAGTCTGGATCTATACGCTAAAACAAACTTTCTTCCATAAGTCACTTTGGTTGCAGTTTTTATTACAGCAACATAAAATAACTCTAAACAGATGTTTTTAGCAGTGAGGTGTGCCTGTTAGGAAACACGGTAAAGGGAAAGAAAAACCTACCGGCTGAGCTCATGTCTTTTTAGTGTGGTTATAAGCATGCTTCCGTGTATTCCCTTGAACTTAACACAATGTAAACCAAGAGGTGAATTTTAACACTGTTTCCACTTAAGTCTAACCTGTGTCAGAATGATTGCAGCCCTTCTGTCTTGCAGTGTTTCCTGATGGATCAATGTTTTCTCCTCTAGACATGGCTGCTATCTCTCTTGTTATCTACTGGCCCTTCAAAGGGAAAGACACCCTCTCCTATTCTTCCTTGGCTTCTCCATTCTTGTGTTTTCGATTTTTATAATTTCAGTTGGCTATCTGCAGTTTTCTTCTGAAATATGTTGGGGAATGAGAGTTGTTATCATACATATCAGGCACCTTGTGTATCTGAGGAGACACTTCCTATGGCCTTCCCATGAGGTGAAAAGCCATTATTTCATGGTCTTCCATCCCCACTCTGTGGGACAGCCTTGAATTCCTCTAGCCCTTCCAGCACCGAAGTGTGGCCAGCCTCTGCATTCTCCCTGTGGAGGGAGATGTCTGTCTTCTTCCTGAATGGCTATAACTGCTTTCTTCATCCCGTGAGTCATAACAGGTTCTGAGAGAGGAAGACATATAGCTCTCTATGGTTCTAGTGTGTTTTGTGTGCGTGGTGTTCTCTGCAGTGCTTCTTTGGCCCTTGTTTGCATAGGAATCCCCTTTCTGGTTTGAGAGCTTTAATCACCCTCCTTAGACACCCACTGTTGTTCCTAAGTCAACTTTGCTCTTACTTGCCTTTTATTTGGATCCAAATTCATATGTAACCATCTCCCATCTGCCCCTTTCATCACAGGTATCAGACTCAGCACCTAGTGTTGTGGGCCACCTGCACACAAAACTTATGGGGTCTAACTCACAGAGAACAGCTCTCCTTGAGGCTTCAACATGCTATCATCCCAGAGTCTCCCTAAAGGTGAAACTCCTGAGGAACAAGACCAAGATCTTTAGTGGAGAATAGGCAGGGGACATTGCCCTCCTGAGCTTGGATAGTAGGGGCTCCAGGCAGGGGCAGGGTATCAGTTAGTTTGACATGCATGGTTTGAAGTCTGAATGCTCACCACTGATTTCTAGGACCTTGGAAACAAGTCATCCGTACTGACTGGTTTTGTCGTCAACATGACATAAGCTGGAGTTATCACAGAGAACAAGCTTCAGTTGAGGAAATGCCTCCATGAGATCCAGCTGTGGGGCATTTTCTCAGTTAGTGATCAAGGGTGGAGGGCCCATTGTGGGTGGTGCTGTCCCTGGGCTGGTAGTCTTAGGTTCTATAAGAGAGCTGGCTGAGCAAGCCAGGGGAAGCAAGCCAATAAGTAACATCCCTCCATGGCCTCTGCCTCAGCTCCTGCTCCCTGACCTGCTTGAGTTCCAGTCCTGACTTCTTTCAGTGATGAACAGCAATGTGGAAGTGTAAGCTGAATAAACCCTTTCCTTCCCAGTTTGCTTCTTGGTCATGATGTTTTGTGCAGGAATAGAAACTCTGCCTAAGACATCAGCTTTCTACACAAATGGAAGTAATAGTTAGATTTCTATTGGCAGTACTGTTGAATATTGCATGTTCATTTAAGACAACGATTTAGCTGTCTTCAGACATTTTTTAAAGGGATGAAAAGACCTGCAAAAGTTTCCAGGCTCGAGACACCATGGTAAATCATTAAAATCAGGTATTTGGGGGCAGAAACAGGGGACCAAATAAAAGCAACATCAGGTGTCAAGGCAGTGCCTGACACCTCAGGCACCCACCAAGTGGCAGAATTTCTTTTAAGTCCTAATGCACAGAAAAATCAAAACATCTTATTATTTAACATGAAATTTCTAGGGATGTTATCTCTGTGACATTTTATAAAACTTTAACAGAGCTGTGTGGAATCTTATTTTTGCATAAGTAAGAGACAAACACAACAGCATTTGAAATTAAAATGCTTTATCAGGGAAAATCCCAAATAAAATAAAATAATGTAGATAACAGAAAACGTTGAGCTGACTTGAGCAGAGGTAGATAAGCTGATTTCAATCATAGAGCGTTTGGAAAGCTTAAAACTTTCCATGAATTTATTGTTCCAGGATTCAGACCAATTAAGTGTAATAGAAATATGAGCTAATTCTGCTTTGGAATAAAATCCTTGCTAAAGACACACGAAGAAGCACTGAACAATATTGTAACATTAATAGGTTTTATGAGAGCTTGTATTTTAACATGAAGTTTTATATGATGTAACTTAATTTCTCCTCAGTAGATGAATTCCATAATACTGTCACATGCCCTTGGAGGGAGCTGTTTGGAAAGTGTCCCCTTTAGTGATTTGTAAGACCTTAGAGTAGTATTATTCAACTCAGAATTGAATGTAATTATTCATTCATGGTTTAAGACCTGCTATGGTGGAAAATTATAATTAACTTGGGTTGAAGTCTATATTGTTTTAAAGTTATTCTTGGGATGTGAATTCAGAATATCAATTTTTCAATGTGGTTCTTGCTAAGTGCCCTTTAAAGGACGGAGCAATTAAGAATGGTCCAGGCAAAGCTGATGACTTGAGGGAGGCAGGATAATTCCACAGGATCCCAGGGCACAGAGTTAAGAGGTTTTCAAGTCAAAGTAAAACTTCCTGCAATTAAGGCTGTGGGGAGACTGAGTGATGGGTCGTTCTAGCACCCAGAGTGAGATTTTTACATGTAGAAATAAAAAAATATTCATTTATCTTGGATTTTTCTATCCAAGAATTTATCATTTATTTCTAATTGCATTTTTATGCAATGCCTTTATGGAAACAGAAGATAAGCATGATGTATATGTGTTTATATATACATACATATGATTATATGTATATGATTATATATAATATATGATTATACATATGATTATATATACACATATATGATTATATACAGCAAAATATTGTGCTAGAAAAGCTGAGAAATGAAGATAAATTTGTGGCAGCTGAGAGAAATGATAAAATTGTGAGCACCATTGAAACTGAATCTAATGTTATTTCCAAAATGTTTCCAAATGAAAGCAGTTCTATATTTTTCAAAATGAGTGTGCATCACTTCTAACTGGGAAGTGGTATAGTACTCTTACAGCCTACAGCCCCTCATCTCGGGGTACGACTCCCCTGCCCTTCACCCCTGCCTTCCTCTGCGGAAGCTTAGGCTGTGGGCGGCTGCTGCTTTCCTTCCCAGTGTGCGTCTGGTACGATTTTTCAAGCCAGGCCGGATGAGCCTTAGCATTCAGAGCTAAGAATTCCACAAAATGCTCCAGACATTATCTCATCCCTTTCTTCAGCTTCACTACTACTTGGTATTATTTGTGTACATCCATGCATGCACACATTCACATGGATTCCAGAGGACAGCCTCAGCCCTCATCCGTGCTGTCTGTTGAGATGGTGTCTTGCGTGGGACTGAAGCTCTCTGGTTAGGATAGACTGAGCAGATGGTGAGTTCCTGGGATCTCCCTGTCTCTGACACCACAGCACTGGGATTACAATGTGCGCCACTGTCCATGTTTTTTTTTCCTGGATTGGGTGTACAGCTCAAGTCCTCACACACACAGGGCTGAGCTTGCTCCCACACTAAGGCAAGATACTTTTTAGTAACAATAATTTCTCAACTTCCAAGCATTGCCCACTCTATCTGCAATTGACCCCTGCTGCTCCACAAGGGCACAAAAGTGATTATTCTTTGTCAGCTGTACCACATGCCTACACTTCCTCTAAGTCATCAAGAGATGACATTTTTCCTTGATAGCCTAAGTCCAGTGAGAAAAATAGTTCTTTGTCTCTAAAATTTGACTCTTGTGACTAATTTTCCATCGTTGCCTATGACTTGAAATGTAATTCAGAAGTTCTTTTTCTATGGCATTAAGTACCAACTTCCAGCAGGAACCGTTAGGTTTATAACACCTCAATGTATTGCTGGATCATCTGTCAGAAAATAGCTTTGACTTCAATAAAATTACTTTTCTTATCTGTAAGCTCCTAGGAAGCTTGACTAAAGTGGGGGCTGTGGCTGCTTTTGCCAATAATGGAGATGTTTGCAGTTTGTCTCCAAATCACCCACATATCAAACATCCTAGCCTGTCTGGTCTCTGAACTCTTCACATACATAAGGTGTATACATTAAGCTAGGCTTGCACCAGTTATTAAGCTATGATGAAAGAGGCTCCTGCCTCCTTATCATTGACAAAACACTTTACTAACCCTGATGCTTACATCTTAGCATCTCGGTACTTCAAAAGTCTTATGTGTGAAGTGGACATAAAGCTGTTATTCACTTAGTCAAGTGTTTGGTAGGATCATGTGGGTGATGTGTTTATTGTAGCAAATCCTGAGAAACCTCCTGCCATCAACATTGTTAAGAGTACCATTTCTGCCATGTTTGTATTTTCCATGCCAAGAGGCAGTAAACTTGTCTTGTCAATTATAAGTTGGCATATAATGAATTAGAATTGTGGTAGACAATGTAAGCAGGTTGATTGCAACATTGGAGTAGTTAAGTATCAAATTCCATGTCGCTTTTAAATTTCCACAACAGCTTTTCTTTGCATTTTCTTTAGGGACTAGGAAATGATGTCCAAGCCGAAATAAGTTAAAGAACCCCTGATTTTAACATTTGATAGAACCAATGATTAGAGAAATAATTGTTTCTATTTTAGAAGTCTGGTAACTGTTTCTTTGACCTTCCATGTTTACTGTGACTTCTGCCTTGTATTCCTTCCTGGATCAGACCCAGAAATGTCTCAAAAAGAATCCGTGATGACCTCAAGCAGATAGGAGAGTTCCAATTCTGTGTAACCCCATTTGAGATTCCCCAAAGGTTATTTCCAGTCACTTTTCACAATAAGCCCAAGCATTGCTGTGCTTCCCATCAGTCTTCCATAACATACAGTAAACGTCTCTGGGCTGAGCTTCGCTGTGCAGCTGTTGATGACAGGCGGGCTGCACTAAGATCTCGAATTTGGCAGAAACAGGCAGAGCACTGTGAGCTGGACCAGTCCAGCCTCAAATGTCATCATGAGAACACTACCTTCTATTTGGCTTGATTTGATTTTCTGTTACTGATGCCCAAGAAAGAATTAAGGGCTAAGAGTCTGCTCCTGTGAGAGGGGAGATGGCAGAAGGCTGGAGGTTGTAAGGCATCCACCAGCTTAGGAGGTAGCACACCAATGACGCCTTCTCAGAAGCACTAGGACAGAAATTCTTAAGCTCACAGAAAGAGTTTTATGCCTTGCTGTGGTTGAAGATAAAGAATATTTAAGAGTATAGCCAAGAAGATTCGGCTGTGTGTGGTGGTTAAGAATAGGAATTCCAGAGTGCTGTGGGTGAGTCCTACAGCAGACAGCTCCCAGTACCTCCATTTCCTCCTCTGTGTGAAATGGCAACGTGGTATTATCACACTCAATTGCCTTGTTATTCCTTGAATGATATTAAAGTGGCACACGAAGGGCCTTACCTTCATAGTGACTAAGACAGCAAGCAAACAGAGCTGCCAGCCAAAGCGACGCCATTCAAATCACCAATCCCATGCATGCCACTGAAATTTCTGTACAGGTATCTCATAAAAAGCCAGTTCACTTTGAAAAAAGCATTGGCCATACTCACAGGACATCACCATAGCCTGCGCCTATGCACAGGTCATTGATAACTGCCTTGGATAGCAGATTGCTATCCAAGATGCACACTTTAATGAACAAACCCAGAATCTACCCATGTCTACAGAACTGACAACTGGTCATGATGGAGCTTCAAATGTCTAAATGGTCCATGCTCCTGTACCTATTCAGGTTATTTTAATGTTTTTAAATTCAATTTTCATTGTTTTTCTTAGAAACCATTTTGTTGGGTGGAAATCTAGCCATTTAATTTTAGATGGTATTTCAAAACATATCATTTTAAAAATTGAAATCTTGTAGGTATGCACATAATATAGACTTTTATACATTGATATAATATCCAGAAATATTAACTCCTTTTATTAACTCTAATAAGTGACCTTCATTGTTGGGCTTATTTCCTTGCCTGAGATTCATGGGACGCTTTGCATACAGCTGGGATTATGGCATGCTCTGTGGAAGACTTTCATTTACACATTCAGCTTGATCCTTGCATTCAGGATTATATTTTGAAATCATTTATTTCAGTCTTGCTCAATTATATTATCCTAGGAATTTATTTCATATAAATTGTCAAGTTTGTGGAAATTTGAGGCAGAACTGTGGATGAAGGCTTCTTGTTGGGTTGTCAAAGTTCCTGCTTAGCTAGCTATATCCCAGGACCCCTAAGGAATGGTGCCACCCAGATTGACATTCCCTACAGGTACATCCACAGGCCAATTTGATCTGGGCAATCCCTTAATTGAGACCCCTCCCAAGTAACTCTAGGCTGCCTCAAGTTGACAGGCAAAGGTGATTAGCACAGAGAAATAAACATAAAATAAACAAATAACAATAATGTGCATTTTGCTTTGGAAAAATACTGTGACTTCCTTGTGGATTTATAGGTTTCTTTTTCTAGACAGGCTTCTGGATATGCTTGTGGAAAACTCTCTCAAATCAGTTCATTGTGATGAGAAGAGCTGCCTTGCCTACTGTGGGTGACCCCATTCCCTAGGTTAGGATCCTGACCTATATTAAAAAGAGAATGTGAGCTGTGCACATTTACTCCTCTCTCTGATCCCAGACCTGCAGCAGGTACAATAGTAGCAGCTGTTTTAAGCTCCTACCACCTTGATTCCTAGCCATGGTTAGGAATCATAATTCAACCACACCCTTGAATTATGAGTTCAATTGTGAGCCAACAGAAAGAAAACTTTTACCCTTAAGCAGCTATTATCATGACATTTTGTCACAACAGTGGAAAAGAAACCAATACAGAGTGGAGGTTATCTATCCCTATTTTACGTATATTTTTTAAAAAATGTATTAGTGTAAGAAACCTGGATCATTAGAAGAGAAAACTATCAGGTCTACATGAAAATATTGGCAATTGCATATCTCTTTTGGAAAACCGTATTTTTATATTAAGATTTCTGCAATGCTGAAGTTTAACAGAAGCATGCCAAGTGTGGTGGTGCTCTAGAGCCTGGTCTCCTGTGCTTAATTCTTTTCCCCATATAAATAGTTTTTATAGTTTTACATTCATTAAATAAGCTTTATTTCTTTAAGTCTGTAATGCATGTCACAAAAGATATTGCCTTCAGGATATAAACATACATAATGCTGAGCAAAATTCCCAAGAGGTAGTTAAATAAACAGAAAACCTTCATAGGGAATATCCTAAGAATCAGTGAGTGTTAAATAAATTGAGAGATTGGGACTTAAAACATGCATTAGCTACAAAGTAACTAATTTTTTTTAGAAATTGTGACTATTTTAAAGAGTGTAACATTTAGTTAAAAGTAAACACATTTTAAAATAAAGACAGAGCAAATTCAATATTTAAGACTGGTATTACAAATAATAATCCGCCATTTCCCCCAACACACAACCCAGATGCGAGAAAGTAATGGAAGAGACTGGCTCCTTATAAGAATGCCCAGAAAGACCATAATTAATGAGCACAGCATGAAGCAATATGTGGCTAATTTCCCATTGCTGTGGTAGGTATTGCGGTTGCACCAGACATTTCCCACCAGTGAACAGCAGCCATCCTTTCACCATTCCTTTTCACACAATCTCTCCTGAATGGGGGCCTTCACACAAGTGCAGGAGACTTAATTAAAACTACAGATCGTAATAACTGTTAGTTCAAATACTATTGGAATTAAACCCGTGAATTCCCTGAGCGTGCTCATTTTAATTCACATAAGCAATTACTAATCACAAGCCCGATACAGTCACACCCAGCAATACTTGTAGGGTTTGTCATGGCTGCTCCTGCCAGCCATAATGGTCTAGTTCCTGTGATGAAGGATGGAGGAGATGAACCCAGCAGTGCTATGGACTGTTCAAATGCACAACACATGAGCAACCATCTGTACAGGTGGCATCACTCAACTGGAAGGTAAGACAGAGAGTGGTACCCAGAATGCAGAGAAAGAAATAGGACTCAAGCAAGAGTTAACATGTCCAATGCCACTAGCCAGAAGTATAATGTGAAGACAGATGTAATCCAAATTTTTATTAACCACATTAGAAATTTAAAATAGAATTAATTACAAAATGTATACTTAGCTCAATACATTAAAATGCTAACATGTCTCTACAGAACCAGTGTAAAGCCAATAATATGTTTAATTTTATATAGTTTCTATAATTACCTCACTTGCTTCTATACTTACTTATATTACCTTACTTCTATAATTCACTCACGTGGTGGTCACATGTCACCAAGGTTGATCAATTAGAGAACATGTATGTAATGACACACTCAGTTTCACTTAAATATTATAGACATCTGTAGATTAAAGACTTGGGAAAAAATAGTCTCTATGTCCAAGGAACACAGCACATTAATGACCCTTTTATTTACAATCAGAGCAAGCATCCTCATTTTCTGAATGCAAAACTGGAACACATAAGGCTACAAAAATAGAAAAGTATAGAAAACAATTCTATACATTGTTGATAAATGCAGTTAATAAATACATACATACTTTTAAAATATAGATGAATATGAAGACTACACAGGAATGTTCAAGTAGCTGTTAGGCCAAGAAGCTAGAGTAGTAGATATTATGGAAGAATCATAAAATAGTATTTGTTATAATTTTTGAAAGAAGTTCTTTCAAAAGAAACCATGTTGTATTTCCCAGTTTTACTGCTATGAGTCTTCCATTTGACTCCAAGCAGCAAAGCTTAATGTAAATGTTGTTTTTTCTCTCCTCCCGAGAAAACATCTCAGAGCATAACATAAAACAAAATGCCATAAAGCTTACATGGAGTTTTGTGCTTTAAATATAAAAATTACAAAGAGGCCGGGCGTGGTGGCGCACGCCTTTAATCCCAGCACTGGGGAGGCAGAGGCAGGCGGATTTCTGAGTTCGAGGCCAGCCTGGTCTACAAAGTGAGTTCCAGGACAGCCAGGGCTATTCAGAGAAACCCTGTCTCGAAAAACCAAAAAAAAAAAAAAAAAAAAAAAATTACAAAGAATTTCAAAGAAAGAATCTACATATTCTATTCATTCTGTTAATTAAACTGTGAATTTTTCTCAGCAGGAACTAAGAAATCGTGTCATACAATCACACTGTGGCATTACAATGCTATGCCAGACTGCTAGCACGTGGCACAGGCCTGGGTCTCACCTCAGGCACCATGACCACGGCAACTCTTACAAGGACAACATTTAATTGGGGCTGGCTTACAGGTTCACAGGTTCAGTCCATTATCATCATGGTGGGAGCATGGCAGCATTCAGGCAGGCATGGTGCAGGGGGAGCTGAAAGTTCCACATCTTGTTCCAAAGGCAAACAGGAGAAGACTGGAAGCTAGGATGAGGGTCTTAAAGCCCATGCCCACAATAACAAACTTCTCCCAACAAGGCCACACCTACTCCAACAAGGCCACATCTCCTCATAATGACGCTTCCTGGACCAAGCACATTCAAACCACCACATCCCTCTTCAACTTTTCTTTACTGGGATCCAAAAACAAGTTGTGGTGGCCCAAGGAGCTCTTAGCAGTCTTGATTAGTTTTCTTTACTCTTATTCTAAATTGGTCAGTATGGCCCCTTTGTTCATATCTTAGCTACATTTCTTGTTGCTATGATCAAATACTTGACAAGAAGCAATTTAAGTAAAGAATCGTACATTTTGGCTAACAATTCTAGGAAGATAGAGCCCAGCATGGCAGGGAAGCTCACACACAGGAAGTGAGAGAAAGGAACAGGAAGTAAGGCGAGGATATAAACCTCATGCCCTCCAAGACTCACTTCCTCAGGCACGGCCACATAACCGTCCCCAATATTCCACGACCTTCCCAAACAGCACGATCACCAGGAACCAGAAGTGAAGACCTATGAGCCTGCAGACAATATTTCAGATTCAGCCACAGCCATGTCTCAATTTCTTCTCTGCTCAAAGCAAGTCCTAGCCAGGCAGGGGCTAGTCACAAAGGGAACAGGTGTTGCTAATTTGTTGCATTTCAAAATTACACAGAATATAGTAGTATAAGGTAATATAGTGGGGGAGACCATAGGATACCTCAATCTATGAAAAGATACATTTCCATATCCACAGCTCACACCCACATTCGCAGGTGTATGTAAATTGCCTGCGCAAATAGCTATGAAGGAAAGCCTATTTCGCTCTTCTCAGGGAGAGACCTGTGTAGAAACTGACCAAAAAAGTAAATGCCGAACACCCGGCAGTGTTCAGGCATTTCTTTCTCACTACTCCTGAATCAGAGTATCTTCCATATCTTCAGCACTGAAAGTCTCCCAGGACCTTTTGTAAAGTCTATGAGGGGGTGAGCAGAGGAGCTTGGCATTAGCTTTCTTGTGTCTTAAGGACTAAATAACCCCATGTAATTCGAGCACTGACTGGCTCGAGTTAAAATACAATGGAAAGGTGTTCTGCCAGCATGAGCAAACCCCAGTCATCACAGATTTCATAAATCAAGCAGATAATTTCCCTCATTTTAGGTCTCTCAGCATCGTAGGAACCTTTGCCAGTAACAATTCATTAAATAAATTATCCCTGTACTAACTTGCTCTTTATGGTCATTCATCAGGGGGAGATGGGTTGAGCACTGGAGAGGAAGACAATGAAGAGCATCCAAGAAATGCATGTCCTGAGGTCAGAGGTCATGGGTAGAGAAATGAGTGTCTGTGGTGTGCCGGCCTCCCCACCCTTCACCCTGGGAAGATGCAGATGAAGTCTGTGACTTAAGTCAGATGAGAAAGTTGAGGAAAGTTGAGGAAAATGAGAAAGCTCTCTCTCAGATCTTGGCTGAAATGGTCTGAGCCACACTCAGAGAGACACACTCATGCCTGCAGGGGTCGAACTTTTCAAAGCCCTAATCACTCAAAGGATCACTCCAAACACATTCCCAAGGAGACAGAAACAAGCTATCTAAACTGGTCATAGTCAATCAGCCTGTTCCTTTACCATCTGGCAAAGGAAGGAAGGAAGGAAGGAAGGAAGGAAGGAAGGAAGGAAGAAAGAAAGAAAGAAAGAAAGAAAGAAAGAAAGAAAGAAAGAAAGAAAGAAAGAAAGAACAAGAGGCATGAAGGAGACAACTCGAGGTCAAGCAGGAGCCGTGTCCCCTGCATGGTCACCAGTGACTCAAGAGGGAGGAAGCTGTAGGCACCAGAGCCCAAAGTGGAAGGAAGGGCCTTCCAGAGAATGGAGGGGAGAATATTTAAAATGCTAAGTAAATGTGAATAGCAAGATGGTAGGGTTTACTGAGATGAAGTCTTCTGTGGACCTGATGGATTCTTAGGTACAGAACCGCAGGGAAGGACACGGAATGCATCAGCCCCACTCTCTGCTTCAGGTAGTGTAATTTCAAGAAGGATGGAGGCAGGGCCCACTCAAGCACGCCCCATATCCACCACCGGCCCCTCTTACCTCTCCTGAAGACCCTCCCTGGTTTCTCAACACTTACCATAGGAACGGCAGACTTAACATCGACCAGACTGTTTGTGTTGTGTTCTTTTTATCCCATTTGCACAAGCCTAATAAAACACAATGGTTCTTTGATTGCATTAAGAAAGCACTTTTCAGTTAAGAAAATGGCACCATGGAGGAAGAATCCTTTTCAACGGGAGGTCACTTAATGCGGTCGGCTCAGAATAGCTTATGATATCTTAAAATAAAGTAAAGCCGGAATCATCAGTAACAAGATACAAAACAATTAGCTGGTGCTTTACCAAGCCATAGTCACAGCAAGCTGCTAGTGTAGAAAACTCATGAGGATAATTGATTTAAGGAAATGTAACTGTCAACAAGTAGAACTGTGTGATTACTTTGCCTGGACTTCCAGCTGAGGACCAATTTACATCAACAAACTCATTATTTTTTTTTTGTTCGGTCCTTAACAAGTTTATCTATTAATTCATGGGCATGCTCAAACCTGCTAAATGGAAATTCTGTAAAGCATAAATATTGATCTGTGTTTCAAAGGCAGCAAACACACCCTGGGGGCTGAGGATAGGGATGGTGTGGAAGTACAATTGCACAGATGTCCCCAGGGCCAGGGTTGCTATGCAGCACAAGGCCAGCCTGGCTGGGAGACATTCATCACTAGGGGGTTCTTAGGACAATATTGTCCCAGCGTGGGGTTGAAAAGAAGCATGCTACCTGGTCCCATCCCTTTCCTCATTACATGGAGATCAGATGGTAAATTCAGAAAGCGACTGTGTGGGTGTTTCCAGAAAGTTCGTTCTTAGTCCAGGTGCACAAAGGAATAGAGTTCCCTCTGAAGCTGGGCCTGTGTGTTCTCAGGTCTCCATTCCCTAGCACTGCATGTGTTCTCAGACAGAAAGACCAAAGTGTTGTCTTAGTGTGGACATGTGTGTGCACATGTGTGAGTGCACTTCTAAATAACTGTCAATGTAAACAACAAATCTGCTGCCACAAAAGGAATAGCAGCTTGGTCCAGAGACAAATATGAGTGACTGAAACCTGGGATAATAGACTCTTGTTTCTACAAATACTATTTTCCACCACAGAAGTAGTTACGTAAGAATTTATTAGTTTCAGAACAAAAAAGGTCAAAAACCAAAGTCATCTACCAAATGCACTGGTGGGGCAACAGGCAGGTAGATCACAGAGGCAGACCTCTGGTATGGGTTTCAGAAAGTATCCTCTACATTCTTAGGGCAGGGTGGTAGAGCTATTACTGGTCTGCTGAGAACACACTGTAAGCTTTGACAGTCACAAGGCTATTGGATCAGACACAGGAAGAGCAATGGTTCTCAGATGGACAGCAAGTAGCTCAACGTAATTTGGCCTTACTCTGCAATGCTTAAACTCTCCATAAGTCATTTGGCCATATGAAATCTTTAACATGGGTGAGGTCTTTTCTTCTTCCTAGGAACTTTAGTTCACATAATCAGTAGTTAAATAATTGGGTATAATCTTGTGGTGGTTTGTATATGTTTGGCCCAGGGAGTGGCACTATTAGGAGGTGTAGCCTTGTTGGAGTAGGTGTATCACTGTGGATGTGGGCATTAAGACCCTCATCCTGGCTCGCTGGAAGCCAGTCTTCTCCTGTTTGTCTTTGGAACAAGATGTAGAACTCTCACCTCCTCCTGCACCATGCCTGCCTGGATGCAGCCATGTTCCCACCATGATGATAATGGACTGAACCTCTGAACCTGTAAGCCAGCTCCAAGTAAATGCTGTCCTTATAAGAGTTGCCTTGGTCATGGTGTCTGTTCACAGCAGTAAAACTCTAAGAAAAAAAAACATCTCCATCCATCTCTTTCTTGAAGGCAAGAAGGAAGTGGTGGGAAATGGAGACTTGAGAATATCTACACACATTCAACTTGAGGGTGCAGCTCTACAATGGAACTTTCTGGAAACAGTTTCTAGATTTTCCCATGCTCTTCTGCTTGTTTGGGATGTTTGCTGGATAGTTTTAGTCAAGTTGACACAGCTAGAGTTATTTAAAAAGGGGGGTGGGGAACTTCAGTAGAGAAAATGCCTCCATAAGATTTGGCTATAGATTATTTTTTAAATTAATGACTGATGGGGGATGGCCTAGGCCATTGTGAGTAAGGTCATCCCTGGCCTGGTGATCCTGGGTTCTATAAGAAAGCAGGCTAATCAAGCCATAGGGAGCAAGCCAGGAAGCAGCAACCCTTCATGGCCTCTGTATCAGTTCCTCACTCCAGATTCCTGCCCTGCTTGAGTTCCTGCCCTGACTTCCTCCAATGATGAATAGTGATGCAGAAATATAAACCTAATAAAGTCTTTATCCCCTGATCATGGCATTGCACCACAGCTATAGTAACCTTAACTAAGACAGAATGGCTTGGGGGTGGGGAGGACTCTCTAATGTCTCATGTTTCAGCCTCCAACCAAAAGCTACTCTTAAGTGCCTTGAAATTGTTATGAGCATCTTGATGGGGAAATTTCCCCAAAGCTGAGATCAAGATGCTAAGAGCTGAACCAATACGATTACATCTGCACATTTACAGCAGTTCACAGGCCCTGCTGGCTTGGAGGCAGCTGGACTGATAAACATTTGCGGTTTCTTTTGGAAAAGTAGGAACAAGTGGAGGTCTTAAGTATTAGCCACTGATGGATGAATCATAATTTGTCTTTCCAGAGACAGCTAATGTAACCTGAGACCTTGCAACAAAATCTCCAAGACCCAGCAGGAAGCCAAGAATTGAAAACCTCTTTGCATAAAAACCAACCAACAAAATTCTTACAAGAGCTAATCAAAAGAGAAAGTATACTAACCCATGTCCAGCTTCAGGTGTTCTTTCCTAGCCTCCAGTAAAGGGGCTTATGGTGTTCCAAGAGCATGGAACCTCAGTGGCCTTCCGTGCATAAGGAGCCTACACTATCGTCTTGCCCTCACAACCTCTTCTAGTGGCCATATTTTTCTTTCCAACCAGACCATGCTTCCAACATAGAAAGCAACAGAGACACCGGAGATCATCCTGGGTCTCCTCTTCCTCCCACTACTGCTTGTAGTAGCCAGTGTCTTCTATGAAAATGAGGCCATGAGAAAGAGGGCGAGACAGGCACCCCACAGCTCCTTTGTCTTCAGCTCTTCATCCTTATGAGTCAGCCAATGGCCTATGTGGACAGAATGCACTCTCATCAGGAACTGGAATAAGGACCACTGAGTTAATTTGCGGTGTTTCTGTAGTTGTACTAGGACCAATTGATATACATGTGAACTTGAAAACAAGGTCATGCCAACATGGGGGGTTGAATGTCTGTGGCCTACCAAAGAGTCACAACTTAAAAGTCTGATCCCTCAGGCCTTGGGAAGTGATGATGCCATGGGTACATAGTCTCTTAAATGAAATTAGTGCTTTCTAGAAGAAAGCGCTAGAGATAGTTCTCATCCTTAAGAGTAGTGGTTCTCAACTCTTTAACCCTGTGACGCTTTAATTTAGTTCATGTTGTGGTGATCCCCCAACCATAAAATTAATTTTGTTGCTACTTCATAATTGCAAATTTTTACTGTTTTGACATTAATGTAGGTATTTTTGGAGATAAAGGTTTGCCAAAGGGGTCATGACCCCCAGATTCAGAACCTGGTAGAGGGAAAAGAAGTCACCTATGAACTAGATCCGAATCTTCAAGCTCCTTGACCTTTGAATTGCAGCATCCAGAACTAAGGATGCGTTTTTCTAGCTGGTGCTCTTTTGTTATTGCAGCTCGGAGAGACTAAGACATTCAGTTACACATACAACTTAAATTCTCAGCATGTCCACTCCTTGAAACAGGATCTCCTTTGAGAGCCTGTGCCACTGAAGCAAACTTCCCCTGTGTAGTGCCCATCTGAGCTGACTGGCACTCCTTGTACTTTCATAAGTTCCCTCCTCTCACTGTCCCCATGGAGATTGCCTCTGCTACTCTGCATGGTACGTGCACATACAACCACCAGTCTGACTACATAGATCTTCACACAGATATTTGGAATACTTTGGTTCATTCACCCTTCACCAGTCCAACTCTGGATGGCATTCACTCATGGCTGTGGAGGAGGCCTTGACAGAACAGAAGAGACCAAGCCTTTAGTGCCACTTCCAGTCTGAGTGCCTGCCTTGGCTTCAGGTCTTTTGTTGTTACGAATACCCTGACCAAAAGCAACTGAGGGTGGGGGTATATATATGGTTTAAGATTCCTGTTCAAAGTCCATTAATGAGAGAAAATCAAGACAGGATCAGAAATCACCATATCCAATCAAGAGCAGAGAGAGGAGAAAATGTCTGATCCCTGTTGGAACTCAGTTAGCTTTCTCCTCTCTGGCAGTGCTGGGGACCTATTGCCTAGGAAGTGTCTGCCACACAATGGGCTGGTCTTGTGTAACATGTCCACAGGCCACTATGATAGTTCTGACCTGACACTGTTTTCCCGGGTACTTGTACAAAGTTGACAGTTAAACTAACCAACACAGAATCCTCCTGATTCTTTGCTTTGTTTCGTTAAACAAGTGAAACCGGTAGCTTTGAGATGGCTTTCTGATACTAGCAGCCCGTGAGACCAAACATTTGGACTCTTGGAACGGCTATGGTGGGAAGGAACCAGGAAGAATAATTGGCCCACAGCCTGATGTTCAATGAGCAGCTCTAGATTAGAACAGTCAGCATCACGTGCATGGCCTTGCTCAAGCACACATCTACTCTGCTTTCTCCATATTGAGCGTTCACTGCACACGAATAACAATACTTTATGGAGGCGCTATCTCCTTACATAGGCCAGGCTAGCATCCCATTCATGATCCTCCAGCCTCAGCCACACAGAGGCTGGAATGACAGCTTTGTAGCACCACATCAGGCTTCAGTCACTTCTCACTCTTCAGAACAGACACTGTGTTTTCTAGTACCCTTAGGAACGTGGCAGTGTCCAGGATCACAGCTCAAACAGAGGCATTCCACTCCCCCCTAATCCCACACTATCCAGCAAGGCTGCTTCAAACTCCCAGTTCTTTCGCCCAACCCCAGTATCACATCTGTATGGCCAAGGTCACAGCCTGTACCTTCCACAGCATCTACTATTAAAATCTGACTGTGGAAAACATGCTGAGCTAAAACCAAGCTACGTGCTAGGACACAAATCCATTACAACCTCGGGATAATTTTAGATATTTCTTTATTATGTGAGTTTACTTACATTCTGCTTGGATGTATTTAACCAATGTATTTCATTCTCTTATTTATATAGTAATTTGATTGAATGGTGAGTGTGGTTCATTGTGTTGGAGGAGGTCAACGGAATTACCATCCTCAAGAAAATGACCTTCTGGGAAAGAGACACACAGTCAGTAACAACAGTACAATGTGGAGAGATACACTAGAGATCCACGAGAAGGTCAGAGGCATTTCTGTATTTCTGTTGGTTTGGTTTGGCTTTGAAACAGTCTCTCATTCTGTAGCCCAGAATCACCTTAATCTTACTCTATAGCTATGACTAGTCTTTGACTCTCTCTCTCTCCTGTCTAAGGCTCCTAGTGCTGGGTTTTATAATGTGTGCCAACATGCCAGGCCTTCTTTGGTCTTGATGTCAACTTTCCTCTAAAGATAGAAGCTTATACCAGTGACCTCAAGTTTTTCTTAATAAATAAATATTGGTATCTGTCTACCAGACTGCCACACCTAAGTCAACCAAAGAGCCCCCTCACTTCTGCTTTAAAGATTTCTTTAAATGTAACATCCAAACCAATCACACAATCTAAGAAAGACACTGTCACAGGGTCAGACAGTGGTAAACAAGGCTCAGTGGGACTTTTAACTTCTTAAGAAGGAAATGGAAATAAGCCGAGTACTTGAGCACTCCCTGTAATTAAATTTTCTCAAAGTAGGTCATGGTTCCCATTCCAACTGTCTGAGGCAGCCCATTCGGTCACTGGGTGGCTTTAGTTGCTGAAACATTCTTCCCTGTAACCAAGTGAAAGTGTTTCTTCGTTTCTTCATTTCGCCCTGAGAAGCCAGTCCTGACCTCTAGAACTCCAAGAGTGGCTGGAATCAGTCTTCCCCATGGTAGTAGCCCTTTAGCACATGAGGTTAGATCTCAGGCCCCTGCTTGGCTTTCTTTTATCTAGACTGGCTCCCAGTCTCTGTCAGCTTCAGTGTCCTGATGGAGCAGGAGCTGATGTCTGATTATGTTTAACCTGCAGCATCCTCCAGCCGCTCCTGTTTCTATGGATGCTAGCTAACAGCACATGACTGAGTGCCTGTGGCTATGAGTTCACTCAGCATGACCTCCCTCCCCTGGCCATCCTCCATGTAAATGCTGTCACCACCTTTAAGACTCTTTCACACGTGTGACTATTTAAACAGCCTTGCCCTGTCTGTGTTTGTGCAGCTGTGTCTCTCCCGACAGGATGACACACTTTCACAGCTACTCAGCTACATTCACAGACTCAGATTCCACACAGTTCCCACTGTCTCCTGTTGTTCAGAGAACCTGCGTCTGGCGTGCCTCGTGTTCAGGGAGGGATAGGCACCATTCCCCGAGTCCTCATGCTGGAAACTGAACATCTTGAATCAGACAGGACCTGGCCTGAGGAATCCCCTCAGCAGTCGTAAGTGAGGTTTAGAGAGAGAGTTTTTGAATAACCCTCATGGTCCCCTGTCCCTTCTGTCATCAGAGATCTGGTCTGCAAGCTCCTCCACCCCACTCTTCCCCACTCCCATCTGCCTTCATCTCTCCAAATGCTCGCCACTAGAGATGTGTTAGTAGAGTGAAGGGAAATGCTACAGATTAAAGCATCTTGGTTTACCAGTTGTCCCAGGTTAACCTCTGAGTCGGCTTCCTCATATACAATTTGAAGTGATGCCCATACCTCATAGAATCACTGTCAAGACTAAGAACAGCTTGAACCAAGGTCCCAAACCACTGGGAGTCACTGAGTTTAAGTAGCTACATGATATTGGAGATACTTTAGCAATAAAGAAATGCCCCGGGGGCTGGAGGGATGACTCTGTGGTTTAGAGCACTATTCTTTCAGAGGTCCCGAGTTCAATTCCCAGCAACCACCTGGTGGCTCACAACCATTTGTAATAAGATCTGATATGCTCTTCTGGTGTACCTGAGGACAGCAACAGTGTATTCATACATAAAAATTAAAAAAAAAAAGAAATGCCCATTTTCAGTTCTTATTTCTGCCCTTCTATTTTATGAAGGGCTGGGGATTCAACTCTTTGTCTTGCACATGCTAGGCAAGGGCTATGCCTCCCATCTTAATTCCAGTTCTTCAGTTCTGAGTCCCCTACAGGATCTTCACACCCCAGTCTAACTCACAATGGAGAAGATGTAGCATTTCTCAGCTGATCCTCTGAGACATGTGGGAGCCATGCTGGCCAGAGTGTAAGGTAGTCTCCTAACATTTGAGGAAACCTACAAGAGAGTTGCCTGTGGTGAGATTGAACTAGAGCAGAGAGCTAATTCTCAAATGAGAAAAATGTGAAGCCAAGAGAAAGAGGAGGAAGGGAACAGGAACAGAGATAGATTTGAGGGCTAAGGGGAAGGACCATGCTGGGCATCATAGCCCTGAGCTGCAACTTGCAGAGCAGACAAAGGTGAACAGCTTCCTGGGGGTGGGGGGCTTGCCAAGCTTATCCATCTTTGATGTGATAAGCTGTGGGCACAGAGACAAAGACAGACCAACTAAGATTGTTATTACTTTTTTTCTTATTTTGTACACAGAAAAACAAGAATATTAGACCATTTGGCTTGTTTTCCAGCCTAGGGGAAAAACTAACAGTCAAAGTGAAACTGTGAGCATACCTCTCTCTTGACACCAATACAAGCAATAAATAAATAAATAACAGAAAGGCTTCGAGGCTTAGAAACTTCACAGAGAGACTGAAGAATGTGTAAATCACGTGTGATATTTTTTATCCACATCTCCTTAATTTTAGGAGACTCTGTAGCATAATATCTTCACTTTGCAAGAATCAAACACACGGAATAGGCTATTAATCGGTGCCTTGGGGACTCTATGTGGTTTTAAATTCTCCTTTCAACTTCTGAGCAAATACAAAATAGCTTTGCATTGGCTCTTCTTCTTCTAAATTGTATCTATCCTTACAAATTGATAGTAGGTTTTTTTTTTTTCCATCCACAAAGTCTGTTTGGCAATTCATCTTTCCCTGGCACACAGACCCTTGTAATTTTGGATTCATCAGTAACTGGAGGAGGCTAGGGGTTCATCGGTGCAGGAGCTGAGACTACTCATCTCACTGACTCAAGCTCCTAAGTGACAACCATGAATGCCAAGACCCTAAATGATCCCGAGATTTTAAAGTAAGATGTGCCCTTCAGCACTTCCAGGAGAGTACATTTCAGATGCCTTCGGGCGTCTGGAATGGAGGTCTTGCTTCACACTGAGGGAATAAGAATAAAAATTAATCTGATGTCACCTGCTGTATACGAAGCTCAGTGGAAGGTGCCCAGGCCATTGAGGTTCTGCCCTCATAGAGACTGACCAATATTTTACAACACTTGAATTCAGAGGGACAGTTCAAATCCAATTCATAAATATCAACTGAGGCTTACTGAAAACCAGGCATGAAGCAAGATCCCTTAATGATAAGACTTAAAAGGAAAGGAAAAGAGTACAGGATGGTCCCCGTCCTAGATGGACAGCTAGATCTGTGCTTAGATATAAGCTTGAGACTAAGAGAACTGGGCAATGGTGATGTCCAGCTGACAGATGCCGAGGCACTGTGAGGCTTTCAACAGACAAACTTTCAAGCAGACTGCAAATTCCCTTCTATGATGCATAAAGGTAACAGTATTCATAGCGCAGAAGAGAGGGAACTGGCTGCTGGGGACTGGGGCCAGGAGCAGACAGTGGGCGTGAAGGTGAACACGTTCTGAGAACTGATGATCGATCGGTGACATGTCTGTAGTCAGCAGCACAGCACCGTGTGCTTTCAGACGTGAAGATGACAGACTGCACATTGAGCATCCACCCGTGATAACAGCGGAACACAAGGATGTCCGAGGCCATGGAAGTGCTGGGTCTTTTGATGTGGTGGGGTAGGCACCCTCAGAGTGTAAAAATTAAAGCCCAATTTCCTCGAAGTGTATAGATTAAATAAAAGCTGCACAACCTGTATAGTTGTTCCTCGGTGAAGCAGATGGATAAAGAAATAAAATGTTCATTTGAGATAATGTTAATAAAATGTTCATTTGAGGTGTAAAAGACCCATTAACATCAGAATCCTTTTCAGAAGAAAGGCTCACTTCTGGGTAGCTTGTGAAAAACTTACATCAAAAAAAGAATAAAGAGTGTGATAGTTTAAATAAAAATGGTGCCCATACATCCATAGGGAGTGGCTATTAGGAGGTGTGTCCTTGTTGAAGGAAGTGTGTCACTAGGGGGCGGGCTTTGAGGTCTAAAATGCTCAAGCCAGGACTAGTGTCACTTCCACTTCCTGCTGCCTGCCCATCTGGGTGTAGAACTCTCAGCTCTTTTTCCAACACCATGTCTGCCTGGATGCTGCCATGTTTTCTGCCATGATGATAATAGACTAAACCCCTGAACTGTAAGCCAGATCCAATTAAATGTTGTCCTTTATAAGAATTGCCTTGGTCATGGTGTCTCTTCACAGCAATAGAACCCCTAAAACAGGGAGGGACCAGTAAATGGCTCAGTGGCTAAGACATCTGCTGAACAAGGATGATAGATAACCTGAATTCAGGTCCCCCATGTCCATTTTAAAGGCATATATATGATCCTGCAACTCCAGAGGTATGGGAACAGAAACTAGAGGATTGCTGGGGCTTGCGGGCTACCATCCTAGCTCCAGGTTCAGTGAAGGTCTCTGTGTCAGGAGAGTAAGGTGTTGAGCGATGGAACACTGCCACCAACATCCTCCTGTGGCCTCTGTATATGTGTGACAATACATACACATACCCATACACCATGCATTCATATGTGATACACACATACAAAGGAATAGTGTGATGGTTTGAATATGTTTGCCCCAGGTAGTGGTGCTATTAGGAGGTGTGGCCTTGTTGGAGTAGGTGTGGCCTTGTTGGAGTAGGAAGTGTGTCTGTCACTGTAGGGGTGGGCAATGACACCACGTGGAAGCCAATCTTCTCCTGGCTACCTTCCAATCAAGACGGCAGAACTCGCAGCTCCTTCTCCAGCACCATGTCTGCCTGGACACTGCCATGCTTTTTGCCTTCATGATAATGGGCTGAACTTCTGAACCTGTAAGCCAGCCCCAATTCTATCCATGATCATAGTGTCTCTTCACAACAATGAAAGCCTAAGACAGACAAGGACTGATGATATTGGTTGGCATAGTAAGTCCACCCATCTCTCCAGCTCCTCTACTCTCCAAAACTATGAACTAATATTGTTCTTCCAGAAGTATAACTTGAGTAAACACTTAAAACAAAACAAAAATAATAAAGAATGCCCTAGTTGGGTGGTCCTATACCCACCCAAGCCCATACAGACAGCACTTGGTGGACTCAGTAAGTTTACAGTCAAGAAGCATTAAATAGGGAGAGAAAGTGGGGGTAGAGGAAGAGATGAAGGGGAGGAACTGGGGGAAAAGTTACCAAAGCATAGTATATGCATGTAGGAAACTCTCAAAAATTAAAAACTGGAGAAAAAAAAAAAAAGACAAATAGAAATTCCAGGCAAAAGTGCTTTCTCCCACAAGAGGGCGCTCCTGGACCCAAGAGCTGAGGGATTGAGTCTGTAGTTCCTGGGATGCTCTGAAACCTAATAAGTTACAGACAGCAGACACCTTTTGTGGCGTCCCTGCACTCTGTAGTGACCATGGCATCCAAAGATAAAGGCTCTTATCAAATATAAGCATTCAGGCTTCTTACTGGCAGCTTTTAAGTACAGCGGAAGCTAGGGTGGTCTACCCATGCTTCTATAGAGACCCTTCAGCTTTCCTGCGGCATGTTCTGTGGGGGACGGACCGTTTTCCCTGTTACTCAAGTCAAGCTGAACTTCCATTTCTTGTCCCAGCCAATCAAGAGTAGCAGTCGCCAGAAATTAAAAATAGCATGTTGCTGTAGGACAAGGTGGTAAATGACACAGAACTTTGGGAAAGTCTGGCTGGGTCTAGCCAGCCTCACCCTCTGCCACTCCCGGGCAGGGAGGAAGCGAGAGGCTCCTGGGAGTATGGCCAGGAAAGGCTGTGGCCAAGCAAGGGCCCAGAAAGGATTTTTCCTTTGAGTCAGGGATGACAGCTGTCCTCGTGAGGGGAGGAGTGGAAAACTGGATCCACTGAGCGGTGTCTGCTAAGTCCAAAGAGGCCTGCAGAAGCACGAGGACTGCCAGCTACAGTAGTTCGTGGGACATCAAAGCCGCGATTAGCACAGCTTCCTGGCTGTCGCACTCTGCGTATTTATGGCGCATTGCACATTTAAATGCTATTCTCATAAGGCGTTTCAGCTGTCAAAGCTCCATATTTGAGCGATAAAAGTGACTTAAAGTACCAGGGGTCCTGGGTGCCCAAGCCCAGCAGTGTGTCAAAGCCAATCAATGACAACCAAAACCCACCAAATTTGTTTCACCATTTGAAAAGCAACGGCCCCTAGGGCCATCTGTGAGCAGCCTGGTAGACACACAGTACACATGGGGGTCCAGAGAGAGGGATACAGGAGGCAAGCATGACTGGTCTCTGCACATGTGAGTTTATGCCAGTACCAGGGAGGGGTCTCTGAAGAAGAAGAAAAAGTACTATTTTTGTTCTTCAATTTAAGGTAGGCATATATGATGCGATGGCAAATTGAGAGACGATGTTAACGCCCCCTCTTCTGACACCTAGACAGCATGGATGCCTTCCAACCTGACTTCTGTTTTTGTTCATTCTCCTTCAAAATGGCACACCATGCATGTGTCCTGGGAGAAAATATGGCAGGTTTGGCCAGGAAGACCAATGGCCAGGACAGGCAAAGAAAAGGAACCTGTGATCAGTGTGGTCCCTGAGCTGAAGGACCCTAGGGACAGCATCTGTCCCCTGAGAGCACAGGCTTCCCACAGTTCCTTTCGTGTGTGTGTGTGTGTGTGTGTGTGTGTGTGTTTCCTACCCAATAGCTCACAGCCAGTTTCCATACTTTTGGTCCATACCATCTATCTCCCTAGATACCCCTTCCCTGGTTTCAGCTCCCCCACATTCATTCAAGGCCTGCTTTCCTTACAGGAGTCTCTGAGGGTAGCACCATCATTCTCTGTAGACACCTGTCTTCCCGGAGCTGGGCTTGAGCCTGAAGCTCATCTCTCACATGGCCACTTGCAGCTTGCCAAGATAGCTGGGGTCAAGATTTAGTCAGCCTTCTACAAATACAGCATACCCTGACCCAACCATGGAAGCACCCGTGAGCTAAGCCTCTGGTTTCTAACAGTTGCATCAGCCATTATCACACACGCACAAACACATACACACACTCAGAGAGAGGAGAGAGAGGGAGAGAGAGAGAGAGAGAGAGAGAGAGAGAGAGAGAGAACTGGCACTCAGTGGGCAAAGGATTCACTGGCTCTCAGTGAGCAAGGGATCTGCATGGCAGCAACACCTTTTCCTAACTTTCAGAACCCAAGTTAACTTCCCTTTGTCAAAATTGTGAAGCATTCATGTGCCCAAATGAAAGGTCAGCGGTATAGACTTGTGTCCTGGCTTCATTTTCAGTAAGAATGGTCTACGTGGAGTCAGGGAGACTTACAGCTTTACCTAGGCCAGTCCCGAAGATGAAGGCACAGATGGATGGTATCGGCTGTGGACCATTCAATGGTCCAGTAAAAACAGCGGAGCCAGGCTCTGAACCAAGGGGTCCCATGCTTACCCACCCCAAACTGCCCCTTCCCATACCCTCACCCCATTCCCTAACAAAGATCCTTTAAGTTATGTCTAACAGAAAACCCCTTATTCTTGAGTAAGAAAAAAAGCAACTAAATAAGAAGGAAAATGAAAATTACCCGCAGAGCAGCCTGTTTCTGACCCTTTCCTCTGCGCAGAGAGCTATAGCCTTCCTTTGCAGTAAACTTAACTCGCTTACTTTTCTTTTAAAATATATACAAGTTCGCAGCAGTAGCAGCAGCACTCTGCGGACCCAGCCCCTGTGGCTCAGCATGAGGGCAGTGATGCTGGCTGCTTACTTTGGCTCACCTGGGCTGATATGGTGTCTTGTGGATATTTGAGAACTGTGTGGCTGAAACACACAAGAGAGAAATGTGAGTGATGTCCATGAAATTTTCTAACACAGCTGTTAAAAACCAGCAACCTGGGTGACTCAGGACTGGCCCCAGACCTAGCGTCAGAGATAGTTGGTCCCTCACCTTCTTCTCTTGGACTTCTCATTAAAGTAGACTGCCACCATAGCTCACGCTGCTACTGATCACTGGGGAAACTAAGGCAGGCAATCATTTAAAGCTGAGCCCCATCTGCATTCCCGGATGAGGTCCAGGCCAGCGTCGGCTCATGCTGTCTTCAAAATAAAACAAACCAAAAGACAAGATGTCCCAACCCAGCCTCAAAGGTAAGTGGCCCCTAAGGTCCCTGGCAGAAATTTTGACTAACATTCAGAGATGGGAGCATAAAAACACCAGAGTTCCCAGGACCCCACATTCTGGGTTTAGAATCAGGGTGGATCCAGTTGCCCTCACATGTGGTATAGAAACAGGCTCATCAGAAATCTCCTTAGGCAGATGATGAACTTAAAAACCAAGGAGGGGTATGTGGGAGGGTTTGGCAAGAAAAGTGAGACGAGGGAAATGATGTAATTGTATTATAATCTCAAAAAAAAAAAAAACCTGTAATAAAAACTTTCTGGTTGGGGACCCCTGGGCCACTAGGGGGAGCCAGGGGAATGATATCGGAGGGCTCGGGGACGGGGGACGGGGCGGGGGGGGGGGGGTGTCACCAGATCGGAGGAAGAACTTGGGAACCTCTACCACAGTGACTTTGTTACACTGAAAGGCACACAGCCCTCTCTGAGGCTCTCTGGGATCATGCCGATGTGTGTGGTATGGAGAGAGGTGCTCACTGAGGATTCTGGCCCTTCCTGAGACCCGCAGCCTCAGGTCTGGACAGCCAGAGTCACACATGGCTGAGCATCAAGGACACAGAGGCAACCAGGGCAGGCTATTCTCAGAGTGTTGGAATGGAGGTGACAGGTCACATCAGGGTGGCAGTCAGAGCAGTGAGGGACTTGGGGCTTGAAACCTTAGCCATAACTAGGCTGTCTCTGAAAATTTTGGACTCATCTGAGAGGGGTGCAGCAGCTACCCAGAATGGGGGAGGGACTCTTGGTTACAGTCATTCCCATAGGACATTTCATGTCTCCAGGGCAGCAAACAGCACAGCCTGGAGTTACCACCAGCCACAGTACTGAAGAGAAAGACCACAGACTTTAGCACATCTAGCAGCTGCCCTCACCCTTTTTATTTTTTTTTCTCAAAGGAAAAGTGCTGACACCATTTTCCAAGCCTTAATTATACATAAAAGCTCTCTCTTTAGTCAAAGAAAAGCTGAATGTAAACTCAAAACCATATTGACGTTATTGACCCACCGTGGCCCCACATGAGCCTTACATCTGCCTGCCAATATGACAGAAACTGGTAGGCGAAGGACAGAAATGTCCCGTGTCCTTGACAGACAGACAGCCTTCGTTTCCACATCAGGCAAATTCTGTCTTTGCAGATTTGTGGGGAGGAAGAGAATGGGGCTCCTGATAGAAGCTTGGCGTACAACTCCCCAGCATCTTTCAAGTGACAAGCAAAAGCTTCCATGGCTCACCACTCTCTGCCTAGACAAATTCTAAATATGGATCTGCACATATGTACAGATTAGACTGAGCACACAGGAGCAAAGTAAGCTGGCCGTCCATCCCTCCTGTCCCCTCCCTCTGTAGGAATCTGGCTGGGGATGTAGGTTTGAGTTCACAGTACTAACAATCTCAGAGTCCAGCTGAGCATAGCACAGGAAATCAACATGCCTGCATCTGAACTAACTGCATTCTGCTTCATTGCCCCGCTTGCCAACAAAGGTTTATGCTCTTATTGCCTAAGGTCCTATGATTCAAAAGGGGGCCCATATATTCTATCATAGCATCTCCAGTGCATTCGTACTTAATGGCCACGGGCCATGGAGCAACACTGTTTAACCAAGGTTACTCTTTTTTTTTTTTTTTTAACCTCAGTGCTATTTTGGTCTTGAGTGTGCTTCTGGCCTTTGTGGTTTTATGGAAATTCAGTGTCCTTCAAAGGAGAGGAAAGAGTGATGTACCCCCAGAAGAAATCTGGTTTCTCAGCTCAGGCCTCGGAGAAACTGGGAAGACAATATTCTGAGCTGCTCAGCAGCTGTTTCTGGCTTCTGTATGGTCTATCTGTCCTCCAGTCACTAGTGGAATTGCCATCTTAGTCCCATTTAGGGATCTGCTGTTCTCTGTGGCTTCAATCTCAAAATATTCTGTGACTGAGTATCCCCAACCCTGCCCAAGAAACCCACGCGAAAACTCATAATGAGAAAGGTTAGTCAGTTCCATTCACTGTGAGAGAGGGTTTAACAAAAATGCCCAAATGAAGGCTCTTAATTAGAGCTGAAAATAATAAACAGATGGATAGATAGATAGACAGACAGACAGATAGACAGATTCAAGATTCAGAAACATTTGTTCTGGATACAATTAATACTGGAAAACAAATTGTTCTGTAATCTATAAATCCCAGAGAGGTCCATTGGTTAGAATCTCCAGTCTCTTCCCAGTTTTGAAGGAATTTGAGTGGCTATGTCAGGGAGAGTAAAGCTAACTTCCATGTAAAGTGAACGAACACCCGAATTGGAGGGTATAAAGATGGCCTCTTTATCAGTCCAGGTCAGTTCTTGGACTGAGGAAAGCTCTCAGGGCCCAAACCTCCTTCCTTATCGTGACTGCAACATGTTCGGGGCTGCATGGTACTCAGCCTCAAATCACAGATGGGGAAGAAGGATGCAGATGGAGACTAGTTTCCCAGCCACAGTGCCAAAGGAATAATGGATACCACCTCTGCTTATGTGCCTGTGGTCAAGGCTGGTCGCCAGGTCTCAAGCATAAGCAAATGAGGCTGGGAAGTAGCATTCCCAACAGACCAATCATTTCCCAAAGATGAATTACAGCCAGGCTAGAGCAGGCTGCATTTCCAAGGACAGACAATAATCTCTGACATGCAGTCATCTAGTAGTGCAGTTGACCCTTGGAGCAACGCCCCTGATGCCGGTAAATCCATCCCACACCTTTGGAGTACTCAGGAATCTACAATTCTCAAATATACCAGAAAACCTGTTCTGTCTTCATCACTCGTGGGCAGATATAACTAATTCTAAAAACATCCTTATACTGAATTATGAATTTATGCTCAGGAAACTTCATACAGCGCCCACCTGTTGATGTTGCTTCTACCTTTCTAGAATCGTCTGGATTTGTCTTTATCCTTCACTTGACAGGTTTTCAAGAGACCAAAAGAGCCATGTGCCTCCTTTAGATGGTTAGTTTTTCTAAGCATTCTCAGCTTCACATTGGGTTCCGTTGTCCTTCACTACGCAGGTAGTGATGGTTCGCCCTTTACAGGTAGTTTAGCTAATGGGGTCTGGAGAGATGACTCAGCAGTTAAAAGCATGCACATACACATACATACTTAAAAATAACACATCTTTAAAAAAAATACTTTGCTAAGAATAAGATCACAATATCAAGTAAACTGAAGCAGAAGCAGGGATGGGGATACAGGATGAGAAAGTTTCAGTGCACCCCCATTTCATAGAGAAGCATTGTTTGAGCCTCTTTCCTATCCCCCCTTCTCTGCCTGCCTGACTGTAGGTGGGTTACCCGTGGTCATCTGTTTTCCCACCAAGCCTCCCTCAGCCTCTGTGCACTGTGGGGCATGGGTGCTTGTTTCCAGTCAGTGATTTCTGAAGCTTAAAAAAGGAAAACACAGCAGAATTAAGATGATAACAAAGGAGGCCTGAGACCAAAAGGCCCTGCGTGTGGGCTTCACATCCCCAGAGCTGCGCTCTGTACATCGAGGTGGCCGTGTATCAGATGCTCAGTCTCTTTGCACCTAAAAGAATTAATAAAGTTCAGATTAAATATTAAAAAGAATAGCTCTAGCCCACTGCTCCTGCACGAAGGCTGAGAAATGGAGTTTGTACTCTGCAGGGCTGGCTTTATAAAAGAAATCTTAAGAATATTTTTTTTGTACACTTAAATTTTGCAATTGGAAATTGCACTGTGTATAAGAACACTTTACGTTGGCTGTGCTATTCTGTTCAAATGATCCAGAGACGTAGTTGGCCTCTCGTTATATTTTATTTTGCTCTATTTTGATGGGAGAAAAGGGAGGCAGAGTTGTGAACAACCTCTTAATACAGTTTAGAAACTTCGTGTGCAAAGGGCACTGATATAGTAATTACCGGTTTTCTTTTATCAGCCGCCCTCCTTTGTCACCTCTGCTATTTAAAGTTACTGTTCACACACTGTGGCTAATTCCTTTTGTTAAATTTCACATTGAATGCAGCTTCCTGAATGTTTGTTATTGCGGGCCTATGGATGTAGGCTTCTCAGATAAAGGAAAAGCCGGGTGCATCCATCTGTAGGCAAATTGAAAATGAGTTTAACCCCTTGACTTCCGCGTCTCTGCACCCTTAGGCGGAATGTGTTCAACCGGTATGACTGACAAGATTTAACATTGTAGCAACATCTGTGTTTTATTTTTTAAGGGCATTTTCTAGAACATCCAAAGCAACTGTGTCTATATGACCTATATGTTAATGCAAAGAAACTCACCTCTGGAGAAGGCCCAGGGCCATGGCTGGGGAAAAGGAGAAAGAGAGAGAGAGAGAGAGAGAGAGAGAGAGAGAGAGAGAGAGAGAGAGAGAGAGAGAGAGAGAGAGAGAGAGAGAGAAACACTTTTGAAATTGGAAAAGGTCTATTTTCATTACTCCCGACATATTTCCTGACAGCTCATCAGGTTATTACCAACCAGAGGAGTTTCTAAGCCAAGAGAGGAAAACAGAAAGGAGATGGAGAGCGAACTTTTACTCCCCTCCCCCACTCCCCAAAGTAGCAGTAGTAAGGGAAGCATCCTGTTTCGTCTTCTCTCAGTTTTTATTTGTTTGTTTGGTTTGGTTTTTGGGTTTTGGGTTTTTTCTATTGCAATTTTCAGAAAGAAACGGAGGTGGGGAGAGAGCATCAGAAAGCGACCAACCATGTCTTTCTCTTCCTCTCGGTCTAATTTTGAAACAAGAGAGGCGAAAAGGTCAGCCACAAGAGAATGAGAAGGGATTTTTGCATTGTTCGTGGGGGAAAAATTCAACATTGGTTGATTCGTCCCTCAGACATTAGCTGAATGTCCCCTGCCCCGACGCACTGTGGCGTTCCCAACCGTGTACGGAGAAGCGAGAGAAAACTCGGAGCTCTAAAGGGCCATGTGTCACAGGAAGACTGCCGCAGACAGGAAAACACACAGGTGGGGAGGAACTGGTTCAGGGGAATGACAGGAAAGGGCTGCTAAGTGACAGGACAGTCAAACTCTCCAGAGCCTCCCAGATGACCACCTGCAGAATCCATGCTCCCAGAGGAGGGCAGAACAAGCCCTAAGACCCTAGGCCAGAAAAGGGCCATGTGTACTATAGAAAGCAATATGGTGGATTTGCGACCAGGAAGAGCGTGGGGATGAGGCTAACGAAAGCTGTCAGACCTATAATTTTATCCAAGGTCCATGGGGGAGTTAATGGAGGTCTTTATCTGTCGATTTAACAATTGTTGTTAAAGAGACTCAAACTCGGGGGGGGGGGGGAGAAGGAGGAGGAGGAGGAGGAGGAGGAGGAGGAGGAGGAGGAGGGAGCATTGCCCACATTTATTTCACCCAAACTCCACCCACATCCTAATCAACGCCTTCTCAATTTTATTTTATCATGTCTTGTTTTTGAGACACAGTCCGGTGTGTAGCGAGCTGGCGTCAAACCTGTTGTGTAACTGCGGATCTCTTTGAACTGCTCTCTCCCTACAGCCGTAACCCACCCCCCACCCCCAACCCAATACAGGAATTCAAGCTCCGGGATTGGTCCAGAGCTTCCTCTCCACCGCGGGAGCTGCCTGCCGGCTAAGCGCCCCTCCCCACAATTGTCCTGCAAACTCTTAATTCTGCTTCTTTCCCACATAAATAATTCAGTGTGTATCACACCGGAACACTGAGTAGTTCCTTAAACGCCGCACTCTAGTGATCAAACAGCGGGCCTGTGTGTAAGAGGAGACTGCGCACGTAATTTTCATTTTACTTCGCTCAGATCAGAATACAAGGACGGCTTCATGTCCTGCGTCTGGTTGATAGTCACTTTATTCCCTCTTAATCTGTAGGCGCCTTTTCATTGGAGGGTTTAAAGTAAGGGGATTTCGTACTTCTTGTGTGTTAAAATCTCTGCTTAAGCCCTGTGTAGTGAGAAGCTGTCCTGAGAGCTCGCTCTGCAGAGGAAGTGGCAAGCTGAGGGAATCTGTGATGGCGACCCAACAGCTTGTGGGAGCAGTCCACACTCAGGCGGCCCCGGGGGAGGAGGAAAGAATTCAGAGGGTATAAGAAGTGCATACTGACAGTCCCGGTTTTTTTCTTGGTAGAATTTAGCAGGCTGATTTTTTTGTGGTACGCTAACCGAATTTTCAGATTACAAATGTATATATACCTGCATAAATGAATCAAATTGCCAGTGGACCCACGGGCGGAAACATAGATGTATTAAAAAGGAAATGAGGTCTGTAGCACGCTTAGACAAAAGTAGGATAATACAGCAAAAGGGAGTCTCAAACTCACGCAATAACATCCTCTGTTTAGATTACCCCACACGCCCTAAAGTAAGATTGTTTCTAGTTACCCAAAATTGATTTCCTTTCAGAATTAATCTTTTTCCTTGAAATTCTCACTGATTATTTAAAGTGACAGCATGGCCTGGTAGAATTAACTATTCTTCCCAGAGAGACAATAAAATATCTGACTTTAAAATTAAATTCTATTAAGAAGACCCAGGCACTGCAGGTTACTTGAGCCAAACCTGTAGATTATTTCTGGGTCCTGGACTCTTGAGGGCCAGCTGATCTATAGCCAAGTCCCATCCTACAGGCACGCCCCACCCCGCGGCCAACCCATCCCTTGTCTCTCCACTCTTGATGGCTTTGGCCAGATCCCCCTCTCCTGCCCTCCGTTCATCTGCAGCATGTTTTCCAGTATTCTTGCAGAGTTAGGAGTGAGATTCTGAGCACGCTCATAAACTTTGTTCTATGTTCTTTTACCCATGGGCAGCTTTCTGTACGCTCACTGCCCATTTGAATTGAGCTTTCAGAGCATCTAGAAGTGTCACTTATGAAGGCAGCCAGTATGCTCAGAGGCTCCTTGGGCTATGACTCAGATCCTCTATGAGCCGCCGGTCAGTTTCTTAGGTCTGACTGCCACTTAGAGCTTTAAAAATGGAAGAGCTAGAGCCGGGCGTGGTGGCGCACGCCTTTAATCCCAGCACTCGGGAGGCAGAGGCAGGCGGATTTCTGAGTTCGAGGCCAGCCTGGTCTACAAAGTGAGCTCCAGGACAGCCAGGGCTATACAGAGAAACCCTGTCTCGAAAAACCAAAAAAAAAAAAAAAAAAAAAAAAGGAAGAGCTAAAAAAGGAGGGGAAAAAGGTAAGCAAGAGAAATCCATCACGAGGACAGCAAGTTCCATTCATTAATATTATTTAGCATTAAATGTCAACCAGCTCTGAAGCACCACAGGTGCAATTGAACAAATGGTCCCGCAGGTAGTTACTTCCACTCCTCGGGTCCATGCTGTCCCTCTCCCCAACAATGACATCAGGATTCTGGTTGCACACCAGCGACCCCTGCTCCCTGTAATTTTGAGAGCACACGCATAGCTAAAGATGAGAGTAATGCCTGCTGTTCCTGTCCTAAGCATGATGCTCACTGACAGCAAGTTCCCTGACTGTAGCAATGCTGTGTAGGACCATCTATCTCTCTCCAGTGATATGATTCCCATCTCCTCGGGTTTTGACATGGAACCAATATCATTACTACAGGTGTGAGATAGACAGGGTACCAGATACTGCTTCCAATTCTATGCTGTCGGCCTTCTGCATTTCTTGGAGAAATTTGACGTTCCATCTCTCCAATGCCTGTCTTTTAGATAAGTTGTAAACTGTAGATTGAAACAGTAGTAAATGTGATCTTTTAAAGAAGCAAACAGACAAGAGCTCTGATATTCTTTGATCCTGAGCCAGCAAGAATGACTGTCTAGGTAAAGGTACTTGTCACCAAGCCTAAGCTGAGAGGCTTTGAATTGAATCCAGGACCCACAAAGTGGAAGGAGAGATTCAACTCTTGCAAATTTGTGTCTGACCTCTTCATAAGCACTGTCGTATGCTTGCATGCATGCACACATACAAGCATGCACACATACAAGCATGCACACATACAAGCATGCACACATACAAGCATGCACACATATAACAAATAACGATATATAATTGCAAAAGAAGTCCTTTGATATTTTCATTGGAAAAGAAAAAACCCTAAAGTTCCTTATATTTCTGCAAATGATAGGAAGATAAAAAACAAAAAACAAAACAAAACAAAAAAACAAAAACAAAAAACCTTTCCCCTGATTGTACCAGAACAGAGCATTTGGTTCTTCATTAGAGGTCTAGAAATCTGCTGAGCTCAATCCCATGCTATTGATATGACCCATTTCCCTCCCTAGAGCACCTTAGAGATCAATAGCTCAACCAGGATGCTGTTCTCTGTGGCTTTCTCCACAGCCGTGCCTCCAACAGCATGGCCCTCACCCACTTGAGATGACTCTTTCACAGTCTGAAGGCTCTTCATTTCCTATAGGCGACGTAGGGTAATTAATAATTACTATTTTGATGGTGAGCGTTTTGCCTTGTTCCAGCCACAGAGCTAAGCATTTAATATAAGTTATCTCACTTAATCCCTTCAACAACTATTAAGATCTCTTCATTAAATATATGAGGCACCTGGGATTCGGGACGTCTAAATAACTTGCCCAGAGTCACCTGACTGAATTATAGAAACACAACTCACACACAGCCTTAGGTTCTTATCTCTCACTTCCTTCTGGAAAAGTGCTTTTATTATTTGGTCATTAAAGCCACCCAACATCATAAAGTGGGGTGTGTGTGTGTGTGTGTGTGTGTGTTGTGTGTCTGAGTGTGTTGTAATAGTTTTTGTACACTTGTGTGTGAGTGTGTGTCTATGTGTATATTTATGTTATGTGAGTGTTGCGTATGTGTGTTGGTGTGTGGTGTGTATGGTGTGTGTGTTGTATGTGTTGTGTATGTTGTATGTGTGTGATGTGTGTTGCATGTATATGATTTGTGAGTGTGTGTTGTATCTATGTGGTGTGGTGTATATGAGGTGTGTGTGAATGTGTGTGTGTGTTTGTGTGTGTGTGTGTGGTGTGTGTATGGTATGTGAGTGGTATATGTGATGTGTGTTGTGTGTGTGATGTATGTATGTGTTGTGTGGTGTGGTGTGTGTTATATGCGTGTTTATGTGTATATTTGTGTGTGTGATGTGTGTATAGTACATGAGTGGTGTGTGTGATGTGTGTTGTGTGTGTAACATGTGTTTGTTTTGTGTGTGTGTATATGTATGTTTGCGTGTGTGATGTGTGTATGGTGTGTGAGTGGTGTGTGGTATATGTGTTGCATGTGTGTATGATGTGTGTTTTGTGTGTGATATATGTGTGTGTGGTATGTGTATGGTGTATGAGTTGTGTGTGTGATGTGTGTTGTGTATGTGACATGTGTGTTGTTGTGTGTGTTGTGTGATGTGTGGTGTGTATGGTGTATGAGTTGTGTGTGTGATGTGTTGTTTGTGTGACATGTGTGTATTTGTGTGTGTGTGATGTTTGTATGGTGTGTGAGTGGTGTGTGTTGTACATGTTGCATGTGTGTGTGATGTGTGTTGTGTGTGTGATATGTGTATGTGTGTGTGGTGTGTGTATGGTGTATGAGTTGTGTGTGTGATGGGTGTTGTGTGTGTGACATATGTGTGTTGTGGGTGAGTGTGTGTGATGTGTGTATATGTGTGTTTGTGTGTATGGTATGTGAGTGGTGTGTGTTGTATGTGTTGCATGTATGTGTGTTGTGTGTGTGATATGTGAGCGTGTATGAGTGTGTGTGTGTGTTTACTGTTTGGTCAAACTCATTTCTTTTGTTAATTTTCCAGCTGAGCGAGCTTCATAGCATTTCCTTATTCCTCAGGGAAGTGGATTCTTTGCAAGAACCCAAGGTCAGCTCCCTGCAGGGCTTCCTGTTAAGCAGGCAGGAAGTGTGCAGGAGTCTCCAGGAAGCCTGTCAGGGGGAGATTCCTGCAGTTGAAAGGGCAGAACCATCAAGGAGCCAGGCTGGCCTTAGGAGTTGACAAGAAATAGATGGAATAATCTCAAAAATAGAACGGGGGATTGAAACTTGTTTAAAAGTTAACAAATATTTTCTACTCATATGCTATGAACTATGCTATTCTATGCTCTTGGTCTGTGGTTTCAGTAAAAGTTGACTAAATCCTGAAGAAGGGCTTCATTTAGGAAAAGCCTGGTTGCAAGCAGTGCAGAACTACTCTATCCCAGAGCCAAGGCGGCTAGCAGCAGACAGTGTGGCAGCTGGGGGCAAGGGCAACTCAGAGGCACTGGTCTCTGTTCCTAGGCTCCCAGAATGTCATCTGCTGGGACATTCGTCTTCAATAAATCATTGAGAACAAGAAACACTATGCTAGTTTGGGATTAGTAAAACCAAGTTCAATTAGGGAGAGAGAGAGAGAGAGAGAGAGAGAGAGAGAGAATTGTCTGGGTTCTTATGTAAGTACAAAGTGTAAATTTACAAAGAACAGGACACATTCCTTTATGCCTCATGAGAATGGTCTCATTGAACACCCCATGGCCCAGATTTCCTCCATGGCATCTAGTCTATGACTCTAGACTCAACCTCAGGATGCCCCCTCATGACCCCTTTATTATTTTCAGGAAAATGGCTCAGGGTTTCTTCCAGTTTCTCTCTCTGTCTCTGTCTCTGTCTCTCTCTCTCTCTCTGTTTCTCTCTGTCTCTGTATCTCTGTCTCTGTCTCTGTCTCTCTTTCTCTCTCTCTCTCTCTCTCTCTCTCTCTCTCTCTCTCTCTCTCGGTCATTTCCAATGCAGAACCTCAGTTGCATGAATGCCTACTAGAATTCTCTGCCTAGACTGCCTAGATCCCACCAGGATCTCCAGCATGTCATTTCAAGCCATTCATCCTGTTCACCTCATTTACTGTTGGCCTCAGATTACAGCACCCCTGTCAACTCTTTTTCTTTTAAGAAGGAAGTTGAGAGTCATCCTTACCCTGACTTGCTTCCTCCTCTAGTCCCTCATCAAGGAAATCATCAAACATACTCTGTCACCTTTTTCCAAACTATCTCTTAAATCCATTTCATTCCCAAACCACCATCAGGAAGTACCTCACATTCCTGGTGTGTCTGCTACACAATCTTCTGTGGTGGGCAGATGGATGGATGGATGAATGGATGGACAGATGGACAGATATGACCCAGGTCAGATCGTGTGTATCATGACTGCATCTCCATGCACCATCTTGCTTTGCCAGTGTTGATGCCAAGTGACAGCTTTAGACCCCAAGAGTCTTGAGCATGGACAGTACCCCTTTCAGAACAGACGGGAACATGTTTCCTGATATGACAAAGCTTTCTGTAGGCCTTGCATTTATCCTATCATAGGACCATAGACTATCTTTTATCATTCCCCTCTTCCTGTGACCCACGTCATAAAGCTTGTCTCCATGAACTCCCAAGAACCCATTTCAGTTTCTGACATCTCAAGTCTTCTTCCTCTCCAAGTGTCTGTTGGATGGTCACTTCATTAGAAAAGGCCAACTTTGGGCTGGAGAGATGGCTCAGTGGTTAAGACTGCTCTTCCAGAGGTCCTGAGTTCAATTCCCAGCAACCACATGGTGGTTGCTCACAACCATCTGTAATGGGATCCAATGACCTCTTCTGGTGTGTCTGAAGACAGTATACTCATAGATAGGTAGATAGATAGATAGATAGATAGATAGATAGATAGATAGATAGATAGATAGATAGATCCAAAAAAAATAATAGAAAAAAAAAAGAAAAGACCAGCTTTCTTTGAGAAATCAAAACTAGGAGTTGCAAAAACCTTCAAAGCAGATGTTGGGGGGTAATACAATGACCCACTGATAACAGAAGAGATCTCTGGGACTAGTCAGGATATGGATAATCAAACAGAAGAACTGCAAGATTTCACAACATCACCTCTCTGCCACAGTGGATTAATTTGAGGGTGCTTTCCTTTAATAGGCAACCCACATAAGTACACAGCAAGACGTGTTCCTTAGTAGAAACATTTTAGATTTGCTTGCATCTCATTGTTCTGCACCCACAAGGCCCTATGCTGAGGTAGTGTGACCTCATTTTTTTCAGGATAGAAATGTACCTGATACTGGTTTTGTTTTGTTTTTTCCCAAGAAGGCTGACAAGTTATTTGAATATCACTTATTGTAAAAGTGTTATATTCCAAAGAGGTAGTGTGTGTGTGTGTGTGTGTGTGTGTGTGTGTTTTCATATCACTTTTGTATTATACTGATTTTTTAATGTATAGTGCCAGGACCATGTAGACTTCACTCAACAAAATGTCCTGTGCACTACGGGGTCACATGACTAGGAGTTAACAGGTGATACTCATTTGAACTCTTAGAAAATTCCTCAGAAGAGGTGACTCCAAGCAGAAGTGGCATCTCACTTTAGGATAATGTTTTGGCAGGGATGTTGATCCACTTGCTCACATTCTGTGTCATTGGCACTTGCCACAGACACCTGTGTCATTTTTTACACATACCCAGATAACACCTAAACACATGAGGTGGGGCAGGAATTGCAAGGTCTTCCCAGAGGGTCAAATGGAAAAGGTAGATCCCTTATTTTGGTCCTTGCCTGTCAGTTAATATTTTTCACCCTGAAGAAGTGTCTAAAGTTTCCAACAGCATCTTTAAAATTCCATACAAGGCTTAGAGAGCTGAGCACATACAGTTATGTTTGAAATCCCTGAATTAAGACATAAGAACGTTTTGAATTGCTAGGCGTTACCAGTGAAGTGACACACCAAGCTTCCATATTGTATCCGAATGGATGGGAAAGAAGTGGCTTTTTCTGCCATTTAAATCTAAATCTCTCTTGTAAGTGAAGTCAAGACATAGTCTTCAAACAGGATAGTTTTTGACATGTCTTTTGTGATTTTTCCATCATGAATGAGTGATGTGCATCTAATGGTATAAATATTTGATTTTGTTCCTCTATTATACAGAAGTTCTTTGTATGTTCGGTGTGTAATTGGTCATCTACACTTTCTCGGGGGTATCGTTTGCCTTTTGACTTTACACAACACACAGATGTTGTACAGAGTCAGTTTTCAAAGTATGACAATACCACTTTTTTAAACATTAATCTGGACTTTGGATTCTTTTCAGATTTTTTTCAGGATAGAAATGTACCTGATACTGGTTTTGTTTTTTTTTTCCCAAGAAGGCTGACAAGTTATTTGAATATCACCTATTGTAAAAGTGTTGTATTCCAAAGAGGTAGTGTGTGTGTGTGTTCATATCACTTTTGTATTATACTGATTTTTAAATTTTTTATTTATTAGTACTGTGTATCTAGATATCATGCGAGTGGGCTTGCAATAGCACACATGAGGGCATCAGAGGACAGCTTTGTGGAGTTGGAACTCTCTACCATGTAGGTTCTGGGAATCGGGCTCAGGACATGAGGCTTGCATTGATCAAAGCTGTATGTGGGTTTTGAGTATAAGCATCAAAGGTGGCCCTTGTGCTTACACCATGTGGCAGAATCCCATGGAAGGAGACACCTTTACCCTCTAAACCATCTCACCAATCCAGTCTAAACTTTCAATGTGTACTTGGAGTTCTTCCTAAACCTTTAATTTTTTTAATTCCTCCGGTCCTTAAATGCACTTGGGATTCTTACAGAAGATTTATATTTTATTGGATCTTTTATCTTCCTTTCCCAGTAAACTTCAGCATCCAGCTACCTGGCTTTGTGAAAAAAGAGTGCATCTTATGTACATTTGTGTGTATGTGTATGTGTGTGTGGTGTGTGTGTATGTCTGTATGTACGTGTGTATATGTGTGCATTTGTGTGTGTGTATATATCTGTATATATGTGTGTTTGTGTGTGTATTTGTGTGTGTGTGTATGTGTGTGTGTGTTTGTGTATGTCTGTGTACACACATGTTGCACTAAACTCAGAGATGATCCTGGAGGAAGCTGTCATGAAGATGACAGTAAAACACTCGTATCCCCCTAAGTCTTTCTGGGTGTAGCAATGGGTTGTAATTGATTTTAAGCCATTATTTTTTAGTTTATTCTTATATATTTTACCTTATAATGCCGCAGCTATTGGGACTGTTCTCATTTTTTATGCATGCTGATAGGCCATTTGTGAATATAAAGGCTATTGATTTTTATATGTTAATTTTATATTCTAGCAATTGATTACTCTTTTTCAATTAGATGAGTTTTACGATTAGTTCTTTGCAGGGAGTTCTTGGTATTTTATTTTGTCAGCTGAGATAATTATATTGTTTTCTAGCCATGTTGCCATTAATTCTTTACTCTGATCCAGTAGCATTGGCCAACACTTCTAGAACAATGTTAAATGTAGCAAGTCAGTGGGGATCTTTATTTCTGACCTTCAAAGGAATGGCTCTAGTGCATCCCAATTAGGACTGATTCTGGAATTAAAATTAGGATGTGCGCTAGCTAAGCCCAAGAGGTTTCTTATCCTTCTGTCTTCCTCCCCATTCCTGTTTGTTGGGATCATGTGATGCCTCTCAGTCTGGCATGAAAATCACTGTCCTTGACCTGCTATGTGTTTGGACTGTCCATGTTCACAGCTCTGCTTCCCTTCATACAAAGATATACAAGGTATTTATAGAAATAATATATATTCTAATATATTAGAGATTTATATTCCCAGCCCAATTTTTGCAAGATATTTTATAAAGAACGGAACAGATTTTGTGACAATTTTCCATAGTTTTAGGGATAGTTATGTGATTTTTCTCCTTAGATCTAACTATCATACAGGATATTAGTAAATATTCCTGATCAGACATGGTGGAATGAATACACCTATAATCCCAGCACTCAAGAGGCAGAGGATAGGGGGATTGGGTCAAGTTGGAGGCCAGTCTGGTCTACACAGAGAGAACCTATCTCAAAAATCAATCAATAAATGAATGAATAAATGAATAAATAAATATTCTTTCCAATATGAATCAAATTTTCACAGTGAGTGACTTTGGATTTTCCCATCAGTGCTGACAAATGAGCTTGATCCACCATCTCTTGAGGGTCCTCCATTGTCTGGGGACATGACCCAGGCCTCCTAAAACTGATCTGGACATGTCCTTGCATCTGTTTCCTGGAACAGCATTTCCATGTGCACAGCATCCCCTCGGATTCTGTATTCTATAAGGAGTGGCACCTGGTGCACATTTCTATTTCTCCTGCAGAACCTGGCTAAATATGTTATATCTATTAGGGGTCATTCTAGTAAACTTCACTGAACTGGGAAATGATCCCCAGGCTTTCCAAAGTTACCTACATCAATGTGCATGGATGCTCATTGAAGTTACCTGCATCCATGTGCTCGAGTGCCCATCTAAGTTTCCGGCATAGACGTGCACAGATGCTCGTTGAAGCTATCTGAATCAATGTGTGTGGATGCTCACCTCGGATTTTCTTGGCTCTCCGTGGTCTCAGACGCTCTTCATTCTTTTGTTTTGTAAAAACGTATCCATGTTTTCTATGTTTAAATTAACTAACATTTTTTATATTCACATTTTAAGAACACTTTCTCCTTACTAACGTAATCTAGCAGTAACTCTACCACTCTGCCATTCTGTCACCTCTTCCTACTCTTCCTGTCATTGACCATTCTTGGTTGTTCTGTGTCTGTTTCTACTTTGATACTTTGTTTCCTTCTATTGTTTGAGGAAGATCGGGCTTCTCTTTCTTGCTGTGTAGCTCAGGCTAACCACAAACTCATGCCTCTCTTGCCACACTGGACCCCACCCTTTCTGGAATCACAGCTTCCTCTTTCAACTTCTAGCTTTTCGTCCCAGTTGCTTCCTTTCCATGTCTTTTCACGTCTTTAGATGCTTCCTTGAATCTCTTCAATTAAGTTCTCATTGTTAATCACAGCTCATTTCTGTTTCTCAGGTTGTTTTGTTTGCTTTTGAACTATTTTTACTAGTGTGTAAGCGTGTGTCTCTGGTTGTGTGCACAGGAGTTTTAGGTGCCTACAGAGGGCGGAGATGTTTGATTGCCTTGAAGCCAGAGTTCCAGGAGGTTAGGAGTTGCCTGATGGAGGGGCTAGGACTGAACTTGGGCTCTCTGAAGTGTAGCACATATTCTTAACCTCTGAGCCACTTCTCCAACCCTCGTAGCTTCTTTTCACTTTATCAGTTTCTATGTGCTAATTCCAGTATTCTATTTTCTCCAGATGGGCCCATAGGGCACAATTTGTGTTTTCTATTCTCCTTCCTCAATGGGGCAAGGTTCCTGCTTAAAGTGTACTTTTCTGTCCACCTGTTGTCCTCTGGGTGGTTTTCTTAGTAGTTCTCAAGGTGGGAGAGACATATTGGTACATACCCTACTCTCATCTCCATTGCTCCTGTTTCTTTCTCTCCTCACTGGCGTGCCCCCGTTAGGTACCAGATCCCCTTATTCATACTATCCACAACATGAGAAAGCAGCATCTCAGAGGCCACAGCCCCCAGTGGTATTCAAGTCTCAATCCCTTCCCTGAGGCCAGTATTCCAAACAGCAGGAGAGAAGGGCTTCTGGGGAGATGGCCTTATTCATGCCATCCTGTCTTCCTGAGCCTTCCCAGCAGACCCTAGCCCTGAACCTAGCAACTGCTAGGATTGGCAAGAGTGCAGGCAGAATCTGGTTAGTTCTCTTCTTACATACTGCTCTGTAGGTCGGGCCATCCTGCGTCTTCCGGGAAGTTGAATGTGTGATTCGTGGGTGAAAACTTTAAGAGGAAGCAGCTGCACAGGGGTCACATGCTCTGCTCCCCCATACTCCCCAGAAGATTCCTGTCTTCTCCTTGACGGGTCCCTCTTTCATTTTCTATGCAGCAGGATCTAAGCTCCTGGAAGACCTGAGGTCAGACTTTAACAAAGGCAGAAGTCTGAGCACCAGGACGCAGCCATATTCAAAGGGGCTGGGAATAGACATCCCTGGGGAGTCCCTTGAAAATTAGCTGAAACAGGGTTTGTGACAATAAACACCTGCCATGTTGTGCATTCTTTAAAATGTCACCACTTTATCCAGCTACTAGAAAACATCTTTCCGGGCTTCCCTGGGGACATACTTGACCCAACCTACTGGCTCTTTCAGGGGATATTCTAAGAACTTACATGGCAGGGATTTAACACCTACTTAGCCCAAAGCCAGCCTTCTTTTCAAAGCTGAATTGGCAAATCTGGAACAGGAAATCGCTGAACAATAAACAGGCATTTTCCTACAGACACAGAAACGGAAGCTAACAGAGCAGACACAGCCAGCCGTTCTAATGCTGGGCATGCCATCTGTCTTTGCCTCTGTGCTTTTTGCTAATGTGGAGACAACTGAGCACTCTTCCAAAAGTGGACGCTGTCCTAAAGTAATATTTCTGGTTCAGGGGTTCTTAGTCACAGTGAACTTTTTCTCTTCACCCTGTCAGTGTAGAGTCCCACAAGCAGCAAGTGGGCCCATCAAGCTAATAATAGAAAAACCATTTTCTGACTTCCCTCCTCTTAGTTGTTCCATGATCCACCCTCCCCACTAGTACCCAACCCACCTCAGGCCTCAGGACTTGCCTCTGGCTCTCAACAGCAGCAATGACTGCGTCTCAGTGAAAGGAGGAGACGGATAAAATATTACCCTAACCTCAGCGGCATGAGTAAAACCCTTATTAGAATTCGGAGCCTACAGCTGGAACTTCCAGCATAGGACAGGAGATAAAGTTCCGTATTGTTAGCTCACAAGTGGCTTGGACTTCCTGGCAAGGGCAGGGAATTCCTCAGTCATTTATGCAAGTTTTCAGAAACGCTCCACTGTTCCCCAACAAAAAAAGCATTCAGAGTGAGAGTGGGGGCTCCCCCACCAGACCTGGAGAGTGGCTTTGGGGACTTGAATGGATGCTTCGTCCGGTGTCAATGGTCCCTGTGGGAAAGGCAGTGATGTCACCGCAAATGCATCTAGGGTTTTGCTAGGCCACCGTTACTTGCTACCCACTTCCTCTGTCGTTGTCTGACTTTCTATCCTTTTCTTTTCCCTTCTCTCTCTCTCTCTCCCTCCCTCCCTCCCTCCCTCCCTCCTTCCCTCCCTCCCTCCATCCCCCCTTCCTCTTCCTTTTAGCTTCTTTGAGGCCAGTACTTCCCTGCAAGTGCAGCTCAAATCCAAAGGCCCACATCAGTGTTGTTGCCATGGCAATGCCAGCCTCCTACACTGTCTTCTTTTCTCTTTTCTTTCTTTTTTGCATAAAAAGTAAAAGAGGCTTGAAAGCAAGGGCAAGAATGAGAAGGGAACAGAGCCAGTTTGGCCTTGCTCGGTGTCCGTGCTGGATGAGAAAAGACTGAAGCAAATGAGGGATAAAAAAACCGACGGGACCCACAAGTGAGACCCAGCAGACTTTGCCTTTGAGGAGCAAAGTGCACTCTTTCATTTTCAAAGCTTCAAAACAGTCCAGACCTCTGCTTGGGGCAGCACAAGAGATGGATGAGCCAACGGACAACAGAAGAGTAAAGAAGTTGCCACAGGAACTAAGGTCCTACTTGCAAAACTGCATCCAATCCCAACATTTAGAGGCAGCTCCATCAGTACTCGGCCCTATCCTCAGAAGGGAAGGAGAGAGGAGAGCTTTAAAGGGGCTTTAATCTCTGTGAAGAGAGAACACACTACCACGTGTGCTCAGATGTCCAGAATGCCAGCTCTACTGTAACCTGGCTGCAGAAACCAGTTCCAAAGGTGTCAGCTGTGTCTCCTCATCCATTGCCACTAACACTACAAAGACAGTGACATCAGAAATCCCAGGATTTCCTCCCTCAGGGGACATAGTCTTACTTTAAACCTCCCAAAAGATCAGAAACATGTCATTTCTAGTATGCCTCCCCTACATTTCTCAAAAGTTGGGTAAAGCAGCTTGGATCACTATTGATTCCGTCCAAGCCAGAGCTGTTAGGTGATAAGTCAGCCCTGCCCACTCTGCACATCCTGAACCATGCGTTCCAGTCTGCTTTGCAGGGCACCTTCTTGATGTCATCTGCCACCTGATCTACCTCCTGAGACTTTGGCTACAGGCAGTGACCCTTTCCTTCCTTCCTTCCCAAATAGCTAATCAGCTGTGGAGAAAGCATCCTGTCTCCATAGGGTGGCCCAGACATATGAGACTCTGTGTCCTTGAAAGGTTCAAATACTAAATGCACAGAACAAAATGTTCCAGAAGCCAACAGTCTGTCTGGAGGTGCCACTAACTGGAAATTATTGGAAAGAAAAAAAAGGAGGCAGCTGGTGTTCTGAGGGCACACCAGCTTGTAGGCAGGTCTGAAGCAGGGAGAAGTGGAGATGGGAAGTGTCCACCTTCAAGAACTGTGTAATCTAATGCCTCTCCTATTGAGCTTGTGCATCAGCTGCAATCTCCACGCAATGCCCTCTGATTGGGGCTCAATCCTTTCCCTCACTTCTAGATGTTGAAATAATTTTACTTTCTTCCTCCCCATCTCTTGGCATGTGTGTACTCAACATGTGTGTATTCATTCATGTTGATGCATGTTTAGGTGCGTGTGTGTGCATGTTCATGTGGAAGCCAGAGGCAGACCTACAGTATTTTCAGGAGCTACCTACGTTATTCTTCAAGACAAGATAGCTCAGTGGGACTTAGTCCAGTTACAGAGGATGGTCAGTAAGTCCCAGGGATAGGCCTTTTTCTACCTCTCCATTGCTAAGATTAGAATCATCCTTCACACAGCCAGTTTTTTACATGGCTGCTAGGGTTGAATTCAGGGCCCCATGCTTGTGTATATTGCTACTTCACCTATACCTGTGTATTTAGTTGCATATCTTCCTCCTCTCCCCTTAGTCCCCATCCTTCCCTCTCTCTGTTCCTATCTAGTATGTGTGTGTGTGTGTGTGTGTATGTGTGTGTGTGTGTGTATGTGTGTGTGTATGTGTGTGTGTATGTGTGTGTGTATATACATGCATGTATTCATGTTTGTGTGTGTATGTGTATGTGTGTGTGTATATACATGCATGTATTCATGTTTGTGTGTGTATGTGTGTGTATGTGTGTGTGTATATACATGCATGTATTCATGTTTGTGTGTACATGCTGGTAGAACCCAGAGGACAACCCCTCTCTCTCATTTCTCATGTGTCCAGGTGTTGCATAGCTTTTCTTTCTAGACAACATCTCTCTCATTAGCTTAGATGCCATCAACTAGTCTAGGCTAGTTAGCCTAGCCTGTAAGCCCCAAAGATCTGTCAGTCCTCCTTTCTAGCACTAGAATTATAAACATGTACTGCTATGCCTGGATTTTTGCAAGGATTCATGGGATCCAACTATGTCTTTACGCTTGCAAGGCAAGCACTTTACAGATGAGCCTCTCTTCCCAAGCCCCCGGTAATTAAGTGTGCATCTGTTAAAACACGCACCCGAGGTTAGAATGTCATTCTCATGATCACACGTGATCAAGGTTTTATCATAGCAGTGGAACTAGCACAAAGATTGAGAGTCAGGAGCAGAGGACCTTGTGGAAGGTCTTTAGGCCCCTCCAGAAACCCACATATAGCATGCTGTAGTTCACTTAATACATACTACATAGACAGTTCTGCTTCCCCTGCCCCTGCCTTGTCATACTCTGGGCTGAAGAACCTCCTGCTGTCAGGTAGTGTCCTCGGTATGTCTCTCCAGTCCTCTACATCAGCCACTTTCTTCAATGGATACTATGCCAGATGATATCTCCCACCCCCCCCCTCCTGTGGAATCACCACAGGCTGTGACCCTGTTCTTCCTGAATTCACTCCTCAGAGTCCTTTCTAGCTGTGTCTTTCACCTGGTTCCTTTCCTTCTGACTCTGCCGGATTTCACACTGAGCAACAGCATCCACTTAACTTCAGCCCCTGAGCTTTGGCTAGAGATTTCCAACATCTAAATATAGCCACATGATCTGAATGTGGCCAATGACAGCTAAAGCCCTCTGGGTACATACTTGCCATGTGGTCTACACTGGTCTAGTCAGGGCAAGTTACAAGCCTGAGGCAGGATTCTTTGATAAGGATCCCCTTTGCTGCTGCTGCTGTTGCTGCTGCTGCTGCTGCTGCTGTTACTACTCAGCACAGTGGATGTGTGCATGGTGTTTGCTGAGCCATCTGTGCCTGTAGCTGGGTAAGGGGGTGGGACCTAAAAGAGCTGAGCCCAGAGATCAGAAGGATGTATAGTCCAGAACAAACCTGCCCCAGAGCCACTCATACTTTTTGTAACTATGAGCCAATAAACCGCAACCCTCCCTCATTTTTCTTGTCATAAAACCAATTTCTGGACTTTCTCTGTTGATGGAACCGATCACCACCATTCTCCCATATGCAAATTCCCTAAGTTATTTTTAACTCATCAATCACATCCTTACTTAGTACCTGGTTATTAGATTCTGTCATATTTTCCATTCAAAGACCTTAGACAACCGATTTTTCTCTTGCTGTTATCACACTGATCCAATTTCCCCAGTCAAACCCATCTGGATATCAATAATATCCAAACCAACTGCCAGGTGGGAATCAGTCCCCACTCCTCAAGCACTGATTTTTCTGAAATCTCTAGAACCTTCCTTCCTTGGTCTCTCACTTTGCTGGACAATTAAGACCCCTGGTGTGCTCGCCCCATTCTCTTCACAGTCTGAATCTCATTAGTCAATTCAGTCACACCAGTGTTTGCTCAGCAGAGGCTACTCACACTTCCCTTGGATCCTCTCAACAATAGGCCTGGCAGTCAGGACCACAGCCTGGGCACTACTTCCTGCCAACTTACAACACAATCTGAAAATTGCCAAATAATAATGAGATTTGCTTCAGAACAGGATAGCACTACACCAGGAATGTATATGTACCTTAGTTTTTGTTTTTTGTTTTTTGTTTTTGTTTTGTTTTGTTTATTGTTAGATATTTTCTTTATTTACATTTCAAATGTTATCCCCTTTCCTTGTTTCCCCTCCGAAAATCACCTATCTCCTCCCCCTGCCCCTGCTCACCAACTCACCCACTCCTGCTTCCTGGCCCAGGCATTCCCCTATACTGGGGCATAGAACCTTCACAGGACCAAGGGCCTCTCCTCCCATTGATGACTGACTAGGCCATCGTCTGCTACATATGCAGCTGGAGCCATGAGTCCCACCATGTGTTTTCTTTGGTTGGTGGTTTAGTCTCAGGGAGCTCTTGGGGTACTGGTTAGTTCATATTGATGTTCCTTCTATGGAGCTGCAGACCCCTTCAGCTCCTTGAGTCCTTTCTCTAGCTCCTCCATTGGGGACCTTGTGCTCCATCCAATGGATGGCTGTGAGCATCCACTTCTGTATTTGTGAGGCAATGGCAGAGCCTCTCAGGAGACAACTATATCAGGCCCCTGTCAGCAAGCTCTTGTTGGCATCCACAATAATGTCTGTGTTTGGTGTTTGTATATGGTATGGATCCCCAGGTAGGTCAGTCTCTGGATGGTCATTCCTTCAGTCTCTACTCCACACTTTGTCTCTGTAACTCCTTCCATGGGTATTTTGTTCCCCCTTCTAAGAAGGAAGGAAGTATACACACTTTGGTCTTCCTTCATCTTGAGTTTCATGTGTTTTGCGAGTTGTATCTTGAGTATCCCGAGCTTCTGGGCTAATATCCACTTATCAATGAGTCCATATCATGTGTGTTCTTTTGTGATTGGGTTACCTCACTCAGGATGATATCTTCCAGATCCATCCATTTGCCTAAGAATTTCATAAATCCATTGTTTTTAATAGCTGAGGAGTACTCCATTGTGTAAATGTACCACATTTTCTGTATCCATTCCTCTGTTGAGGGACATCTGGGTTCTTTCCAGCTTCTGGCTATTATAAATAAGGCTGCTATGAACATAGTGGAGCATGTGTCTTTATTACATGTTTGAGCATCTTCTGGGTATATGCCCAGGAGAGGCATTGCTGGATCCTCCGGTAGTACTATGTCCAATTTTCTGAGGAACTGCCAGACTGATTTCCAGAGTGGTTGTACAAGCTTGCAATCCCACCAACAATGGAGGAGTGTTCCTCTTTCTCCACATCCTCGCCAGCATCTGCTGTCACCTGAATTTTTGATCTTAGCCATTCTGACTGGTGTGAAGTGGAATCTCAGGGTTGTTTTGATTTGCATTTCCTTGATGATTAGACAAAAACAAAATACAAACCAAAAGCTGAGTCAAAGTGAAGGGTGTAAAAGCAAAGATGAGGAAAGTTGGGTGTTATATCCTGGTCTACCGGTGAGATATCCTGGTCTACTGGTGGTCCCCTTGTTTAACAGCGAGGAAAACAACAGTCCAAAATCAAACAGAAGTTTGCTAGGCAGGAGTGTTTTCTGAAAAGACACAGTGGCCATCGTGTAAGTAGCTGCTCTTGGAGTCTTTTGTGACAGCTTCTGCTATGAAGTATGCATCACAGTGTTCCTTCCTCCATCTCGTCTGAGGTGTTTTTATTCCTGGTATTGCTTTTAGGGTTGGAACAAGTGGTTTACTTGTATTCTGTTGACTAGCACAGTCCTGAGGAGGCTCTGTGCCACCTCTGCTTGGGGATCATACTTCACTGTCCTAGCCAAAACTTCCTCATGACCATATAATGGTTCGAAGGTCTCCCAAGTGTCTGTTTTTGTCTTTGCTGATACATTCTTTTCAAGTGCTTCTAGATATTTTTTCCTCATTTTTCTCCATGGACTTTCCCCCAATAACATCTTGTGTAGTATGTATTGCTAGAGTCCCCAGAAACTCACACACCAAAAGCCAAACCAAGATCTCTTAGTGAGTATGCGTCCCCAGGAGGGATAATACAAGCATCAGAGAGCAAAGTGGAGAGACAAAATAAGCTGACCACAGGGGGAGATTTCCCATCCTCTCTGTAACTCTGGATACACACAAGGGAAGGCCCAGCTTCCTTTGTCAGGGGACACAGAGAAGACTCTATTGATAAGCTGTAGGTGGGACCTGATACCTGCCAACTTTCTCCCCAGGGGTCAGCAAAGAAAAGAGAAATCACAGCTGTGATTGGGAAGCAGATCTTGCTTTCCTACAACTATGACAGGAAGAACACACAGGGGACCATATCGTCCCCTTGACTATCTCTCCTTTCTTCTGTGGAGCTGAAAGGAACTGTAAATAGAACCTAACATAAGATAAGCTGAGATAAGAAGGTGCAACCTCCAGGGGATTAGACAGCACAGAGAGAAGCTACAGCATGCTACCAAGTATACCCCATTTTAGCAAAATGTGTCTCTTTAAAATATGTTAATGAGGCTGAAGAGATGGCTGCCAGGTAGGTGAGAAAGTTTGAAGTTCTGAGTTCAAATCACCAGCAAACAGCTGAAATGCCAGCAGAGCTTCACAGGCCTATTATCCCAGTACTGGGAGATGGAGACAGGCAGATCCCACGCACACACTGACTAGCCAGCTCAGTAAGGTGAGAAACTTTATCTCTAGGCAATACGGAGAAAACTCACTGAGGAAGAAATCTGACATCTTCTGGCTTTATCATGTGGTGCACAAAGACACAGTATCTACACATGCACACACACACACACACACACACACACACACACACACACACTAATACCTTATACTTGTACCTACATAGCTAAGATACAGTCTTTCTGGATGTCTGATTAAGCTGATGCCAATAGGGTCTTAATCCAATTTAGCTGATTAAAAAAAATTCAGTAGACCCACACATATGTGAAGACAGACAAGAATCTAGAAAGATGTTACTACTGGCTGAGGAGCACTTTGGGACACAGGAATCTGAAGCTGCAAGGGCTTCCTCCAATCAGAGGGAATATGGCTCCAGCCACAGTGGTGCCACAGTTCTGACTTTGGTGTCAATGACTGGGTGGGAATTTCTACACGAGTCTATTAGGTTTTTGCTATGGCCACCATAGGAAGTGAGTACAGACACCAAGACCTGTAAAACTGTGGCTCAGAGTGAGGGGACAGCAACATGGATGGAAGGTACCGATGCTACCATCAACACACACTGATCAGACTGTATGTCCCCTGAAATGTGCCCAGTGATGGTTCCATGGACCACCAGAGGCCACAAATGACCAACCGAGGAATGACCAAGCCACTTCTGCCAAATACAGATACCTATGCTCTGGACTTATGAGATACTGGCTAATGTGCAACTGAAACCATACTGCCACCACCTCAAGCTATTCCAACACAGCCTTCATGTGTCTTCACCAACAGATATGAGCCCAATCTGGCTCTGAATTGTCCTAGGCTCACCCTTCTGATTCTCCTTTGTCCTTGGTGAAGGATGCCACAGTCTCATGTGCATGGGATCAACTTCGATTTTTCCTCTTGGAGAAGCTAATCTGGTGTGAAGACGATCCTATCTTCAGACTTCACCAGTGCTGTTCCCAGTCCCATGTAAAGTCCTCAGAGGAAGATGTCCTCAGCTCCTCTATTTACTCACTTAAGAATGCTCGAAAATAGCAAATGCCCTGGGGCTCTGCATTCAGAAGTGAGCACAGCCAGCTAATGAGTTTCTCCCACCTTCTGAGTTCTCTTGATTAGCTCGGTCTATTAGCCAGAAGCCACGATGCAATCGGGCACCTGCTCACTGGGGCCTAAATGAGAAAGTCCTCATAACTTGTGTTCAGAACCACTGAAGAGTCTTGTTATTCTAGCAGAGTGTATATAGGAAAGTAAAACAAAAACTAAAACAAACAAAAACAAAAACAAAAAAATAACAAGAAAAAAAGTGAAAGGCTAGCAGCCTGCAGCACTTTCTCAATGACCAAGATCATCATGGGGCAGCCAGTGCATACCTCTTGATGAAGAAGGCCTTGCAGGTTCTAAGATGTTATTCCAGTTGGTAGAGACTGGAACAAAGCATCTCCCCTTCCCCTCTTTCCTTCCCACAGAAGGAAGCACTGTGAGTTTAGGCTAGGCTATCTTTTGTTTCTGACTTAGAAACTCTAGTGGTAAAAACTCTACCTGCATGGCCAAGAGAACTGACTCTTAGGGCTGGGGGTGGCCTTGAGAAACAAAACAAATGATAATTTACTGAAGGCCAATTACTGTCATCATTACCGCACTAAGAAAGTCACTCAATGAAGCATTTTTTGCAGTGGACCTAAGTCCAAAAGGTATGTGATCTGCAAGCCTGGCCCTCCTGGGTCATTGCCTAGTTGGGGATATGAAATTCAGATTGTCAACAGAACAGAATTCAAAATGCTAAGATCAGAACTGTAGTAAGGAATCGGATATGGCAAAAAAAAGTTCTGAGGTAGCTCTCAAAGATTAGGAATTTTACAGAAAGCCAGTAGACCATACCTGAATCCAGATGGGATATAGCAAAAGCCAGCTGGCAGAGGAAGTGTGCCTCAGGATAGGGAGTCTGCCAGTTGCTAAGGAATCCAGGCCTTCTGGTATAAGGACACTGAGGTGTCAAGCAAGAAAAAGAGAACAAATCACAAATGCAAAAAGGGGCCTGGGCTTTATTTGATTGTAGTCAAGTCCCATTCTAAGCTAACAGAATCCAAGTAGAAAGTGATGGGGCCAGGGATGTGGTCAGTGGTGGAGCACTCATGGGGCCCATGGTGGACTACTCTCACGGCATGCACAGATCTTGGGTTCCATCCCCAGCATAAAATAGTAAGCAGTGAGTCATTTGGGTTTCAGGACAGTTGTTATATGTGTGTTGGTTGTTTCTACCATTATGCAGTTGAGCTCAGAGACTGGGTAGACATGCTTGACTTGTAATCATAGAAAGCAGTTGTCAGCCCCTAAACTGGGACCTGCCCAGCAGCACACCAGCCTGTGTTATGCAGAGAGCTTGTGAAGAGAAATCAAAGGAAGCAGTTCATCTTTCTATGCACGTAGAAAAGACATGCTAAACATATTTTTCACTTCACTAAAAACCATCATTTTCCAAGTCCTGTGTTCTTAGTTCCTTCTTCCCACACAATTTTTCTCCCTTTGTAATCTCTTTTTACTACATTTAGTTATGTATTGGGGGACTAACACTTGACACAGCTTGCATCTGGAAATTAAATGAAAACTTTGGGGGCTGGTCCCCACCTTCTACCATGTGGGTCCTGGGGATTGAACTCAGGTCTTCAGGCTTTGCAGCAAGTACCTTTACTCACTAAGACATTTTCCCAGCCCTTCCTTATAATCTTAACCCACTTCAATCCATTGATTTAAATGCTGTCGTTATGAGATAGGTATATGTGCGATGTGCACACTGTGTGAGTGTTTTGTGTGTTTTCTTGATGGGATGGATGACAGAGTTGAACATTCAGAATCCAAAAGAGTAACATATTCCTTTAGAACCTGCTCTTCTTTGGGTCCCTTGAGTCTGAACATGCCTTCTCTCATCACTTACTTATTCAAGGCTAAACAGTGGCACCTGAACATCCATTCTATCTTCTCCTTCACCTACTGTCTATACATCAATCATCATGAATTTTTACCCTCACACACTTCTTTCTCTCACCATCTCAAGTGGCACTGCCTCCTTCAGACTCTTGGAGGTCTTACTGTCATCTTCCTCATCGTGTCCCTGAGCCCACTACCAGTCAGCTTTCCTCATTATTAGGCAGTGGCCATTCCCACATACATCTGTTCAGGCCAGTCTCCTACCTCCAAACAAAGGCTCACCAACTTGGATGAAATGGACAATTTTCTAGACAGATACCAGGTGCCAAAGTTAAAACAGGATCAGATCTAAACAGTCCCATAACCCCTAAAGAAATAGAAATGGTCATTAATAGTCTCCCAACCAAAAAAAAAGCCCAAGATCAGATGGGTTTAGTGGAGAATTCTATCAGACCTTCAAAGAAGACCTAATACCAATACTCTTCAAACTATTCCACAAACTAGAAACAGAAGGAACTCTACCTAATTCATTCTATGAAGTCATAGTTACACTGAGTATTCTCCCTTGGAGATGGAATGGCTTCTGTCTAATCATGAACTTTTCACAATTTCCTTTCATAGAAGACTTCATAAGAGTTTTTTTCTACTTCTATCATGTTTAATATTCCAAATAGATTTTAAAAACTGGTTGAGTGCATGTTACTTTTAGCTTCAGAAGATATCATGTATATTTAAGAGGCATTTATGTTGATGACTTAAAAATATTAATACTGAATTGTATATTTTAAAATAAATTTTGTTAGTTTAATTAAAAAAAGAAAGAGCGGGTGGTGGCGGCCCAAGCCTTTAATCCCAGCACTTGGGAGGCGGAGGCAGGTGGATTTCTGAGTTCGAGGCCAGCCTTGTCTACAAAGTGAGTTCCAGGACAGCCAGGACTACACAGAGAAACCCTGTCTCGAAAAAAAAAAAAAAAAAAAAAAAAAAAAAAAAAAAAAAAGAAAGAAAGAAAGAAAGGAAGAAAGAAAGAAAGACAAAGAATTTGTTTTTACAGGTCTGTAGTATGTCTTGTAATGTTCTCAATGATTTCACAGGGTTTGAATTTCAGTCATGTTCAGTTTAGGAAAATCTACCCTGAAATCTTGGACATCTGATGGCTTCTAGCCACAGGCACTGGAATTGGTAGAGATAAAAAAATATATAGTACCATTTTCTGCTGAGAAGAGTGGATCTATGTGTTAAGACTATAGTAAGACTATAAAGATGGAGAAGGCATAAATAAAAGGAGATACTATGTCTATGGTTTGGAGGACCACACAGTAAAGATGTCAGTTCTCTTCAAGGCAACTTAAATGTTTAATGAAGCTTTTATTAATATCCCTGAGATTTTATAGATATCCATGAGCTAATCATTTATTTTATTTTCCAAATAAAATGAAAGTGGGAGGATTCAGTTGAGTCAAGTTCAGGACTTGCATGGCCTCTATCAAGATAATCTACTATGCAAGTTAGACACAATGGTCCACAGCAGAACAAACAGCCCAGAGGCACAATGATCCACAGCAGAACAAACAGCCCAGAGACACAATGGTCCACAGCAGAACAAACAACTCAGAGACACAATGGTCCACAGCAGAACAAACAACCCAGAGGCACAATGATCCACAGCAGAACAAACAACCCAGGACAGGTCCTCATGATTCTTTCAACTGGCTTTTCATAAAAGCATAAAGAATAGATCAATGGAGGAAAGCTATAACTGGTACGGAAATAATCAGATACTTCAAGAAAAATTAATTACTTAATTTACAGCCTAAACTTTACACCTATACAATATTTAACTAAAAGCGAATCACAAGATTTAAATATAAAAATCAAACATTTCCAAACTTTCAGCACAAAGTATGATGACATTCTAGCACCTGTGGCTAGAAGACACCAAATGACCAGATTTTTTTCTATACTGAATGCGATTGAAACCCAAACTCTGGTCTTCGAAGCCAGTAAGAACATTAAAAGGCATGCTACAGACCGTTGTTGTTGTTGTTGTTGCTTTAAAAAATCAAATTGTACTTTTAGAAATAATTACTCTCTTGAATATAGAGAACTCTCAAGTCTCTGCAGTGGTCAACAAACAAACAAAAAAGTAAACAACCAACCCAATTAATACACAGGCAAAGGACATTTGACAAACAAAGGAAAGGACAGGAGGGAAGTAGGAGATTGAAAAATGTTGCATATCACTAGCCATTGATGATGCAAATTAAACCAAAATGAGGTGTCATTACACACCTACCATAATGACTGAAAATACAAAGCAGTGCAAACTCAAGCTCCAGGCAGGGAAGCTAAGAAACTCCCTCACTGCTGACAGGAATGTGAAAGGCCACTAAAGGAAGCAGGCACTTACTGAAAAATAGGAACACATAGGTGATTTGGTGACTTGACCGTGGGGGCCATCTCGGGAACATGGAGTACTGAGTACTGTGGCCATGCGACAATCTCCACACCAATGTTATTTATAATCAGCCTTGACCACCAGGTCTCCAACTACATCCTCCAGACAGTGGATTAGTGACTCGATATAAAAACCATTGACCTATTCACATGCACAGCGACCTGGTTGACCCTCCAGAGAACTAGACTCAGTGAATAAGCCAGTTTGTGTCGTCTATTTTTCTACTCGTAGAATATTCTTGAACTGACAGTGGTACAAAGATGGAAACCGGCTAGTTAGAGTGGCAGGAGGTAGAGAATGGAGAGCAAGCTGGGGGTGGATGAGGAAGGGGGCAGGAGAACCCCATGGGAACCCCTGTGTCTTCACGGGGCAAGGGATATACTGATGTCTGTACGTGAGAGGGCTACATGCACATACACGTGCGCATACAGAAGCCTGGGTATGAATCTGGCCTGAGAGTTCATTTGAGATCGCACCAATATAAACATTAAAAGAGAAAAAAAAATGGCAACAGAACCACCGTAAAAATCTGAACATAACATGAGAATCTGCACCATTTGAGAAATTTAGTGGATAAAGCGCCACGTTCTAACAGCAACAGGGAGGAAATGAAAGTCTGTTAGTATCTAAGAAGTGTGTTTCTCATTGTAGAATACAGATGTCTAGGATCTTCCTCGGAAAGCAATCTTCCCTTAGTATTTTTCTTTTACCACTTTCAACTGTACCATAGTACTTCAAGTTGATAAATTCTCTAACTTAGTTACAACAAAATATGTTCCTATGAAGTAAATACTGAACTGTAGCACATGGACTCCTGACATCTTTAAAAGTCGATGAGATTGTCTTTTTTCTTTAAAGGGTCTTACAGAACACATAGTTCCTCATCTTTCAGATCCCTCATTCTTGCTTTCCGGTTTTGTGTCTTCTGCAGGGGACCGGCTTATCAGAGAGGGTGTATCATCCTCTAACTCCTGCCCTGCCCAACCGGCTGAGTTCCACAGTCTTTTTTGTAACTGCCAGCTGGTGAGTGCCCATTATGGTAAAGATGGTTCCGCAAAAGTAAGCTAATTCTAAAAAAAAAAAAAGTATTGAGTGGTCCTTAATAGGATACAGTGATTGAAATAACGAATTGGTTGGTGACGGCTTCCTCCTGCCCCTGAAGAATACAAGCGATGCAAACAGAGCCTCTCCTCCACTGGACCCAGTTAAAAGCCTCTGCAGCCAGCGACGGGTTGCTGACCCAGAACAAACAACTTAATCAGCTTCAGTAATTATATTTGGTTCATTTTATGTTAAACCATGAAATCAAAAACTCTGTTCACATTAGAGTCTGAATCGCTGGGCTAACCACTGGGACATCCTCGCCAGGCACACAGTCTGTGGAAGGGCCCAGAATTTGTTTCCTCCAGGCACAGAAGTTTTATCTATTTCCATTTTTAACATCCTGTCCTCTCTTTGGAGCTGTCCAACAAATCCCCTAGCTCTGCTTTTGCAGATAAGTGGCAGAGAGCTTCCATTTGAATGAACAGAAGAGGAAATTGAGTCCCTGTTTGCAGGCCTCTCCTGTCCTTAAATTAAAGCTCCCAGAGGTGGTGGTGGGGAAGCTTGGGGAAAGAACAGAGCTCCATCTCTGTGTACTGGGGCAAGGCTGGACACAGCGGGAAAAGGTGAAACCAGGGCCCAGGATACAGGATGGCTTCACTCAGTGTTGTTTACTGATAGGTTGAAGGGCCTTAGCATGTACTGAGCATGCGCAGTCCACCAGCATGGCCCAGCGCAAAGGAAGCCTTGGTAAGACAAAGGCAGGAGAGAGGGGAAGATGGAAACGGGATGTGGGGGTTCGCTTATCAGTCCTCCAGTTTGAGAGCAGCAGGGCTTCACACACTGCATTCTGTTCTCTGAACCTCTGCTTCACACAGGGACCAGAGAGATAGGAACTGGGGAGCAGCCCCGCCCTACCCCGACAGAAGGTTTTCTCCAAAGTAGCATATGAAAAAAATGAATGAATGAATGAATGGCGGAAGATGGGAACAAAACAAATATATATTTAAAAGCCTATTTTTGTTAAGGTAACTGTGTAGTCTTAGTACATTTTAAAAGAATTATCTTATTTCTCCCAGAACTTTAGTCCTAAAAAGGATTTCCCATATTCTCACAAAGCCAAATATTTAAACCTTAGTTCCTTGTGTATCTAGCCATTGGGAAATCTCCAACTCTGACTTGGGGAGGAACATCAAGATAGGGGTACGTCTCAGCTACCAGAGCTACTGCCTGTTCAGAGCCTTGGTTGTCACTTGGAAATGAGGGAGCCTCCCTGCCTCTTTTTCTGACATCATTATCCCACATCAACTTCTAGTCTGAAATGACAAGATCCGGAGTGAGCTGACATACCTCCCCACAATGCCTACTTTCTGGAATGGAACAGCATGTGACTTCATTGTTTGCTCTAACAGTTACTTAGAGCTTCCCTTTCTGCCCCTCGCTTGTGATGCAGAATGGATTAAATGTTACAAGCATTTACTTTTTGGTTAAGGATCAAAATAAGCAAATAAAAATACACAAGCAAATAAGAAATTAGAGATAAAATTGAAGGGAAATAAGCCAAATTGTCATTAGTTTTGCAAAATAAATCATCTATTAAGAAATCAGAAATAATCTGTAGATATATTATTTTAACTATAAGGTATGACAAATCTTTGGATATAATCCCATATTCAAAATTATAATTCATTTTACTCTATAGCAATAAAAAATAACTTAGAGGCCCTGCTGGCAAGATGGCTCATCAGACAGAATTGCTTGCCTTCAAACCTGATGTGATTCCCCAGCCTCATATTGCAGAAAGAGGGAACAGACTCCCATAGGTTGTTCTCTGATTTCCACACTTGCATTATGGCATGCACATCACACAGGCACACACACACACACACACACACACATACACACACACTACATGTAATACAATTAAAAACTAAATTTAGATAATTATTTTTCTGGTTTTTCGAGACAGGGTTTCTCTGTGTAACTATGGCTGTCCTGGAACTCACTCTGTAGACCAGGCTGGCCTCGAACTCAGAAATCTGCCTGCCTCTGTCTCCCAAATGCTGGGATTAAAGGCTTGTGCCACCACCGCCTGGCTTCTAAATTTAGATAATTAAACAAATGAATCTAAAATAGATTTCTATTAAAATGTCACCTCACCAATGATGTATAGATATGCTTTTAGAAAATATTAAAGATCTAAATATAAAAGACATCTACCAAATATTTAAAATAAAAACTCAATATGGAACAAATGGTCATCTATATAAGTTGATTTACAGACTTGCTGAAGTTTTCACAGACTTCATGAACTCTAAGACTTTACATATATATATAGATATAGATAGATATAGATAGATATAGATAGATATAGATAGATATAGATAGATATACACACACACATACAAAGGTTTCCAAAATCTTCATCAATAAGAGCAACATGGAAATGATTGTCCTACTGGATGGTGAGGCTGTCTGTAGTAACTTGTTTAATCAAGTGCAGCAACCTAAGGTGATAATGGGAACTGTACACAAAGGCACCTCTCAGAGCCCAGAGGAAAGGACTCTGGACTGAGCATGCAGGGCAGGGCTGTGGGAAATGTGACAAGAGCAAAAGGGTGACATGCGCAAAAGGGGTCAGTCCTACTTAAAACTCATGAATTGCCTGCTAACTTTCTTAGAACAAATGAGCATATGGCCTCTAGATAGTCAAGAAACACCCCCCTCTTCCTCCTTTAGATGAAGTCGGATTTCAATCTCACAAGATAGTCTAAAGCCTAGGAGATTAGCCCCCACCTCACAGCTACCTTTATCCCACCACAGCCTCCTGGGATTGTAGCCCTGCATCCTCATGCCCCATCAGTAAAGGACTTCTTAAACAAGAACTGAAACCCAGAGAAGATGGTGAACCTGGTGCCTCCTTGCCATTTAATTACATTTAATCAACCGTGCTATCAGAGTTCTTAACTGTCATATTTTAAACTACATAAATGCTTTTAGCATGAAAGAGCGATCTTTCAAAGGTAGGTGCAGGAGGATTGCTGCAAGTTCAGGCCAGCCAAGTCTACATAATGAGTTCTAGACCAGCTGGGACTATATGGCAACATTCTCAAAAGGCCAAAATATAACAAAATGAAAAAAAAAAAGAAAAAGAAAAGAAAAACTAAGATTGGTTTCTAAAACCTCAGAATATTTCAAGTCACAAAAAGGCACCAATGTTAATTCTACAAAATATTTTACTTGCAAATCAATTTGCTGGTGTTCCCTTCCAGAAAGCAGCATAATGTGGCTGCATATTGTATTACAAACAAATTTTTTTCCAAATAAACACTCAGTTCCACGGCTCCAAATAAACCATCCTGAGATGTTGGCACTTGATTACTTGAAGATAATAATGATTATTATAATATTTCCTGAGGGACCAATAATCTAGCAAATTAAATCCAGTGAAATGTAAACATGTCACCATTATCTTTCATTATTGCTGAACCAGACCAAGGAAAGCACAAGTGCTTATGGATAAAGTCCGGGTGCAGCTCAGCAGTGACCACACAGAAGTGCCCCTGCCACTGAACAGCGGCACCTGGCTCAGACTTGATCACTCCGAGATAGAGCCTTGAGGAAGGGAGAGATTTGCAGCAGGCTCTGACCTTGCAAAAGGTTTTGTGATTTCCAGCTCCAGTCCACAGATTCCTATTGCCCAAACACAACTGAAGTTTCCTAAACATTTCATCTTGTTCAGACCCAGCTGCTCTTGGTGGACTGCAGTGTGACCAAGTGTACACATATATGGGAGTGTGTGCCCACGTGTGAACGTGCAGCATCAGTGGAAAACATTGGGTATTTTTCTCTATGGCTCTCCATATTACATTTTTGAGACAAGGTCTCTCACCGACCTGAAGTTCTCTGGGTGAGGCTGGCCAGCTAGCAAGCACCCTGGACCAGTCTGCCTCTGCACTCCAAGACTGGGGTGATGGATGCATACAGTCATGCCTGGCTTTTCTGTGGGAACCGGGATGTGAACTCAGGTCCACTTGCCTGAATAGCAAGTCCACTCACTTACTAAGCCATCATCTCTCCAGCTCCCAGCAGTGTGATTCATAAAACCTTGAAATCCAATTGGAACCTGACCTCTGAGGGAGAGGGTGCTTTCTGCATAACCTCTCCAAGTTCACGTCGAATAAAATCTGAATTCAGTGCTCTTTGAGATTCTAAACCGGGCTCTGGCGTGGTCCGAATCTCGATTCCATTGAGATCATCTCTTGAGAACATGAATCACCCTCACCTGTTGATAAAGCTCTGGCATCCCAGGATGCAGGGTGGTCAGAGGCAGAAACGTGCAGGTACTTAGTGCCTTTGTCACTTTCTCAGGTCTGCTCATGGTGGATGCACAGTCACAGAGAGCAGAGTTTGTTCCACAATTTTCTCTATTGTATTTCTGTGCTTAATTGTAGTGGTTGGTGTCCTCTCATTACCACATATTTCCTTTTAATCAGGTTGTGATATTGATGTTATTTTTCAGTCCTTGAGGTAGGACATTAATGTTCTGAATAGACTTTTGCTTTCGTGACCTATGCATTAAGGGTGAGAACCTCTTTGACCATCTTACACACGTCTGTGTCCTGCCTTCATTTACTTTAGTCCAATGTGTTCTTCAGTCCCTTGAGACTTCTCCTTTGATTGATTGATTATTTATCAAGGTGTTACTCAGTTTCAAAATATGTGCTGAGCTTATTGCTATTTTTTCTGATATATCTTGTACATCGATTATACAGTTATAGGTTCTCCTTTGACTCTGACATGTCACTACCGATGATGAAACAGAGTGAACTGAAAACCAGTGGCTTTTCTTGCACAAAGAAACCTGAGATGCAAGGGCAAATCACAGCACCACACCCAAAGACAAGATAAATGCACAGAGGTGCAGCTAAGACCTGCAGGCATCTGTAGAAGCCAGTGAAAGTACAAGCTGGTGGGAACGTATAATAATAATTTTGATGAGATATGACCCCAACTGTGGCACAGTATGGATGTGAAAATTCTCAAGGGTGCACACTCAGAGAGGGTCACACTGTTATAACTCCAGGAACCTGGCTAAGCCCTCATGGCAGAGAACTAAGCTCATCTCCTTGTTCTCAAGGGGGAAGGGAAGTAGACATTATGGGCCATAGTCAACATTCTCTTCAACCAAAAAAAAATCACTCTCCAGGATTAGAGTCTGATGCAAGGCTTTATTGGGGAGTGGAGTTGGGAATGAGGCAGTGCCATTGCTGGAGCCTCAGTTAGTCCTCCTCTTTTACCTAATGAAGCCACAGTCCTCAGGACATGGGTCCACAAATGCTAAGGTTATAGAGAGCATCCCCTCCTACTCGTTCTACCAACATGTCAGCAGCACTCAGTATAACAGCAGTGAACTAGGAGGAGCACTGGGGAATCCGGGCGCTGCAGAGAACAGCAAACAGGACATCAGGAGCATCCTCTTTCATCTGTCACCTATTTGCCCCAAGCACTCCGGGGACTTTTCTTCCCATGTTACCTGCCCACGTCTCCTTTGTAACTCCCTGAAATCACTCCACTGAGGTACACATGTGGGTAAACAGACTCCCAAGACTCTATACAATCCCAAACTCCAAGACAAGGTGTGGCACCTCCTGCTCCACCCAGCATTCTCTTAGCTTCTATTTTAGACACTCTTCACGTCCTCTCAGGGCAGTTACTCTGAACTCTTTATGTGCAGTCCTAAGTACATTAAAACAGGGGTCCATGGTTCAGAGGTGTTTCAGATAACTGCCACTTCCAATAGTTCCTGAAAAATAAAACAGTCTGAATAAATATGCATAAATCAAAAACACAATTCCTCAACTGTATCTCAGCTCAATTTCAAAGTAATAAATTATTTCCATTTTAAACTGATGTCATGTTGTGACCTCAAAATGTGCTTGTTCTAGTAGAAGCAGAACATCACGGTAGTCCAAGATCCCCCTATCCTGACCTGCTTTCCCTGAACATCTCTTTGTCAAACCCTCATCATTATCTCAATAAATCTCGCCATTATTCTGATTCTAGTTCTTTATTTTTTCACAGGCTCATTTTTTTTTTAATTTATGTGCCTGTGTGAGTGTAGGTGCACAAGCAGGCTTATGGAAGCCTGAAGAGGCTATCAAGTCTCCTGGCACTGGAACTACAGGCTGTTGTGAGCCTCCTGCTGTGGGTACTGCACGCTGAACTCTGAAGGAGTATCGGGCACTCTTAGCCCTGAGCCATCTCCCAGCCTCCCTCAGGTTCTTCCCTTGATGAGCTCTCACCACGTGTGCCCTCCCTCTACCCTAGCATCTGACTCAAGCCCATCACTGTGTTTCTGCAGAAGGGCCTTCATTACATTCCTCCAATCAGGACATCTCATCTGATCTCTTCAGTGAGAAGATAAAATCTCGAAGCATTCACTAGACACACATGTCCCAAGTACTTTGTATAATTAACTCACTTGGCCCTTAATTATTATTGATTAATTGCTATTTCTTTTCTTTTCAAATTCATTTTTCATACTGTCAAGCAAAAAAAAAAAAAAAAAAAAAAAAAAAGCTCCAAAATCTAACTGGGGCCAACTCTGGGGATAAAATCAGGGTTGTTATTAGTTGAAAGGAGTCCTTAGGGTAAGTCACACGAACAGGTCAGGTGAAGTGTGGAATCCTGGAAGCTGAGAGAGCACCCCAGCATGTCCACACCCAAAGCCCTGCCTCTCTGGTTCCAGAAGGCTGTCAGCTAGGGCAAGAGAGACAGCCTTAGAGATAAGCAGCCATATGTTAGGAAGACCAGAACAAAGGGCCCATTCATTCACAGTATGCTCCATTAAGAAGATCTTAGAAACCTTTAGGAATTCAGCTTGCATCTCACATCAATTCTTGAACTAAGTATGGTGCTATGATGGAACAGAAGATACGAGTTTTCATAGAAACCCATAGAGGTGGGGAAGAGATATCCATGAAGGGAAGGGGAGCAGCTCCCATGAGAAGAGGGACAGAAGGCCGAGGCACTGCGCACACACCACCATGCCCCTGGTGGCTACAGTTTTCTGGGTAATCTTTACATGCCACCCAAGTTCTTTTTGTGATCACCAAATAAAGAGGAACAGGGACAACGGTGACATTTGAAATGCCTTCTACAAAATCAGGCTTAGGATGCGGAGAAGCACATTTCATTTTCCCCAAGAAATACATTCTGACACAGACTTACCAAAATGTGCCACAGAAAAGCACATGAAAGCATTCACATTCACTTAACAAACTTAATTCACTGTCAAAATTGAAATCTTGTCTAGAACCCTGGCTGGATGGTACTGTGTCTCAGCCTATATGAAGGCTCCAGCCATGTCCTTGACAATCTAGCCCAGTGTGTTCTGCATAACAGAAGAACCATTTCAGTTTCTCCTTGACATTACATTGAGCTGCTTCTAATTCAGAGTGGGGAGTTCGTTGGTTTACAGCAAACCGTTTGGGATAACTAATTACCGAAGACAACCACCTTCTGTTGGATCTAAATGTGTTTTCTTGTTACCCCTATTTATTATCCCTTAGTTTGCACAATGAACCTGCTCCATCCTCCTCATAATGACATGTCAAGCCTGGAAAACATTTACCCTGTGCCCTTGAAACTTCCAATGAGTGCTCTACATATAGCAAACTTGTCATAGTTAACTTTTGAATAAAAGGTAGGTCATGGCAAATATCTCCAGTGCTGGTACTGGTTCACACATCACATCAGCCGAGAGCAAGTGATTACCTTTCTTCAGGCCAGCCAAACTTGATAAATTGTGAAAGCTTCCCAGAGTCGTGTTGCCATCACCCAGCTGTGGTGACAAATCAAGTAGGCGATGTCATTTAAGTGACTTCATTACTGGCCACGCACCCGGGCAATGACTTTGCACATTAGCATCCGTTACTTAGAAACTCAATGGGTATTATAACAACACAGAAGACATGATTTTAAAGTAATATTGCTTCCATTGATATATAATTGGCATTTTAGGTAATTTGGAAAAACCTATTTGGATTAGTTGTTCCTTCGAAATACATTCATTCTCTTTCCTCTGTGATGAAGAAGCTGAAACGGGGCCTCAGGCTTGGCACATGGAAAGTCTTCCCTCGATATGGGGGCATTGTTCTGCTTGTACTTATTCACTTGGAGACTGCTCACAGCCACCTACCCCAGACCATCACCCTCCATGACCTTCCTTTGCTTCCTGTGTTCCTGAACAATCTCAAGGGTCTACCTTGAATGCCTACCTGCTGAGTTTTGAACAGAGCAAATCTAGACGTGAGATGCCCAACTTCTGACGTCATATAAGAGTATGCGGTATTAACATGGCTTGCCACTGCCTTCATCCCTTGGAGAAGGCAGTACCCAGGGGGTTTCTTCAGTGTCATAACTACTTTTTCCTTTAATCATCTACTCTTTGGAAGCCAGCCACTATGGGCCATTCACCTCAAGACAGAAGAGCCCAAAATCTCAGTGAAGGAAATATAATATAGTTTATAGTTCTTCAATAAGGATTATCAATCCCTTATCATCCATTTATTTTCTATTTTATACATTCTTCATATCGGCATGAACTCATGGATATTTGTCCTTTGGGTAAGCTTGTCCATTCAAAGACTTTCAAGTTCTCTTTGCTCATTTTAGTTGGGTTAACTGTCTTTCCTTATGGGTCTTTTATTAACACACATATTGCAAATAATATGGTTTCTGCTTATACCTCTAGACTCTTAGTGGTGGGTGTGATTAATGACAACACCCAATTATCATTATCACAATTTATCAAAACATTCCAGGAAAATCAACACCTCGTGAGATTTTTCCCCTTTGAAGCAAGAAACTTGTGACTAACACCAAGCTTCCATCCCCACACAGAGGATGCTGACAGGCAGCCCCAAGTGCTCAGACTAAACGTCTAACAGCTTCCACCAGAGACACTGTCACGAAAGTGGTTGTCCAATGCCGTCTGAAGCAGACACAATCAAAATCATCATAATCTATTTCACCCTCAATATGGACAAGCTGCTCAGCAAAAAAAAGAAAATTCCCACAGCTGCTGAAGTAAACAGCAACAGCACGAGCAACCAACTCTCTAATGTGTATGCATTCAGAAACAGAAAGGGGGCTGGCTGGAGCTGACATGTGCCTTTAATCCCAGCAATCAGGAAGCAGAGGCAGGCAGATCTTTGAGTTCAAGAGAAAGTTCCAGGATAGCCAAAGCTACACGAAGAAACCCTGTTTTGAAAAACAAAACGGAAAAAACAAAACACAGAAACCTAAAGGAATCTGCAAACAATTTAGTAAAAAGAAAAGTCTAACAATTTTGTCCATCAGAAGCAACAACTAAAAGGTTAATTGCACTTCCACATATTAATGATGTTTACATAGACAATGATAAATGTTTAAATATGACCTAATATTAAATAGTAAATAACTGGAGTAAAAATGTTTGTGATAGTTACACAGAACCCTGAGAAAATCATTATTAAGGGAAACATTATTTAAGTCTGTGTAATTTGGAGGGACAGACCACGTACAGGGATTGGATAAATTGATGTCACTAGAACTTACAATTATACAAGGTCCACTGTATGGTGTTGTGACTATAGCTAATCACACCCTAATTTTGCAAAGAGAATTGATCTTATACATTCTTAGCACTCACTTACGTGGTTCACGTGTATGTGCACAGACACACAAAAGGAGAGAGAGAGAGGATCATATAAGAGCATAAGTATACTATGTTGCTTTATTAAGAGAAAATCTTTTCTTTTCCTTGTTCAGAGCTTTTTACATGTATTCAATAAAATATAATCTTGCAGTACATACCTACATCAAAACATGACTCAGGTAGAATAATTTTCAAAACATATCCAAGCATATGAACAGGTACAACAAGTCATATATCAACTATGAAAAATACAAAGAACAAAAATGCCCATGGACCTCTGAGTCCAGAGACTTAAACAGAATCCCAAATCAAAATACCAGGGAAAGAGTTTAGTAGAGATGGGTGAGTTCTTTTAAAAACTTTACAGAAACTAGAATGAATCAGAATAGTGAAATCTGTACCAATAAAAAAAAATAAAAGAAACTTCTAACTGTGGTGTCAGTATAGGGGGACAGACTAAACATGACAGGAAAGTCATTCCAAGCCATTGCTGGCTGCTCATTGGAGGAGGGAAGTTTTAATAGTTACATATCTATTAATTACATATGGAAACACTTGATTCACCTTTATACCAAATGCAAACTTCACTTGTGAGAGCTCACAGATCTAAGGATAAAAGCTAAACAATGATATTCTCCAATGAAAAGGACACAGAATGCAGAATATTACAACCTAGAGACAGGACCTATACTATACTAAACTATACTATACAGTATATACTATACAGTACCTCTATAGTACTCAAGTCTAGAAACAACAAAGTCAATTTTTTTTTTCAAAAAAAAAGGAAGAAGAGGAATCCGATCAGTAAAGTCTTTAATGTCTGTGCAGTCCCTGAACACTCAGCTCCAGGCTCTGCACTGCATTAGTAATGTTACCCTACTCATTTAATGTCTGTGTAGTCCCTGGACACCCAGCTCCAGGCTCTGCACTGTGCAGTCCCTGGACACCCAGCTCCAGGCTCTACACTGCGTTTAATAATGTTACCCTGCTCATTTGGAGCTCAGCCTTTGACCCCAAATGGAAAATAAGGACACTTGGCTAAATATTAGTAACCCTTTTGTGTCTTGTCCACTATCATCCCAAGATATTAAAGATAATTTCTTTCACCTAGATCCTGGTCTCTTTAATTTCAAAATGATATTTAAACAACACTTCCAAATATAAAACTCTGCACACTGTCGAATAGCTGGAAACTCCTCTTCAACTTCAGCTCCCAAATAGGGAATCCTGCCTGTTGATTCCAAGTTCCCCATCATATTAGTATCACTATTAAAATTACCATACTGAACTTTCGATCACAACAGGCTCGTCTAAGCTACACATAGCACACGAGACACAGTTTCAGCAGATTATCCAAACTGCTGCTCCCCCATTTCCCAGACGACATTGATTCAATTGATTAAGATCACTGGAAGAATACTTAAGACTTTATAAAGTAACTATTTCAAATGGAATCTCTAAAGAATACATATCCGAACAACATACATGTACGATTGCCTGCCTTATAAATTATATTAAAAAGAGAAATGTAAGTGAAACGGAAAGGTTAACAACTTTACCCCTTGGCACTTGAGGTCCCAGGGTTTAAACCCAAGACCTCACCCTTGCTAGGCAAGCACCCTTCCCACAAGCTGTACCTTCATCTTGCTACCTGGCATGTGAATGCTTCCTATGAACTAGGCGTTGTACTAGGTTTTCTGACTGGACTTGATCTACGTTTTCACAGACACAGATATTGTAACTAACACAGACTAACTATAAAACAATAAAGAGTTTTTCAATTCAATTTTTTTTTTATATCGTGCATGTCTGTGAGTGGATGCCTGTGTGTGCCTGTGTGTCTGTGCATGTGTCTGTGGGTGTGTGTCTATGTTTATGTCTGTGGGTGTGTGTGTGTCTATGCATGTGTCTGTGAGTATGTTCTCTGCAGGCATGTCTGTTCATATCTGTGCATGCCTCTCTGTGTGTCTCTCTGCATGTATCTGTGTGCACCTGTGTGTGTATATGCTTATTAGTCCAGGGGCCTACGAAAGCCAGAGGTGTCAGATCTCATGAAGCTAGATTACGAGTTTTTGGGAGCCAAAATGGATGCTAAGAATTGAACCCGGCTTCTCTGCAGGAGTAGCACAAGATCTTAACTCCAAAAAGCATCTCTCTAGTCCTTGAAGACTGAATTTTTCACAAAGCAGAAAGCTTCATGGTTTGGGAAGGGTGTAGGAGGAATGGCTGTTTGTTGACAGGATGTCACCATATATTAATTAGCTCTGATCCTTAAATAAGTGCGTGTCCATTAAAGACAATTCAAGACACATAGGGAAGTAGAGTGGAACATGGCATGCTCTTCTGGAATATAACCAACAGCCTATGGTATACTGCGTTTCCTTCAACTGATTTTCTTTTCTTTCTTTCTTTTTTTTTTTTAAGACATGACCTGAAAAATATCACAAATTGAAATTGAAGTGGTTAAAAAATAGCTGTTAAATCTCTGAGGAAATTAAAAATGGGAGAAGTTTAGTAAGACTACATTCAGATATAAACTCAACAATATTGCAAACTATTTTCATTTTCCATAAAAGAAAACACCTCAGCCAAGCATGGTGATACATGCCTGTACTCTTGATACATGGCAGGCTGAGGCAGGAGAATTGAGAGTTTGGACACAGTCAAGGATACACAATGAGAAAAAAATAAAGGGTGGTGCTTCCCATGACACAAGCAAGTTAAATCACTTGCATCATCCTGCAGTAGATGGCCATTAATACAGAGACTCTCATCTGATCAACATGCAGAGAATAAAAGATTTCAGAATGCTGACCCCTAAATGGAGTGTGGATATCACACCCCTCCGGTCAAGATTCACATACCTTCACAAAAGACTCAGAAGACAGATTGTAAGAGGCAGAGGTAAAAATACATCACTTCAAGGAAAGTGGTGCTTTTTGACACAAGAGAGAAGTTACACATATAAACTCACAAGCACTGGGACAACATGTGCAGGATCTACACAAGCTCAGCCCAGAGCACAGAGCACACCCCTGCAGGGAAGGTGAGAGGCAGACACCAAGTCCAACCCCTACCTGAAGACCTATTGGCAATGGATGTTGGCAAAGGGGGTGGGGAGGGGAAAGAGAGAGAGAGAGAAAGAGAGAGAGAGAGTTGGTATTCTTTAATGATGTGATTCTAGGTAGGCTAGAAAAGGTGATGTCACTCATACAGCTATACAACAAGTCTGCCCTTTGACCCTGTCACCCTGCCATCAATCTCTACTCCACGGAGATCTTACCTCCTGCTGTAGTCTCTAGGTACCTAAATCCCTGGGCCACCTGCCTGGAGGTTTCCCAATCTCTCTGACATGGTCCCACTTTGTTCTCCCATCTTTGACAGTTCATGGTGGCCTCATTCCTTGGGCTCACACACTGCCCACCACAATCCTCATAGCAATCAGTATACATGAGAGGGTCAGACTCAACTTCCAATAGGCTCCTGTCCTCACTTCAGCAGAAGAGCATCCTTAATTGACATCTTGTGTTCCAGGACACACCCTCCCATACACACTCACCAATAGTCTCCATGGTAATCACAACACAACCATGTCAAGGTTTCCAATACCCAGAATCCCAGGTGTCATAGGCATCAATGCATTTTGCATTGCTGAGTGCTCGAGGGTTAAGTGGGGCTCTCCCGGCTTTTGTTGTCACTTAGACACTGCCTGGAAGTAACCACCTGCTCTCTGATGAAGGCCAGTGACCCCTGCCAAGAGTGATGGCATCTAAGGTTCTCTTGTGTGTACTCCCAAGCTTTTGTTCTCATGTTGGTCTTTATAATGGAACCCACACTACAGGCCCAGCATTGCACCATTCCCAGGGAAGCAGTGGACAGAGGGACTCTAGCAGTTCCTCTGTTAGCAGAGCCCATTGCATGTTGGGGGTTGGTCTGATGCTGTGTGTATTCTAATGCTAAATACTGGCTCTCAAGATCTGGTTGCACCCCTGTCCCCCCCCCCCCGGCAGATTACAATCATCCCAAAGCAAAACCAATATCCAACAATGTCAAAAGCTCAAGGTCTGATGTCAAGAACTAACTAAAGATATTCTGGGCTTCAAAGGACTTGGACAGCCCCTTCCCTCATCCCTACCTCACTCCAGCTCTGCCACTCAGAACATAGACAGTGTTTCTGGTGAACTCAGATTGGCTCCACTCCACACCTGACACTGCTCCTCATGGATATCCCACAATCCTAGCAGCTTGAATATTCTGGGGCCTCACTATAACAAGTATTTCACCAGTGTCCTCCTGGTCTCTCACAGCGCCAAACAACAGCTTCTCCCCATGACCCATTCAATCCTGGGGTCTCTACTACAACCCAGCTGCACTTAAACCAATGGACTCTCACAGCACCAAGCCTCAGCTGCTCTCCATGACCCATTCAATCCTTCAGCTTTAATACCATTTAATACCATGTGAGAGACTGTTTCACATCACTGAGTTCAGCTGCTAGCTTTAGTAGCAGCATTTGCCCCTCTGGACCACAGACTTGGTTTTTGTGCACTAATCCTGGAGAAATATTCTCAGATTTCACTTCTGATTCTGATTGCCTATTAATCACAGCTGATGTGGTTATTCCCACATGGCCAGCATCCATTGTTACAGTAAAGCAAAGGTTTGACTTCCATAATTCTTAATCAAAAACATACCACACAAAGAATGTTAGAAGACTCTCTGGGGGACTTTTGAGTGTCCCTCAGAGTTGGCAAGCCAAGCCTCTATCATCTCCATTTCTTTTAGCATTTTTAGTTTCCAAGAACTCACAGAACAACCCAGTAAGCTCTAAACACTCCACACCCTTTCTAGCCAAATGTTTCCACAATCCTAGTCCCAACACATGGTCAGATCCATCAGAGCAGTATTCGGCATGCCTGGTATTCATCTCTGTTCCAGTCTGCATTTCCTCTGCTCTGATAAACCACTCTGACCAAAAGCAACTTGAAGAGGAGAGAATTTACTTTAATTTACTGACTGTAGTCCATCTTCAGGCAAATGCTAGGTAAGGGTGAACGGCATGAACCTGGAGGCCGAAACTGAAGAAGAGGTCGTAGGAGTATTGCCACTGTCTATTGGCTTGCTTATCTACCTTTCTTATATAGCATAAGTGCACCTACATAAGGATGGCACCACCCGCAGTGGGCTGGGACCTCCTACATCAATTAAGAAGATACCCATGGATGGCATGCCCACAGGTAAATCTGATGGACACAGTTCTACAACTAACATTTCCTTCCAAATGGGTCAATTAATATCCAAGGTCAGTCTCAACAAAATCAGTTTACCTGTTGAGATCCTTTTTTTTTTTCCAAGACAGGGTTTCTCTGTATAGCCCTGGCTGTCCTGGAACTCACTTTGTAGACCAGGCTGGTCTCGAACTCAGAAATCCGCCTGCCTCTGCCTCCCAAGTGCTGGGATTAAAGGCGTACGCCACCACACCCGGTTTGAGAACCATTCTTTTGAGGACTATATCCCCTAAGTTTAAATGTCAAGTGTCACAGGGTCAGATAGGCAACTTTATAATTCAGAAACTTCTGGAAAATAGAAATAAAATGTAAGCAAGAAGTAAATAGAGAGGCATTGGGCTCACATCTCCCCAGGACCTGCAACAGCAAGAGAGCTAAAGAAGTTTTCATTGCAAAATGTTAACCCTAATTCACTGGCCATGTGTGAAGAAACATGCAGGCTTAAAATGTATTTGTTGTCAATATCTATGAACTCCAACCAGAGGTGGGGACAGAGTGTGGGGAGGTGACTTGGCCCTAGGCCTTCAGAGCCATCACAGCAATACCATGAGCTCCTGAACTAGGGAGGATTGTGTGCCAGACCCATTTAATTTCCCTGAGGATAATGGTATGGGCATCAAAGCATCAGAGCAGATTCCTGGGACCTCAGAGAGTTGCAGGCTATATAACATGCAGTTCGATCAATGCTCTGGCCTCACTGGATTGAAAATATGACTTTCAGTAAAAGATTCTTTATTCTCTCTTGCCTCCATGAGAGAAGAGTGGTGTCTGGCTGTATGGGAGCATATTTGCCAATATATGGATGCAGCCTGTTTCCTTGGAGACACTTCATTATACCAGCTAACTACTGAGGGTGAAATGAGAAAACAGAATCATTTATAAGCTCTTCACAGGATAAGTGTTCACATAGGTTACTGTAGTATTGATTGCCAAATTGACACGGCCCAGAATAACCTAAGAGACAAGCCTCTGTGCGTGCCTGTAAAGGGTACTGTAGACGATCTTAGCCTCTGAGCATACTTGTGAGGGTTTATCTAGATTTGGTTAACTGGAATAGAAACACCCACCTTAACTGTGGGCAGCACCATCCCTGAGGCTGAGGTCCTACCTAAACAAAAGAGAGGAATCCAGCAGGACTCTGACATTCATCTCTCTCTCTCTGCTCCTTAACTGGGCCTGAAATGTGACCAGCTACTCCATTCTCCCTCCACCATGCTTTCTCTGCCATGATGGACTGTGTACCCTCAAACTTTGAGCCAAAATAAACTCTCCCTTCCTTAAGTTGATCTTGTCAGGACAATGAGACAAATAACTGATACAATCACACAAGTAGCATGAAGTTATTAATATTGTTACATAAATCATAGCAACTTTTAAAAACAAGTATAAACTATGAAAATACAAGCCAAAGGAAAAGCTCGGGTAGAAAAGAAGTGACGGAGCCAGTGAGTTGCGCCTTTGCATTCCTTTGCAGCAATTAGAGTAAGCAGCAGCTGTGCTCAGCACACCCAGAGTCAATCAACAGTTGCTTGAATCAACAAAAGGATTGTGCTTTGTTTTGTTTTGAGTTTGGTAGTAAGATAAGAAAGGAATAGAAATCTTGGAATCATAACTATTTGGAGAATTTTTTTTAACTTGTGTCATTATAGTATCTCTATAATAAATGCAAATAATCATTTGCTAATATTTCCTATAAGGAGCATTAACTTGTACCAATGGCTTGCCATCAAAGCACCACTTATAAGACTAAGTCATCCATTGGCTGAGCACTTCAGCTTGTTATATGGCTACTTGCTTGATCCAAAATTAAGATTTAGATTGTCTGGATTCCAGAAGAATAAAAGCCTATGATCCACTTAGCTTAAACAAAGGTGGGACAATATATGTATCCTAATTCCTCCCCCCTTTTAAAATAAAGTTCTTAGGATCCTTCTACCACTCCGCAGAACATTCCGAGATAAGAGTTGCCTCATGTGGCTCAAGCTCCCTTGGTGAAGCCCTAAGCACAAGCTGCGGGAAGTTGGTAACACAGGATCAGAAGGGCAGAAGAGGAAGAGTGTGAATCATCAAAAGAAGAACAGAAAAACACTTCTACCCAAGGCATCATCTTTCAGTGTGGGCAAAAATTGCCACTTGGGAATGGTATTGAGCCTTTCTTTAAAAAAAAAAAAATCACCTTGGAAGAAAAACATGCATGCTCTATATTTTTTTCAGTAGTAACCAGACCTCAATAATGGAACTGTTTATCAAATTCCATTCAACAGAGTCAGGAGAAGCTAGTATTTTGACTTCCATGGTAAAAAGTGTTGACTCTCTGCTGTGGCGATTTGAATTCTAAAATGTCCTCTCCAGTTAGAATACTGACCTATGGCTAGATGGCCTTTGTTTTTAAGCCTGTTGATAGTAATTAAATTTGTAAGTAAATAAAAATTAAGGAAATCTATGGATAGAGATGTGGAAAGGATGCTATTTCTATGAGAAGCAAATTGAATTCAATCTCTACTATAAAGCTGAGGTCACTGCTTGTAGATTAGACAAAAGCAAATTAAGAACTTTGGAGGGAAGCTAAAATTCTTTGAGAATTTCTGAGCTCAGACATCACATATGACTATTTTATTTTTGGTTTCTTTTATTTTTATTTTGGCTTTTGGGGTGGACATATGATCTTGTTGTATAATCCAAGGTACATCACAGTGTACCTCCTGCTTTGTTCTCTTGTGTTTCTGGCACACACAACCACATCCTGCTTTATAACTCTAATGTCTAACTGGTTGTAGAAACTCTAGGAGGAAGGTGTGGTTCACACCTTATGATTGTGGTCTATAAAAATCTGTGTAAGTACAAGCCTGTGCCAGATGGGCAATGGGTCCAAACAGAACATATAAGTGGCTCCCTCCATGCAATCCTTATAATCTCTCATCTAAACCCATCCACAGATATCTCCTGTCTTCACTTTCTCCACCTACATTATAAGCAATACATTTCTGAAAGAACTGAGATTACTTAGGCCTTTGAGGCAATGTTTCTGGCTCTGTGAATATGCAGTGATGGCACTGTCTCAGAATCCTAGGCTTCATCCTATGTTCTTCCACCTCATCCTGAAATAAGGCTGTCTTTAAACTTTGATTTTGAGACAAGAGCCAGATAAAACAGCGGGGACAGAGGCATGCATGTAGTCACATTTCAGTCTTGCCTACACCTGTCAAGAATTAAGTCATAGGAACTGCCAACAGAACATGTGCAAGCTTTGACTTGGACTGTACAAGAGCAAGTACCTTGGGGCTTTCTGGAGTGGGTGGACAAATCAAGTTCTAGGCTCAGGTTGATGAGGCAGCTGGAAGTTACAGCAGCAGCAGTGGTAGCCAGGGAGAGGAGAGGTCTTTGCACGGCCATGGACCAGAATGCCAGGGCACATGGGTGTGGTTGTCTGCTCATTCTGCCCATAAGGTCTGTCACTGCAAAGGAATGCCATTTGTTCTCCACCCTGACCTCCAAGACAGAAGCTTCCACAACACAGACAGCAAAACTTGTCAGAAAGAGATCATGACATAAAAGTGTAAGCATGGGGATTGCCATACAGATGTAAGGAAATTTACAGAATCATTTTGGATGAGATGAGAATCTCTGACTTTGAACCTCGTATGCTGACACAGATCTGAATATAGCTACCTTAGATGTAGAATTTACAGGTAAATATCTCCATAGCCAATGGATAAGAGGGAACACTATTATCTTATCAGACTTTAGATAATTGGACAGACCAGTTATTAACCAAGTAGGCTAAGGTGGCTAGCCAGCAAGCTCCAGGGATCTGCCTGTCTCCACCTCCCGAGTGCCAGGACTTAAGTAAGCACCATGTGGCTAGCTACTTTTACATGGGTTTCTGGATCTAGCTCTGCTACTCATGACTATGTGGCAAGCACTTTACCAACTGACTATTTCCACAAACCTTTGTGCTTTTCAATTTTTCAGTGCTAGGTATTAGACCCAGGACTTCATATGTGCTAAGTGGGCAGAGTCTGAATTTCTAAACCATACATTCTAATGGGGGTGTCTTAGGCAGTGTATTTGGAGAAACAGAAATCTAGAAATTAAAATCACGGAGGTAGGACAGAGAAGAAAATTTTAAAACATGGCTTCACTTTTTAACACTCAAGTAAATACAGGCCTCAAACTCTCACTGTTGGTAACAAAGAAAGATTGTGTTGTTGAATAAAATTACAGTGTGACTAACAAATAGGCTTGTCTTTTTGGCTCTGCATTTCTGGGCTTAATATGAGATTACTATAGAGGTCAGGTTATTTTCAATGATGGATTCTTCTCAGTAAAGTTCACTCGCAGTAAGACAGAGGAACATAGCTCGACTCGACATATCTACCCTTTTTCTTTTACCACAGCTGTATCATTACTGAACACCACTAAGTATTCTGCCCCAGCCATATGTCATTGCCCGCACTCTCAGCAATATAACCTCCCAGCCCACTCTTCGCTCTTTCCTCCACTCACTCCAATGTGAACTGGAAGATTTACTTCACATCTCTTATATTTGTCTTTGAAAAGACTGCATGGAATTAGAGTCAAGAATAGAGTCTCGAGCTGGGCGTGGTGGCGCACGCCTTTAATCCCAGCACTTGGGAGGCAGAGGCAGGTGGATTTCTGAGTTCGAGGCCAGCCTGGTCTACAGAGTGAGTTCCAGGACAGCCAGGACTACACAGAGAAACCCTGTCTCGAAAAACCAAAAAAAGAAAAAAAAAAAAAAAAAGAAGATATAAAGAATAGAGTCTCAAGAACTGTATCTCAGAGATCATCCTGGGCTACGTGGAGAATGTGGAACGGTACCTGTCAGCTATACTCAGAATCATTCTCCCTAGGCGTACCTCAGTAACTTCTTGTGGAAAGCATGCTAATATATTTCATCTGAAGAGTGAACTTGTGTCCACCTGCTGCTGAGCCAAGCTCTGAGTTCACACACAGAGGCCCTGGAGGCAACATACCTCTCTTCATGCTACATATATTATCTCCTGTCATGGGCTCACAGTATATTCCAGGACACAAAGAGAATCCTCTCATGGTTTCTTTTATAGATGTCCCCTTTTTCATCACATTTTCTTATCTGGACATCTCAGTGTCTTTGGAAATGTTACTTCATTAGCCATTCACCACAAATTCTTCAACCAGATTTACCTATTTAGAGAAATTGCGTGAGAAGGACTTGAAACAGGTCAATATCACTCTCTGAGCAAAGAGATCATCTCTCCAAAGTGGACTTTGCTAACAGGTTTCTGCCCCATTCACTGGAAGAGAGAAGCCCTGCTTTCCTTCAAAGATAAGGTTAAAAACACTTGTCAAAAGCCAACTCATTTTCAGGGTGTAACAGTTTTTGAACTATAACACCAATCTCTTCCTAATTTTTTCTGCTTGGCCTTGAGTCAGGGTCAAAACAGTCTTAAAGGAGGTAGACCAGAAGTCTATGCAGCATGAAGGCAATACAAAAGCAAAAACAAACAAACAAAAACACTGAATTCTGAGAACAAAAGCATGATTCTCATGGACACACTCAGTGATGCATGTGTATGGGTATCTCAGTGTTGAATATCCACTTTAACTAATACTTCACTCTCCCACAACCTTTCTCCTCACTCAGAAAATAAGTCATTCATCTGAGCCCATTACACATTAAGTGCTTAATTGATATGCATTTTCTTTTCCCTTTTAAAATTTAATATACATTAATTCTTTCTGACATGTATTTCATGGAGTCTTCCAAGAGAAATACACCTTAAAATGTTGAGCTGGTTTTAGCAAGCAAACTATTTAAAGATTTATATTTATTTTTAAGTTATACATATGAGAATGTATCTATGTGGGAGTATGTGCACAGGAGTGCAGTTGCTGATAGAAGCCAGAAGAAGGTGTTTTATGTCCTGGAACTGCAATTACAAGTGGTTGTGAAGCTGCCATGGGGGTGCAAGGAATTTAATTTGGGTTGTCTGTAAGATCAGCAAATGCTCTTAATCTCTGGGCTGTCTCTCCCACCCCTCAGATATCACATTGTTACAAACCAAGAACATTAGCTGTTATTACCGCTCCTATCCATCCTCATGTTAATCCTGCAGTTACCCTAAGAAAACTGCTTGATAAGGGAAGTTGAAATGTTCCTTTAGAACTTCCTCTCCCTTCTCCAAAGCCTGGGTGGGATTGCTAAGCAAAGCCAGGAGTGAGCTGTCCTCTTTCTTTGGGCTGTGACATCATAGGTGCCTTTGACAAATCCACCACATTCCTGTGATTCTTTTCTGACTTGGCATAATTCAGAGATGCCAATTAGTGTCCTCTGAATTCCAGCTGTCTGGTGGAAGCTTGCAAATATCTTAGTCTCCCTGGTGATAGCTAGGGATTTCTTCACCCTTTTCAAGGAGATTAAATAAGGCCCCTAGAGGATTCCTGCTACCTCCTGTTTATGGTCAACCAGGAAGATGGTCTCCTGGGAACCCATTAAAATACTCGGAGTAAAAAGTCCAGAGCTCAGCCGCCATAACATGTCGCAGCATGCTCACAGAACTGTCTGGAGCACTGGCTCTGTGATCTGGGTTCTGTCCTACATGAAATGGCATTTGTCCTGTGGGTTCATCTCTCCCATTCCCCTGCAATTTGCTGAAGTGAGAGTGCTTGCCTTCAGCATCTCTTTGGACACGTTTACAAGATGCCATCATAACTCTTTCCTTCATCTCACCAAGTAATAATTTTCAAAGCCGCCAATTTAATTTTGCATTTGACATGAAAGGAAGCGTAAGTATTATTTAAAATACCTGTTGAACAGGTAATGAGGTCTGTGACTCCTTAAATCCATTCGTGGTTTCTCAAGGCCTCTGGAGTCTGAACAGTGGCACACAGTAAAACACTTTAACTTCCCTTGAACCACCCTTGATTGTTGTCTAATAGAGCAAGACACTCCTCAGATGTCCTGATTACATTATACGGAAAGATTGCATTGAATGTACCCTGGCGTGGGCACCTGGTAATCTCTAAAATAGTGGTGCCTTTGATCTTGACGACAGAATTTGCATCTTATTTGCCTCAGGGGAAGCTCTCAGCCAGTAACCAGGGCTCTTCCCCAGGCAAGCACAGGGCTGAAGAGGTCCTGCCCTGGCTTTGGAAATCCAATTCTACTTTCTGGGCCTTGTATTTCATTCTTCTGACAAAACCAGAACAGCAATGCCCTTTCCCTGTCTGGAGGTCATTTATCAGCTGGAGACTCATCCCAGGAAGTGACAAGCTGGAACCAGCATCCTGCTTTTCCCAAGGTTTTCCTGAAGCAAGTCTACAAGCCAGAGTTTTGGATTGTGCTAGACACCAGTGGCAAACATTCTCAGCAGAATCACAAACAAGCAACAAGGCTCCTTTAACTAGTTTACCCTCCGAATAAAACCTTTGCCTACCTCTGAGTGGACATAAAACTTCACCCTTCTGTCTCACCTCTTTCCTCCTTAGTTTATACTCTACAAAAAATTGAGTTCTTTCTCAAGATTAGTTCATACTACTTAGTTGTGAAACCTAAACCTCCGCGCACGTGCGCGCGCACACCCACACACACACACACACACACACACACTCACACACAAATGTGTGCACTTAGAACCAGAAACGTTTGAGATCTTTTCAGAGTCCAGACTTATTTTCATTTTAGAGTGTTTGCTTACAGGTGATCAGAATCCTGAGGATTGAGCCCAGTCTAAACTCATTCATGTGTACTTACACAAAGGAAGGTAATTTTATGCCATACTTTCATAAAAATGACCCGGTGTGGAATTTTCCACTGTGGCGTTAAGCAGCACTCAGAGTTTTGAATGTTGAAGCATTTTCAATTTGGGGACTTTATTAGATAAGGTTTGTTCAACGTGTGCTCAAAGGCTGTTCTGATGGGGCAGATTTTCCCATCTTCCTTCATACTAACAGCCCAATATGAGCTGCCCCCCCCCCCCAATGTGAGCTGCACTTGCTATTGGCCTGGAAGCTGATCTTTCCCTCCCACAGGCCTGAGTCCATCAGCCCTCTACCCACAGTTATCTTTCTGGCAGCTCTGCCTGCTTTCCAGTTACCCATTCTTCTTCCTATACATCCTTCCATGTCACCCATGCCCCCTGACACCCAATCTCCCTGCCAACCATTCCCCTGACACCCATCCCCTCTGAAACCCATCCCTCTGACACCCATTCCCCAAGCTCCCATCCTCCGAAGCATCTATCTATCTATCCTGCTACCCACAGTTCCCTACCACCCATACTCAGCTGCTCCCATCCTCCCCTTCTGTGCCAAGTGTGCCAACTACAGAAGACATGTATATGTTGTGCTTCTCAAAATGGAGAATAAAAGATTTGAACACTGTCACCATGAGGAAGAGGTGTATTCTTGACAAAATAGATAGAATTAACCATGATTATGCACTGCATACAGGTAATGAAATATCACCTGATTTTCCAAGATATACAATGGTATTTAAGATGTACAATTGTATGTCTTGAGTGTGAGTTAGGAAAAAGTAACTAATAACACAGAGAACAAAAAGAACTGGACATGTGGAGGCATCCTCTGCCCAGCTGTAACTGCTGATGCTACTCGAGAGGACAGCCTGCTCGTGACATAAAGCCCACTGCCATTACAAGTAAGATGAAAAGACCCAGTGCTAGTTCAAGGGGACATTTTCTTACTGTTCCCAGTATTTAACTACACCCTTGGCTAATAACATTTTGTGTAACATTTTATTTTATTGGATTTTTAAACTTTTAATTTTCATCATTTTCACTGTTTATAGTCACCAAAAAGAAAAACAAAAACCAAACCCAAATGTCCTATACTCAGTCACATCTTATGCAGTGGCCAAAGGGTTTATAGAAACTGTTTCCATGTTAGAAAGCACTGTGAGAGGAATATTTATTTTTAGTTTAAAAAACAATCTATCTATATACTTGATTGCCTAGGGAAGCAGAGAGGGTTTTAGAGTTCTTAAAAATTATTTAGCAAGAAAATCTGCTGAGCTCTTCTAATTTCAGTGGCAAGGCCATAGAAACAAATGCCTTACTCAGAAATAAAAACGCATCAGTAGACTGCTTTGGTCAGGAAGCCATCTTTGCTTGGCACGGGGCATAAACATGAATTTGGATATTGAAAGAAGCCCCCTCATTTCAAGGATGGAAAGATACAGGTTTGTTTCCTCAGGGATATAAAGAAACTCTATGGGAAGTCTGGCTCCTGCTTGAGGGCCTAGCACCATTCAAATACCCTCATTTATGTAATCTGGCAGCAAGGACACCAGAGAACCCTGGGAAATAAAGAATGTATGGGATAGATGGGGAATGAGGACTCGTGACAGGGTCTGGGTCCGCAGGACATTTAGCATGCGAGAGGTCTGTAAGTGAACACATGGGGTTGAGACCCTTCCTGATGTAGACAGCCTAAAATCTTGGTCCTGCCTTAAGACAACATTGTGAATATGATAAAGATCTGAGAAAGGAGGCCCAAAGTCCTGACAGTCATGACCCACACAGTTTTCCTCATCACACTTTGTACACACAGAAGCTACTCTTATAGACAGACTGCCTATTGGTCCCTGGAAGTCCTGTCACTGGACAGTACAGTAACTGCAGGCCATTCCTAGGCCATTCCTATCCCAATTGAAAAAGATGCAAGTCCCTGAAAGCTTAGGTAGGCCTTCTGGTTTCCTCTGCTGTAGCTCCAGGCTCTAATTCTCCCCACCTGAGTTAGCCAGGTCTTACAGGTGGGAGTGGGGGGAGAAGGAGAAGGGGGGAAGGAAAGGAGGGAGGGGGAAGGAAAGGAGGGAGGGGGAAGGAAGGAAGAAAGAGAGGGAGAGAGGGAGAGAGAAAGAGAAAGAGAGAGAGAGAGAGGGAGGGAGCTAGGGAGGGAGGGAGGAGGAAGGAAGGAAGGAAGGAAGGAAGGAAGGAAGGAAGGAAGGAAGGAAGGAAGGAAGACAGAGGGAGGGAGAGGAATTGGAGAGGGGGAGCAGGACAGATATGGTGGGGGAAAAGGTGACCTTGCAGAAGTGAGTCAGGTTCCAGGAACCTTTTAGTTGAACATTAGATGAATCTGAACCTATTCGTTTTTCTTTGTGATGCCAAAACAAACATCTGAGACCTGGGAGTCCAAGATCAAGGCAGGAAGGGATTCAGGCTCTGGTTACTCTCTGTCTCCAAGGTGGCTCTTACAGCAGAGTCTGCAGAAAATGAGAGGTATCAGAGGGACTCCTTTAAGCTTCTATGTGAGGGCTCTGACCCCCTGTTCCCAACTTGTCCTCTTCCAAAAGACTCCCTCTTCATTTTATAATACTGGCAATTAAATTCAAGCATATAAATTAGATGAGGAACATAACTAAGCCATCCCATGCCTTAAGCACCCAAGTGGGGTGTCTTCTTGAAAAGTCTTGGAAAAACCTGGAGTTAGAATAAACTGGTCCTTCATAACTCATAATACAGAGCCAGTGTGGTGACCCGCCCCCCCCCCAAGGAGTTACTATTGTGCTATACTAGAAACTTCCTTCTGCCCAACACAACAAATATGCATCCTCTGCTGATTGGTGGCAGCCCATTCAACCTTATCAGATTGACATTTCTTCTGTCGCCAACACTCCTGCTCTGTAATATACAGCTTTTATATTATTCCAACCTTCTTATTGTACATAAATACTCAGTGAGAATATATTGTTTAACTCCTCAAATGGGTAGCCTCAACTCTTGAGTCAAGGAACTGGGGTCGAAAACGCACCTCTAGTGTGCTAAAATGCCAAGGGTGTTCATGGATGATGTGGGAAATAGGAAAATCACAACAAATGCCCACTACAACTTAGTGCATTTTAGAGTCGAGATTAAAGGGGAAATAAAGACCAGGGTGGTGGGAAAATGTGCTAGGAGCCAATAGCCAGGAAGATCATGGGCCTGAGCAATCAGACCAAAGAGAGTCATCAGCCAGGGTCCCCTGTACCAGCTCCCACACTGGACTTGATTGATGAAAAGCTAACTGCTCTCCATTTAGTGTGGAATAATTTCCCCCCTTTGACAGCCATATGGTTAATCTCTATAGATAGATAGATAGATAGATAGATAGATAGATAGATAGATAGATAGAAAGATAGATAGGTAGATAGATAGATAGATAGATAGATAGATAGATAGATAGATAGATAGATAGATAGAAGAACACTTAGGGAATCTCAGGTTTCCATTTGGGCCTAAGAGACTTCATTTCAACTAATATCTCCATTTTTATCTGTCAGCCTTAAGAAAGGAGAAAGATGATCCATTCAAAGGCAGCTGCCATCCAATTAACACTTGACTCTAGGTAATAAATCATATCACAGTCTTCATTGACAACCTGTAGGACATTATCTTTTCAATGGCACTTGGTATGACCTTTAACTCCAAATGGTTTGAAAGATACTTGAGTGCAGCCTTCCAGGGCCCATCACCCCTGCTCAGGACAGAATGCAGCTTATACAGAAGGGGGCCCAGCTCTGTACAGAAAGGGCTTTGCATAAAACACAATTACTGCTGATTAAACGTCATCTCGCATTTCAGGAGTACACATCTATTTTTATCATGCATATTTAAAATCCACTTGAACTGGATTTCCTTCCTCGAGAGTTCATTATTTTTCCCATAGAGAAAAAAAAATCAAATGTTCTATAATGCATTTTGTGTAGAACATGGTCCTAACACCACAGAAAAATTCCGTTAAATGTCAAAAGAATTTAAAGACTTGTTGAAAAAAATCAGAGGCTCAGGATGTTATGAGTCCTTGGATCCTTGGATCCTTGGAAACTTTAATAACCATTGAGTGCAAGAATCTTTCAGAAGTCCCAACTTGGCTGAAGCATACAATATAATCACCAGTTTATTAAAAGAAACCCGTAATTACACATGTAAGCTGAGGGGAGACCAAGATGCTTTTCCTCTGGTGCTGTGTCAGCTTGCCTTCTCAGGCACACAAGCATCTAAGGATACAAGCTTTTATCTTCCTTCCACCCTTTGCTATACTAAATAATCATGGCTGCAGAGCTGTTCAAATAATTTGCATCTTGCTTTATCCTTTGAGTACTGAACAAAAACAAGGTACAGAAATATAAACAGAGACAGAAATTTTAATCTAGAGGCAGATGACTGCAGGGGCCATCAAAGGGAGTTCTGTGTAAGTTAAATGCATAAAAAAGCAGACATACAAGAGAATGCATGTACACCCAAGAGCACAGGTACACATACATTCACAGCTGCACATTGTGTATACACACACACAGGAACACACATGCACATATATAATACATACTCAGGAACACACATGTATGTGTACACATGCATACACAGAAACACACGTACACATGTAGATACACAGGTATAAAAAGGCATACAGAACCACATACATGCAGATGTACACTCATGAATATGTACACATAAGAACACAATGTACACATACACATGTATATAACCACACACATACACAGAAACATGTGTATACATACACATGTACAAATGCATATACAGAAACATACATATATGTGAACATATAGTTATACATGTCCAGATACATACATAAACACACATACAGGTACGCATACCTATGTCTACATGTATACATAACCACACATATATGTGCATATACTCATACTTCTACATGCACACTCATATATAAATATACAGAGGGACACATAGCCTCTCATATACACAGGTATATGTGCACATACAGGTATACACATACATGTGTACACATGCACACAAAACACACTGGAGAACAGAACTCTGAGAAAACATTCGTCCTCTTGCTAAACACCAGATTAGTCCAAAAAGATTTATATCCTTAACAACTATTCATTTTTCCTTATTCTCTGAGCCTCACTAACCGCTGCCTTCCCTGGTCCTGTAAATAATTATAGTCCTAGATGTTTGAAACCCAATGGTGCAGACACTAAAATATAGAGCGCAGACCTATTATGAAACTAGATAATTGATCTCAGCAGTAATGAGGCTGGAGGCTAGGAGGGATTCAATCTGGAGAAAGGAATTCAAACTTTTTATTACCTTTTAAAAATATTTTTTTAATTTTTCAGAAAATTTATATTGATCTAGTTCTCCCCACTTCCCAAGTCCTCCCAGATCCTCCCAAACTCCCTACCCACCCAACTTCACGTTCTTTCTCTCTCTTACAAAAATAAGAAAAACAAACTAAAAATAAACAAAAAGGACATATGCACACACACACACACACATATACACACACACACACATATATACACACACACACATACACACACACATACACACACACATATACACACACACACATATATATACACACACACACATATATACACACACACATACACACACACACACACACACACACACACACATCAATGCATAACCAAAAGTATCATTTAAAAAGGGGGGCATCTATTTTGTGTTAGGCAAATATTTCTGAGCATAGGGTTTGCCCTGCAGTGTGAATGATATTTCTCCTTTGCAGAAAGCTGATTTTTCCCTTCTCCTAGCAGGTATACATTGTGAATAGCTTATTGGGTAGGGCTGGGGCTTTGTGCCCACCTTCCCTTCCCCTTATTGGGACTTTTTTTTTTTTTCTGTTTTGGACCTAGACAGGTTCTGCGCATGCTGTCACAGTCTGTGTGAGCTCATTTGCATCCCTCCTGTTGGGTCGAGAAGATCTTTAGAGTCCTTTATACTGCTGGCTCATATCCTTCTGTCTCCTATTCTGCATTACTCCCTGAGCCCTGAAAGGAAGGGCTTGATGAAGTCATCCCATTCAGGGCTGAGCACTCTGAAGTCTCTCACTGTCTTCATGTTTTCCAGCTGTGGGTCTCTGAGTTACTTCCCATCTACTGCAAGAAGCAGATTCTCCTATGAGGGAGGATGCGGGATTATGGCATACCCACTGGGTATCATAGACATGCAGTCTCTGGTAAAGAGGGTTCTGCTGGTCAGCATGGCGTAACAAAGGCATGGAAGCTGACTAGGAGGAGTGGCTGAGGGGAACAGCAAAGAACTGGAAGAACACTGAGTGTGTACCACAAGTGAAGGCCCAACGGGGTGAAGGTAGGCTGTTGGAGGGGCTTGAGACCTGTGGGAGGGGCTTGAAGCTTGTGGGAGGGGCTAATTTTGAGCTTCTTTGAAAAGATCTTACTAAGACATACAAAAAAGACACATAAGCCCAAATCTAATGCCCAAGCCTATTCTTTACTGAATGGAATGAACTTGGCACTCCTTTCTACCAGGCCCCTACTCTATGGGTACTAGGAACAGAGGAAGGAACATAAATATCCATACAATGCCAGCGCTCATAATATGTTGTCACAAACTAAACCCTAAACATACCCAAAGAATAATCCATAAGTTGAATTCATATTACACGTTATATACATCAGTTCAATCTATTATATTCAATATCAATCAGCGTTTACTGCTTTATAAAGGCAACAAATCAGATTTTGAGTGAGAAAACAGTGTCAAAATTTGTTAGACAAAATTGGAGAAAGAAAATCAGGAAAGATACAAGAAGTTAAATTAAGCATTTGAGGAGCAAAAAATCCCTGAGCTTCATGCAAAATATTCCTCCAGTTGTGTTGACTTTGATTTTTCAAAACCTACTTTAAAAAGAGTTCTTACATGTTTCAACCTCCCTTTTAGCCCACCACCCACCAGAGGTAGTAAGAAATAAAGGTTAATAGAAAATAGGAGCGTGGTCCTGTTTAGGAATAGTTCTTTGGGGCTATTCAGTCTTTGTTGTCAGCAGTTCAGTCCTCTAGCAAAACCCAACACGAATCAGCAGCAGTCTAATGCATCCATGGTGCAAACACCACTCATGAACCAGCAATGACAGATCAATCCAGAGGAAACTGCTAGGCTGGCCAATTGGCCCAAGTCAATGGAAGCAGCAAGAAGCCTCCAGAATATCACGAGAAGTTCTTCGGTGAGTTGCTCTCTATGAAGTCATGACACGTGAAGATCAGCAACTCAATGTAAGGTGATCCAATACAAGAGCATCATCAGCAAAGATTAGCAAGGCAGAGCAAGGTGAGCCAATTCCAGAGCCTCTTCCCACTGTCTGTGAGGTCATAGTTATACTCTTTCTATACATTGTTTATCCTTTCATGTGTCTGCTTCAGCAAAATATCCTCTCACCTGTGTCTGCTTCAGCAAAACATTCTTTCACATGTCTTCTTTAGCATAATATCATTTCACTCATGTCTGCTCCATCAAAACATCCTTTCACCTGTCTGCCCCACCAAAACGTCATATGACATAACTGAGTTTCCAACGAAACCAGAAATTTCCACGTCAACTTGAATACTTTACAAAAAATGCAAGAAAAGTGAGAAAAACATAAAACCTAACTTGAAGCCATTGGCTGACTGGCGATCACATATCTACCCATGGTTTTATAATTAGCAGTTGTCTTATCAGATAATAAGGTGGAGATCAGTAGTTATAATTTAGAAAATATGGCTTTCACCACGAGAAGGGATAGGACCAGAGCCATCTCCCTCCACTTGGCAGAGAAGCTATTGACAGTGATTGACTGCTGAGAGAGGATCATTCTCCTTCAGGGACATCTCAGCTAGCAGATAGCCCAAGTCTGCAGTGGGTTGGCCTGATACAGCTTGTATTCTAATGCTAACACTGGTTCCTCAAGACCTGGTTGCCCAGAGATGAGAGAGTCTGCAGGTAAACACAAGTAACGCTGTGTGACCTTATCCCCAAGTTATTTCTGAATGATGAGTAAAGATGCTGACAGGCAGTATCCAGGCAGAGGAGACATAGGCGGCTTGGAGAGATCAGGGGGAGAACCATCAGGGAGAGAGAGAAGAAATTAGGTGAGTCATGAAAATGTGGCCCTTAGGGCTGGCCAATTGGAGTAAAGAACAGGCCAGATGAAACATAGTAAGTAATAACTAAGGGTTATTGATAGGAAGTAAATTCTAATATCACAGAGGGTAGACATCTGCCCAGCTCTTGTGCTGTTTAAAGTTTATTGTAAATATAAAGGTTGTGTGTGTTTTATCCGGGAACTAAATGGTCAAAGGCAGGGTAGTAACCCTGCATTGGGATTAAATAAAATCTACAGCACAAGCCTCAGAGGAAGTCCCCACACCTATGCATATATGAGCAGCGCCTATTGGAATCAGGAGGTTCTCAATAACAAAAAACAATGGAGGACATGAAGATGAGGAAGATACCCAAGGAGGTAATGATGGATAGAGATGATTGAAACATGTTGTGTTAAATGTATAAAATTTTCAGATCATAAAAAAAAATATATTTTTTAAAAGAAAACATGGCCTCAGAGATAGGACTCTGACTACACCTGGCTGTTAGATAGGAGGAACAAAACTGTTCTTCATGAGACAGGCCTGAGAATTACATAAGTCATGTGAAGCCCTCTGGATAATGCTCTTTGCCTGAAGACCATTGAACAGGTGTTAGTTCCTTATTTTCCAACAGTGAGCTCTCTCAGTGTCTAGTGTTAAAGCCTCAGAAAGCTCCAGAGCCAAATGATGTTGGATGCATTTTATATTTAAGATTTACATCGCCCTAATAAAAGGGAAAACAATCTTTAATTTAAGATTTCATTTTGTTTTATCTCATAGGAGTGAGATACAGTGACCCTTAGCTGCGTGAATCACAAGGGAATGTGTGTGTCTCTTGGACCCAGAACCACCTTCGTGACTGAATGGTATTAAGCACATATTGTACTTGGCTAGTGTGAATGTTCACAGATGTAGCTCCTCACATGCCATGTGTAACTCTCTCATTTTAATTTTGCTGGTTTTTGAGACACTTCACTCTTCCATTTTCTCTTCGGGTCTCACTTGTGCCATACAACACAGACATTCAATAAAGAGCCATAGTGAGACATTCCTAGATGATGAGCAAGAGGAAATAGTAGAGCTTTTTGTATCTTCCAATGATCTTCTGATGTGTTCTGGTGACGCTGTGAGACCCACACAGATGCCTCACTTCATCAAGAGCTAGGCAACTCGTCACTACTTCAGTTGGCAGTCCCTGCTCCAGTAACAGTCTGACTCCTTGCCTCTGTTGTGTCTTGTAAAAGCAAGAACATTAAATAGTAACAGTGATGTCCCTAAGCTAAGGTCACCCCCCAGCCCCTGCCCCGAGTGGGCGAGTTCTACTGTGCACACCTGTGGACCAAGGTTCACAGCACAATCATGCCCCTCCCCCTCTTCAGAATGGAGCAGGTGGCTCTTCTGCAGCCATGCAGGACTTTAATGAGACATGTGATGTCCAAGTTTATGCTCTTGAACTCAGATGTTCAACCTCTCCCAAAAATAGGATGTCCTGCCTTGAGAACAGAGAGCTGCTTGCCTCTGTAAACAACACATTTCTACCAGCGTAATGAGTTAGAAGCTGGGACACTGGCAGTGAGTCTTCAGAATAGGAAAGAATAATTTATAGGCAGGAACAAAAGGAGAGTGAATTTCCTTTCCATGCTGGTTTTCTCAGACCTCATGACATATGCAGAGTTTTACATGAACTATGAGACTCCAGAACATGGAACTGCAAGCCATTCCATCAAAGCACATTCAGTCCAATTGAACAAAGATCCAAGGGAGACATCCATGAGCATTAGTGAGATATTCTATTCAATGTAGTCAGTACATTGGGATATTTCCTGATTACGTATTTTGGAGTCTTATAATATAGGCATCCACACTACTGAACTCTATTTAATTTACTTTCTACCCAACTCCCAATTAAAATGTTGCCATGAGGCTAGTATCACCCACATTGACTTTCAAATTAGCTCGTTCACAGATATCTCCTCCTTCGTTTATACATGCAGGTAGTATATGTCTTCAGAAAGGTAGCATATCCTTCTCTAGGATCTTTGTTTTCCCAGATCTTACTTACCTTGTCGACCCAATTTTGCTTGCAGATTGACTTAGTAGAAGATGCACTGAGCTACATTAATCCACCTCTTCATCAGTCCCACATCTATCATCCATCTTCCTACCTTTCCAGCCCATCAATATTAGTTGAGTGCTGAGCTCCAGAGTAGTGTCTGAGCTTGTGAGTGGGACCAGAGGGGAATGAGGAAGACAAACCCAAACCCTGTAAAATGGCGAGCAGGTGTTTCTGTAAGAACGTCCCCATTTCGTGGGTTCCGTGCATTGCTTTCTTGCAGCGTAGGAATCAGCGGAGTTTGGTTGTGAGGAATGTCCGCTGGAGAGTCACAGCATCACAAAGCAGCCATACCCCACTCGTGAAAACCTGGGCAGGCTTGCTTGTCCTTGGGAGTATGTCAATAGCTTCTGGCCACTACAACAAATGCCCAAGATAATCAAAGCACAAAACCAAAATGGTTCTCTTGGCTCACCATTTTGGAGATTTTGGTCTATAGTCTGCTGCTCCCACGAGTGATGAGTACGTGGCAGAGCAGAACTCCTCACTTCCTGCAATAAAAGGAAGAGGCTGAAACTCAGAACTCAGTATGAGGACACATTTCCAGTGACCTCACCGATCTCCACTAAGATGCCCCTTAAAGCATCAGTCAAGAAGTAAGCCTTTAACATATAGTTCTTTGGGGGATGTCTAGAACCATGCTACAGAAAGATTTTTAGCTATAAGTCGGGTAACAATAGTACCTTCTTAGGGTTTGTGAGAGGAAAAATGAAAATGTATAAGTACCGCCCATAGTGTCAAACAAGTATGTGCCCAGGAACCATAAGTTCCTGTGATTTTATTGAGACTTTCTCAGCTGAGGATTTGATTTGTTTTGAGCCTATCTTGGGATGACAAGCTGCCAACCTCTATTCAAACCCACTGTTCATAGTACTCCTATGCCACAGCACTGCTTAAAAATAGATGTTAATTCCCCCCAGGAATGAACTAAGTCGGTGCACCTGTGCCTTCCCATCTCACGAGGTAAACCCTGTCAGCTCCCTGACAAGACGCTCGTCAAACACGTTTGGTCCCTATCCTTGTACTGTAAGACAAAAAGAATCCAGGAACCACTTCCCCAGGGAAAAGAATCTTGCTCATTAGACAATGGCTATGGATTCGCTTTTGCTATAAACTCATTCTATTAGTTCCAAGAAATCAATTGCAATAAAAAAAGTCTCCTAAGGATGAGAAGAGAGGCTAGATGGTGTCAGAGTTCTGTGCAATATGAAGTCTTTTTGAGAGACAGCAGGAGTGAGACCCATTACCTCATCCCAGGCACATTCCAACCCCACCCTGGGTTCAGACACTGGGCTCTTTCTTCTAAAATTAGAATGTCCTTGGTCTTTCTGGGCATTCTATGCTCTGTGCTATTTCTCTATGTCCTGTGAATTGTGGGTGTGTTTTTCTTAATTTACAGAGACCACTTAAAAATCTCATCCAGTAATGGTTTTGTCAGGCTCTGCCTAATGATGAGTGGTGTTGGGGACTGTTTCAAAGACATCCCTGCGGTTCATTAGGAGTTGAGGATGTCAGACTGTCAAACTACATTGCGTGCACCCCACGACTGAACTGAGTCTTTCCCAGTCCTCCTCCCAGAGAAACAGCCTCAAACCTGTGAATCCCATGCAATAGAGAGTAAACAAATCGGCAGGGGGGTGGGGGATTTGGAGGGTCACAGCACCAGTGGGTTCCTCCTGGTGGGAACTAGTCAGAATTGGGAGGGATTTGGTCAAGGATGCTCCTCATGCTGAATAAGAAACACAGCCAAAGAAGCTGCCTGTAGCTTGTCATGGGTTTGGGGAGCTCACCTCTGACATCAAGGAAATATTTATATGTGTATATGATTGATTGATATATATATGTATATATGTGTGTGTATATATATATATATATATACCACTCACATTGCCAATTGCCAGTTTGCAGGGTTAACTTCATAACAGATGGCATCCTTATTTACCTTTGGGTTCCCTAGACAACATCTGGTATCAGTCATTTTGTGCTGATTCATAGCCCCCTGGATGGGCAGCATTAGTCACATCAGCCCATGCCAGAGCTCCTTATCTGCATCTTGTTGTTTAAGCATCAACTGTCTCTCAAGGTCCCCTGCTTCCTTCAAATGCCATCTCCATTTTCCGTCTCTCCCACACAGGAGATGACCTCTTTCTCCCACCACAGCCTCCAAATGCAAATCTGTCCTCCAAGCCACTGATTAACCTTCTTGGGGGAAGACGAACACAAACAATTTCTGACAGTCACAGCAGCTTTTAGCAGAAGATGGTCAGATACAGTGGGGCAGTGGGAAACCTTCTGCAGCTGAACACAAAAGCCCCCTGTGTTCAATATTTTATTTGATATGCAAACATTCTTTACATTTCAAGTCAAACATTAGTACCTTTATTTATTTCTATGTTTGTTTGTTTGTGTGTGTGTGTGGTAGAGGTGGGTAAGGGTTGCACATGCCACAGCTTGCATGCGGCGGTTAGACGACAACTTGCAGAAGTCAGCTCTCTCCTTTGACCATGGAGATCCCAGGGATCAAATTCAACTCCTCAGGCTTCGCAGCAAGCACCTTAACCACTGAGCCATCTTGCTGGCTCTATTTCATTTATTTAAAGCCTTGAAAATATGCTGAACATATAGCTGGGTGTGAGAGCCCTTTTCTGGCTTACATAAAGCGCTGGATGCCTACCTAGGACCAAAGAAAAAGAATATATATATATATATATATATATATATATATATATATATATATATACATACACACACACACACATATATATATATATATATGAATTTTTATAGATATTTGGAAAGAAAATTGGCTGATGACCAATGTAGTTCTGATAAGCGTTAGGTTAGTTCGGGCTCAGCTTCTATGTAGATAGAAAGTGTGAACATCCAGGTAAACAGATACAGAGGAAGCTCTCCTGTACATTGCATGGAAACATTGGTAGGAATTCTCAGTCCTGGAGAAGGTCAACTGGGTAGTTCTACCCCAGGGAGGCTGTCGCCACGACAAGGTTGTGCTGCAAAGATGAAGCTGCTGAGTGCAGTAACCCTCCCTTGTCTGGGGCTGGAGGGTTAGCACGCCTGCCTGGACTGATGGAGTTGCACCTACTACCCACCCTCTTCACCTTGCATATATGACTGTTGTTAGAATTAGCAAATGCCTAGGCCAGTAGAGGGATGCAAGTCAGTAAAGAACATCCCCTTGAACATCAGAGCTAACATCCACTTTCAATGCTCTTCACGTTAACTAAGTGAAGATGAATCAAGGCTCCACTCGATTGTTCCAAATGACAAGGTCTCAGGCTTGGAAGCAGCGTGAGCTTAGGAGCAGCCTAAGGGTCATGGCATCACTAAGGAAGTAGTGCCTACCGGGTTCTCTGTGTGTGTGTGTTTACACACACAAACACACACACACACACACACACACACACACACACACACACACACACACATATATATATATACACACACACACACACACACACATATATATATATATATATATATATATATATATATATATATATATTGCATCCTATTATTTCTAAAAATGAGATAATTCTTCCCTGACTACATAACCTTCTAGAAATCTCTTAGGGGACCATTGCCAGGAAAGCCAAGAGAATGGAGATCCTATCCCTGGAGATAAACTCAGAGCTCTACACCCTCTCCCCAGAAATAGTCAATTCCCAAGAAATATACTAATCTTTTCCTGTACATCTCAGAGAATGCCTAGTCGCCAATAATTCCAGAAGAGTCATACCATTGTAAAGGGATGGGGGATGTTACTACAGAAAATGCTAACAAAATTTCTGCAGTAAAAAAGAAAAAAGAAGAAGAAAAAGGAGTGATGTCCCTGAAGAGAGGTGGGGGGATGGGAATTTTGCCAAAGGGCAAATAAACAAGATCCTGGGATTCTTGTTTGCAGAATATCTTCCCTAACAAGCGGAGGGCAGCATCTTCAGATCACCCTGGTGAATGCTTCCCAGGATGTCGGGCCTGATTAAGGATGTGTGAGGGTTATTGAGTTCTGAATTAGATGCACTTTAATAAAACAGTGGAATGTTCTTATCTGCCTGCACCTGCATTGATTGTGTTCAAAAGGTCTGCCCTTGGATCCAGGTCAACGATTTTACATAAACTTACAGGAGATTCAGACAGCATGTTCGTTTGTCGATTCTGTAGCCGTCTGTTTGTTAGGCTTCAGTACTCTGAGCCTAGAAGACATGGCTGCTGCTGCTGCTGCTGAGGAGTTTATTTTTCCTCTTGTTACATTCCGCTTAATCTTCTGACCACACTTAATTTTCTGAAGACTATATCAATAAGAGAACTGTATTTCAAGTGTTTTTTATCTGAAGAGGCCTTGCATACAAATATGAAATACCCAGTTACATTTACTTTGGAAACGTAGACACAGATCAAAATAACACACGGTGAGCATTTCACAATTAAAATTAAAAGCACAGATTCTGGCAGTGGGCAGATGCTGGCAAAACACCAAGGGAGTCCAATGTGTGTTTTATCTACTTGTTCATAGAGAGGAACTGTGTCTGTAGCCAAGACTGAGCAAAGTAGGGCAGGAAGGAATGGGGTCAGCAGGTCATTTGCAGAGGACTGTGATCAAACAGAAATGTGCTAGTGTTGCCTGACAGGGCTGAGCACCCACCAGTATTCCAGTAGGACCTGAATTGATGGGAATGTGAACAAGAAAAGAGCGTGTATTGGGAGAGTTGAATACAACTATAGCAAATTATATACGTGTACAAAAATCTCACAATAAAACTCATCACAGATAAGTGATGATTAATGGTTAGTTCTCATATCTTATAGACTAGGTTAAGGGACACCATTGTGGTGGTTTGAATATATTTGGCCCATGGGAAGTGGCAGTGTTAGGAGGAAGGGCGTCACTGTGGGGGTGAGCTTCAGCTTGACCCTTCTCCTGGCTGCCTACAGAAGGGAGAGTCTCTTCCTGGCTGCCTTTGGATCATGATGTAGAACTTTAAGCTCCTTCTCCAGTACCCTGTCTACCTGTAATCTGCCATGTTCCTTACCATGATAATAATGGACTGAACCTCTGAAACTGTAAGCTAGCCTCAATTAAATCTTGTCCTTTATTAGAGTTGCCTTGGTCATGGTGTCTCTTCATAGCAATGGAAACCCTATGACACCCAGATACGATAGTTAGTGTCAGTTGTTAGCTTGAGAAAATCTAGAATCACTTGGGAGATGGGCCTCTGGAATTACCTTGATTACATTAATTGAGGTGGAATGACCCACCCACTGTGGGTGGCTCCATTCCCTATCCTAGACCGTGTGAATGGAGAAAGGAAAGTGAACACAGCAGGCTTCATTAATTCCTCTCTATCCTGTGAGTGTGGGTGGGAAATGAGCAACAGGCATTCATTCATTCCTCCCTCTATCCTGTGACTGTGGGTGGGAAGTGAGACAAAAGGGTCTGAGGGAGAGGGTGTTGCTTTTGATAAGTGCATCCACTCTGTTGCTGCTGCTGATACTGCAGAGGGTGCTCTGCTGACATTGGAATCCTGCCTCTTTGGTCTACTGCCATGGACAGGAAGACCTGCAGTGCTGCAGGAATCTTCTAGCCCTTTATCGTAAGAGCGGGACTGCTGAAGCATTCTGCCACATGGCCTGAGAAGCTACTGGGTTCTTGGGCTCACCAGTGTCCAGGCAGGCAGCCGTAGTTGAACTACCCAGCTTCTGCCGTGTAAACCTGGCATTGTATGTTCATTCCATGTGTTCTGCTGCTCCAGAGAAGCGTGATTAACGGAGCGTCTTTACCCACAGAGCTCTCTTGGTTCTTGGATCTGTGGCTTCAGACTGGGAGTTTCACCACTGGCTCTATGGTTCTGAGACCTTTGACCTTGCGATTCATGACACCTTAGATCTGCAGCTTAGAGATGTCCTATTGTAGGGAGCCCCATCACTGTTATGGAGTGAGCTAATTCTCTTCTAAGCTCTCTCCTGTATCTGTCTGTACGTCCTCTCAGCTCTGTTTCTGAAGCACTGACTACCCTCCCTGTACCTGAAGCATACACAGAGCACCTTCCATTTAAAGGGTGAAATGGAGAACTTGAGCAGATGCAAGATCTTCCCACTTCAGGCTCCTCCCACTTCAGGCTCCTCCTCCCACCGCAGGCTTGTCCATCAAAGGTTCCTTAGCAGGTAGAGAGTTCTGAACTCCTGGGAGTCACTCAGCCTTCATGTCCCCTCAGAGAATACATTTAAGAGTTGAAAAGGGATGAGCATGACCAAGCTGCTCAGTCATTTTCAGCCTTAGACCTTCGCTAGGACAAGGGGAATTACCAGAGAGCTGCTCTGCAGGGATGTCAGAGAACAACTGACCTTTGAGTAACAGTCTGTATTGCATAGTCCATGTACTGATTCTCTGGGATCTTAAATGTAAGGAAACAGAAGAAAACAAAATTTATATATGTCACAATTATATAAAATATACACAAGTAATAGCCACTTTCACCATTAACTCCATAAAATATACACAGGTCTACTATGAAAATTTAAAAGCTACCACAGCTTACAAACACAGAATACACTTGAGTTCTGAGTAGAGAGAAACGTTAATGGCAAGAAGTAAAATGTCTCTGAGCTATGCACGCATGACTCGTCAGTGTTGACAATGGCCATTCCATAGCCACCTCTATCACTATTAGGTAGGATCAAGTGACCCAGACATTACAGGACCTACAGCAAGAGTGATGCATAGCTCTGAGGTCAAGCGACCACTCACTCAGGGGTGAATACTTTTAACCTGAAGTAATAATGCAAGCTCTATAGATACCTTTCCTGCTGCTCTGACACGCAAAGTCAGAAATTCATGGCTTATTCTTGCTCATAGTTCAAGAGTAAAGTCCACTATTGAGGGGTGGGGGTGGGGGAGAGCCAAAGTAGCAGGGGCTTGAAATAGCTGGTCACAAGACATCCACAATCAGGAACCAGAGAGGAATGGCTGAATGCTGCTGGAGCTCAGCTTGCTTTCTCTACTCATACAGGCCAGGATTCCAGCCAAGGGATCGTGCTGCCCACAGTGGGCAGGCCATCCCACCTCAGTGCAATCAAGAGTGCCCCTTAGGCAAGCCCTGAGGCCTATCTCCCACAAGGTGATAAACTCTGTCAGGTGAGGTACTAATGCATGTTAATTGGCTGTTTATGGAATGTCAATGGAACGTTCAGCAACAGCCCATTGACTGTCCTTGTGTTTGGAAAACTCAAACTCAAAACCTAGACATGGATTTGTACTGCTAGTACCAGGGTAGCCCTCAGCAAGTTCCAAGGTCCCTATCTTCCAACTTCGTCCCCATCACTCTTGTCCAGTCACTCCCACTCACAATGGGGCTGTGAGGTAACATTCAGAAGGAACAGCACCGAAAAGAATGGATCTGGACCCAAACGGCCATGAATGAAGCTCGAGAAACTCCCTCTCTTTCAGAAGACAGAAATTATAGGGTCCGATGCTGGCAGGGAAGAAAGGTGTATAGGGCTGTAAATAGGTTAGCCCTGATACAGTGGCCACGCATGGCCCATTACTGACATTGTCCTCTTCAGGGATGCTCTGCCCATTAGCCAGGAGAGTTATCAGAATGAACGTGGATAACGAGAGACCAGAGAGTACTCCTCATATCCATTCCTAACCACACTGGAATTACTGCAGGGTCTGTTTGTCCCTTACCCCATGCAGATTCAGAGAGTAAATCTCTTCTTCCTTCCCTCCAGTTGAGGGGGATGGGAAGGGAGGGTGTGGTGACAACTAGGGAACAAGACCAATGAGACAGGACTAGGATAGGGTTAGAAACCCCCTGGTCCTATAAGCCAAGACAAAGGGAGAGGGCACAGAAATGGCTGTACTATGCGTCCAAGCATGTCAACGTCAAAGCTTCTCCTAATAAATCAGGACTGTGAACAGACCGCAACACACTCTGAGACACTAGCGGACACTTGTTGATGTCAAGTACTTCGAGGCCTTCACACTATACCTGCATCAGAGCATCAAAGCTTGAGAAGTGGACACATTTCAATGGAGCCACTTACTCTTTCAATTCAAGTATATTCCTCAATAGATTCTTCAAGTCAAACAAAGGTACAATTAATTGAATCATAGACACTGAAGAGCACAGAAATAGAACCACAGATGAGAGCTCTATTCACGCTCTAATTGCTTCCTGCAAACATAGGCCTCTCCAGACACCACTGCCTTAAACTGTACCTATGCACCCATAACCCTATAAACCAAAAGCAAACAACAGCCACATATGTGGACCAAACACACTTTCAGCCCTATGCAAACATTAGGAATCTAGATCTCCATAGGCCAAATTGCTTACAGTAGCGTTGTCAAAAGGCAGACGACTTGTCCCAATACAAACCATAAAACTAGGAAGTTTAGTATGCAGTTGGGTGAATCATAGAAGACTGTGACCATTCTAAGACTGAGGAGATGGCTCCATGGCTGCAGTACTTGCTACATAAGAATAGCAATCTGCACTTGGGTCTGCAGCATCCATATAAAAGGCTGCTGGTAGCAATACACAGCTGTAACCCGGCACGGGGCAGGGGGACCCTGGGGGCCCCATGACCAGCTAATTCAACAGACATAGTGAGCTTCCAGGTTCAATGAAAGAGTGTCTAAAAACAAAAATCAGCCAGCAAAGCAATGAACAGAGGCAGCTCAATGTTAATGCTGGCCTCTACACATTCTTGCACACATGAGAGAACCTGCACAAATACAGATACACACATACTTACAGGAAAACTGGGATTACATGTGGGCAAGATGTTTCATACCATGCTGCTGTTGGTGCTTAAGGAAATGGCAGGTCACCTGGCATGGTTGTCATGCTCCCACCTCCAGATGGCATAAAGGCCATCTCAGCCTTGATCCACAAAGGAAGGGCCAGGGGCACAATGGATCTCTCCCTACTGTACTTTAGGATTTAATGTTTGAAGCACATGCAAAAGTCTGTGGTCCAGCATTGACTTAGTTCTGCCAGAGCCGGGGACCTGGGAATGGTGGTTTTGTCCTGGATAACTGGGGAACCAGGGCCAGCAGAGCTCCTCAGCAGGGGAACCAGCTGAGTGCATCCCTGGCTCAGCACTATGTGAAGCCAGAAATGTTTTTCAGAAAGCAAGAACAGGAACGAGACTGACTTGTTTGTCTGCAGCCACGATGAGTCCCTTGGCTGTGAATAGTTGCTGTTGGCTATGAATGGCCACTGTTGATAGAGGGGTAGAAGAATTATCAGATTCTTCCAGCATCTAAGTGTTGAGTCCAGGAGTGAGGCATAAAAAGTGTTTGGGGGAACTACTACTGCTGATCCTTGCCAAATTTTATTGGTTCATGGCAAAATGAGGGGGAAAAAAGACAGAAGGAATTTTCTGTAAACTTAAATACAGAAATTAATTATTTGAGAAATTAATTTTCCATCCTGCCTTCCATGTCAAATATGCTTTTCCTTGTGCAATTATAATGCTCTGTAAGATAGAGTAGCTATTTGATTTTGTTTATGATGTCCTTGCTGGCAAAACATGAGATGGGTGACACTGTCAGTCTGCACTTCCTCTCTCAGGCTTTTACCAGCTGGGAAATGGAAAAGCGAAGCCGAGAGAGAGAGAGAGAGAGAGAGAGAGAGAGAGAGAGAGAGAGAGAGAGAGAGAGAGAGAGAGAGAGCAGGAAGGAGCTGCCATGAGGGGTGAGGGGCCTTTACTCTCTTTCATTACAAACTTTTGGCAGAAATGACTGCATTGTCTCAGCAACACCCAAGAGCTCTGGTGAGTGGCTGGCTCTGTGAGGAGGGGGGCGCTGAGCACTGGAGTGTCCTCCTTTGCCTCCTAGGCCTCCATTTATGTTCTAGACCAGAAAAATAGATGGAGGACCTTTCTAACATGGAGCACAAGGTATTAAACAAATGTCACCTGCGTCCCTCAGTAGAATTAAAATCCACAGTGTCCTCATCTTTCTAAACACAAGTCATGCCGAGATGCACCTCTAAGGACAGGAGGCAGGCAATGCGCTCTGCGGATGCATCTGGAGAAGAGTGTGGGTGAGGGGCTGTGATTAGTGTTTCTTGGTTCAAAGTTGCCTCCCGATCGCTTCCTCTCTGGGAGTCTCTTTCCAGCCAGTTTCTCTTAAGTCTTTTATAGCAGCATGTCCATCATCTCCTGGAATTTGCTGTTTCCTTTGTTTTTTGTTCTCTTGACCTACAGCAGTTCATCTCTCTAACCAGGGCCACTTGCTGTAAAGCGTTTCCATCTCCAAACATCTGGCACAGGTTGGACCAGAGACAAGCATGTCTTCTTCAGTTTAACTGTCTGGCGGAACAGACCCCTCCCGCCAGAGTCCTGCGAATGGGTTCGCCTGCACCTCTGTTCTTGCATCGTACAGGTCTGCCTATGACCCCATGCTTCTCTCTTGGCAATCATTTGCTCAGTCACTCAACAGATTTTATTCTCAAAAGCATGTGAAGTAATGGCTGTGTTCTCAACATGTGTAATGCTGTCTCATCCTCAGTGGTTAAATGTCTCTCCCTCACAGGAGAATGCCTTGAAAGAGGTGGTATGGCCATTGCCATTTCCAGTGCTTGGCACAGAGTATATATGTAGACAGTGCTCTGACAAAGAGAAAACAGTGTAATCATGTCCTTTTGAGGACACTCTGTGTCCTGGGCACTAGGGAAGCCAACATATGTATTAATTAATTATGTCATTGAAAACCCCACATTGTCCTACCCCTTATTTATTACCCCTTCTACAAAAAAGAAACTGGGGTTCAGAGAAGTCAAGTGATTTTGCCACGTTCAAGTGGATGATACCTGATAGAGTCAGGATTTGAGCACAGAAGATTGGTTCTAAGTTCTTCTCAGTAGAACATTGCATCATTCAGTCACAATGCTTATTGGATAAGTTAATGAATGGACACACCCCAGGAAGCGGAGATGATCACATGGCTGATAAATGCTTGCTATGTCAGCAAGCACGAAGCCCTGAGTTGGATCTTCACAACTCACACAAAAAAATCGCCAACCTGTTGGCAGGTATAAGGAATCCCAGAGCTGGGGAGACAGGTGGGTCCCTCGGGCTCACTGGCTAGCAAACATAACCAAATAAGAGAGGCCTGAGCCAATGAGAGCCTCTGCCTAAAAAAACAAAAACCGAGGTAGACAGTACCCTAAGGAATTACACACAGGTTCACATTTGCCCTCTGCATGTGCACACATGCACACATATGTACCCCCACTCACACAAACAGACTTATATAATAACACGTGTTAGGATCACAGGAGTGCTAGTATGATGTGCCCTGCAACCTGGTGCCCCTTATATAATAAATTCAAATAGCAGAAGTTCCCCCCATCAGCCTCAAATTCTGAAACCTTGCTAAATATTTCCTTTAACAGTTTATACATATGTCTATCGATTATAGGTGGTCTCACAATGCATTCATTGCAGAGCTGTTTGGGAAACGTTCCATAATGAGCTCTTCCACGGAGCTGAACATATTTCCTATCTCCCGAGTCCTTTTCTAATTCTCTTAACTCAGTCTGGGAAGTTTAACATGTAAATACGTTTACTTCAAGAGTTCACATTTTAGTCAGAAGGGGGGAAAAACAATTAAGCTGAAAATTTAGGATATTGGAAAACATACAGAAGGTTTACAGTATGCTGATTGGAAAAAATTCTAATGAGTAAATAAGAAAGAAAGAAGAAGAGAGGAGGGGGAGGAGGGAGGGAGGGAGAGAGGGAGGGAGGAAGGAAGGAAGGAAGGAAGGAAGGAAGGAAGGAAGGAAGGAAGGAAGGAAGGCAGGAAGAGAGGAAGAAAGGAATAGAGGAAGAAAGGAATAGAGAAAGAAAAAGGAAAAAATGTGCTTTCCCCCTTTCTCGTTCACTGACTATTAGGATACTGGATGTGGGCTGTTCACAGATTAATTTGTCAGTTCAGTGTGCAAGCTCCCCTGAGCTCACTACAGCTTGGACTCAGTCCTTTCACCTAATTCCATTACAGCTCAGAGAGACTGGATAAAAGGGAAGATGAATGATATTTAAAATTAGTATTTCCCTACCCAGGGCTAATCTACAAATCAGATAGTATCAATTTTTTTTTTATCCCAGTCCCAAGTTGATAATTTCAGAGACTCGACCGCCTATAAAACAGAAACCCCCAGTGAGCTAGAGTCACAGCTGTGGCTTGCTCCCACCCCACAAGCAGATTCATTCATTTGGACTTAGATTTCAGCCTAGACAGACTCCCATGGACGGAGAGGGTGGGAGCCTGAGCTTGGCAGCCTCTGAAGACCTTGAAGAATTGGATCTCAATGCCTCGGCACGTCTTTGTGAAGATCCTTTCTTACTGGCCATTTAGTTTTCCTCTCTTGAAAGACATTCTTTAGTAATGTGGGCCACTTAGAATCTTAAACATCCAGCAGGCTGTTACAATGATGCCATTCAGGACTGTGCAGGAGGCAGGCTCTGTGGGATCATACACAGGAACTGGGACGCTTAGGCACGTTCCCAAGGACTCAGCGGCCAGACACGGGACACAGGGCAGTCACTGCTTCCAGACCAGGAGACGACAGGAACATTCTAGGGAGAGAGAGACAACTGAGAATAACCTGTTCTTTGTGGTTTTCCTTTCTATTTGTCAGAAAAAGTCGCACTGATATATATTTAAGAAAATGTATAGAAGATATAAATATGGTTTTATTGGAGGGGGTTACAAAGTATAATACAGAGAGTGGTAATCTAATCTGTTATTTCATTAGCAAAATAAACAAGGAGGGAAGTAAGTATTTTAACAAAGGTCTAAGTTTAACTTCCAGATGTCAGACCCTTGAGGCCTTCACACTCCTATTATCCGAAGGCAATCATATTTTTAAATCTTATATTTTATGGACTTGCCTCAACCAATTTCTCTTGAAATAAAAAAAAATCTAGGGAAAACAAATAGGGGGGGTCTCAATGAAAACAAATTCAAAATGCACTATAACAGCCTACATGTCCTCTCATCAGTGAGCCTACCCAGAAGTTCTCCGTGATATTTAAACTACCCTCAGGGACAATAAAGCAAAGTGTATTGATACTATCTGAAACCGATGTATTGGAGGTCACATCAGTGTCACTATTTAGAGCACGCTGTCTCCAGAGGACACTCTTGTCATGAAACATTACTGAACAAACTAGAAGAGGGGCTAGTAAGCCAGTATTTCAGCCATGGAGAATCACAGAATCAAAGCAAGCTGAAGAACCCTTTTCTCTAGCAACGATGCTCCACCAAAAGCCCGCTCTTATGACTTCAGTGCAATGATGGCCACTGAAAAGCACTGGCAGACACTTTGGAACTTCACTTAAACCTATAACCGTGGCAGCTTACTTGACAAGTGAGCTCTCTTAACAAGGCAAAGAAAACCAGCCTTGGGATTCCTACATTTTCATTCATTCATTCAGAGAAAAGTAGGGGCTCCCTCCTCCCTCAGCAAACATAACACACATGGACACATGCTCAGGCTTGCAGTTCCGGAAAGCTCCTCTCTAGGGCTGAGGCAGGCCAGAGAGATCCTTTCCACGTGTCTGCAGTGTCATCAAGGACAATGTACAGGACTTCAGTGCATCTGAAGTTGCTGCCCCAGACAGAAGTGGCATTCCCTCTGTTACATGACTCTATCAAGGCCAAAGACGTCAGTTTCAGTCTCATGGGAGAATGTGTTCTGTTCATTTGCTGTTGGTCACGGAGCAGAGACTGCGATTAACAGTAAGGACACTAAATGCTGGACAACAATGGTCTCTGGTTCTTCTGCCCTCTGAAAAATGCTCTCACAACCTCAATGCAAATGTTGGCTTCCTACAGGGTAACAACTATCAGCAGCACAGTACACCATGACATAAAAGATGCAGTGTAAGTGCTATCAACAGTCCTAGCCTTTTGTGTGGTATCAAACCCAGCATTGGTATCTCTGGTTCTCAGCTTCTCATCTAACAATGAATGCACAAGATCCCTCAACCATGACACAGTCACAAGAAGGGGGAGGGGGGGTTAAATATTGAATTTGTAGATCTCTCTGTGTGTATGTGTGTTTATATATGTGCAGTTTCACATTCTTGTGGGTGCCTGCATATAGAGGCCAGAGGTCAACTTCAAGCGTCTTTTCTCAGACACTTTGTGCCACCTTGGTTTTCCCCCATAGGATCATCAGTCCTTATGCTTATATGACATACACTCCTTGCCAAGCTTTTAAAGAAACCCTTTTCTCAGAAAGAAAAATGATTATTAACTCGTGAGTCTTAAAATGTGTGTGAGTAGAAATAAGCCTAGGAAAAGACCCAACCTTGTAAGTATAAAGGTCCATCTTACGCTAGTCATTCTGCTCTGGAAAAAGCTATGGTAGAAAGGGGCTGAAGAGATGGCTCAATGGTTAAGTGCATTTACTGCTCTGCTTTTCCAGAGGACCTGAGTTCAAATCCTAGCACCTACATCAAATGGCTCACAAACACCTGGAACTCTAGCTCCAGAGGACCCGACCTCCACAGGTATTTGTACATAGACGCATACACTTGCACACAGACAGACAGACAGGCAGGCAGACACATAGACAGACAGAGTATAGCCTTAGATGTTTCAAAACCTACTTTAATAAGGGTTCCTAAATGCTTCAACCTCCCTTCTAGCCTACCAACCAAAAGTAGGTGAAAAGAAAGGTTAATAGGAAATAGGCATTGTGGATCTGTTGTGAAGTAGTTCTTTGGGTGATTCCAATCTTCATTGTCAGTACATCAAGAATCCATTCCAAAATACTGAACACAAATCAATAGTAGTGGCTCCATCCAGAAGAAACCATAAGGCTCCATAGCACAAGTCCTCAGAAGCAGCAAGAAGGAGCAAAAACACCACAAGAAGTTCTTTGGCACGTTTCTCTCTATGAAGTCACAAGCGAAGATCAGCAAATATCAGAGAAGAGCAGCCAAGTATTGCAAGATGTACCAATGCAAGAGCGCCCTCTCACTCTCTGTAAGATTATATTTATAGTCTTTCTAAACACCATGCACCCTCTCCATCAAAACATCCATATGTCCTCTCACAAGACAGGTTCCAGAGAAACATCACATGGCACTGACTCTCCTAAGAAACTAAAAATGTCCATTTCACAGACAAACAGACAGACAGACAGACAGACAGACACACACACACACATAAAAAGTAAAACAACTAGCTGTTTACAGTCATTTTTTGTTAAGCTTTTTAAAATATGGTGAATGCCCTCTATCACTGAGTAAGTCAGGGCAGGAACACAAGTAGAACCTGAGGAACTTGCTCACTGGCTTATTCCCCATGGTTTGCTCAGCCTTCTTCCTTAGACAACCCAGGACCACCAGTCCAAAGTTAGCAATGCCCACAGTATGTTGGGCTCTCCTATATTGATTATCAATCAAGAATATGCACCAAAGCCAATCTGGTAGGGCATTTTCTCAACTGAGGTTCCCTCTTGTAAAATGACTCTAGCTTTTGTTAAATTGACACAACACTTTGCAGCATGGTGGAGACAGAATAAATGTTGAAATATCAGCTGGTGAAGGTACATGTTTAAAGGCTGGGAAGCAGGCCAGCCATAGATCTGCAGCCCTGCGGGGTGTGCACTTTCAGAATCGTGAAGCAAACAAACTGTCCACACACAGATAACTCCTCAGAGGTAATGAACATGGGCCCAAGGCTTCACACAAGTGGGTGCAGCCTGGCCTGCAGCACACCTATAATTTCTAGATGAACTAATAGCACCGATAGCCAGTGATGGATAGATATCTCCAAGCCACCTGCAGCTGGTCAGGACTGTGCAATTTGTGTAATGTCAGATGTATCCCAGAAGGCACACATTGCAGCAGAGTAAGGTTGGCTGAAGACGGCATTTCTGATAGTTTCCAGTGATTCCAGGAGGATTCTGGAGACTGAGCATGACTGATACCATTGTGAGGTTAGAAGAGGATAAGATTTCCAGTCCTAGCCGGGTGTGGTGGCGCACGCCTTTAATCCCAGCACTCGAGAGGCAGAGGCAGGTGGATTTCTGAGTTTGAGGCCAGCCTGGTCTACAGAGTGAGTTCTAGGACAGCCAGGGCTATACAGAGAAACCCTGTCTTGAAAAAAAACCAAACCAAACAAACAAACAAAAAAAATGATTTCCAGTCCTGAAAAACTGTCATGGCCCTCAGCCCCAGAGGCCAATGATAAGGCTGTTACTTATAGGGTGACAGACACTGGTGGTGTCCCACACGGTCTAAGTGAGGCAGGAAAACTGCTAAAGCAAGCTGGACAGGTTTAAAGAGCTCACCAGAGGAGAAGGGAAGGGTCTGGTGAGACAACACACAAAAGGGATTGAGTCATGGCTACCATGAGAAAATTCTCAGTAAGTCTCCAGTTTGTGTGTCATCCAACGGCTGCCAGTTTGAGGACTGGATTTTAAGATGATGTTAATTGAGGCATGGATTGACTCCTCAGAGGCTCATCATGAGTTTGCATACACTACCCAGGGCCAGACCCTCTTGGAAGACTAACTGAAGAGGTCAGCTCAGGGCATTTGGAAAATTCCACCAGACCACAGCACATAAAGACCACTCCCTTCCTGGAAGAGAGAGGAGGTGGATGGTAGGCACCCCTCCCTTCTGGGATTACATTCCCCAGGCAAACCGCAGAGCAGACAGACTGTTGGCCATCTACAGACAAGGGAAGTCCTTGCCACCTTATTCCCTAAGGACAAATCAGTTTAAAAGTCACACTGTTCTGCCAATCACATTGTGCCTAGTTGCTGTTGCTCTATTCTACCCCTGAAGACTGTATATAAAAACTCGCTAAATGGGCCACCCAGGGTTGCCACCCCTGCACCCTAAAACAATAAACTCCTCTTGCTTTTGCATCGATCTCTGGCTCTGCATTTTTTACTCAGGTGGGGCATTTTTTACAGGGGGAATCCATAGTAGCTAAGGCCCATCAGACTCTTACATAACCACCTAGCCAGGCAGATTGCAGGACCAGAGGAGAGAGAGTAACTTCCAGGAACATCCACCTTCATGTGACAGCAGGATATTCCTCTCTTCCTGAGACCTGTGAACCTTGCATAGCCACTGGTGGACTTGGATTGGAGAAACTGGCCAATCCTCAACATTCTCCCAGCAAAGAGGACAAGGACACCCACCATAAATGATTATACCTTAATGGCAACTTCTTTGGCTGAGCCCAGCTTGAGCCAGTAAAGATATCTACTCATTAGTTCTCTGGTTAGCCAGTGTCTAATCAGAACTTTGAGGGCGATATGAAAGAATAAATTACTAGGAATTCCTAACAGTCCAATTAAAAGACTTCCTAGCAAAAGTGAAAAATATCTGTCTGGGATAAGGCATCACCACTGAGCACACAGCTCTGACATCACTTATTAGCTAAAGACAGCGGTTTTAGACCTCTTAAAATGTAGTAGCATAACCTGGCAGTAGCATAGCCATGCATATTAAACCAGAGACATGCACTCTAGATTAACTATCTATGAAGAAGCCTTGAGAAATGATACCCCTTTTCCCACAGAGACAGAAATGCTAGCAATCAATTGTATGAGGCACATGCTTGCAGAGATATAAGAGATTGTTAGAAGGCTACAGTAAAGGAAAGCTGGCCTGTGAGGGTGTCAGGAAGGGGCGACTCAAGAAACTCCACCTGTGCTGTGTAGGGAATCATAATGGTAACCTGCCTGGTGGCAAAAATGGCCTGATATGCCTAAGGCTAGGACCAGACAAGATGTTTTTTTTTTTTTCCCCTGAGGTCTCTTTCTGTCACTTCTAAGAGTCATCATATCTTCAGCATGTTAGTGACCTGCCTAGATTTTGTTTGTTTACATTTCATTACTGGCAATGGCTTTTATTACTTTTGCACTCATTTGGCCATTTGGTTGGTTTCTGTTTTACTCTGCCTCCTGCTTGAGTGAGAACTATTTGGTGAGAGGCTGACCCCAAGCCAAAATACAATTAGGTAATTGATTATCTAGGAAGGGGTGTGGATTAAATCTGGCTTTTACTCATAACAATCAGCAGAGAAGGGGGATGTTACAACATCAATGGCTTGCTTATTGATATTTAAATTCCTATTTAAATTGGAAATTGTGTTCTCCAAGGATGAAGTTCAGCAAAGAATAGAGACTTCCTTTGACTAAAATAAGAAAGGAAGGAAGTATTACAGCAGAGAGCACTTTCCTTGCTGTGCACTGCAGAGGATTTTCTTAGCAGCAATATGGAGAAGGAATTTTTTAAGCATGCTATCTTGGTCTTCTCTCCTGTTGCTGTGATAAAAGTACCTCAAGGAGGGCCTGGCTTCTGGGTCATAGCCCATCAATGCAGGCAAGTCATGTGGTAAGAACCTGAAGCAGCTAATTACATTACATTCAAAACCAAGAGTAGAGACCAATATATTAATGCTAGTGTTCAGTTCACTTTCTCCTTTTTATTTAGGCCATGAAATAGTGCCACCCATATTCAGGTTGGGTCTTCCTACCTCTCTTAACCCATATGTTCCCCAAGGGTTCATGTATTGGAGTGTTTGGTCACCAGGGAGTGCAACTGTTTGAAAAGATTAGAAGGAATGGGAGGTGTGACCTTATTTGGGTAGGTGTGGCCTTGTTGGAGCAAATGTGTCAATGGATGTGGGCCTTGAGTTTCAAAGGCCCAAACCAGGCTCAGTCTCTGTGTCTCGGTCTGTCTGTCTGTCTGTCTGTCTGTCTGTCTCTCTCTCTCTCTCTCTCTCTCCTTACAGATCAGAATGCAACTCTAAGCTACTACATCCAGGACCACATCTCCCTGCTACCCTGCTTCCTGTCATGATGATAATAGTTTAAGCCTCTGAAACTGTAAGCAAGCCCCCAATTAAATATCTTATAAGAGTTGCTTTGATCATGGTCTCTCTGCAACAATAAAACATGACAAAGAGATTGAAAATGGGATTGACTTCACAGGTAATTCTGCACAGTGTCAAGTTAGCATAACTAACACTGGCAACTACACCCCTTGTCAACTTGACACCCAAACACAACAATTTTAAATCATAAAGCCCTTGTCTCTAGAGAAACATGGCTATCCTATAATATAAAATAAAATAAATCCAATTTTAAAGGTCCCCATATTCATGAATAGTTCCAGTATTTGAAAAGACCAAGGTTTCTTAACTGTAAGCTCCTATAAAATAAAACAGAAACAAAAAATTATTTGCACACTTCTAACACATAATGGCACAGAGTAAATACTCTTATTCCAAAAGAAAAGAATGATCTCACTAAAGCAAAATCAACATGGAAGATAAAAATTCCTTCAGTTCCATGTCTCAAATCTTGGGCTCATGCTGAAATTGTCAAGGCTCCAATGGCTTGGTAAGCCCCACTCTTCAAACTCCTCTACCACACAGTGTACACAGCTTCTCTCCTAAGCTTACTTTGCTCATGCCTGTGGCCCTCCTTAGGGGATAGCCTAGGGCATTGTTACTACTCTTGAGGTTTCCATGCAGCTGAGGTTTTAACTCACAGCTTTACACAATGACTCTCAAGACTCCTCCACAGTGTCCAGTCTCATCTGTGCTCTATGACCCCTAATTTTTTTTAACATTAATGCCTTTAAAACAGTATCATGTGGACAATGCTACCAAGTCCTGCTGTCAGCTTAAGATGTAGCCCAGTCCCTTGAACCACTTCTGAATTTGTTTCTGTGAACTGACCCCAAGAAACCACTTTCATGGAGCACAGTAGCCTGATTCTTCTTAGTGGTGCTAATTTTTTAATAGTCATAGTCTCTTTGTTATCTACACTCTATTTGGTTAAAACTTTAAGCTTGCCCATACACCATCCCTTCATCAGACAAATCAGTCTGCTATCTCTCAGTTCACCTTCAGCCAAGTTCTCAGGGTAGAGGCAGAATGAAGCCAGAATCTGGCCCAAAATACCACATAGGGGATCTGTAGCCCATTTTCTAACAGAGTCCTTGTTTCTCTATGAAATTCTTGCACTGTCCTCTTTTCCCTTAGCATTGTTGTCTTGCAAACTCCTACTGGAATAGCTCCTTAAGCTCTGCTTCCAGCATTAAATGGATTTTCTAGCCTGGAGCTCCAACTCTTCCACATTCCTCCCACAAAAGAGTTTCAAAGGACTAAATGGCATACAGTCAAGTTTATTACATTGATGGTCCTGCTTCTTGGTACCAATTCAGTCTTAACTTCATCTTCTGTTTCTGTGATAAAATACCCTGACCAAAAAATCTTGAGGGAGAGAGTTTCTGGATTAAAATCCATCATTGCAGTCAACTCAAGGTGGCAGGAACTTGTGGCAGTTAGTCATATTACATTCAAAGTGGAATGCAGAGAGCAATGAATCAAAGCATCCTAGTACTCAGCTTGCTCTCCCCTCACTAAGTCCATACACAAGCCCAAATTCAGGGTGGGTTTTCCCACTTCAAGGATCCCAACCAAAAAAATTCTTTATAGGCATGTCCAATGCCCAACCTAACCTTGACATTGAGGTGCCTTCATGGGTGATTCTACATTTTAAGTCAACAGTCAAACTAAACCACCCCACATACCATGCATGTGCAAAAGAGAGCGAAACTGAGGACAGACTGTGTGGCTGCCTCACAGTAAACATTCTTCCATATTAAAAAACAACAACAACAAAAAGGTTTCTATAATGGGAATTTGACTTTGGGAACAAACTGAAGAAATTAAAATTTCCTCCTCAAAATGTTTTGGTTTTATAAAACTAAAGGTATCTGTAAGGCATAATGGGTGCTACCTTCTCAGAGAGCACATGTGACAGATGCAAATCCATGTGGTCTTGAGCTGTCCTCACAGGCCACCTCAGACAGCCAAGCTACAGGGCAACTCCAGTGCTTCATTGTTTTCTATAGTAACCGAGCATCGGCATCTTTATGCCTTCCTCTCCTGCCTTGGTTCTCCTTCTTTTTATCCTACATTATTTCTGTTCCCTTGGATAATATAATCTACCTTCATTAATTTTCTTCAAAGAGTCCTTATCCCTAACGTTTCAGACTTTCAGGCAGCTGATACCTCTTAAAACTATATAATATCATCTACATCAGTGCTGCCCCATTGATTCACTACCTGGAATAGCTCCTTGTCTTCCTGTAGTTCAAGGTGCAGATACCTTTAAAAGGGATGACCTACCTTTCCTTATTATTGGACCTTGATGGCCAATCACAGCCCTGCTCTATCCCTAGGCTCTCAGCCAGGCTCTTTTGGGACTGAAGGTTTGATCAGGCCACTCTTGCGTTTCACCTCCATGTTCTATTTGCAGATGCTGAACTCATGTAAGCAGGCACTGACTGGACCTTCCCTCAACCACAGGCTACATTTCTCATCCAAAATCCAGTATGTGACTCAGAAACTCCAATCCTGCTCTTTATAAAAGACAGAAGCCAAGAACCTAGGATGGAACCACAGTGTTAACTATAAGCAGAAAAATAAGCTGGGAGAAACAGCAGGTAGTTGAACCAGTTACTTCCCCATCGCCATTGACTCTATAAGCCACAGACGAGTCCTGCTTAGTACCCATGTCATGGGGGCGGGCTCCTCTGAACCCTGACACAGGAAGTTTCTCAGCATCATCACCACACTTCTTTCTCCCCACTCTGTCTACTCTCAGGCATTGTGCTAAGTCCAGTTGCTCAAGTCTTTGTGCTCTATTGTGTGTTCTACAACAAGGAATCATTACTCACAATTTACAGAGTGGGAAGCAGGGTCCAGACAGAAGTCATCAGTCCTTCCCATCACCAGTGAGGCAAGAGTGGACTCTGAGGAAAGACTGTTGTCCCTTCTTGGCTCAGTTTAACTCAACCACAAAAACATGCTTCTTCAATAAGTGCTATTTTATCTCTGGCTTTTCCTCCGTCTGCACCACTTACCTGTCTGGTCTCGAAGGAATGTATTCCTACTGATAATCAGCTAACTTCTTGTGCCTCACCTTTGCACAAGCACAAGCACTGCTGCCTTCGAGTGCTAGACTCTTCTGCTGCCCAGCATTCTAAATCAGTCACCAAGTTTGTCCAAGCTTTCCTTTGTACTTTCTTTACATTTATGCCCATATTTTCTTTCCAAACCCCAGTTCTTATTACCTGTGTCAGTCACTTCCACTAGGAATAAATCAACAGATTTTTCTCAAGTGTTGAACCCTCCATTTCTGCTAGAAATTCTAACAGTGATAAGATGGCTTTTCTGTCTCTGCCTCCTGACTAACTGCCGTCACCACAAAGCTGCCATTCATGAGCATGCATGTAGGAGTACATCCTTTCTTCCCATGCCTTGACCTCGAGCTCAGGCAAGGCATCACTACAGATGACACAAGCTGGAAACCATTCGGCATAAAGTCCTCCCCTGGTTGTTTGCATGAGTTCATTCATCCCAGCAAGACACACAAAGACCATAGCGCAATGACGGCCACCATATAAAATATCTTCGAAAACGTAGGCTGGGTAAACCATTCATTCATCGATCTGTGGTGCCTCCTAACATAATAGAACTAATGTTCACACCCTGGGAACTTAGAAGGGATCATGTTTGAGCACAATGAGCCTTGATTCTGGGAGCCCATGAGTACAAGCCTCAAGTCTTAAGTTAAATATAAAGCTGCAAGGCAGACTCACAAAACTCTATGACATAAGCCTCTCATGGGGGAGCAGGCATGATGAGCTTCACAATCTACACTGACCATTTGGCCATATCCCCTCTTCTCCAAGCTCCTTGTTCTGGTTTCCCACAAGACTAATAAACCAGTACACGGAGGATACTTCTTAATCCTATGCTGTCTAAAAATGGCCAAGGACCACAGACAGACAATAAGTCCCTGAAGGTCGGGAGACATCTGCTTGGTTTTCTACAGTTCCTTCCAACTCCTGTTGTTATAGCCAACTGATGATTTAAAAATAAACAGCAGATCTTCAGATTTTTTTCATATAGATTTCATCACATTATTTTGCATTTAAAAATCTCTTAGTGTCCTTTCCAGGGTAGAATTCTTAGCTGCGCCGAGTTTGGATTTGACTCATGTTAGGGATATGTGCGTTTTAATTGGGATTAGTTCTACCAGTATTCATCCAGTATGGGAGTGTGCTTATAATCCAATCTAATCATTTTTAAACAGATTAAATAATGTCCAAATTTCCTAAAATGGCCAAGAAGCCTCTCTGATAGTGACTTTAAAAAAAATCTTATGAGTGTATATCTGTGTATAGATGTGTGGCTATGTCTGAGTGCAGGGCAAGCAGAGGCCCTTTGAGGGCATGAGGTCGCTTGATCAGGAGTTATAGATGGGTCTGAGTTGCCTTATGTGAGTCCTGGGATCCGAGCTCAGGACCTTGGGGAGAGCATTACCTGCTCTTAAGTGCTGAACCTTCTTGGATATATACACTGAATCCAAAGAGATTTCATACAGAGCCCAATTTCCCAGTAAGAACCGGCACTCTCTCATTCTTTTTCAGCACATCACAGAAGCCCACATCAGTTACTTCCTTTGTAGATCACAGGGTTTTTGTAAATGCGTTATTGTATCAAGAGTTACAAGGAGCACCGAAGTACTGTTAGATTCTGAGCCAAAGAAAAGCAGTGAGATGAACAAGAACAACAGCAGCAAACATGGACAGGGGCACACCCACAAGGCCTCCACTGTAGTCAGAGAACTACAGGCAACTTACGTAAGAAAGCAGGGAGCGGGAGAGGTGGGCGTCCTCAGGGAAGAGCACACCAATTGCTTGTCCAGTGCCAGTCTGTCGGCACAGAAAACATACAGAAAACACATACTAGTAACATACAGACCAAGCAGGTTATATTTAGGAATATATGTATATGCATATATGCATGCAATAACAATTAGTAAAAAGATAGGCCTTGGATTTGAGGGAGAGTGGATAGAGGTATAGAGGAAAGTTTGGAGGGAAGAAAGGAAAGGGGAAACTTGTAATTATATGATAACTTATACGATGATCTCAGAGGACATTTCCCTTGGCCAATGCCTCTGCACTGACCAAACCATCCTGTGCTGAGCTGTGAATGGCAATGTTCAGAGTCTGTAAACACTTGGGATCAAGCATAGACCATTGTGTCTTCCTTTAACTAGAACAAAACCTTCTGGGATGCAGTAGCGTGAACCTTGGGCTCGCACAATTCTATTTAACTGATGAAGAGGATGCCACAGATGTTGAGATCAAACGCTGGCACTGTGTTCTTGTTGCCCTGGGGATAGGACCTGTCTCTTCATCTGGTGATCACTTTGAGGGTACTGCAGAGATAGATTTCTCCAAGGACAGCAGTTTGTGCCTTCCAGTGAGGAGGGTCACTGATGTGTACAGGCCAAGAACTGGACCTCAAGATTTGGTTTTGGCTCTAGGTTGGACCAGGCAGAAAGCTACAAAGGATAGTTCACTCTCAAACTTTCTCCAAGACTCAGTCGCTTCAGCTCCTTCAACTCCTGACAGCTTCAATAAAATCCGTTAAATATCTGAAGTCTACAGTAACTTTTCTTCTTCTTCCTTTGAAAACTGAAAAGGCTTTTCTCTGAAAGGAGAAATGTCTAAAATGATCCAAGTGTTTGGAAAGGAGAGTAGACAGCCACACTCCCCTCCGCCATGTCTGGGGCCATACTGGTCCTACGCTCTTCTTTTCTCTTCCAGCTCCTTGTATGCTTTGAAGAACTAAGAGCTTTGCAGAGGGTTTGATTGATTCAAGGCACCAAATGGAGGGTACTCTCTCAGCATAACCATCTGCTAAGCCGGCAGATTCCCCCAGGCAGCTGCTCATAGCAAATGCGACATAACACCTCCAGGCAAATCCTGTGACCTAGATGGCAGTAGACTGGCTGTTCTTGAACCACTCTATACGGTGAAGGTTTTAATTTTGGCAGCCAAAAATATAGCTCCTGGATTGCTTCAATATAAGACCATTTTCCTATTTGTCAAATCAAGGGGTGGCCTTCCTTTGATAAAAACCCACCCCTTCCTTCTGGAAAGAGTATACCATGCCCACAGTGCATGGCAGCCTTCCTTTGCCCTTTGCTGCTGCTCAATACGATCTATCCAAACAGGCATCTACAGAATTTCTTTGATACACACATCTCCACTTACATGATAAAAAAGAAACAAAATGCTCTATATATTTTTCACCCTTCCTGTGTTCATCTTTAAATATTTTGAAAATCCATTCTTAGAACAATGAGCAATTCTTGGCAATGAGCAATGCTGAGCCTCTACTAGGGAAAAGGTATTTTATGGAACCAGTCATCTGGCTAGCGTGCTAATGAATGCCTTCTGCAGGCTTGCTCAGATAGAGCACTGGTTTAGACAGCAGATGCACACAAATGCAGCTCAAAGGTCAGAAAATGGCAAGAAAAGCCTCTGAATAGACACACTCGGATTGCTTATTGCTAAATGTCTCCTTCCCACTCCCCACCCCACCCCACCCCCGCCCCCGCAGCCTCCTCAGCCAGGTGGAGCAAAAAATCTAATGCAAGCAGTTCCAATTGAGAAGCTCGCTAGCCAGGATGTTTTAAAATGTTGCTGAACGATTAAACACAAATCCTTAAATGGAGAGAGCTGGTTTTTATTAAATATCCCAGAGCAGCGCCGTCTTCCCACACTTGTGCCCATGTCTGGCTGCTGGCTGATAAACGTGGTGGCTTTAAGATATGACTTATTAGCATGCCTGTATATTTCTACCTCACGCAGTCACCAAGGGGCGATTGCTATCTCTTAATTGAATTCTGTGCCGGCAACTGTGTCTTTGTGTGCTTGCCATTACAATTTCAAGGACGGTAACTTCATTTCCTATTTATAATAATAATGATAAAAATACAAAGTTGTGTATTTATGAACTCTTGTGTGTTGGTGCGTGCGTGTGTGTGTGTGTGTGTGTGTGTGTGTGTGTAGGGTCACTTGAAGCCACTAAACATTACAGAAAGACACAATTTAATAAGCTATATAGAAACACACAACCCTAACCACTTGCCAATTTTCTGGCTGTAGCTGGCAAACCTACAGTATAGAAGCAGACATTTATTATTTTTTAACTTATTGTACAATAATATAATCCGATATGATGGGCACAATTCTCAATGCAGCACAGCTAAGAATCTGAGAGTTTATAGACCTGTCTTTTCCCTTAGCTTATGAGAGTCAGCCACAGCAACCTAGTCAGTCCTCTACAGATTTCAGAGTCCTAGTGTCCAATTCAGGCTTCATCTGTACTGAAGATCCGGGGAGGAAGATGCCTGCCTCGGGTCACAAGGCATCTTGCAGCTGTGTTGAGCACAGTGAGACTTGGGACTGGGGATGCCACCCAGCCCGGGGTTTATCTACGTCCCTGACCATCAAATTCCTGTGTCCTCTTCTAGAAAAGCAATTATTTCTAAGACTCAAACTACCCCATAAGGAGATGCTAAGTAAAATACATAGGGCTGTGTCAGGTGACTGGTAGGAAACACACCTTGCGCTAAGTAATCCAGACACTTCCCAGATGTTTGCTCCAGCCAATGGCTCAGGCAGTGTCTGGAAGACATGTTTCCTGGTCATCAAAGACAGTGGGCTACCTGCTCAAACATTGCAGAGGTATGGGGGAGGGGGGGTTGGTATGGAAACCCCCACACTCTGACATATGTACCGGGAGACGCTACTTCTGGGTAGACCCTTCCCCTCCAGAAATCCTAATGACAGGGGTAAGGTATATTGTAGCTCTTGTTGCAAAACATGTCACGTGTATTTCCCTGAGTTTGCTACTGCTCTGGGATATGTGAATTAAAACTGAAACATAGGTCTAGTAAAGTGGCTCAGTGGGTAAAGGTGCTTGCTGCCGAGCTGAGGAGCTGAGTTTGATCCCGGGGAACTCCACAGAAAAGGGTGATTCTCTCAAAATATCCTCTTCCCACTATATGTGTGCCCTGACATGTGCACTCATGTATACACATATGCAAACAGATGTAGTAAAACCTGCTTGGCAAACAGAATGCTAGAGGATAAAAATTAATAAAAATAATTAGTGGGACTCACGAACATACTGCTTAAGGAGTCTAATTTGTCTGTGATGTGTCCTGGCTAGCAGTAGCTGCTGCTCCTGTGCCTGGCTCAATCTGGGTCCCACCGCTCCACAGAGGACAGAGCTCTGGGAGTCTGTGCAGAGCTGGGACCACAATAGGCCACGTTCTCCTCCTCCAGGAAAGTGCTTAAGAGAGTATCCTTCACAGAACCTCTGACTTCCTCGGGACACAAAGCAACTGAAAATCCCAAGCCACTGCAGTAGATAATGCTTTAAGGTATTAGGAGAAATGCAACCTGTTTTTTCTCAAGTCAGTCCAAATAGAGGTTACAGTCCACTTCATAGTACATTGGCCTTTTCAAACTAGAAAAACGAGGAAGACGTCCTTCTGACAAAAAAATAAAAACTGAGCATACAGTCAAGTCCACTGAATGCTGGGGTGGGATGGTAAGGAAGATGGGAATATGAAAATAACATTAGACATGAAAAGTGGGTTTGCAAGTAATTAAAAGGAGACGGATTACATCTGAAGTGCCGAAAAGAATGACAGAGCTTATGGAAAGACAGCATCAATGACTTGTTTGTCCTGGAATTTAAAAACTGAACAAGTGACAGGGGCCAGACATTCTCAGCCTGTGAAGTTATAAGCAGAACGACTCGGGGATGAAAAAGCTCGGGCGTGTTGGGGTGTGCCAGTGAGGTGGTTTGTCTGAGGTGTTGAGACAGACAAAGAAAATGAGCCTTGAAAACAGAGTCAGCCACGTGGTGCAGGGTGAGGCCGGGAGGAGGGATCACACCCGCACCTGAGAGTGAATTTACAGCCGTGGTAAGGGTTAAGTCTTCAGAGATGAATCTGGAGTCACACTGGGCTCAACCAAGCCTCCTATGCCTGGCTTCACTTTCCTCCTACAACTAAGGTAATAACCCTGACATAGATGATGCAGAAACAAGTGTGTGTGTGTGTGTGTGTGTGTGTGTGTGTGTGTGTGTGTGTGTGTGTGTGTTGGGAAGGGACATGCTCAAGTGTCTATGATCCCAGACCGGTCACAGTTCCATTTGTTAAAGACACTTAGTCAAGAATAACAATACAGTTGGGATGCTGACCCTTCCTACAGGAATGGGAGAGGGGGACGTGTCTGAGCAAAGGTTGAAGTCACCATTTGAGGCTCAAGCTAAGATGGTACTAGAGGGCTAAGGAGGAGAGACATGTGTGGCGTCTTAGAGAATCCCAGAGCAAGGCAGTCAGCACTGACTCCATACAGTGAGCAGAAGTGAATACAAAACAAGAGATTAACAGGGGAACTCAGAGACAAAAGCTAGGCAATTATGATTATTATGAGGCTACCCTCAAACCTGACTGATGGGCTATCTCTCTACTGGTGAAATGAGCCAATTCAAGCCAGATTAGATTATATTAAATGCAAGTTTATTGGAAAGCTGCTTTCAGGCAAGTTCACTGGCCCCAAAGATGGAGGTCAGGGAAGTCACCATGGGGAGAGAGAGGGGAAGGGGAAGAAAAGAGAGAAAAGGGTGCATGCATAAAGAGAGGAGAGAGAGAGAGAAGAGGGGGAGGAGAGAGGGAGGGAGAAAGAGAGAGAGAGAGAAAGAGAGAGAGAGAGAGAGAGAGAGAGAGAGAGAGAGAGAGAGAGAGAGAGAGAGAGAGAGAGGAGAGAGAGAGAGAATCAGTTTACAGACAATTTGGCTAGACTCTGCCCAACAGCTACCTAGCAAAAGCTTACATCATCATCTGCCACACAGTTTTTGCTCAGAACCTTTCAAAAACATACTCCAGCTTTTTGTAGCTGTGAACATTTAACCAACTAAGCAAGATACAAGGCATCTTTGACTTTTTTCCCTGCCCCCTGCTCCTCCGTCCCTTTCTTTCCACGAATGTGTGATGCCTGTAAGTAGTGCACTCGTCCATACACATATGTGTTGAGGCCAGATGTTGACATCAAGGCATCTTTCTTGATTGCTTCTCCATCATTTGTTTTGAGAGACAGAGTCTCTCACTGAACCTGAAGCTTGCCTGTTCAGCTAGACTGCCTTGCCAGTGAGCCTCTGAGAGCTGCCTGTCTCTGTCCTTCAGTTCTGGCGTTACAGGCCCGTGCTGCCACATTAGCTTTTAACATAGTTTCTGAAAATTCAAACTAACTGTGCATACAGAGTCATCTCCCTATGTCTCCTACCCCATGTGCTCTTTTAAATTTGATTAAAATCAGGATTATAAAAGCAGTTCAACGGGGCTACCCAAATGGAATGACCACTCTTCCACATAGGAATGCACTCCCCTCTTCCATGCCTAGTTGTTACCTGGGGACAGAAAAGGGAAAATTATGGTGAGGGGAAGATCTAGTGAGGGCTCTGTTCTTTGATCAGAAGTCAGACTTTGTCCAGCAAGGAAAGAAACACAAGAAACACTGTTCCTTGCCAATTGTTGCGATGGGAAAATCCTTCAAATAACAGAGTGGAGATCAGAAAGCTCTCAACCAACAAGGCTCTGTCACTGTGGGTATGGTGGCTGTCACCGTAAGTGAGAAGAGGAAACATTGGTGTTCACTGATACAGCACCCACCTCTGTCCTTTTCCTGGTTCAACAGAGTAAGCAGCTACCGTTCTATGCAGAAATCAGTGGATAGCTTTAACATGGCATCCCCGAATACCAAGAGAGAGTTAGCATTAGAGTGGGCCTGGAAATTCTTTGTCAGTTCTCAACTTCACTTTATTCAGGAGCTTGAATACCTTGCAAGTTGACATCTATGTAGATCTTAAATAGCAGTTTTGATGTTGAGGAGTAAAGAACAGGGGAGCATATCCTGGAAAGCCCAAACCACTCCCGAGACCAGGGAAGAAGGCGCCTTTATCATGTTCAAAACAGTAAACCCATAAAGTGCTACAGGACCCAGGGAAGGCAGCGGGAGCTCACAGTGATAGCCATGTAAACCATTAGACAAACAAAATTCCTGTATTTCAAAACCATAAATAAATTCTCTATAAACACAGTCATAGATACACACATACACAATTATACACGTGCAAACACATATACCTATATATACTGTGCATCTTCTATTTTTCTTTTTATTAATTCTTTGAAAGTCTCCGATGTGTTTTAATCATATTCACTGCCACACATCTCCCCTTAACTCATCCTAGATCTGCTCCCATCTTTCTCCTCCCCAGTTTTGTGTTCTCTTTAGTATTTTTCTCTTTTTAAGTTAATAACCCAGTCTGTGCTGTCCATTTACTTCTGGATGAGGGGCCAACCACAGGAGCATGGTCAACCTACCAGTGCCATAACCTCAAATAAAACTGGCATTCTTTCTCTGCGATGCCATCCGCTAACTATCACAGTTCCTCAGTTACAGATCAGAGCTCATGAGCTTCCATTCCATGCTAGAATGCATCCCTGCAACTAGTATGCATTGTGTGCATATGCACACCTGCATTGTGTGCATATGCACACCTATGCATCTATATGAGGTGTTTCTCTTTGTGTCTAAAAGTCTGAACCCCAAGTGGAACCTACAGAGACTATAAAATTACCTCCCACTGTGTCAACAGATTCCTGGGTAGGCCGCCTGAGAAACTGACACCATTAACAAATGACAGTCCCTCACCTTCTTCACTTAAAGAGACATTGCAGCCACTGTCTTTAACAATTGCTTTCCTTTGCTTTATACCTTTAAAGAGCAAAGCTATAGCAACTTCTCCATTAAACAGGAAAGGTTAAGTTCCCAAAAATATAAACGTGGTGAAGATGTTACTATTGTTATTGTTGCACTAACACAAACCAGTTGCAGGAGCGGCTGCTTCCATCAGGAACGGGACCTTCACAGTGAGCTCTCCTAGAGCCCTGGTTCTGAGCCTGTAGGTCCCAACCCCTTTGTGATCAAATGACCTTCCTACAGGGATTACATTTCAGATATCCTGCATAGCAAATATTTACATTATGATTCACAACAGTAGAAAAACTATAATTATGAAGTATCAACAATAATAATTTTAGGGCTGGGGGGTCACCACAACATGAGGAACCGTATTAATAGGTCACAGCCTTAGGAAGGTTGAGAACCACTGCCATAGGGGAGGTCCCAGGCTAGGAATTGGCTGTGGAAGACACTCGTGTGCCGGCTAGGCACATGTGTTTGGTTCTGGATCTGTAACCCCTAGCAAGGCTCGCTTTCTCCTTCGTTGAATTTCTGCCCCCAACGGATTCTTTCTTTCCCTGCAGAGTAATTTTATACTGCTAGTGGTGATGGCAACACTATATTAAAAGTCAGATTTATGTCAACACCCACAGATCAACTATCAGATGTTGCTATTAACATTGACATCAAAATCATTAAGAAGTTTCCATCATGTAAATTAATTATGAGAATTGTATTGGCACGAATACATAATGACATTATTCATGCAAATAATTAAAAAAATATGCCTCCTGAAAACAAATTACAATAATGGAATAAAATGTCATTATTTCAGCTCTCCCATGATCCATTAGACTTGGCTAGGGGCACGCAGGGTTTCCAGATTGTCATCCCAGAGAAAGAGACAGAATGTGGGAAATGCTGTGTGCTCACATGTGGAGATTGGGGACATGCAGGTGGTGGGCAGGGCACGGGGATACCCAGGCATGCTGTTTGTGCCTCTTCCTTCCTGTGCCATCATCTCCACAGTCACTGTTAAAGGGAAGAGGGTTATTTTATTATTGCCAGTCTGAAGTCTCAAGGGACCTCTCACATAAAAATTCTGCAGAAAAAAGAATAATTAACCCTCATCCTCACAGGGGACCTCCAAGTACCCCATGCAGAAAGCAATCACCACCCATCAGTGTTCGGGCAGGGTCTGGCTGGGACCTCACAGATGTCTGCAAACTTCTCCTGAGGAATGAAAGTAAAGATGGCTTTTAGGTTCCTCGGGTGGGGGCAGAGGTCATATTAAACCCTGTCACACAAACCTGGGTAACCATGTCTACCTCAGAACACTTAGCTGAGTGCTAATGGAGGGCTCTGTGACGGGGCAGATGGGGAGCAGGACAGGAAACTGACACGAAGCAGGTCAGTTGAGCCCTCTGCACCTCTGGCTCACAGCTGAACCCTCTCAAAGAGGCTCTGTCTGCAGAGCTGTGGAATCCTAAGTTTACTTGGAACGCAGAGGAAGCTCGGGGATCCGATGTGCAGCTGAACTGGATGGGGACAGAAAATGGATTCGTCGTCACCTGCATTAAAGTCTCAACAGTCAACGGAGCAAAGGGGAGCTGGGTACGCCAGCTAGTGCAGTAGAAAACTGCTCCATGGTGTTTGCTCAGTGAAGCCTCCAAACTTCCATCTCAGCCAGCTCATCAGTGCAGCCTGTGTTCAGTCTGTCTAGCCCCTGCCTTCAGCCTGTGTTCAGACCATGTCTCATAGAAGCTCATTAATCCCTGGTATGTTGTAAGCATTGTGCTCAAGGAAGCTGAAAATTTTTCAAAAAGCATCTCATAAGTATTTCAGTTTATAAATATTATGTTTAAAAAGAAACAAATCTTTTTTATTAAAAAATTCAAATAAATAAATACCTGTCATTAGCTCAATGATAAGAATCCTTGCCTGCCATGTAATAGATCCCAGTTCCATAGTTAGCACTGAAAATGAATTGAGTGCCAACAATCAGTATTACCCATTGAAAATTACTTTGCACATTTTAACCTTCAAATTCCTCATCTATAGGTCCACAACTATCATATAAGCTAACCAGCCTGTCCATAGTTGAAAGAACTATTGGCTATGTCCTTGAATGGAATCATCTCCTGAAACTATGAATGGCTATATTTCCCAAATGTAAAGAAATAAAAGATTGGTCAGACATGTTGATAAATGTTCTGAAGCCAAGCATTCAGGAACTGAGGCAGGAAGATGACACATTTGAAGCCAGCCTACTACTCTACATAGTGAGTTTGAGACCAGCCTGAGCTACAGGTAAGAATCTGTCCAATAGCCAGGTGTGGTGGCACATGCCTTTAATCCCAGCACTCAAGAGACAGAGGCAGGCTGATTTCTGAGTTCGAGGCCAGCCTGGTCTACAAAGTGAGTTCCCTGACAGCCAGGGCTATACAGAGAAACCCTGTCTCAAAAAATAAAAACAAAACAAAACAAAACAAACAAACAAACAAGAAAATCTATCCAAACATGAACAACAACAGAAAAGAAAGATCAAATTGTTTTCACAGCTAAAAAACTTCTTATTTTACCACATTGGGGCAAATGTTTCAGTAAGAAAATTTTGGAACACTGGCAAAACAAGAATGATTCGCTTACTTTACCAAAAATATTTTTCCCAAGAAGTGATCTTCAGTCAAAAAGTAATATCAAAGCTCCCATGAAGAGAATGGATAGTACTTCTATAGTATGAAGATTCCTTTCTACTTAGGGTAAAATTTAAGTAAACCAGCTGTCAGATTATAGAGAAACCCTCTAAACAAAACAGGTATGTGTGTTCATGCCTTTTTCGTGTGTGGTATTCTAGTCAGAGAAAGAAATAAAGAACCCTAAAGGACATAGCATCGTGTCCTGCCCTAGTGGAAGCCATGGAAATAGTAACCCTGATTTCTAGGGGTCAGAGTCTCCTAGAAAAGAAAGCAAAATTCCTTCCATCTGCTTGTCTCCTGTCTGCTTGCCAATGCCAGACTAGGTGATAACTGTGGAAAGAGGCTGGGTTACAACTTCCTGGGCTCTAGAGTGTAGAGACAGGAAACATTGGAGCCCACCACAGTGGAAGATGGATAAAAAAGCAGAAGAAATGGCCCGGCTGTGAGCTGGATCTGCTGGGCTTTGAGTAGAAGGCACCAAGGGGACCACTCTACCTAAGGCTTGGACCAGGGATAGAGTCAACTCAGACACTGATCTGGCTCATGTTTTCACTTCACTGATACAAAAATGAGGTGGAGTTGGGCTTTCTAAAGATCCACGGGAAGACCCAATGCCTAGTTGCTACAGAATCTACTGGGCCTGGAGTCTAGTGACTTTCCGATAATTAGCTGAGCCATTGAGCATCAAACATCAGACCTTCGTTGCTGGCTCTGAGCATGGAGCTCAAACAGAGCCACAACAGATAAGTCTATGTCTGTGTGACCAAGCTATATAGGCCAGTTAACTAACAGTTAACTAATCCTTGGTCATTTTCCTAAAAGTTGGTTGAGTTCTGCCCTGGGTGCCTGGGTCCCTGCTAATTGATATGTCACTCCCAGTGGATGGTCCCTGGATTGTGGTGTCCTGAGAGAAGTAGACTGCCAGACTGCACAGTCCTGATCTCCCAACTCTGCCTCTTATGAACATACCAGCTTTCCCCCAAATCTAGGAATGCATGGTCACACTGGCCCCTGACTGAGTATACTTCAAGATAACCTCTCCTCCCTCCAAGAATACAGCAAACACCGGATAGAGCAAAAGCAGATGCTTTCTTCAGAGCGCCAAATCCCTTTGATAAAAATAATTTTAGAGATAAGCGATAACCAGGTTCCTACTAGCGGAATTAGTAAATATCGCATTTGCTCTGACTTGCTTCTGGATTCTTTCTGCTTGGTAGACTTTTCTTTTTTTATTTTTAATATTTTTTTATTAAGTATTTTCCTCAATTACATTTCCAATGCTATCCCAAAAGTCCCCCATATCCTTCCTCCCACTTCCCTACCCACCCATTCCCATTTTTTGGCCCTGGCGTTCCCCTGTACTGGGGCATATAAAGTTTGCATGTCCAATGGGCCTCTCTTTCCAGTGATGGCCGACTAGGCCATCTTTTGATACATATGCAGCTAGAGTCAAGAGCTCTGGTGTACTGGTCAGTTCATAATGTTGCACCTACCGGGTTGCAGATCTCTTTAGCTCCTTGGATACTTTCTCTAGTTCCTCCATTGGGGGCCCTGTGATCCATCCAATAGCTGACTGTGAGCATCCACTTATGTGTTTGCTAGGCCCCGGACTAGTCTCACAAGAGACAGCTATATCAGGGTCCTTTCAGCAAACACTTGCTAGTGTATGCAATGGTGTCATCGTTTGGAGGCTAATTATGGGATGGATCCGTGGATATGGTAGTCTCTAGATGGTCCATCCTTTTGTCTCAGCTCCAAATTTGTCACTGTAACTCCTTCCATGGGTGATTGTTTCCAATTCTAAGAAGGGGCAAAGTGTCCACACTTTGGTCTTCATTCTTCTTCAGTTTCATGTGTTTTGCAAATTGTATCTTATATCTTGCTATACTAAGTTTCTGGGCTAATATCCACTTATCAGTGAGTACATATCATTTGAGTTCTTTTGTGATTGTGTTACCTCACTCAGGATGATGCCCTCCAGGTCCAACCATTTGCTTGGAATTTCATAAATTCATTCTTTTTAAAAGCTGAGTAGTACTCCATTGGGTAAATGTACCACATTTTTTGTATCCATTCCTCTGTTGAGGGGCATCTGGGTTCTTTCCAGCTTCTGGCTATTATAAATAAGGCTGCTATGAACATAGTGGAGCATGAGTCCTTCTTACCGGTTGGGATAACTTCTGGATATATGCCCAGGAGAGGTATTGCTGGATCCTCCGGTAGTACTATGTCCAATTTTCTGAGGAACCACCAGACTGATTTCCAGAGTGGTTGTACAAGCTTGCAATCCCACCAACAATGGAGGAGTGTTCCTCTTTCTCCACATACTTGCCAGCATCTACTGTTACCTGAATTTTTGATCTTAGCCATTCTGATTGGTGTGAGATGAAATCTCAGGGTTGTTTTGATTTGCATTTCCCTGATGATTAAGGATGTTGAACATTTTTCAGGTGCTTCTTAGCCATTTAGTATTCCTCAGGTGAGAATTCTTTGTTTAGCTCTGAGCCCCATTTTTAATGGGGTTATTTGATTTTCTGGAGTCCACCCTCTTGTGTTCTTATATATATTGGATATTAGTCCCCTATCTGATTTAAGATAGGTAAAGATCCTTTCCCAATCTGTTGGTGGCCTTTTTGTCTTATTGACGGTGTCTTTTGCCTTGCAGAAGCTTTGCAGTTTCATGAGGTCCCATTTGTCAATCCTCGATCTTACAGCACAAGCCATTGCTGTTCTATTCAGGAACTTTTCCCCTGTGCCCATATCTTCGAGGCTTTTCCCCACTTTCTCCTCTATAAGTTTCAGTGTCTCTGGTTTTATGTGGAGCTCCTTGATCCACTTAGATTTGACCTTAGTACAAGGAGATAGGAATGGATCGATTCACATTTTTCTACATAACAACCAGTTGTGCCAGCACCATTTGTTGAAAATGCTGTCTTTCTTCCACTGGATGGTTTTAGCTCCTTTGTTAAAGATCAAGTGACCATAGGTGTGTGGGTTCATTTCTGGGTCTTCAATTCTATTCCATTGGTCTACTTGTCTGTCAGTTTTTATCACAATTGCTCTGTAGTAAAGCTTTAGGTCAGGCATGGTAATTCCACCAGAGGTTCTTTTATCCTTGAGAAGAATTTTTGCTATCCTAGGTTTTTTGTTATTCCAGATGAATTTGCAGATTGCTCTTTCTAATTCGTTGAAGAATTGAATTGGAATTTTGATGGGGATTGCATTGAATCTGTAGATTGCTTTTGGCAAGATAGCCATTTTTACAATGTTGATCCTGCCAATCCATGAGCATGGGAGATCTTTCCATCTTCTGAGATCTTCTTTAATTTCTTTCTTCAGAGACTTGAAGTTTTTATCATACAGATCTTTCACTTTTTAGTTAAATTCACGCCAAGATATTTTATATTATTTGTGACAATTGAGAAGGGTGTTGTTTCCCTAATTTATTTCTCAGCCTGTTTTTTCTTTGTGTAGAGAAAGGCCATTGACTTGTTTGAGTTAATTTTATATCCAGCTACTTCACTGAAGCTGTTTATCAGGTTTAGGAGTTCTCTGGTGGAATTTTTAGGGTCACTTATATATACTATCATATCATCTACAAAAAGTGATATTTTGACTTCATCTTTTCCAATTTGTATCCCTTTGATCTTCTTTTGTTGTCGAATTGCTCTGGCTAGGACTTCAAGTACAATGTTGAATAGGTATGGGGAGAGTTGACAGCCTTGTCTAGTCCCTGATTTTAGTGGGATTGCTTCAAGCTTCTCACCATTTACTTTGATGTTGGCTACTGGTTTGCTGTAGATTGCTTTTATCATGCTTAGGTATGGGCCTTGAATTCCTGATCTTTCCAAGACTTTTATCATGAATGGGTGTTGGATCTTGTCGAATGCTTTTTCCGCATTTAAAGAGATAATCATGTGGTTTTTGTCTTTGAGTTTGTTTATATAATGGATTACGTTGATGGATTTCCGTATATTAAACCATCCCTGCATCCCTGGAATAAAACCTATTTGGTCAGGATGGATGATTGCTTTAATGTGTTCTTGGATTCGGTTAGCGAGAATTTTATTGAGGATTTTTGCATCAATATTCATAAGGGAAATTGGTCTGAAGTTCTCTATCTTTGTTGGATCTTTCTGTGGTTTAGGTATCAGAGTAATTGTGGCTTCATAGAATGAGTTGGATAGAGTTCCCCCTACTTCTATTTTGTGGAATAGTTTGTGCAGAACTGGAATTAGATCTTCTTTGAAGGTCTGGTAGAACTCTGTACTAAACCCATCTAGTCCTGGGCTTTTTTTGGCTGGGAGACTATTAATGACTGCTTCTATTTCTTTAGGGGATATGGGACTGTTTAGATCGTTAACTTGATCCTGATTTAACTTTGGTACCTGGTATCTGTCTAGAAATTTGTCCATTTCATCCAGGTTTTCCAGTTTTGTTGAGTATAGCCTTTTGTAGAAGGATCTGATGATGTTTTGGATTTCTTCAGGATCTGTTGTTATGTCTCCCTTTTCATTTCAGATTTTGTTAATTAGGATGTTGTCCCTGTGCCCTCTAGTGAGTCTAGCTAAGGGTTTATCTATCTTGTTGATTTTCTCAAAGAACCAACTCCTCGTTTGGTTAATTCTTTGAATAGTTCTTCTTGTTTCCACTTGGTTGATTTCACCCCTGAGTTTGATTATTTCCTGTCATCTACTCCTCTTCCTTTTTTTCTAGAGCTTTTAGATGAGTTGTCGAGCTGCTAGTGTGTGCTCTCTCCAGTTTCTTTTTGGAGGCACTCAGAGCTATGAGTTTCCCTCTTAGAAATGCTTTCATTGTGTCCCATAGGTTTGGGTATGTTGTGGCTTCATTTTCATTAAACTCTAAAAAGTCTTTAATTTCTTTCTATATTCTTTCCTTGACCAAGGTATCATTGAGAAGAGTGTTGTTCAGTTTCCACGTGAATGTTGGCTTTCCATTATTTATGTTGTTATTGAAGATCAGCCTTAGTCCATGGTGGTCTGATAGGATACATGGGACAATTTCAATATTTTTGTATCTGTTGAGGCCTGTTTTGTGACCAATTATATGGTCAATTTTGGAGAAAGTATCATGAGGTGCTGAGAAGAAGGTATATCCTTTTGTTTTAGGATAAAATGTTCCGTAGATATCTGTTAAGCCCATTTGTTTCATAACTTTTGTTAGTTTCACTGTGTCCCTGTTTAGTTTCTGTTTCCACGATCTGTCCATTGATGAAAGTGGTGTGTTGAAGTCTCCCACTATTATTGTGTGAGGTGCAATGTGTGCTTTGAGCTTTACTAAAGTGTCTTTAATGAATGTGGCTGCCCTTGCATTTGGGGCATAGATATTCAGAATTGAGAGTTCCTCTTGGAGGATTTTACCTTTGATGAGTATGAAGTGTCCCTCCTTGTCTTTTTTGATAACTTTGGGTTGGAAGTCCATTTTATTCGATATTAGAATGGCACCTCCAGCTTTTTCCTTCAGACCATTTGCTTGGAAAATTGTTTTCCAGCCTTTCACTCTGAGGTAGTGTCTGTCTTTTTCCCTGAGATGGGTTTTCTGTAAGCAGCAAAATGTTGGGTCCAGTTTGTGTAGAGCCAGTCTGTTAGTCTATGTCTTTTTATTGGGGAATTGAGTCCATTGATATTAAGAGATATTAAGGAAAAGTAATTGTTGCTTCCTTTTATTTTTGTTGTTAGAGTTGGAATTCTGTTCTTGTGGCTGTCTTCTTTTTGGTTTGTTGAGGGATTACTTTCTTGCTTTTTCTAGGGCGTGATTTCCTTCCTTGTATTGGTTTTTTTCAGTTATTATCCTATGAAGGGCTGGATTCGTGGAAAGATAATGTGTGAATTTGGTTTTGTCCTGGAATACTTTGGTTTCTCCATCTATGGTAATTGAGAGTTTGGCCGGGTATAGTAGCCTGGGCTGGCATTTGTGTTCTCTTAGTGTGTGTATAACATCTGTCCAGGCTCTTCTGGCTTTCATAGTCTCTGGTGAAAAGTCTGGTGTAATTCTGATAGGCCTGCCTTTTTATGTTACTTGACCTTTCTCCCTTACTGCTTTTAATATTCTATCTTCATTTAGTGCATTTGTTGTTCTGATTATTATGTGTCGGGAGGAATTTCTTTTCTGGTCCAGTCTATTTGTAGTTCTGTAGGCTTCTTGTATGATCATGGGCATGTCTTTCTTTAGGTTTGGGAAGTTTTCTTCTATAATTTTGTTGAAGATATTTGCTGGCCCTTTAAGTTGAAAATCTTCCGTCTCATCAACTCCTATTATCCGTAGGTTTGGTCTTCTCATTGTGTCCTGTATTTCCTGGATGTTTTGAGTTAGCATCCTTTTGCGTTTTGTATTTTCTTTGATTCTTGTGCCGATGTTCTCTATGGAATCTTCTGCACCTGAGATTCTCTCTTCCATCTCTTGTATTCTGTTGCTGATGCTCGCATCTATGGTTCCAGATTTCTTTCCTAGGGTTTCTATCTCCAGCGTTGCCTCACTTTGGGTTTTCTTTATTGTGTCTACTTCCCTTTTTAGGTCTAGTATGGTTTTGTTCATTTCCATCACCTGTTTGGATGTGTTTTCCTGTTTTTCTTTAAGGACTTCTACCTGTTTGGTTGTTTTTTCCTGTTTTTCTTTAAGGACTTGTAACTCTTTAGCAGTGTTCTCCTGTATTTCTTTAAGTGAGTTATTAAAGTCCTTCTTGATGTCCTCTACCATCATCATGAGATATGCTTTTAAGTCCGGGTCTAGCTTTTTGGTTGTGTTGGGGTGCCCAGGACTAGGTGGGGTGGGAGTGCTGGGTTCTGATGATGGTGAGTGGTCTTGATTTCTGTTAATAGGATTCTTACATTTGCCTTTCGCCATCTGGTTATCTCTGGTGCTAGTTGTTATAGTTGTCTCTGGTTAGAGCTTGTTCCTCAGGTGATTATGTTAGCCTCTATCAGCAGACATGGGAGACTAGCTCTATCCTTAGTTTCAGTGGTCAGAGTACTCTCTGCAGGCAAGCTCTCCTCTTGCAGGGAAGGTGCCCAGATATCTGGTGTTCGAACCTGCCTCCTGGCAGAAGTTGTGTTCCACTCACCAGAGGTCCTAAGATCCTATGGAGGATCCTGTGAGGACCTTGGGGGTGTCCAGAAACTCAACGCACAAGGAACCCCAGTGCTGGAGTGGAGCAGAAGGGACTTGTGCCCCTGATCAGGCTGGGTTATCTGCTTCCTTAATTAATGAAGTCTCAGGTCCCACACGATTGGATTGGTTCGGACGTTGTGTTCCACTCACCAGAGTTCTTAGGATCCCGTGGGGGATCCTGTGTGGATACTTGCGGGTGTCCGGAGTCTCCCCGGGCCAGGAACCCCGGTGCTGCAGTGAACTGGAAGGGACTTGAGCCCCTGATCAGGCCGGGTTATCTGCTTCCTTGATTAATGCAGTCTCAGGTCCCACGCGATTGGATTGGTGCAGACGTTGTGTTCCACTCACCAGAGGTCTTAAGATCCAGTGGGGGATCCTGTGTGGGTCCTTGCAGGTGTCCAGTGACTCAGGGGGCCAGGAACCCGGGTGCTGCCTTGGTAGACTTTTCTAAAAGATGTTAGTAAAATCAGCAGAGTTTCCCTTTCAAACTAAGAAAAGCAGGATGGTGATAGCAGACCCTCCATCCTGTTCCCCAATTGGTCCTTGATCTATCAGTAAAGAAGCCATGGGCCAATTGCTGGGCAGAGAAATAGGCAGGACTTCTGGGTCCCTACAGGCAAGAGACAGATGCAGGAGAGAGAGAAAGGGAAAACGACATGCTTTGAAGAGAGAAAGGCCAAGTAGTTACATGAGATCTCGGGAGAAATGGCTACAGGTCAGCAGATGGAGATGTTTAGCTGAGACTAGATGTAACTGAGCAACTAAAGTTGAGGACAGGTAGAGAAGTGTGGAGCTAAGAGTATTGATAAGGGCACAATTCTCCAGGTAGGAGATAAGTAGCGCCTAGCAATTGTGCCAAAAACTCAAGTTGAAATTGAACAATTGTGTGTCTGTGTCATTTATCTGTGGATTCAAGGGAGTCTGGGTAGGAGCTGGTAGCACTGCCATTCTCAGAGCTTAGGTTGGGTAGTAAAAGCTACATGCAACAACTCTCCTGTACAAAATACCCAGTCTTTGAAAGGAGTCTAGTTAGAGTTAATTCAATGATGGATCTAAGGTCTGAGCTCAGTTATCACAGCATGATCATCTTGCCTGTTGTGCGGCCATTGTTCACTCTACTACTGCTTGAGGATTTTTATACTGAAGGAAGAAGCCTCATTCCAAATCTGCTGGGTGCAGCCTCCCTCAAAGACCCCACTCGTACCTAACCAGTCTCATTGCTTCTTGTCTCATCTTTGGCTTTTCTGTTTGGCCAACCTGGATTACTTTCTCCAGATACATCTGGTGCCAAGGCTTTGCCCAAGTCATTTTCCATCAACCAAGATCTCCCCTTTGCCCCTCTCCTCAAATTCTATAAATCCTTCTCCTCCATAAAGACCCTCTAAATCACCCTCCTCCACAAAGCCCCTCTTGGTGGATAATGTTCATTGTTGAGTTGGCTGAATTTAGAGTCACCTAGGAGATACATTGTCTGTAAAGTCATTTTCAGAGCCATTTAACTAAGTAGGAAACCCACCCAATAGCTAGAACCCATTTAAGTTGTATTGATGGCGTTCTGCAAAAAACCTGAGAGGCAATATATTCTAGTTAAGCCCCTACCAGGCAATAGCTACATGTCTCAATGACAAAACAGCTAGTGTGTTCAGATATTAAAGCTTGAATTATTTTACTGGTCTTGTGAATGGCTGACTTAGGGACTATAATCTCTGCTCCAAGCCGTGGACTGCAGGCAAGCAGAAATTAAGTTGTTTTTTCAAACCATTGATGTATACTGAGGGTTGGGGTTATGGACTCAATGGAAAGGAGAAAATAGGAAGGGGAAGCTGAACATTCCTCTTCCTTTGTATCCTGACCACAGACACAACCTGACAGCTGAAATACCCTCATCTGTGATGTATGGCAACCTCTCAATCCATGAGTCGAAATGAATGTTCCTTTGGTTGACTTTGGCAGGCTTTTGTGTCCCAGAGGAACTAAGTATCAATAATATATACCTTCGATGCAGCTTGGATCCTGAATGTCCCCAAAGGCCCATGTGTGGAAGGCTAGATGCCAAAGTGATGCTGTTGGGAGGTGATGGAACTAGGGCCCCCTTTTAACCTCTTTGGGTAATGGCACCCCAAACCCTGCCCACAACACATACATACCCCTCATGTTTCTACCATGTGCTCATCACAGGCCTAAAAATAAGCAGGCTAAGCAACCATAGGCTTGAAACTTCCAGAACTCTGATCCAATATAAGCTGTCCCTTCTTATAATTTGCTTCTCATTAACTTTGTCACAGAGACAGGAAGTGACAAACATACCTCCTGATCTGTAGTAGACAGACAGCAATGTCCACTTCACACAGGCCCCTAAGCTGTTTCAAGGTAGGAGGAACCAAGCCAAGTTCTTGATGGTGGAAGTCAATCTCAATAGTGGTTGCTCTGGCTCACCTAGTAATCGATAAAACTCTGCCCTCTCAGGACCACATTTCCTATTTATTCTCTTGTCTATTTCCTGGAGTTTTCCTGCTGGGACATGTGACTCAGTTGTCTAGCATTGCTCCCAGGCTTCTCTGCAACTCAGCTTTCATCTTTCCAGAATGCTGTGTTCCCCCAAGGAGCAGGATCCTGTCTGAGTTTCTTAGCTCCTCATACACAAACCCAAGTGGGCGCTCCAAGAATATCTATTAAGTTGTTTAGAGGGAGAAAAAGAGATGGAATAAATAAATAATTTTAGAGACACAGATCTTGCACATTTTACAGGAAAAAAACACTACCAGGTAAATAAGGCATATCCCTTGTTGTAGAAAGAGAAGGCGCATAAACAGCACCACAAGAAGAGAGCGGTGTTATTTATTTTCATGTAGCATCTTTTATTCAAAGCATCGGCCAGAATTTGCTGAGAGAGTTAGCTGCACAAAGGGCATATGGCTCAATGAGGTGCTGGAGTCACATTTTATAATGGAGGGGAAGCTCTCCCGAGATGTCTTCTTACCAGGCTGAGACCCAGCAAATGAACAGTAGATAAGAAAGCACCGGTGCGAGAAATTCACAGTATAAAACAAGCTGCGGAGTGTAGCCAGACAACATGATCAGCGCAACAACGAGGGGAACTCCTGTAACTCCATCCCAGCATGAAGCTACAGTGACAGGAGGATCTAAGCTGTGCCTGAGTGAAGCTAGCTCAGTCAGCCAGGGCTCCCCATATAAACACCTCATCTCTGGGATGCCAGGGAACGAGAACCACTTTAAGCAGTGTTGGTATTGCTGTATAAGAAATCAAGGGAGAGTTTATTCTGGGATAACATCTACACATCACCCATAGAAGATACATCGAGCTACTTTTGTTGGCCTTATGAAAGGCTGAGCTGGGAACTCTACTCTCATTTCCCACCACTGAAATCAGTCATTAGCAATTATCTTTCTAGTCATCTGTGCCCTCTTCTCCTGGAAATGTTAGTCAGCTAAGCCAGCCGAAGCGAGGAGGTTGGAGAAACAAGGGCCTCTTCGGAATATCTGTTTGCAGCAGGGTGAGATTTATGCATGAGATGCAAATGACTGTGTTATTTACACATCTGAGGAAAAACAAATCTTGAATGTAAATGTTTAGAGGGCATATTATTTTTAAATACAAATGTAGCAAAAAATTATTAAAGCGTTTAGAACTCCCAGCCTGTTCAAGAGATTTCCAAATGAGTGTTTAAAAAGGAATTATATCGAAATTATAGAAACTACAACAAATAAACAAAAGGGATTATTTTTGTTTGTTTGTTTCCTTGTTTGCTTTTAAACCTTAAAAGTCAGGTGGGTTCTACAATTATATATCCTTCAGGAAAAAAAATAGTTAAATTTCAGTTGATCATAGAATTGGCCCATTTCCTACAAAACAAAAACAAAACAAAAAAAACAACAAACAAACAAACAAAAAACCTTGCTCAAAAAGGAAGAGAATAAACTGTCCCTTGATTATATATAACAATACCAACACTGCTTGAAGTGGTTCTCATTTCCTGGCATCCCAGGGATGAGGCATTCTTATGGGGTGCCCTGGCTGGCTGAGCTAATCAAGCAGCAAACTTGACACATTCATCTACCTGTTTATCAAGCCCCCCATGGTTTCTATCGGAGTCCAGGGGAGTGGAACATCTTGCTATTTAGATAGCTTGATCCAAGAGTATATTTTTAAGGGTCATTTCTATAGTTCATTATTAGATAGTTTGATCTGATTTAAAAAAACAAAAAAACAGGGAAAAAATGAAACATCATGAACAAAAGGACAATCTACTGACGTCATTTGCTCAATCATTCTTCCATCCATCAGTCTCAGGAATTATGCTGAAGACCCAACTGCCAGGGATCAGCCGCAAACAGTAAATTCAGTTTCTCGTGGACTCTACATCTGCCTCTGTCCCCAGTGCTTGCATAGCCCGTCTCATTCTCTTTCATGAGAATCCTAGTTATGGCTGTTTTCAGGTGAGGAAACCCAGGCTTCAGAAGGTAGGAAATTTTCCCAGCATGCACTGCTGGACAGTGATAGAGCCTGGAGTTGGTTCAAACCTGACTCCCTGCTGAGAATATCATCTGCTAATATCTAAAGGCTTAACATCTAATTTCAAATGCTGCCTTGGTGCCAGGGAAAGAACATGGCCTGCTAGATTTCAACAAACTCCTCATGATGAAAGAGTGGCCAGACACTATGGCTCGGATGTTGTACATTAAGTATTAACATCCCTAGTCTGAAAATCTGGAGCCCATAATGCCTCCAAACCTGACACTTTTTGAACATCCTACTGCAACTGTAAACACTCCACCCCGACTTCCTGTGACAGGTCACTGTCCAAGCGCAGACTTTTTAGAACACCACAGAATTTCATGGTTGGGTTTCTGCCCTGTCACCAAGATGCATGGTTTAATTTGTTTTGCGCTAACCATTGAGAGCACCAGTGCCTTTTGTGTGCTCGTCTTCAATCATCTTCTGTAATAGAGCCTCTGCTCACATTTTGGCTCAGTTTTAAATTGGGTTGTTTTCTCATCATTGAGTGTGGAGCATCCTTAATATATTCTAGGTATGAATCTTTAATCAGATACGAGCCTTACAAGAAATTTCCCTCCTGTGTGCAGCTTATCTCCTCTCTCTTCTAACAGTATCTTCTGAAGGTAAATCATGGGGCTTGTGTCATTTGTTTCCATCTCTCATGGGTCTCTACCCCTTGTTGCTTCATGTTAGGTATTTTGAAAACTACTATTACTTACATATTGCTCCTGGTATTGCTACTTGTTTGAATGAGAGGCCAAAGCCAGTCCTCATTACCCTATCTGGTAGTCATACTCTGAACTACACGTTAGAAGATGTAATACTGACCTTACAAAAAGGCACATTGCATACATGTACTGCTAAAATTTCACAGAATTTTACAATCATAATTCTTTTCCTCTCAAAAGACACATGAAGGACAGTATCATTATGTAGGAATCAGAAAAAAGAGTTGGAGTTAAAAACTGTTTTATCGTGTTACACCAAAAACAAACAAACAAAACAAACAAAAAATAATAAATATTCTTTCTGAGCAGAAGGCCCTCAGTCTGGAAAGAGTGGGAACCCTCGGCTTGCTGGAACTGACTGGTTATCAAGACTCAAGGATTCCAAACACAACTGGGCTGTACTTAACTGATAGCTTCTAATTGGCTCATGCTTCTGTTACATTTTTCTTCTTACTTTCATCATTCAACAGATATGGAATGAGAAGGATGCCATGGAGTGAAAGGTCTGAAGGCTTACAAGATATAGAAGCTTGATGCTTGCAAAGGCTCGGTAGATTTTCATCTTGCATTATTAGCATTTTATGTAAATATGGGTATCATGGTGTATGTAGCTTTGGTGATTTAGCACCACCACAGCCAATTACCAGAGAGCTCAAAACAACAGGAAGTCTCCTCCCCTGGTACATGAAGCCTGATACCTAAAGACCTGAGCATGGCCACGTCCTTCTAGGACCTCTGACAGAGGATCCACTTTCTTGCTTGGCCTGCAAGTTCTGGGTGTGCCCCGTTACCCTTGGTGCCCTTTGCTTTCAAAGCGTCCCTATGCTTGCTGCTTCTCTCTTCCTATTTACAGACATGCCCTTTCTCTATGAGGATGCCAGGAGTTGGATTCAGGGACCACCTTGACTCTAGGAGGATCTTGCCTTGAGATTCTTGACTTACATAGCTTCTTAGAGAACCTATTTCCAAATGAGTTCCCATTCATAGGTCCTTACAGTTAAGACTTCAATCTACCTATCTGGGGCACATACTACAACCCACTACAGTTTCTTCTATAAGAAGTCATGTATTATGTGTTTCTAAGCTCCAGCCTTGATGGTGCATAATGAGATCACATCCAAGTCACTGGGTAAAGATCACTCCAGGGCTTCATTGTCAAAGTGTGCCATGGCTTCACCCATTTGAATACTGACTGGTCCTTGCATTGAGTCTGATGTTGGTAGGTATGGATGATACTGTGGCCTCAGTCACATTCACGTACAGTCTTACAGTCTGGATTTCTGAAGACACATTGCTTTGTTTGAGAGACAGGAGCATGCTGCATGCTAACAAAAGTTGGGCTGTGTGATGGCTCATGGGTAATTGTGTTTGCTGCAGTCATGAGGGCCTGAATTCATATCTTCCAATACCAATGTAAAAGCAGAACATGGTGACATACGCACGTAACTCCAGAGCCAGAAAAAGAAAGGTAGAGACAAGAGGCTTGCTGGGACTTGCTGACCAGCCATCCTAGCCCTCTCAAATGGCAAGCTTCATGGCCAGGGAGAGACCTATTTCTATGTCCTCTGCACGTGGACACATATACTCATTATAAACACACACACACACATACCACGCAAATGTATTCTCACACAAACATGTATTATCTGAAATTACTAGATATGTTTTGAAGAATAAAACATACCCTTTGCCACTGAAAGCCAGTGGCAGTACAGACTTCCTTTGTTCCAGATGGCTTTTCTGACTTCTACGGTGCCGGGTGGAATAAGAGCTGTTCATCCCTGGCCTGTGGTGAAGCTCTGGCAGCTTTGCAAAGTCTTGTGGACAATGAGGGTTTGGCTGACCTGTGTCATAGGTGTTCTTTGCATAGCTTCGCTTGGCTGGCCTACATACCATCCACTTGTAAATGTCCCTTTCCTGTTTGTAAAATTAGACCCTTACCCTCCCTTTGAATTTAACCTCTGAGTTCCCTGGTGCAACACTGTTTCTCTCTGTTTTCCATCTGTTAGTTGACTACATTTACTGTCAGCTTTCCGAAAGGTATCCTGGTTTTGAAATAGTCAAGCAGGCTTATCACTTCTTTTGTGGCTTCTGAATTCACTGCCATGCTTGCAAAAACCCCAAACCATACGATTCCGACCGTAACTTCTCTCCTGTCCTGTTACACCCCCGACTTTTACCCTACCAACCCATTTAGTTATGTGCACATCCTGTGGGATAGAGACCAACCTGATTTTACCCTAGAGCAGCAGTCAGGGTTTTAGAGCCTTTTCTAGAATAGGATATCACTTTTCACTGAGTTTAAGCTCTGCTTTGTCAAGCTCCCACAATACACTGGGCTCTCCTGTCAGATTTCAGTATGCTTCTGGCGACCTAGTCGCCTGTAGCCCAGAGCCATAGTGATTGGATTTCAGTGGCTTTAGAGTATGTATCTGTGCTGTGTCTGGCTTGCACCTCTCAGCTCATTCCTTGTCATTCTTCAAAAATCATTCTTCCAAGAGTGGGAAAGCTTTTTTTCATTGACTTTCAAAATTATGCTTGTGAATTTGGGGCAGGCAGCACTTTAATAACATTTAACTTTATACAAAAGATAATTTTTCTGTTTTGTGACAATATTATTTCATTTCTTTAAGTGTCTGTTATCTTTCCTGACAGCCCAGTTGGTCTTGTGATTAACTGACTTTATGGATGCTTTATGTTGACTGCCTTTACTGTGTAACAGAATGCTTGCTCTTCTTATTTTAATTTCTAGCTAGTTACTACTAGCTACAGAAAGATATTGATTGGGACGTGTGTCACAGTTAATTACTTTACCAAATTTATTAATTGCAATAACTTTTTAAATTGGACTATTTTGAATCTTACAGATTTATACTCAAATCAACAGCCAAAAAGAATAATTTTGTCTCTTCTTTACCAGCCTTTTAATTATTATTTCCTTTTCTTATCCTCTGAAATATCAGATAATTGTGACAGTAATTACCTTTGTCTTGTTCATAATTTTAGTGGGAATGAATTTAGCCTTTTACCATTTACAATATCTTCTGGGTTTGCTGGTTTGTAATAATTGTCTCTTACAAATTTAAATTATTTCTTCCTAATTCTGATTTGCTTAAATGTGTTATTTTTAAGAACTCCTAAACTTTTATCAAATGTCCTTTTAAAATGTGTTAGTGTGGCGTATTTTCCTCTTTAAATAGGTTGGTATGGCGAATTTTTGTTGACACGTGTCTAAAATTTGCTGCTTAAAAAAATATGTGATTTGAAGTACATGCAGTGGGATATTAGTTGTTGCTTTTAGGTCAGAATTTCTGTACTTGTTAGTGTAGCCAGGATGGTTCCTGGGTTTGCTTTCTGGCAGCCTGAATCATCTTCCACAGGAGAACTTCTGGACTGCTTACCTCTGTGGCAGCCTCTTCTGGGGTCCTAATTCCCTCCCACCACTGGGCAGTTAGTTAGTGGATGTGCCCTTTGCCCTCTAATTCCAAGTCTACCACGAAGCCCAGCCGCTGTGGGCATCAGCAGCTCTGTGTTGGCATACAAACAAGGCCTCTTTGTGCTCAGATGATGTCATGGGTATGAACGTGACAAGAAAACAAGTGTCTCAGAATCCTACCATTGCAATGTTCTCAAGAGAAAGAGAACAGACCCAGATTCCTCACGGGGGCAAGGCCACTGCACGAAATGTGACTTTGAAGGCTTTGGAAAGAGCTGGGAACCAGGACAATGACACTGTGGGGTGAACACTTGCTTTGTAAAGGAAAAGGAATCCAAGCCCTGTCCTCAACAGCTGACACCATGGGAACTTGAAGGGGTTTGTTCCCTCTCCACATCCTTCAGCACATCTACAGCCCCACTGCCCACCTGCTAGGAAGCAAGCTAAAATACACAGAATACCCAAGATAGGGACTTTGGCTTGCCTCCTCAGCCTCCCCTCTGGTCAGCATTGGCCCTTGGGCAAGACTGCTTGGATAACATTGCAGTGCAGTACGAGCATGCAAGCCTGACCTTTGAGAATGTACTTTCAACCCCTATGTCTGGAACCTGAAGGCAAACACTGCCCACCTTCCCAGCCGATGGGTTTCTGGACTGTGAGAGGCTCAGAAAGCTCGCACACTGGACTATGCTTGGTGAAGCCTCCATAGTAAACCGAAGACAGCATGGGACAGGCCAAGAGAGTTAGATCTAGGTAAGGCCCACACCCCTCTGGCATTTCTAGAACTCGATGTGAGTATACTGCCAGCTGCTTTCCCTGCAGCAAGAGAATATGAGCATTCATAATCTTCTGGACTTCAGCCCATACCTGAAGCACCCGGAACACAGGCCTCTGTGCAGCATCTTCTGGACCCTGAAAAATAATATAAGAAGCCGAGACCCTAGGAAGCCAGTGACTAGTCTCAAGTCAGACCCACAGAAATGGGCAGAGAACACTGAGGACAAATCCTGTGCATGGATGGTGTCTAAAGCACTGGGGAGGTATCCTGTGTGTTAGAACTCTGTGTTCGCTGAATTCCAAGTCATCTGACACAAATGGGCAGTGAAAGAGACACCCTTCCTACACAAAGTACACAGACGCTTGCTGCTTGAACACATAATTTATTTTGCTTTAGTAAATAGTATCTATTTTTTTATTACTATAGCAATGCATGTTTGGGTGAATACAAATTAAATAATTTTTTTGGAAAATAGTTGAAAATTCCTCATTATCCCACAGCTCATAGTACTGCCATGATCGCTCTGTGGGCACCTCTGGTTGGTGTTTCTCACTCCACATAAACTCAGCTGTCTGTTCAGGAGCTAACATAACACACACACACACACACATGCACATACATATATGCATACATACACACTATACATATATACACACACATGCACATATACACATGCACACAAAGGAACACACACAGACACACATATACATACATGTACACACATACATACACACATGACCCCACAAACACTCACAGAAACATGCACACACATACACACATGTACACACACACACATGCACACCTGTGTGCACTCACACACACACACTCACCACATTTTCTTCTTACTCCTTCAATCATAGTCCCAAACTAATTTTCATGTCAGACCTTTTTTTTCCTGTGTGATCATTTCTAACCAAAATTTATGGTATTTTAACTCATTCTACAGTTTTTCTATTCCAACCTTAAGTTTAGTTTCTCATTTCACACACACACACACACACACACACACACACACACACACACACACGTACACATGTGCATACTGATTATTTTTTTGCAAATGCATTTGGCAGATTTGTTTGTTCTCAGTATTATTGGTAGTTACTAACTATTGGAGAACAAAATAGACCCCACATGCAGATAACGTTGAAAAGAAGAAGCCATGATCCCACTGTGGATCCCTGTACCACTAGCTTATCTATAAGGGCTACTTTCCCAGAAGTGTGGTGGGTGGCATCGTGATTCCATGTCCTCTGTTTTGTTTCTTTGACCCTTCCTATGGCCACACAGCACTAAGTTCATCCATGGTTTGTGCCTCCTTTGCATCTCTATCCTTGTGTTTTCAGACCAGACATAAAGTATTAAATTGCCCCATTTTCAGGAAAATGGATAGAACTGGCCACCAACCTGTTAGGTGAAACCAGACAGACACAGAAAGATAAACAGCACACCTTCTCCCCCATATGTGGAATCCAGACTTAAAGTAAAACTCACGGGAACAAGAGGAACCATCTGAGAAGGAAAGACCTCTCAGGAGGAGGGGAGGGAGGGAAGAGAAGACATGGCCATGGAGAAGTAACTGAGGTAAGTTGTATTCGTGAGGAGCGGTGCATCTCAGTGACTCCCATGTTCACACAGTTGAGAGTGCTGATGTTAATGTGGAAAGCCATCACTTAAACACACACAGTGTGGTGCCCCACAGTAGACCTGATAGACAGCGTGGATCCCGAGGACACAGAAGCACTGCCCCAAGGATATCCAGGATTATGACACATATCTCATCAAATGCCATAGAAGCTAATACCACTTAAAGGAGAAATTGATGCTCCTTTCCATTTAGCTGCTATTAAAACCATGGGAAGGACAACATTGGTGCTATTTTATATTTCCAGAGATTTCCAGAGATTTTGACCACCTATGTTTGAATAGACATATACGTTATTGTTTTAAAAGAAAATGAGTTCATATGCTATAATGTGCACTTTTCTGGTCATTATTTTGGCAATATTTGCCCCTGTTGATAGATACAGACATAATTAATTAAGAAGTCCCTGTGTTGTTAATGTTAACAGTTACCACATAGTGATAACCACCTGCTTATAAATTTGAGTTGGACAGAGGATGTTGAGGCATGGCCGTCTCCTGTTCTTCATAAATAGTTAATACTGAAGAGAGTCTGTATGAGCACTTAGTCAGATGTCTGGTTGAATTAAGTGTGAATCCACTGTGTCCTGGGCTTTCTTTTGTGGGGAGCCTTTATTCCTGCTCCTATCTCATTGCTCATTATTGATCTATGTAGGGATTCACATCTTCTTGGTTTTATTTTGATAACTCTTATGTTTCTAGAAATGTACCCATCTCCACTAGTCTTCCAATTCGCTGGACTATGAGTTTTCCACTTATCTCCTCGCCACCCTCTGGATTCCACTAGCGGCTTCTGCCATGCTACCATTTCCATCTCTAATTGTATTAAACTGGGTCTTTTCTCTCTTTTGGTTAGTTTGGCTGAGTGTCTGTCAGTCTTGATTATTCTCCCAGAGAAGCGCCTCTTTGTTCCGCCAGGCCTTTGTACTGAGCTTTTAGCTTCCGTTTCATTAACTTCAGCTTTGATCGTTATTATTTATTTCCCTTCCCTCCGTCTGAGATTGGCCAGATCACCACAGTAAGCAAAGCAAACCACTGCCTGCAAACAAGCCTGCCATTTTCTCTGCTATGTGGAATGTGGAGAAGAACCTGAGAGTACAGAGACCCAGAGTGTGGAGGGGAGAGGGAGAAAGAAGGAGGGAAATTAGAATGGCAGTGGAGGGTGACTGTAATCAATAGACATCATATGCATACCTTAATGAAATCCATTACTTTGCTCATTAATATATGCTAATAAAAATAAGCGTGTTAGAATATGCACACATTTTCATTTATAATGTTCCTTGATTATAATAATGTTATTTAAAATTAAACAACTTGTAACAGTGAATCAAAAAAAAAAAAAAGAATGTAGACAGGACGTATCCTAAAAGTACAACAAGATACATGACTGCTAATGACCCCCATAGACCAAAAACAACTCAAGTGCTGGGGTATGATACAGCTCAATGGTAGAGTGCCCGCCTGCCTGGTGTGTACCAGGACAGAGGTGTCCCACTGTCCACAATACAAAGAAAAGCAACAGGCTTAAAGAAACAGAGTTCTGAAGAAAAGAAAGAAAGAAAGAAAGAAAGAAAGAAAGAAAGAAAGAAAGAAAGAAAGAAAGAAAGAAAGAAAGAGAGTTCTGCCCATTTGAAGACCCTCTGGTCCTTCCTTCCCCATAAGCTGTCACTTTTCAGGGGTGACACTGCATTTCTGCTCACACGTCGGGGTTTCACTCTGACTGCTTCTGACTCTATGAACTCACCCAGTGATCTGCATTATAGAATATGGATTCCTCTACTTGGTTTCCCTTGCCAGATTTTATGATCCTGAAATCGATCTGTGGTGGCTTGTAGCTACAATTTGCACACTTTTATTGCAGTATGGATTCTAACGCCCAGACAAGTCTTTTGAGATATCAATGATTATTTATTTCACGTAAGTTTGAAGGAGAGGAATTGACTTGTTGAGGGCCAGACCACAAAGCAGGGAAGGGGATTTCCAGCTGCTCTACAAAAAGGACACACTTATTCTTCCATTAATCTGCATCAATGTAGCTAAACCTCGTGCGTGGCCTCCAGCCTGTGTGGACTTCACCAATTAACCTGTGCTGATCTGAGAAACTATAAAACACATGGTTGTCTAAGCCTCTCAAACATATACTTTGTGAAGAATGTCCGCAAATATGCAAAACATAAGAGCAGTATTTATCATGAACACCTTCGTTGAATTCTAAACCCATAACAGTTACATAACTTCTCATCAGCCTACCATCACTGATAACATCTGCATTGTAAAGTTTACCTCCTGCTATTATACTGTGTGATGAACATCAAGATCTGTTTATAAATGCACGTGTCATCATGACACTTATAGCTGGGTCCTAAGCTCTGGTTCTGGCTTTGGTCCCAGCAGCCATGATTGCAAAGCCTTCAGAAACGGTCATTACTAGTAGTCATAGTTTCCTCCTTTCCAGAGTAAAGGTTGATTTGGCCCTACTGCATGATTTTTCTATGATCCTGGAGATCACTGTTGTCTAATAGATGAAAATTCATTTCTCTTCCATTTTTTACTTCAAATGCTTCATACTGTAAGTCTCTGATGGTTTAATAGACAGAAATTCTAATCTATGTTGAAATGACATTTTCTACATAGGACTATCTCCTTTAACTCAGTGATGCCAATTATCCTTGATGCTCTTCAAATATGTCTGTTCCCCCCCCGCCCCCCGCGCCTTGGACACTGCATATCTCTCTCAGCCATGTCCAGAAGGTTCATGCACTGCCCAGATAACAGAAAGAAAAAGGAATCACTTCTTGATAGTTTTTAAGAATTACTAAGTAACTAGTTAAACCCTCAGTACAGTTCAGGCTCTGGCAATTGATAGGAGGATGAAAACTCAGAGACTGATTCTTTTATTGTGTTTACGGAAAATCTCAGGTACATTACAAGAAGTCTGCAAGTGTCCCCAATGCACGTCAGCTGTTGACTCTGTGTTAAAAACAGCAAACTCAGCCAGCCTCTTTCAACAGTCTCCACCGAAATTGCTGTTTTTAAAGGCTGGAGCCTTCCCTGCTCAAGCCAATAGCTGTCACATGATTAATGTGCTTGTGTCTTATTAACTGCTCCATTACAGAAGCTGTCCAATTCGCAGCCACCCTTTCTGCGGGGACCTTTCTGTAAAACCCTAGTTGAGATCATGCTATTCTGACTGCGGGCTAGTGCACCTACCACCAAAACATCATAAAGAGCGAAGAATTACTACTTCCAGTAATCCAGGCCATAAATCAAGCCTCTCAGAGAAGTTGTGGGGTGAGGGGAGGAATCACAAGCCATTTCTTGTATTCATATTCAAAAGCCAATCTGTAACAGCCTATCCCAGAAAGTGTCAGTTGTGTGTGTGTATGTGTGTGTATGTGTGTATATGTGTGTATGTGTGTATATGTGTGCATGTGTGTGTATATGTACATGTGTATGTGTGTATATGTGTGTCTGTGTGTATATGTGTGTACATGTGTATGTTTGCATGTGTGTATATAGGTGTCTGTGTGTATTGTGTGTATGTGTGTGTATGTGTCTGTGTATGTCTATGTGCATGTATATGTATGTGTGTATGTGTGCATGTGTACATGGTTATGTATGTGTGTATATGTCTGTGTGTATGTGTATGTATTTATGTCTGTGTGTATGTATACATATTTGTGTATGTGTATGTATGTTTATGTGTGTATGCATGTATATGTGTATATGTGTGTATATGTGTGCATGTGTGTGTATATGTACATGTGTATGTATGTGTGTATATGTGTGTCTGTGTGTATATGTGTGTACATGTGTATGTTTGCATGTGTGTATATAGGTGTCTGTGTGTATTGTGTGTATGTGTGTGTATGTGTCTGTGTATGTCTATGTGCATGTATATGTATGTGTGTATGTATGCATGTGTACATGGTTATGTATGTGTGTATATGTATGTGTGTATGTGTATGTATTTATGTCTGTGTGTATGTATACATATTTGTGTATGTGTATGTATGTTTATGTGTGTATGCATGTATATGTGTATATGCATGTATGTGTGCATGTATATATGTGTGTGCATGTGTATGTATGTGTGTATATATGTGTGTATGTGTGTATATATGTGTATATGCATGTGTGTGTGCATTGTGTATATGTACCATATGTATGTGTGTATAAATTGTGTGTCTCTGTCTGTGTGTGTGGTCAGTATGAGTGGCAGAGCTAGGGAGGACAAAAGAAATCTCAGTCAAGTCTTTCAGAATGCTGTGATCTTATCGAGCCCTTCCTTGCTCTAACAGTATTTTAAGATTGTTAAAAACTGTCACCTTATCTGTGTGGTGGCATCACCCACCACAGAGCTTATCTGAACCCAGCTGCCTGAGGAGAATGCAGTGTGTCATGACCTTGATTTCTTAGCACCTGACCTTAATATCTAATCAGCCGCACATGGCAGTGAAGCCACCCAGAGATGTCACATAGACCCCTCTGGCGACTGGAGATTCAAAAGATGTTTATTTCATTCACCCGTCATAGACATCTCCAGGCAACAGACTGGGCAGCCTCACCCTTCCCATCTGCGCCCCATGCCCTTCAAGGGTTAGCATGGAGTTTGAAGTCCTGGATACCCTTTCAGTTGAAAATAATTTGTACCTCCTTGGGTCAGTGATAAAAATGATCTATGCTTGTCCTGAGACTCAGGAAGAGAGCCCTCAACTTGAACATGGAAAAATATTAACAACTCCTGGCATGTGCAGTGTTTAAAACACAAAACATTCCCCTCCAGAAACACCTAATATAAAGCCTGTAATACAGAGTAGATGTACAGATCCATATATTACACAAACAACTCCACATATACACAACTCACACACAACACAATCCTTGCACAAGCTCTTAACAAGCTTCTAAAGGAAGGCCTAAACATTTTTTTTCTCCAAATCAAAGTGAGGCAATAAATATATGAGATCATACAAAAAATTTCAGTTATGAAAGTGTTATTATATTAAAGATGGCAGAGAAGGATCTGGGATTTCTCCTTCAGCACTGACTTTGGACTCAAATTTACTCCCTTGACCGTGAGACAGAGTCACTACTGACTGGGCAGCTCACCTCAGCCTCCAGGCTAGTTGTTTTCTTTCCGGTTCTTATGCAGTCACTAAGCATCTTGTCCCAACATCTCGATACTCCTGGGGGAGGAGGGAGGCCTGGCTGGGCTCCCCTCCTTGCTAATGTGCTCAGGTACCTGGTCTGTTACAGCCAGAGATCTTGCAGGTTAATAATTCCTGAGAGCACCTGTTTCTGGTCTCTTTAATAAACCATGTTTATTAAACTAGGGTTTTACAGAGAGTTCTGTGAGGCCTCTTTTGCCTTCCCTTGCATGTTACTCTCACACACCACCAGGTTCCTCCCAGTGTGCCCACTTATGTGTCTACAGAAACAGCACATCTGTGTGTGTGTGTGTGTGTGTGTGTGTGTGTGTGTGTGTGTGTGTGCGGTTTCAGTGTGTGGCTGGGGCTGTCATCTCCTCCTCACAGGAGAGTAGCTGACCTTGTTCTCTGATGTGCTCAGAATCAGACTGAGACATGCAGCCCATCACTGCCCAGTGCCCAAGGTGCAGCTAAGCAGATACTTATGCAGACCCTGCCCACTGAGCCCACCGCTGTGGAAGTCTCTCAGCAAGCTTCCAATAGCCCTGAGTCCAGTGTCCCTTCATGGGTCACTCGTAAATGACTCCACACAAATAATCTTCCAAAACAGACTTGACCCGCATAGCTATTTATTTATTCTTATTCCCAGTTGACAAAAGCAATTGTATAGCCGTAGGGTACAACATGAGGCTGTGACAGTACACACAAGCACACGCAGAACAGGGTGATTTGAGCATGCTAACAAACATATCTGCTATTTGTTTTTTACATTGTAAAACATCAGAAACTTTCTTTCTCCATTAATTTGAAATGTGTACGACATTCCAATTAATTATCACTACAATGCTGTACAGTGTAGATCTCAAAAAGCTTTTGAGTGTCTGAGCCTTAGTCCCTGAGTGATTCAACTTAACACCCAGAACCTCAGGAGACATCTGTACTGAAGAGCACTGGACCCTACGACCCCTGGCATGCCCTTCCTCCTGGAATTAATTACCAGGTTTGCTCAGCTCTCCTGCCAAGGGCCCTGGGGCATTATTCCCTGGATGTTGCCCTGCTGTGTGTTTTCACACCTGTGTGTTTTTACACCTGTGTGTTTCTGCACTAGAGTTCTGTGCTTAGCAGCATTGTCTTTCTTCTAGTGTTCTCTAACCTTTCCTGCTTCTTTCATGGTCAGATCTATGCTACCAAGCTCTGGTGCCAGCTAGAAAAGGGTCACCACATACTGATGCTTCTCTTTGTTGCCAGGGTGGTCTCCAAATGTCCCCACATGTATATCCAAAGTCTCCAGATGACAGGAGGAAGAGGGTTCTGTAACCTGGCCAGCACTTCCAGCTGCTTGGTCCACTCACTCCAGGAGAGTGCATCACTCTGTCACATGCTGAGCCCAGCTGGAGCTCTGGGCTAAAGGAAGCTGAATAATGCCCTAGAGAGACAACAGCCTCCCCACCCCACTCCAACCCCACCCCCAGCTTTGTACAATGCCTCCTATCTGAGCAAGAAGAACAGCAGCCCCCCTACCTGGGGACCCCAGAAACAAGGGACATAAAAGTAAATCCAAATTGTCCTTAAAGGGAAACGCCCTCAGCACAGATGCATAGCCTCAAGAACACAATTTCAGATTCCAGAAGGAGCGCCTTGTGTGTCGATGAGAAAAGTCCAAGCTGCTCCAAGGTAACCCGGACCGCAGAGAGAGCAGCTTCTCCACATGCTCACGTGATAATGCAAACATCCAGATATTAGCAGCAGACCCTGGGCAACTATACTTGCAGTGGTGTGTAAACTGCTCAGGGGAGCACACTGCCCTGCTGTGACTTTATATTAATCTCTGGCCTCTGGATGGTCACGGGGTGTCACATGCACTATAATTAGATTTTAGAAATGTGTGCATGAAGGAAGTGGTATAATTAAGGTAATCCATCAGACACCCAAGCACATCCTTCAGAAAGGAACCCAAACATACACCCTGGCCAAGTCCTCACGCTGTCCTTGAAGGGCAGAGATGCCAGAGCCTATTTTCCACATTGAAATCAACCCCCTGAAGTTGTGAGCCTAGGGCACATGTCTTGGGAAAGACAGCGGGACCTTAGCCTCTGACTTTGCTTTTATGCTTGGTCACAAATGGAGAGCTGTGTGAGGCTCAGATAAGCGGTGTTTAAACAGTTCGATCAAGTGCACTGGAGTCCCAGAAGCAGATTAGGGCCAGGCGAGTTGAGCATCGAGCAAAGCTCTTCACAGTTTTTAGCACAACCCACCAAAGAGCTAGCTTTTCACCTCAAGACACTGGTTTTCAACACCCATTTCTTTCTCTTTTTTTATATTTTTTATTATATCTTTTCCTCAATTATATTTCCAATGCTATCCCAAAAGTCCCCCATAACCTCCCCCCCACTTCCCTACCCACCCATTCCCATTTTTTTGGCCTTGGCATTCCCCTGTAATGGGGCATATAAAGTTTGCATGTCCAATGGGCCTCTCTTTCCAGTGATGGCCGACTAGGCCATCTTTTGATACATATGCAGCTAGAGTCAAGAGCTCCGGGGTACTGGTTAGTTCATAATGTTGTTCCACCCATAGGGTTGTGGATCCCTTCAGCTCCTTGGGTACTTTCTCCAGCTCTTCCATTGGGGGCCCTGTGATCCATCCAATAGCTGACTGTGAGCATCCACTTCTGTGTTTGCCAGGCCCCGGCATAGTCTCACAAGAGACAGCTATATCTGGGTCCTTTCAGCAAAATCTTGCTAGTAAATGCAATGGTGTCAGCGTTTGGATACTGATCATGGGATGGATCCCTGGATATGGCAGTCTCTAGATGGTCCATCCTTTTGTCACAGCTCCAAACTTTGTCTCTGTAACTCCTTCCATGGGTGTTCTGTTCCCAATTCTAAGGAGGGGCATAGTGTCCACACTTCAGTCTTCATTCTTCTTGAGTTTCATGTCAACACCCATTTCTAAGAGAAAGAGGAAGAGGCTCGAAGAAGCTGACAGAAAGTGCAGCCTTGCTGGCCAAGACAAATACCACCCCACCCCATCCAATCCCTCTTCCAGGCCTGAGTTCTACTTCCCAAAGACTCAGTCATCTGACTGCCACAGTGAAGACAGGACCCTGGGTCCCAACTCCAGATGTTCCTCCTGTGAGCTGTGCCTCTGCAAGAGTTTGTTCCCTCGTCTCCAAAGTTACTAGAGCCTCTTTGTCACATCTCTGGGCTGGATTCCTCTCCCTCTCCCATCAACTGCAGGCTTGACTATGGATCGATCACTTTGGTCACGGGGGCTCTAAAGAGCAGCTCAACTGAGATTTAAGTGTCCCCTAGGATAATCCAACAGGAAGATGTGGAACCAGGCTGGAATCCCCATCACCTTTCCAAGCTCTGCCTCACTCCTGTCTGAAGTCAACCGGGAAGACTGCAAAATCCAAATCAGCTCAGCCTTACATGAGTAAGGTTAACTATAGCTGTTTTCAGTCATTCAACCCTCATTAGGAGGGTTGTTAAAAACAATTGATAACACACAAATTTCCTAAGCCTCCGCATCTCCAGGCCCCAAATTAAAAGAGTGAAAGTGTTTCTCTAGGAAGGTAGCTGTGAGTGTAATGAAGGCCATTCTTATCCTGCTGGGCAGGGCAAACCCATGGATGCAGTCTGCAGAATGCACTATGATTGACAGAGGGCTTGCTTAATACGTGTGAGGTCCCGGGTTTAATCCACAGCCCTACATAGACCAGGTAAGGTGACAGGCACATGCCTGTCATTCCAGAACTCAGGCACAGATCCAAGGGGAACAGAATCTCAGACTATTGGGTCATCTCCTGCTTCATGATGAATCTAAGACAATCTCGGTCTACCCGAGATCCTGTCCCTAAAAAACAAAAACAAATAAAGGGGATAACGGCTTAATGCTTTAAAAGTAAGCAATGCTTCAAAGTTTCTGAGTTTTGAATACAACTGTTTGACACATAAGGAATATAAGCTTTGAGTTATTTAAGATTCAGTCAGACTAATTACAATCAACGACAAAGAACTAACGTCAATCTTCCATCCTCTAAGTCCACTGAGACCAGAGTCATGGACGGCTGTTGGTGTGAACACAGGGCCCATTTCCTACATCCCAGCACTGAACATGGGCTATGAGGGAGGGGGAGACTTGGGTACCCAGGCCTCTTGTGTGTCTCTGTCAGCAGCACCTCCCCTCTCCAAGCAAGTAAGGAAAACTGATAATGTGTATGATCCATGATTTTCAGACAAAATGTGGGGCAGGTAGAACCGACTGGTGGGGAGCTAGAAAGAATCTGCCATAATCTACAACATAAGTTAAGGATAAGGCAGCAATTGCTGCCTGAGGATGGCGAGTCTCTAGGACCACTGCCTCCACCTGCCACAAGCCCTCTGCTCTACTGCACCCTCGAGGCCTGAACCACAGAGAACTAGGGAATAGAAGGCAAGAGAAAAAGAGGAAACAAACCCAGTGTCCACCTCCCCAATTGTAGCCGAGGGATGCATATAAGCTGGGGTGAAGGCAGCCTTCTTGATGCCTAAATCAGAATGCTTCCCATTCCTCTAAGGTAGTCAGCAAAGGACCACAGTCTGAGTGGAGAGAAAGGGGTAGTAAGCCAAGGTCAACTGATAAAGCAAAGTCATGGTGTGGGGCTTGGGGGTAGACAAAGAGACAGAGAGACACATTCACAGAGAGACAGAGTCAGACACACAGAGGCATTGAGAACACTCCATTTAGCAGTGGGCACCAGCAGAGAATGTAAAATACCACGAGTGTGGCTGGATCTGACTGCACAGGAGTCTCAAGCCATGTGGATTTTCTTTTTGGCATTGCATGAAGCTGAGAAATTTCATTATTATAAAGGCTGTCAGTGAGGTCTCTTACTTGCATGTGGGGCTGTAACTCCAGTCAAAATAATACTGGTTTTTCATTTGGGAAGTGCTTATAAAACCTAGGAAGAATGCAGTTTGCTGAAAGAGAGGAGCCTGTCCTCCATTGATGGGAGACAGAAATGTGAGGGAGAGGTCCTGGGAAACCACATGTTCCATAAGGAGGGGACACAATAATCAATGGGAGGAGCCCAGCCAGGGACAGCATAGAAGTAGGAGTTTATTAGAGCCATTGAGGGAACTTCAGGAAGACCCGCTAGAGCAGTGGTTCTCATCCTGTGGATCTCACCCCCTTGGGGGGCGGAGTAGCCCTTTCATAGGGGTCACCCAAGACCACCAGAAAACACAGATATTTATGTTACAATCTATAACAGTAGCAAAATCACAGTTATAATGTAGAAACGAAAATAATTTTGTGGTTGGGGGTCACCACAGCACAAGGAGCTGTATTATAGGGTCGCAACATTAGGAAGTTTGAGAACCACTACTCTAAAAAGTTCCAAATGGTTTCCCAGGGAAAGTCTCACAAATGTGCTAAGGTGAGATTTGTCACCTTTCTGGTTAGAGTAAAGAGAACTGGGTGTGCTGGAGACAAAACAGATTTGCCTTTTGCAGGGACCCTTAAAAGCTCAGGGCAGTCTTTCTGGTCCAGGTGAGACAGAATTCAGGCAGCCAGAGTCAGAAGAAAAAGTTGGAGTGCCCAGTGAGGCTGTACACTTTAACAGCGGGCTCACACACTGTTGCCACGGTAACAGAGTTTGTATGAGCTCAGTACCTGGAAGAGGTGAGGAGAAAGGATTTCCAGCCAGAACTCTGTTAACCTGCACCGGAGAGCCTGGTGGTCACAACTGCTGAGGGCATAGTAACTGGAACTCCGGTCAGTGTTTGTCATGCAAAAAAAAAAAAAGTTTACAGGAAGTTGTTTTGTTTTCAGAATGGGGTATGCTTCCAGTATGGGAAAAACAAGCATCTAATACTAACGTTTGTAGATTTGCTCTCATGCATATTTGCCTATCACACTGTCCTACAGGGACCACAGGCAGAAAGCATGCACATTGACTAAATCAGGAGACTTCAGAGGAGGCTTGTCTGGGAGTTCTGCTGGGAGTCTCTGTCCTTCTCCTGTCCTGTGGTGCGCTGGGGGACCTCCCTGGATCCAGCATCAGCAGAGAGGTTGCTCCTGCATCTCCGTGACGACGGCAGTGAGGAGATGGAGGTTTGAGAGGTAGGTTGTGTCTTCTGAGTGAAGCCTTATGTTTCCTAAAGGCCAGAATCCTTATGGAATGAAGGAGTAAGGGAAGCCACCCTGTGGCTCTGAGTGACCCTCACAATGCTGACCCTAACCATGCTGCACAGAATTAAACAATAGAGAATGCCAGCTGTGTGGTTCCCGCAAGAACAAAAGCTGGGACACACTCATTGAACCGTGCCCCCTGAGGGACAATCTCGGACACTCTCTTCTAAAAGCTACTAGAGAACAGGTCAATTCTTGCTTTCTGAACTAAAATCTAGGTCATACATCAAAACATTTTCATTGATACAAGAAGTAGAAAACCACAATAGAGAAATGACCAGATTGGATCAGGCAAGGGAGCCTAGTGACTAAAATATAATCTGAGCAGTCAAAGCTGTGTGGATATTTCAAACAGAAACCAAGCAGAAATAACACCTTCCCGTGAAATTTCCCATGCTTTCTAGCGAGAATCTCCCCGTTATTGTTATCAAGCTCGCAAAGTGATTATGTGCCTAGCCATAGCCCTGAGGAAGAAGACATTTTAAGTAGGAAGCCATCATGATCGTGAACACAGTGGTACCTTCTTGACTTTCTCGGAGGAGCTGGGCCCACAGCTGGGCGACAGTGCCCTCCTATACACAAAATAAGGACTTGGCTCCCCATGAGCTCAAAACATGGACAATTCTTAAGCCATATTTACCAAAACTTCACGTTGCTAAAGAATGTGCTGGGGCACTAAGGAGAAATGATCTTCATAAAACCCGGATGGTTCCAAATCTGATGTAAAGTACCAAGAAAGAAAGAACACACAAAAAGTAAACAAAAAACACCAACTGGTAATCTTAAAAAAAAAAAAAATACTGGAAAAAGATAAAAGTCCACAGCCAAACAAATTGAGAGAAAAGTGTTAGTTGAAAATGGTTTCACTTGGCCAACCCTGAGAAGCTCAAATACGTTAAAAAGCTACACTTCATTATACTGGATCCACCATTCCTAGCATTTACCTATAAGAAAACCCTTTTATTCACGACTACTATCAACATAAAGAATAATTTCCTAGGAATCACTAATGAACCAAATGAAGTATGATCGGTTTAAATGGGCCTGTGTTTTTCTTTCTCAGAAAGCTTTAAAAGGAAGGGATATGTTTTTGAACCAACAATCCAGATTGTATTGATTTGTACCATCCACTGAAGCCAGCCACACACTTTTTATGACATTGGTTGTGCTTGCTGCCTGCTGGACTCCAGTCTTTGGGAGGGGCCTTTGGCTCCAGCAAGAAGGCAAGCCCCCAACACTTCCAGCAGGGGGCTCTGTCCCCCAGCACAGACTATGAAATGCTAGAAGACAGTTCAAGGTTAAGATGGCTACACAAATAACAAGCCAGACACATCGCCTGGCCACTAGGATGGTGCAGCATAAATGTGTGATCATGGTTCGGGAATGTTACCATGAGGATAATCTGTGACAAAATCTTATTATTAGATCTTATCCTGTGTGCTATTTTATATCTAACCAAGCGAATCCAAAGGGGTGAGGGTGGTAATACACAAGGAACCAAAGAGTATTTTTTATGAAATAACATCAAAAGATAGGCCTCACATTAAAAATACTGAAAGATTTAATGATTTCCCTAAATGGTTGACAACTCACAAGTGCCAACTTTCCATTAAAGAAACTAGTGTAGGAAAGAGAAAATGTGAGAGTAAAGTTGGAGGTAAATGGAAATGAATTAGTTCTCCTGAGATGACAGACTGAACTGTGAGAAACCGAGTTCTACAATTAGGGTGATGGTGGTGGTTGGAGGAAGCTGTTTTCTGGTAGACGTGTGATCTAGATGTCTTTTTCCTCAAACACTTTTATCTTCATCCCCCACTCCTTCTCCCCTGCAAAATCAAAAGCCCTTTACTTACGGTTTGAATTGTAACTAAATAAAAGTATTTGGTTCAGAGTTTAGCAGGCACCACGCTGAGCAGGAATGATTAGAAAGAGAGTAAGTAGCCATGCCAGCCCAAAGCTGCAAAGGCGAAAGTTCACACAGGCCGCTTCTCGCTCTTGCTTTATTTCAGAGGATGATAGCTTCTAGAAGGGGCTTGCATCCCCACTGGGAGAGAGACTGCCACCAGACAGGTGCAAGTGGCTAATGAATGATGACATTTGCAAGAGAGTGGAACAACTTATCCCCTTCCCAGCCCTAAGAGGCTTTATGTGTAATGCACAAAACACAGGCGCACGACGCACGTCATGAGGGGAGGCTGTCAGGCCGGTGCCATTCCTCTATTGAAACACCATAACTCTGTCTATAAATAAAACAAATAGTCTACGCTCAAGTTTCCACTTGATCCTGTGCTGAAGATTCTCAGAATGTGAATCGCTTTGTCCACACTAAATATCAACACTACGTGAAGATGCCGTTGTCTCTTGTACTTGTATTTGTACTGACTTTTCATATTCTCGGAGCGAGCCCTGGGTGCTTGCCATGAACTACTAGCAGAGGTCAAGGGTGGAGAGAACACTGTGTAATGTAAGTACTCAGTCTCCTACAAGGGCAACATTCACTGGTGCTCATTCTCAGCCCCGCCTCTTCCCTGGGAATGTGATTTCAACAGAGGCCAGGAGAGGAACGTTCACTCCCGCAGGCATACCTCGCCCAAGCAAGGCCACATGGGAGCTATTTCTAGCAGCTAATTACGAGGCACTCGAATAACAACTCTGGATAAAGGGGAGAGATAGCCACAGAGCTCATGTGAAGAGCATGCTTGCCACTTGCCAGTCCCTAGCTGGGCAAACCCAGCTTGGAGGTAGGGGTGCAGTAGTGGGAACGCAACCAAGCCTAAGTCTTTCAAGTTTACAGCACCGTGGTAGTAACTGTGGGCTCAAAGCAAGCAACTGTTCCACACAGTCAGTCCAGCTCAGACATTGCAAATAGAAAGTGCTCTAAATATCAGCCCAACAGAGAGACATGCTGGCAAAATTAGAGGGCATACTTCAGTGACTATATGTAGGACCCACCATTCCTGGCTCCGAGGTAGCAGAGAGACACAGCTCGAGGCTTCAAGGCGTGGAGCTACCCTGTCACGTGGGCAAATGGTTCTTGGAATCAGGTCCATACACAGCTCAGAGAAGCCCAGAGGGGCCTAGGACCGGCAGATCTAAGCGACTAGACAGGTTTACACACTCCAGGTCCAGGGCATTTTGTTAAAACACAAAATCACGTGACTAAGTAAGGATTGTGCACTCAGTCTTGCTTGAACTCTCTCTCAGCATGTATTAGGATTTGTTTAAACATGTGGCTAAAGGCATTTGGGGGTTGTTAACCTCTTCCACAAGCAAAGTAATTGTGCATTTAAATTTTAAGACTCTTAAAAATAACCAGCCTGGTCTACAAAGTGAGTTCCAGGACAGCCAGGGCTATACAGAGAAACCCTGTCTCGAAAAACCAAAAAATAAAAATAAAAAATAACCTTTTTACGGCGACCCCATACAGACCCCGTCAGTCATTTCCAGGCTCCTGGGAACACTCTGCAAGGGTGTAGGGGTGTAACCATGAATTTTAGCTGTTTAACATAACTGAGACGTGTGTGCTCAGTGACATTTCGAAACCCACCCCATATTTTCACTCTTTCTTAGGCCTTGGAGTCTTGTTTGTGACTTCATTCTCCCCCACCTCGGACCCCTCTCCCCACCTCCAACCCCACTCCCCACCCCACCACTTCCTTTGTTCTCATGGCTTTATCATTTCTGGCTCAGAACCTTCACAATGAACACCTGGGACACACAGCAAAAGAAGTCTCTGGATCAAGAAAGGAAGGACAGAAGGGACAGGAAGAGGCCCCAGGGCCTTCTTTATATCCTAGACCAAGTCTGTTTCCAAAAGTAACACTCAGAAGCCCCAAGCCTCTGGAGCCGACATCATCTTCTCTCTTATTGCCATGCAAAAATGAAATTTCTTCTCAGGGCCCCAAGTCATAAGTCTCCGTGTGGCCATATGAACTTCAAAGCATTTAAATTTCTTATGGATTTTACATGATTAAATGTGTGCAGCCTACTGAATATTGCATATGAGAGTAAAGAAAGACATTCTACTGAGAAAAACATCCATGATGGTTTGGGGTACGCTGATAGAAATTGGTTAGGGCAGTAAAGCCTGGACATGATACTTTTTAAATTCTTTAGTTTATAATTAGGATCATGGTCACTGCTGACATGGAAAAAACACACAGGAATCTTTCTCTAAATTATGGGCATTTTAGTTATGTTAACCTGAAAAATCTGTAAATTCCAAAACTGTAAATTGGTTATTTATTATACATGCTACTGGACCTGTTATGTCATTTCAGACAAAAGGTTGAAGGTAAATAATTCTGTTACTTTTATCTTTGTGCCTCTGGGGCTGTCTTTGACTCTTAAATAAACTGTGTGCAAAGTGGGAGGGGTGCAGGATTGCAAAGGTCCTGAGCATGCCCAAACCACGCATCCCATTTTCAATCTGAGTACACTGCAAATATAGGTTCAACAATTTGGTGACTCTCAACAATTTTAGAACAATTTGATCAAAGTATAAACCTGTCAAAAGCTTGGAAGATATTCTAATCATCTATGTGCCACAAGAAAAAGAAAAAGGTGGCCACAAAAAAAGGATTAAAATAAACTTTAAAAACAAACAAAAACAAAACAAACAAACAAACAAAAACAGTTAACTAGTTAAGTGCCATAGAATTAGTGGTTATTAAAATGTCAAAAAAAAAAATGTTGGAAGGAACAAACCAAAAAACCGAAACAGCTAAAAATGAATTTGTGAAGAAGAAAGTCAAAACTAGATAATTATATTTAGACCTGGTTGGAAACTCTTCCTACCACACTTTCTCATTATTTTAGCTACAAGGTAGATCAGTAGTAAAACTGCACCATTCCAGGCAAGGACCCAACTGTCAAAAATGAAACAGGGACCAAAGGATTGAATTATACCCACTTTACTCTAGAATGGTCCAATAGCCTGAGAAAGTCTTAAGGGAAACTACAAGCACTGGTAGACAAGTGATCGGCGTGTTACTTCCCTTCCAAGTGGCCAGCAGTGGAAGCCTTTGGGAAGGACAGGCACTGAGAGGGATGCGCTCTGGAAACAGACTCTTCAGGCTTTCAGCATCTAAACGTGGACACGAGGGGTTCATCTACTTGACTCTTCTCCTGCCTCTGGCTGCTCAACGGCCAACACTGCATCTTCCAAACTCCATATAAAGACTCTCTACAGACATGTCCGGTTAAGTGCTGAGAGCCGGCTATTGATTCCCCTCAGTGGGCCAGTCCTGAGTGCCTGATGGTTTTATGTAAATGCAATTTGTTCAATGAAATTCCAAAGAGCAGGGGTGCGGGGACCCACAGTAATGTCTCGTGACTGAGGGTGTTCTGCTGGTGTCTTTTGGCTCTGTAAATCAGCTGTCTATCTAGAAAACTCCAATACAGTTTTTAAAGTAACTGTGGAGGGTGGTTCTGGAAATTGTGGTTTGACCGTTCTGAGACTGGGAGTTACTCAGTAGAAACCCCTTGGTCAGAGTGGACTGGATTCACAGCAACATCAAAGTGGATTAGGGTCACTGCATGAATTGGGGTTAACGTGCCTGGCCTTAGAATAGTGCCCAACAACTGTCCTCTCAGTCTATGGCTGGGGACCACAGTGGCTGCTTTATGCTATATAGTAAGTGAACATGTGGGTTGGTTGGTTGTTTCTAAGATCTATTTATTTTCATTTACATGAGAGATTTTCCCTAGGGTATGTCCGTGTACCATGTGTATACAGTGGTATTGGGTCCTCTAGAACTGTAGTTACAGATGGTTGTAAGCTGCCATGTAGGTGCTAGGATTCGAACTCTGGTCCTCTGGAAGAGCAGCCACTCAGCCATCTCTCCAGCCCAGAGCATGCAATTTGGTGGTGTGTGGCTCAGCTTGGGACTTGATCTCATAAAGTCCAATGGAACTTAGATGGTGTTGCAACTGTTGATGGGTTAATGAGTCAGGGGTACCACTGTCCTCCAACAGCCCAGCCCGGACATCACTGCTTTCTTACAGGACTTCACCTCCATCAACCACACATACGTGTCTGACCTACATCTTGACCATGCTATTCCTGTGGAAAACCCTCAGAGGACTCCAGCATTTCATCTACAGGGAGAAATATAACCAACCCTAATGAAACTTTTCTAGCCTGTGCTCAGCTAAGGGTCCAGGCTCTTCAACCTCAGCTCACTGTGCTGAACTTACTCCAAAGTCTGAGAACTTCTGCTCATGCCATGCCACAAACTCGGTGTCACCTCATAAAGTCGTGGATCACCAGGCACTTCTTCCCTTCTGCCATAAGTCCCCACCTTTCCTACTTTTAAATGTCACCCTCCTTTCCCCTGGTATTAGGTACAATTAATTTCACCTGCCTGCTTCTTGAAGCCTTCTAACCACATGGAGAGGCTGAGTGTGAGGAGCTCCCATTATGTACCAAGGTCTAGAGTACATCACGGTAATCTCATGCTCACTGCATGTCCATTGGCAGGTAGACCATGCTCTTTGATAGGCAGGGACAATTGCTTACTTTCCCCCTGTGCTCCACAGTTCATGCACAGAAAGTACTTCCTGGCACTCATTAGAGGAACAGAACGATGCTCACAGGCTTTCGAGTGTAATTAAGGCCAATGGTGCTCCACTTCGAAGCGTGAAGAGCAGACCTTTGTGTCATTCTGGGAGTCTGCAGCCCCCTCCATGGAACGGTAGACCCAGATACACTACGCATCCTTTCAAAATGCCTGAGGGTGCAGCTTCCCTTCTGCACATTGGGTAATGCATCAAAACAAGGAGTGCACCGGAGAACATCGGACGAAATTTACAGCTTGTCGCTGTTATTGTGTTCATTTCTTTACGTGGGACCAAAGGGCACATAAAAGCACCCCTCGTTTAGCAGCTGTTATAGGTGGCTGCTCTATCGCTGTGGTCAAACATGGACCTAAAACAACTTAGAGGAAAAGGATTGCTTGCCTTAGAGTCCATCGCCAGAGGAAGTCATGGCAAGGAGTCAAGCAGAAGCAGAGGCAAGAAGCAAAGGGAATGCTGCTTATTGGCTTGCTCCCCATGGCTTGCTCAGTTTGCTTACGCAATCCAAGCCCACCTCTAGGGTGTGGGTCTTTATTACCCACTTGCCAGTCCAGAAAATGCCCCACAGACATACCTACAGGCCAATCTAATGGAGGCGATTCCTGGAGGTTCCCTCTTTTCAGATGACTATTGTTTATGTCAGGATGGCCAAAACCTAACCAGCTCACCAGCCTTTCTTGGTAAATTAACAATAGAGCCACAGCCAGGAGTCAAGGCTTACAAAATCCTCCCATTAATCTTAGTCCATGGATTCATCTGTGATCTCTGCAAACTCAACTCCATGGCAAGGAGTAGGGATGAAAGAGGGTCCTCCATCCTGGTTGCTGGTGTAGGCTAGGATCTGTACCATCTGGTTTCCTCCAAAGGCAAGGGAGTGACAGCAACAATCATCTCTCACAGATTGGAAACAAGTTCATGACAGCTTGGTCATGTATGCCATTGGGCCATGAAACAGGGCAACGCCAATAGCTGTAACTCTAAAGTCACTGAGAGCTGACCTCTGTGAAACTGCTTAGGCCACACTGTATGAATCTTTCCTTAGACCTACATCACTTAAAAATTATATCTCCCAGGGTAAAGACAATAAATAAAATCTGCCAAGTTATGCAGTAGACAGGACAGTCCTTGGGATATAGCCATGCATCTAAGAGTGTCTTCCTAAATTATATTTCGGTTTCCTGCATTCTCAGGAAAACAACTTGCATGTCATCTATGGATACACGAAAATCCTAAGCTGTGTTCAAAAAACTTTATAAACACTTGGCCTGCCAAATCTTCTGCAGGGCATCCGAGGAGTGTTCTCATTGTGACTGTATTTCAGCCATCAGCTGGGCCAGATAGAAGATGGATGGTCAGCACGGGTGATTTTGTTAAGAAGAGTGGAAATGTCAGGCAGACTTTGGAATACATAAATAACTGTATAGGGAAGAGGGTGGTGAAACTGGGTCAGAACGTCATCATCAGTGTGAAATCGGTTCTCTTTTAAGCTCACTAGCTTAATACAACACAGAGAGAGGCACTATTAGTCAAACATGCCTTCCTGTGTGCAAATATAGTCTTATATACATACATCCCTCGTGCTAAGGTCTTTCTCAGATATTATGTAAATAATTAGGCATGGTGGCATGCCTATAATGCTAGTACTAGGGGAGCTGAAGAAGGAATAATTGCTGTGAATTCTAGGGCACCCTGAGCTACATAGCAAGACTTGATTCAAATATTAGAACAAGTCAATCCATTAATTAATCAAACAAACAAATAAAAACAGAAAGGAAGGAAGAGAGAGAAAAAAGAGAGGAGAGAAGAAGGAAGGAAGGAAGGAAGGAAGGAAGGAAGGAAGGAAGGAAGGAAAGAAGGAAGGAAGGAAGGAAGGAAGGAAGGAAGGAAGGAAGGAAGGAAGGGAGGGAAGGGAGGGAAGGAGGGAAGAAGGGAAGGAGGGAGGGAGGGAAGGAGGGAAGGAAGGGAGGAAGGAGACTTCAGGACATTTGATCTTGAGAATAGAGATGTTAACACCCAACATCCCTGGGTGATTACTCAGTGGGTAAAGCATCTGCCTTCTAAGCATGAAGAGTGTTTGATACACACACACACACACACACACAGAGAGAGAGAGAGAGAGAGAGAGAGAGAGAGAGAGAGAGAGAGAGAAAGCTGGGCGTGGTGGTGCACGCCTTTAATCCCAGCACTTGGGAGGCAGAAGCAGGCAGATTTCTGAGTTTGAGGCCAGCCTGGTCTACAAAGTGAGTTCCAGGACAGCCGGGGCTTTACAGAGAAACCCTGTCTGGAAAAACCAGAGAGAGAGAGAGAGAGAGAGAGAGAGAGAGAGAGAGAGAGAGAGAGAGAGAGAAACCAGGTATAACGATGGATACTTAATCTAGTGTTTAGGGAGGCAGAGAGAGGTAGATTCCTGGATTCTTTGGATGACAGTCAGCCAGCCTATTTGATAAGATGCAGGCAAAGGAGAGACCCTGTCTCAAAATGAAGGTAGCTAGCACTTGAGGAATGATAGAGGTTTCTTCTGCCCTCCATAAACACATAGGCGGTCAACTGTAAACACTCATGAGCCTACACATACAAATAAAAAGACGTTCATGAAAACCTCCATCACTAAGAAAAGTTTTCCCTAGAAATGGACAATAAAATAAAGCAGATCACACCCCTCAGTAGTCTAGGCAAGGCACACAGCATGCCACAGTGAATGACCCACCGCAAGTGATTCACCTTCTGAACACAGTCTCATGGGACTGGGACTTCCCATCTGTGGTAGAACCAGATCCCTCCTGTCACATACAGAGTCTGGCTCTGCAAACTGTCCAACCTGACAACCTCTCCTAAAGCCCTCAGCTCTCTGCCTGCCCTAGGGCTCTTGCCTCCGTATCTGATCTGCTCCATATCTGATCTGCTCCATTGACCTAATACTACTCAGCAATCCATGCAGGGACAAAATACCCTCTTCCCCATGGATGGGACTCAAGGAAGAGCCTCCAAACTAGGTTGATATTCTTTTTCTCAATGACCAGTGTCTGGTTCATCCCATTCTCAACTTTCTTTCTCTTACTATTGGCTTTTGTTGGTGACTTTATTCTCTCATTTGGTTTGAGATCTCTATTCACCTACATTCATTAACTTTCTTCTTTTTTTCCAAAAAAGTCTTCTTTCAAGATTTTTATACTCCATCTTCTTGCCTTCTTCCCTCTGTGACATCTCCAGGAGCCACAGAGACAGTTTGAGGGTTTGTAATATATTTTAAAAACCTGCAAAATATTTAAAATCTTGCAACATTAGGAAAAAAGATCTTTGGTCACAGTGGAATGTTTAATTTTTAAAAAATAAAATATAATCACAGAACCATAAAATATAAGTTTATATAGGCAAAGAGCCTTTACAGGACAGCCTCCAGGACCTCCGAGGTCAAGATGAAATCCGATTTCCCGGTCTTCGAAGACCTGGCAACGTTTCTGTTTTCCTCTCCTTTTAAAAATAAAGTATGCAACTTCCTTTATCTCAACACTACATCCAAGAACCTTCTTTCCACTGTCCCTTCAGCACAGCTGCAAGAGTCATGGGATTGACCCCCGGCCACCATTTGTCTTCACAGGAAAGCAAACTTCCTGTGAGCTCCTTGGATTTACCTGTTTAGAAGGTCTATGCTTCATCCACAGAGAAAGGAGCACCTGGACCAGTAACTGACTGAAGACTGACTGACTCCCTGACATCTTAGAGCTCCTCATTCACACACTAACAAGCCACACTTGAGCAGAGTCTCTCAGCAATAAGTGTCCCATCCATGCTAAATCCCAACAGGGTACGTGGCAAAGTTGCCATCATTGGCCCCACATGGGTAGGAGCGGGCAATTCGGACGGTTCTACTATGTCTGCTCATCCTTAACAGCCTGTCTGAAAATACAGGAAGTATCCCAGCCAGGCTGGGACTATCAAGTTCACAGAAATTAGTATCTATTGTGTCCCAGCCTATGTGTTGACTCATTCACGGCACTTATAGACAGTGAACCACATAGACATATCAAGGAGAGAGGCCAAATGCTACTTGCTTGCCATCTCGGGGTCTTGGTGCTCTGCTGCACTGTTGGCTTGTAGTCAGAAGGAGGGACTGTTAACAATGAAGAGAGAGAGCAGGGGCAGAGTCAGACTCCCAGACTTATTTCTCAGTCTGCTAACTTTTATGAAGCCCTGTTTTCTGAGACCATGGTGGTTGCCCTTGGTTAGTAATTCATGTAGTTTGATACAGATCGAAAGTCCCACATGTAATATACAAAAGGAGTGTAAAGGAGTGTGTGTGTGTGTGTGTGTGTGTGTGTGTGTGTGTGTGTGAGAGAGAGAGAGATAGAGAGAGAGAGAGAGAGAGAGAGAGAGAGAGAGAGAGAGATCATGATTGGAAATAACCCTGAATGGGAATGCTGAGCCCATGAACCTACACTAACGTCCTGACCGGTGGGCACTGCCAGAGCTCCCGGGAGAGTGATAGACATTCAGCATATCAGGGCCCTCATGAATGTATGTCTGTTGGGAAAAACAGTGGTGACTTTAGAAGATTTGATTTGGAAGGGAAAAAAGAAAGTTCTGTTTTCTCTCTCTAGAAACTTCAGTTCTCATAGCCTCTTTTGTTGCTGTAAAATGATATTCATTAACGAACCCCCTGGGAAGGCTCCTGTCGCTGAGCAGCAGCTAGAAGTCTCTCTGTGGAATGAGTAGCTCTGATCCAAGATTTTGCACAATCCCAAGATCTCAAAAAGCTGAGAAATAAAGAGGAGCATCCAGCACAGTGTGGGCTTTGCAGGGACACAGCTCCAATCTAACAGGCATCCACCATGAAAGGACCTAGTTTTCCTTAGCACCGCCTTGCCCACTAGCTATACAAGCCAGCCTCCAAACTCAAGGCTTAAAGTCAAAGTAAAGATGAAAGCGAAAATAAGTGTGGATCCCATTCTTGCCATCCTATCAGAACCCCGAGAGGAAAATTCTCTAAAGGTCTTTGATGTTTTCTTCACTTTCCAGACTTACCAATCCCTGTGTATCAAACATGATGACAACTTTAAGAAAATAATAAATATATACAAACAGTCCATATGGGCCTCATCTCTAAAGACTCTGCCTTTGCCGCTGAGCCTGTGCAAGGTAGATTTGTCTCCTAGAGGTGATTGGGGGTCAGATTCTCATTCATTCACAGCTCAGCTCATGGGGGGGGGGGGGGAGTAGGGGTTGGGGGGGTGAATCAAAATGGAACCTCCAAGAATTTAGCAATCCCACGGCTGTCCAGAAGCAAACTGCTGCTTCCTCTTGTCTTCTTCGCTTTGTCCTACGCACTGCGCTGCCTTCCCACTGGCTGCAGCCAGCAGAGAAGGCTCCGCCTCAGACTCTCACAGTTTAGCTAGCCCCCTGTTGCTCACAGCCCCTTCAAAAGACTGCAGGGTATGCTTGACTTCAGCAGAGAGATGGGGACTCTTCAGAGTCCTTACTGCTCCGATGTGAGTTGATACAGGGCCCTGTGCATTTAGCAGTCTAAAGACTTGTATTTGAGGGTTGATCTGTTTTAACTGATTGTCTGAGCAAAGGTAAGTTTCCCTAGGTAAAGCCAGTGATGACCACCCAAAAAGGTTACCTGCAATAATGAACAGTTCCTTCTAGGCGTTCCCATTTCCCCCAGTGTGTTTTCAAACACTAGGCAGTCACCATTGATGGCTAGCTCGGCATTAAGCCATGTCTGTGCTAATGTATTAGTGCTGTGGTAAATGCTAATTGGGAGTGCTCAGTTTGGAGATAAAAACACCCTAGGTTAAACACACAATGGCCGGAATCCCCACATACATACATGAACCCCAGAGACATCATATAGAGAAAAGATCTTGGCTCAGCATCAAAGGCTGGGACTTTTGCCAGCCATGACGGAATAACAGCACAGAAATCTGAGACCACATTTTTCACACTTAACAAAGAAATAAAACTGACAAGCTCGTGACAAGCAACATGAGACATCTTGTCCCACAAGAATGGCTTTCCCTCATCTGTGTTTCCCGCTCGTCTATTGATCTTCCTGGCAGGATGCACCATGCCCATGAACACGGAAGAAACATTCACTCGGGGTGACAATGTCTATCTGCCTGAGACAATACCCTGCCTGTCTGATGTCACTGGCTTCATGCCACCCAAGTCACAAATGCAAGCAGCAGGTGGGCACTTGGAACATCAAAAGGAGTGTGTGGGGCCTCCAGAATGGCACCCTGCAGGGCCCTGTCCTTCCTTGACCACAGCAGCCCCATGGCTAGGAGCTGGAGGGAGACATCTCAGGGGCTTTTCCAGACAAATTGCAGCTCTGCTCAGCTAGGACATTTAATTAGACTTTCAAAAGATAAGAAATTGTTTAAATCGTGTATTTCACACCACAAAGAGGCACATCTGCAATCCTTTTCACTTAAAACATGTTAGTTCGTAGGGGATAAGAATTATTTTTGATTTTTAAAAATTGCCCAATAACCTAACAGTTCTGACAAGGATGGGTCTTGGTGTTCCTGCTTGGGACATGCAGGAACTCAGCTCAGAACACCCCCGTTCCCCCTCCCCACCCCCAATTATGCATGTGAGCTAGACTCTGCTAGCACAAAAGCTTCCCTGTCTTTTCCAGGTAAATATAAAACATCCTGTTAGTATCTTTAAACTCTTTGACCACACAACAAAGGCCCTAAGACCGCTCTCTCTGGCAGCGCTCTAATGAAATCTAACTGGGAGATGATAAGGAGATAGAAATCCCAGGCCCCGAGACTTTGCTTTCTAATTGCCAATTTTACCCCTTGCACCGCACCGAGACATTAATCCTTGAAGAATAGAAAGCCAGCTTGCCAATAACCCAGCAGAGGAGGGCATGGGAGTGAGAGGGAGGCAGCCCACAGCAGAGGGTGGGAGAGACTGCCCTCCGGCCCCTGTGGAGTCTGGCCACCAACACCCTGCCAGCCCTGGTGGGTGCCTCTGGAAGCCAGCCCAGGCCAGCATTGGTATTCAAATTAGGCTGCCAATCTCTGTGGGCACCTCTCTGTGTAGAGTGTCCATCCATCCATGACTTGAAAAAAACAAAAACAAAACAAAACACAAAACAAAACAAAAACAAAAACCAGGTGTCTGATCCAGGGAGATCCAGCCAGACTTCAGGCTGCCTAGGATGCCTTGAGGTTGGAGAGGTGGTGTTTTCTCTTCCCCAGCCTTTCGGGGTTTTGTTTTGTTTTTGTTTTTTGTTTTTTTTTAAAAAAACAAGAATAGCAAGAAGACAATGAATCTCCAACAGAGACTTTAAAAAAAAGAGGAAGGGGGCTGTGCAGAGTCAAACTAGTCATTCACTGCTGAGCACTGGTTTCTATGGGAACAAGAAGGGCTTTGTGCGGGAACTTCCCGCTCCTCGCTCCCCCGCCCGCCCTCAGTGGGACTAACTCCAGCATCCCCCCATTGTGTTTGTGTGGTCAACTTTTCTTCTGTCTCCTTCACTCCTCCTGCCCCTGACTATCCCCAGCAACAACGCCCATCACCACAGACACAAGAAGAAAAGAGAACTCACAGCCTCTAGGCCGAATTAAGTCACCATACAAAGGTATCCAGGCAACTGGGAGCCAGCGGACAGACTGCCCGACTGCCAGGAGAGCTGTGCCCATCATCCTGTCTCTTGCTTCATTTCTTATTCTGTCCCCAAGCCACCCAGAACTTCAATTCCCTGACTCTTTTCATGCAATACCCACGCCACACTCAGCTTTTCAATTAAGTTTCCAAGCGCATAAAAATGCAATGGACACACAGGATACTGTTATTTAGAAGTGACAACGAATGACAAATGGCGGGTATCAACTTACACTTTAAAGTTTCAGTCTTCGAAATGCTCATGCCCGCACGCACATATGTGAACACATCGGGGTGAGAAGGAGAGAGGCTTGCAGAAGTCCTGCCCATAGCTTTGATGAGGCAGAGAGCTCACTGTTCAAAGACTGTGCGGGTTGTGAAGTTCGACTTCTCTGTTTCACACGGTGCCTTTAATTAGAGCATTGCTTACTTTATTAATTTATTTAGATTTTTAGATTTTTTTTTTTAAAAAAGGAAATATTTATGCACCTCCTACTCAGAAGCTGCCACGGAAAACATCTCAACACTTTAATCCCCATCACTTGGCTACCTGTCCGGACTTCGTTTTATGAGAGAAAAATGCGTATTTCTGAATACTGTTTTGTTTATAAATCACAACTAAACTATTCAGGGCTACAAATATCTCGAGTTTCAACACCACTTTTAAAGTTTAATAAAAATCCTTCAAAGTCTACCCCTGACCAAGCCCCATGATGTCCACAGGCAACCTATCAAACCCAAGGACACTTTAGCGATTTTATACTTTGTAAGTGTATATTTCCTTAAGAGAACTGCAGTTCATTTTTCTTGAACCAGGCCCTTACTGGTACGCCCATTCATCTGCAAATTCCCCAATAAATTAGCCCACTAATGACTTAAGGACCCTCAGGACCCAGTCACCTCTCAACAGCGCCACCAACTGGGGACGAAGCCTTTAATGCCAGAGCTTTCCAAAGAGATACTTCTTATTAAATTGACAAGGACCCAGCTTCAACATTTCCCATCCCAATGTCAACACACAGTCTGCCTTCCACCACAGCACATACCAGGGCTTGCCTCTGAGCACAGCTTTGCACAATAAAAGATGTGATACCTGTGTCCTAGATTGTTGTCTGTTGCCATGAATAAATGAATAAATAAATAAATAAATAGCCTGGTGGTGATGATACACACCTTTAATCCCAGCACTCGGGAGGCAGAGGCAGGTGGTCCTCTGTGAGCTGAGTCCAGCCTGGTCTACAGAGTGAGTTCCAGGACAGACAGGGCTATTACATAGATAAATCCTGTCTCTAAATTAATTAATTAATTACTGACTAGAAGCCATTTGGGGAGGATTAAGGAAGAAGGGCTCTGTTTCATCTCTCAAGTTACAGTTTATCATCATGGGAAGCCAAGGCTGGAAAGAGCTCAAAGCAGGAACCTGGAGGCAGGAACTATAGCAGAGACCATAGAGGAAAGCTGTGTCCTGGCCTCTTCAAGCCTGTGAGAGAAACTCCCACCAACTCCGAGCCTCAGTGCCTCCTGACAGCAGCAGCAGCTGTATTAGGACCTCTCGACAGGAAGTTCTCCGAGGCTCAGCGCCATCTCTCATCGGCTGGGAGAATCTATGGTTATGGATCTCGCTGGGGAAGCAATCCATTTCCGACCTCCGTGCTAAGTACTACGTGATAGCACCTCTGGGTCTTCAGCTGGATAATGAAGACAACACATTTTCAGAGCAATTACAGATCAGAAGGTGAGTTGTAAGAGATAGAAACAGTGCTGACAGCTATAGCTTCAGATCTCAAAGACCGGCTTTGCTTGTGGCATATGGGACCGTTCAGGGAGAAGCAGGTATCCCTCACAGAAAACCTGGCAGCTTCCACCTTACGGCGGATGTGTCACAAATATATTTTTGCACAAAATGTTCCATTGGTGAAAATCAGACATTTTTATTGGCTCCTGAAAATCTATGTTACTGCCTGAGTATGCTCAGTGCGCGCACACACACACACACACACACACACACACACACACGAGGGTTTTAAACAGGTGGCAAATAACCATCATGGCAGGGGCTTCTGCCAACCATAGCCGGCTAGGAGGTGAGACTCGGAGGGTGGACCCATTTGCATGGTGTATCCAGATCTGGCCTCTCAGACTTCTTCTGTATTCTGTCTGCTTTTGTCAGTTAGTTTGGATGCTTAATCAATCTCTTGATTATTTACTGTTTGTTTGTAATCTGCAGAGTAGGCTGTAGTTCTATAAACCCTGGGTGGCTTCTGAATGCCATGGGGACGTTCTAGAAAATGCCTTTATCTCTACCCCCAACTCCAGACCCACGGCATCAGAGGACCTGGAAGAAGAGTCCAGCAGCACGGGCACTCGTAAACCAGCTGTGTAGGTGAGTGCGCCCTCAGGGCTCTGAGCTGAGGCTTTGCCTGGGTCAAGTCCAAGTCTAAATCCCATCCTGCCATATACCTAGGTGAGGTACCACACCCATGAAACCTCCAAGAATCAACACTCCCTCCACACAGTAACCAGAACTGGCCTGAAGACTACAGGACATGGCCATAACTGTACCAGGGCCTAGTACAGTCCTTGGCAGCCATTGCAAAATGTCTGCCCATCTATCTAAGGGGCTTTATTACAGCCTCTGTACTTGTACCCTGCAAATGAGTGACCTCAGGGTCTTTCCCTTGGGCTCCATGTTTATATCCCTTGTCTCGCCCCACCCCTAGCCAATATGGTGGCTGTGTCTCTTCACACTTGACACAATCTATATGATTGAAGCCTATATGACTAGCTGGTCCACAAAGGTCTCAACAGTCCCTGCCACACTGGGCTTGCTTCGAAGGAGCTAGAACCTCATGGAAGCAGCAGCTCTGGTTCTGAGTGGAGCCAAGAAATCATGGCTCTTTGCTCTCCTGGGAGTTCAGGAACTCTGTGAGATTAGACCAAAGCTTCTCTCTGTCTCTGTCTCTGTCTCTGTCTCTGTCTCTGTCTCTGTCTCTGTCTCTCTCTCTCTCTCTCTCTCTCTCTCTCTCTCTCTGTGTGTGTGGGGGGTGCTATCTTTCTCTGTCTATTTCTCTCTGTGTATGTCTCTGTCTCTGACATTGTCTCTCTATCTCCCTATCTGTCTCTGACATCTCTCTGTCTGTCTGTTTCTCTGTATCTGTCTGTCAGTGTCTCTGTCTCTCTCTCTTCAGCTATGTTCTTGTACTTCAAGTAAATCAAAGAAGCAACTAGAGCCCTGCAATAGTACACCCCAATGTCATAATCACACTTCCAAGGGCTTGGCACACCGGGGTCACAGGCAGCCACAGCTTTGCAGTTGGTTTGGTCTCTACTCAAGTGACCAACTTTATACCCTGCTGGGTTTTGGTGGTGCTGGCTGGTCAGTGGCTGGACTTTGTTTTTAACGTTTCCTTTCTAAATTGACCTTTCGTCTGGTTAATTCTTGAGCTGCTTTTCTTTTCCTCAAACAGTTGAGTTAGTTTAGTGGGGGTTTTTTTGTTTTGGTTTGGTTTTTGTTTTTTTGGGTTTTTTGTTTATTTGTTTGTTTTTGTTTTGTTTTTGTTTTTGGAAAGAGTTCCTGTCTTTTCAACATACTGTTTACCTATTTATTTTCTTTTATACTTTCCTTTTATGTTTTCCCTGGCTTATTATAAAACTTTCTTTCCCCCTTTGTCTTTCTTGGTGTCTTGTTTGAGAGCATTTCTGGGGCTTCAAAAGAATAAATTTGAATGTTGCATAGAACTTGGTATTTAATTGTATACCCAGGGTGGAAGAACGGAGCCTTTTGGTGTGAAGAATTTCCAAAATGGGCTTATACACATTACACAGTTTGTTTGTTTTTAAATGAATGAGCTGCTTACACAGTTCTGCTTCAAACAATATAGAGAAAGTGAGAGGGGCTTCTGCCCTCCCCCCAAGAGAGTGCTACCCTTCAAGTTTTAGTAAATTGTTGGCTAGAGAAGACACACCAAAGAGAGTTGGATATGGGGCCTAAATATATAGAGCTGGTCATGGATATATCCCTAGGGCATATGGTTGAACCCAAAGGATATCTCTGGCCTAACAGAGCCTAATACAGCCAATCCTGATGTATGTAGCCACCCCTAAGGCAAAGATCAGGCATTAGGGCTTTGCTTCTGGTCTTAATGCTTACTGCTTTGTCTGATTGTATGAATGAATTTATAAACAAAGAAGCCAACTGCTGCAGTGTAAACAAGGTATAGAGGTGAGGCTCATAAAAGTCCCCAACTCCTTACCTCCTGGGTGCCAGTGCAAAAGACTACACACTTTCCTGGAAGACAGACAAGTGAACATTTAAAAATTACTCCCAAGGGAGGATCAAGAATAAGAATTCACTAGATAGACTGTATCCAGCTATGAACAAACAGACTCACTGTGACCCCACAGAGCCAGCCTCCGCCTCTGGACCAGCCATGCTCTGATGTTGTGTTCAATGTGCGTGGGGTGGCGTTCTTCCTTCCCAGCAAGACAGCTGCCATGAGTGCCAAGTGACCCAACAAGGTGCCAACTGCCAATTGGGAACACTCCAAAGCCATGTTTCCTACCAACCAGCCAGTAGTGACCTACTGAGCCCAGAGAGAACAGCACTGAGGATGGAAGAGAGAGCTTCCAAAAGGATGTTTCTATCCTGGACAAGAGGACTTACCAGGTCCATTCAGACAGCTCCCAGTTGAGCCCCTGCCACATCCCCACAGTTTTGCCTCATAGACAAGGCACACACGGGATTGATTCCTCCTTTACCTGGAACAGATTATCAAAGTTCTCTTAGGACCAATCAATAATGCAATACTGGACAGTAAGACCCTCTCTCCAAAATAAAATAAAATAAGGTTTATTTGCATTTTCTGAGATGCCCAAACCATTTAGGCTACAAAGAAAACTCATGAAATAGTGTTGAACTGTGGCTTGAAACTGCAGACCAGCTAGGCTTATGCGGTAACCTCTCAGTTCAAAAAGAGAAACAATTTTTAAATGTAAGATGAAACACCATTTCTTGGAAAAGCATTATTTATCTATCTATTTATTTATTATTTTATGTGCCTTGGTGTTTTGCTTGCATGCATGTCTGTGTGAGGGTGTCAGATCCTCTAGAACTGGAGTTACAAGCAGTTGTGAGCTGCCATGTGGTTGCTGGGAATTGAACCCAGGTCCTCTGAAAGAGCAGAAATTGCTCTTAACCACTGAGCCATCTTTTCAGCCCCTAGGAAAGGATTTTTAACTTTCAATATTTTGTTTAGTTATTGTTAGGAACAGTTGACTGCTAATAGTCTCTATTCAAATAAAGCGAACTATGCATCTAACCCAGTTCAAATCAGATAGGAAGACGTAAAAACTGTCTTCTGCTTCCAGTCCTAGGATGGACAGCTCAAACTCATTTTCCCATCATACAACATATGAGGACAGCACGTGCCAGGCTGGTTTTACACTGAAAAAGATAGAGGCTCAGAGACACTAATGATTTGCTAAAAGCCACACAGCAACACAGCGGAACAGCTAGTGTTTGCCTGGGTCCTCTCAGAAGCCATGTTATTTAAATTTCCAATCACTTAGAGATCACCCAAGAACTCACATAACCCTCAGAGTGAGTTTAAATAAACAGCTAACACCGTTCAATTAAATTCATACAAAGTACTATGAAATCAGAAATGAGGGTCGATTAATTTTTGTTAAGTCGTCTAGGTATTGTGATCCAAAACACTCAATCATAGAATTATTGGCTGTCCCAGTTCATTCTGTCCTGGGTGTTTTGTGGGCAGTAGACTGTCCTGGAGGCTGAATAGCCAGAGTGGAGATTCTCTCAGGTCTGGTGTTCCTCACAGATGACTGTCCATTTGCTCCAGCCTCACATCGAGGAAGAGGCTGGGTGTTTCTGCTCTGTCGGTGTACTGGCTGGTTTTGTGTGTCAACTTGACACAGCTGGAGTTATCACAGAGAAAGGAGCTTCAGTTGAGGAAATGCCTCCATGAGATCCAACTGTAAGGCATTTTCTCAATTAGTGATCAAGGGTGAAAGGCCCCTTGTGGGTGGGACCATCCCTGGGCTGGTAGTCTTGGGTTCTATAAGAGAGTAGGCTGAGCAAGCCAGGGGGGGGCAAGCCAGTAAGGAACATTCCCTCCATGGCCTCTGCATCAGCTCCTGCTTCCTGACCTGCTTGAGTTCCAGACCTGACTTCCTTTGGTGATGAACAGCAGTATGGAAGTGTAAGCTGAATAAACCCTTTCCTCCCCAACTTGCTTCTTGGTCATGATGTTTGTGCAGGAATAGAAACCCTGACTAAGACAGTCGGCTTCATAAAGCAACTTTGCCCTCACAGCTCATCACCTCCCAAAGCACCCTTCCCACCTCCACACCATTGTCTTAGAGGTCTGGATTTTAATGTATTAATTTTTGACGGGATGTCTGCACTCAGCTGCACCATGATTCAATCTGTACCATCCTTTCTGTTTTGGAAAGGGACAGAAATGCACCTCATTCAACCATTTGGCTGAGGCCACCTGAAAGACATTTGCAAGCAGCCAGAACTCCCTGCAATCCAGGCTTCCAAGGGCTCATTGGAGAGTTTTAATGGCCACATAAATGCATATCACTCATGAGTGAGAGGAAAAGACTATAATGAAGCTTTGTAGAACCTTCTCTGGAATTATATATGATTGCCTAGCTGTACAACACTCAGAGAGAGCTTAGTCCACCAAACAAAATACAACAGAGGCACAAAGTTTGTTTTGAAATAATATTGTGCCCCTTCCCCACAAACTACTGCTAACATTAGTTTGTATTTCTCTGATACCTGACAGGCACTGCTCTTCCAGAACAGCCAATTGTCTGGCAATAAAGAGCGATGGGGCATGGGACAATTATGTAACAGCTGCAGAGATATAACCTGGATAATTTAGTATCTTCTACCACCCTAGGATACAATAAAAGTGAGGTTTAAATATGTATCGATAAAGCTGAAAGATGGAGAGACACAGAGAAGACAGACTTCAGTGTCATTTCTTGGCATAATGGTGCTCATGTGTCTTAAGAAAGACAAAAGATGTAAGGGGTGAGGGAGAAAGAGGAAGGAAGAGGAAAAAAACAGGGAGTGAGGAGGAAGGAAAGGGAAGAAAGGAGAAGGTAAAGAGGAAGGGAGAGAAACAGAAAAAAGAGGAAGAGGAGGAAGAGGAGGAAGAGGAGGAAGAGGAGGAAGAGGAGGAAGAGGAAAACTCTTGCTTCATGGCATGCAGGATTTGAAAACAGTGGCAAAAGCCAATGAGACCAAGTCTCTCTGTGCCCAGTTCAGACTGGGGACTCAGGTATCCAGCTTCCCAGCTCGGGTCATAGCCTCAACCCTGCCTGCTCTCACACTCTAATCTGACTCCCTCCTGTCCTTGCACATGAACTGAGCTACCTCTGTGCTTCTGGCTCGTTTGTCTCATAGTTTACACCTCAGGTGACTAATACAGTCTCTTCATTTTCCTTCCCAAATGAGGGATCATTTCTGCCCCACTCTGATTCCATTTGTCCCTCTTTTCTCTCATTTTCTCTGTGGTAATCAGGCTTGCTTTGCTCCGGCGAACCTCTTTTCTCTAAGCACCCTGGCTTTCTTTTCTCTCAGATGTCTTGTGATCAAGGCTTGTGGCCAAAATGCGGTGGTGGCTAAGTACAGGGTGATGTTTTCACCAGCTCGTACTGATAATGACGGCAGCACATCACAGCAGTAAATGAAGGCAAGACAGGCACACTAGCTCCTGTGGATGCCACCTGGGGAGGACGGAGAGAAGAAAGACAGAGATGCGGAGAGTGTACTCTGATGTCCTGACATGTCTGCCATTTCTTTAATCTACCATGCTTTTCCCCACTCCCTAAGAACTCACAGGTAAATTTCAAACCCCTCAGTAGCACAGGGTACGTGTTTGACGGCACCACTCCAAGTCCTATTTCAACTGAGTTTTGACTTCCTTAGGAGTATCCAGGTATAGGACCTGTCACCTAACTCAATTTAAATCAAGAAGCACAGAAAACTCGGGAGAGTACAGCCTCAGTCTGAACTTCAGTGCCCTCTGAGGACATTGGGAGTCCCACAGGCCAGATCAGCTTGGATGAGCATCACTGTTGCCCTGAACATCAGCAGCATTACCAGAGCCTGGTGGAGTATGATACTATGTTTCCAAGAATTACGCAGCCAGACCTCTTCTGACCAAAAGAAGAAAACTAAAGAAAACCACTTCCTGCTCCTTAAAAATCTGGCAGCAGGGAGAGGTCTTTTCCTGATGTCAATGGAACTGAATAAAATATTCTAGGAAATATCTCCATCCAGATGTCTGGAACACACTCAGATTCGCTAAGCTTGCATAGGTCGGATTTGCAGGGAAAGCAGGGAGTTTACAGTGATGTCACCTTTCCAATGAACCCCCAACCCTCCCCACTGAGCTCTGTACACGGTCCTGCTCCCTTTGGCTGTTGCTTGTGTCGGTGATGCATGCCTTTAATCCCAGCACTTGGGAGGCAGAGGCAGGCTGAATTTCTGAGTTTGAGACCAGCCTGGTCTACGGGGTAAGTTCCAGGACAGCCAGGGCTACACAGAGAAACCCTGTCAAAAGAAAAGAAAAGAAGAGAAGAAAGAAAGAAATATTTCCCTCTAAATAGATTATTGCTCTCAAAGCAGTGGTAACAAATATTATCAACTTGATTTACTAGCCACCATGGGGACTGTTCAGTATTATATACATTTATTACATTATAAAATATTTTTACACAGTATACATATCATCACCCATCAGTGACAGATTTTAAGTCACCTTAGGCTGCTTGCTTATAAGATGCTGAAGTGTTATCTCTAGGCTTTCTGGATGCCCATCGATGCTCAGAAAATACCCCTCTGTGTGGCTAATGAAATTTAACCCTGCTTGTCATCCTCTGTTTAAGCTTTGACTCACATAAAGGAGATTGGTGATGGTAAGTTGAAAGAACAGTGTTAGGAAAGGGATAATATTCTTGTCCCCCATGTCCAATGGGTCATTTTTGGATGGAGGAATTCTAGGACAACAGAATATTTTCAATGAGTTAAGAGGACCCTGCCGGTAAGATGACCAGGCAGCTTGTGCTTCAAAATGGAAGACTTGTAGAGAACATCAGAGAACTGATTATTACTAATTTACTTCTTACAGAGATACATACTCATCCAGGGGTGGGGTCTCTCTGCACAGCAGAGGGGCTGTGTCGGAAGGGACTCGGAAAATCAATAGTCTGAAGACAACTCCATTTCCTGACATAAAAGGTAATACTTCTGAAATTTAAATTTTATTATTAATGAGAAATAAACGACTCAGTGCTTCTTCTCGATGAATTCCAAGGCTCAAGTGAACTATCCCCGTGTTAGCCATGGAGCAGCACATCTTCCTAGCTCCCCATCCCCGAGAACTTACAACTGCACAGTGCACTCTAAGCTCGCAGCACTGACTAGGTTCTTGAGTTCTAGGAAACCAAATTACGAATGACGGCCGGGCTCTCATCTAAGCGGCATGCCACAGAGTTTGGAAAATTGTCTCTTCAGAGACACCGGAGTGAAATCTGAGCAGATCCTTGCTATTCACCAGAATCACACGTAAAAATCTCACTGCTAATAATAATAATAATAATACAATCCTATTAACATTTTAGAAAAAAGGCAACAGCAGGTATTGGCGACACAGTAAGGAACTGGATCCATAAACAAGGGATGTTTCCTGAAGTAAGGAAGGTTGGGGTGTCAATGGGCCTTCTGGCAGCCACAGCAGGGAAATGACAAGTGCCATGGCCCAAGAAAATGTCCTTGGTGAATTACTCAATTTTAGCGCATTCTTTGACCATGGTGCTATTTCCCGTCTGTTTAAAGATGCTTATCCCAAGAAAAAGACTTTTCCTTTTTAGTCTAAAGGGAAAAGTAAGGGAAGACATGACAGTGTGGTGGCCACCTCCAAAGATCAGCATAGCGTTAGATAGGAAGGTGGCAGAGTACCCTGTGCCTCTAAAGGAAATATCTAAGATCGAGTGAGTGGAAGCAACACAGGAGCAGGCCACCATGAGGAGAGAGGTTTCCCACAGTGAGAGCCTAGAAGATTGAGTGGCTTTCGCCGTTCCTGACACTGCTTTGGGATGGGGCAGGAAGAGGGTAGATACATGAAGGACTAATTCTCAAGTGTTGAAGAGTGTAAACTTTCATTTAGAAACAGGTCCATCCAAATGCCCTTTAACTTCTGGCTCTCTCCACCTCTTTGCCAACAGACATAGTATTTTTGACTCCCTACTCTTTGGACCCAAATGGAGGTTTTTTTGGTAAATGCTGTTTCAGGGTATCATTAATACTGTCTTATCACCGAGACAGACATTCCTTATTTCTTATGTTATGTGTGTTAATGTTTGCTTGCATGTATTTCTGTGTATTGCACACATACTTGGAGTCTGCAGAAGCCAGAACAGGCTATCGGATGTGGAATGACAGATGGTTATAAGCACCCATGTGGATGACAAGAACTAAACACAAGTCCTCCACAACAGCAGCAGATGCTTTTAACCGAGAAGACATTTCTCTAGTCCCATGGGACAAACATTCTCTTTCTATTTTTTAAGATTAGAAGATGCTTAATTATCTATATGTGTGGGTGAGTACACACATGTGAGTGTGGATGCTCAAGAAGACGAGAGGTATCAGGTTTCCCTGAAGCTGGTTGTGAGCTGCCAGGTATGGGTGCTGGGAGCCAAACTCCAGTCCTTAGCAAGATTATTGCATGTTCTAAAGTATGGAAGTATGTCTCCAGCACCAGGACAAAGACTCCCAACTAAGCAAACAGACTGTAGCCCTCCCTCCCCCCAGCCTTGAGTAGGCTGGCTTTGACCTCGCCGCCACTGAGAATGAGACCACCTGGGGTGGAGCCTTCCGACTTAGACCACTCTATTGCTCTGTCACCTGCTGCTGCTCTTCTCCAAGACACTGCTACCTGCTGAGAGGTCCTGAGATATTCCAGAGACAATACCCAGCAGATCACCTACAGGCTGGCAACAGGCACCAAGAATGGATTAGCAGGGGATGAGCCTCCCCCTTTATAAGCACAGACTCTTAGTAAACTTGGGGGCCTTGAACAGAAACGTGTCTTGGCCTCCATTATTTCTCTCATCATTCTCTCCCATACAGCTCCTGCCTCCCACTCAGGAACCCAGACTAGTACTAAACCCCAACCACCTATAAAGGAAGCAAGGAGGTCAGGGTGCAGCATCTCAGTGAACCTCCTTTCTCATTCATTCTTGTCCTGGGACTGTCAGGGAACATACCACAATCAGAGGGGTGCTTAAATCACTATTGCACAAAGCTTCCAGTAAGGCCTTGGGATCACCAAGGACTTGGTGTGTCCTCATAAGATGCTTCTTGAACCCTTCATCCTTATAAAGCCAAGGCTTAAATGAGATCTAAAGTCCTCTTACCAATCAGTTAGAAAAAGACAGATCATCAGACTGTGTCTTAGTCAGGGTTTCTATTCCTGCACAAACATCATGACCAAGAAGCAAGTTGGGGAGGAAAGGGTTTATTTGGCTTACACTTCCATACTGCTGTTCATCACCAAGGAAGTCTGGACTGGAACTCAAGCAGGTCAGAAAGCAGGAGCTGACGCAAAAGCCATGGAGGGATGTTCTTTACTGGCTTGCTTCCCCTGGCTTGCTCAACCTGCTCTTTTATAGAACCCAAGACTACCAGCCCAGAGATGGTCCCACCCACAAGGGGCCTTTCACCCTTGATCACTAATTGAGGAAATGCCTTACAGCTGGATCTCACGGAGGCATTTCCCCAACTGAAGTTCCTTTCTCAGTGCTAACTCCAGCTGTGTCAAGTTGACACAAAACTAGCCAGTACAGACTGGAAACAAAACAAGAAACTTCTCAAAGGAGGCTCTTTAAACAGCGCACAAATATGCAAAATGTGCATGAGCATTTAGCTTCTGAAGAAATACACTAAAAATATAAGCTATTACTGAATAACTGTCATAAGACATAAAATTAAAAACACTATACCAAAGATTGGTAGCGGTGTGGAGCAACTTAACCCTTAAGTGGCTAGCATAGATACTTATTGCACTTTGAAACACTGTCAAGGCAGTACGCCATTAGCCCATCAACCAGATATGACACTTCATGCATGAATACAACTGCACTTCTATGCATCCAAAGATCTTCAAGCAGCATTACTCGACAACAAATCAAAACTAGACTGCAACCCAAATATTTGTTAAGACAGAAATATGTACCTAAGACTACGGCATGTCACAGGTGAAATACTTGATAGCAGTGCAAAGGAAACACAGGAGTATTCAATGATATGAGTGAGTCTGCAAAACCATGAGAAAGATGACAGAGGAAACCCTAAGTCCTGTATGATTCTGTTTCTGTGAAGTTCATGAACACGGAAACAAATCCACACTTTCAGAATTAAGGACAGTTATCAGCATAAGGCAGCAATAGCTGGCAAGAGCCATACAGGATAAAACTCTGTACTGCCAGGAGGGTTTGACTTATAGGTAGGGGCTGTGATAAAACAGACTCACTACAAGAGCTCACTGCTGTCCTCTTTGTAATTTGTGTACCATCCTGCATATTATGAATAAAGAAAGTTTTTAGAATGAGCATCCAAGTATGGTTGTGTACACCTACAATCCCAGCACCCACGAGGATAAGATAGAATTTCTTTTGTTTGTTTGTTTTTTGTTATGTTTTGGGGTTTTTTTGGGTTGTTTGCTTGTTTGTTTATTTTTGTTTTGTTTTTATTTGGTTGGTTGGCTGGTTGGTTGGTTTTTGGGAGGTTTTTTTTTGGGGGGGGAGGGGAAGTATTATTTAGAATGCCAATATTCCTCAAACTATTCCACAAAATAGAAATAGAAGGAACATTGCCAAACTCATTCTATGAGGTCACAGTCACCTTGATACATAAACCACACAAAGACTCAACAAAGAGAGATAATTTCAAACCAATTTCCCTTAATGAACATTGATACAAAAATACTCAATACTCAAAAACCGAATCCAAGAGCACATCAAAACATCATCCACCATGATCAAGTAGGCTTCATCCCAGGAATGCAGGGTGGTTCAGTATATAAAAATCTATCAACATAGTCCACCATATAAACAAACTAAAAGAAAACACATACACACACACACACACACTCACACACACAATCATCTCCCTAGATGCCAAAAAAAAACACATTTGACAAAATCTAACACCCCTGCGAGATAAAAGTCTTGGAGAGAGCAGGGATACAAGGGGCATACCTAAACACAATAAAGGCAATATACAGCAAACCAATAGTCAACATCAAATTAAATGGAGAGAAAATTAAAGCATTTCCACTAAAATTGGGGACAAGGTCATCCACACTCCCCCTATCTCTTCAATACAGTACTTGAAGTTCTAGCTAGAGCAGTAAGACAACTGAAGGAGATCAAGGGGATACAAATTGGAAAGGAAGAAGCCAAAAGTGTTGCTAACCTAATTCACAGATCATATGATAGGATACATAAGTGACCCCAAAACTTCTACCAGAGAACTCCAGCTGATAAACACCTTCAGCAAAGTGGCTGAATACAAAATTAACTCAAAGAAATCAGTAGCCCTCCTCTATACAAGTGATAAAACAGATGGAGAAAAAAGTTAGGGAAAAAATACCCTTCATAACAGCCACAAATAATATAAAATACCTTGGTGTGACTCTAACCAAGCAGGTGAAAGACCTGTATGACAAGAACTTCAAGTCTCTGAAGAAAGAAACTGAGGAAGATATCAGAAGATGAAAAGACACCCCCCGCCCCATGCTCATGAATTGGTAGGATTAACAGTGAAAACAGCCATCTTACCAAAAGCAATCTACAGATTCAATGTAATCCCCATCAAAATTCCAACACAATTCTTTACTGATCTTGAAAGAACAATTCTCAACTTCATATAGAAAAATGAAAACCCAGGATAGCTAAAATAATCCTGAACAATAAAAGAACATCTAGAGGATTTCTTTTCATTCAAGGCAAACTGGACAACTTAGTAAATATCAAGGCAGGCAGGGCTACATAACAAGACCTCGCCTTAAAGAAGAAAAACAAATAATAAATATTTTTAAATCCATTTTATTGAAAATTTCCTATCAACTTCAGTCTCCCCTGGTTGTTTTCACTTTAGCCAATACTGAGTAAATCTATAATTCATATTGGTAATATAATAATTTGGGTAACGGAGAAGTCACATAAGAAACTAAAAAATCGGAGTACCTTCCAGAACCTGTCAAATATGATGTTGAGAGAGGTAGACAGATATACACAGTGAGGGTGTGACCCGTCCAGCAGGTCCAGTTATTTGAGGGTCTGGAGGGGACCTTCTCCTAAGAACCAAATGGGGGGTAGAGAGAGACGAGAACCTTGTGCAATGAACTACACACGGAAACAGTCTGAATAACATCAAGGTCTCGCTGTATTGAGAAAGGCTCAAGGCTTAAATGCACAAGCAAAAGGGGAAGTACTTTTCAGCAGGAGGGGTGGGGCAGTAGAAATGCACAAATAAAAGGGGAAGTACAAGTAGTTCTCAGCAGGAGGGGTGGGGCAGTGGAAATTTTTCTTTTGGCAGCTACACGGGGAAGCAGGAACTTGGTGGTATCAGGGTGTGGTCAGGACATCTGGCTCTGACTTAGGGCTGGAACATTCTGTGGTTGTTCTCAGAACGGTGCGTCGGTGGCCCGCTTTTGACCCCCTTTTCTTCTCGGGGGGAGAGGCCCAATTCAGAGATCAGGACAATTGTGTTGTCTTAATAGTGCCCAACAAGGGTGGCTGAGGATGCTCTGCACCAGAAAAAAGGGAAGTTAAACCACTGCTAGAGGACACTGTGACTTTGAAGGCTCAGGAAGTGGCACTATTTGGAAGGATTAGGAGGCATGGCCTTGTTTGGAGGAAGTGTGTTACTAGGAGGTGGGCTTCGAGATTTCAGAAGCCCATGCTGAGCCCATCTACTTCTCTCTTCCTATTGCCTATGGATCTGGCTACAGAAGTCTCAGCTATTGTATCTGCCTCTACACTGCCATGTTTTCTGCCATGATGATAGTAGACCAAGCATCTGAAACTATAAGTAAACCCCATTAGATGCTTCCTTTTGTAAGAGTTGCTGTGGTCATGGTCTCTCTTCACAGCAATAGAACACTGACTAAAACATTATTAAAATTCAAAATAGCCATGAGGTTGTACACACTGGGAATCCCAGAACTTAGTTGTCCAAGCCTGGACAATTATAAGATCAAGGATGGTCTGGGCTACCTACAAAGATCCTCTCTCAAAGTATCAAAATAATAACAAAAATCTCACAATCTAAAATTCTACAATTCAAGACAAGTCTCTTAAAATAAAGAAATGTTTGTTTCATTCTTCTTTTTGCATCTACTTAAATGCAGTTCGCTGCTCACTGGGTTGTGTGTTCAATTGGCCTTGCTATTGGCCTGGCTCAACCAGGCTAGTTGGAGTTGGGGTCAAGACATTGAAATAATTTTCCTTTGAATTCTAATTCAGTAACAAGGTTAGACATTTCTTCATAAAATGCACACACAAATTGAGAAATTCTTAGCCAAAATATGAGATAGGATTTGTGTACATCGTCCTAAACAATAGCTTGAAGGCCTATTTTATATGTTCAAGTGCATAAATATCTATATGCATACTTTCTCAACTGTCTATCATCAGTCAGTCAATCTATTGTCCATTATCTGTCCATCAATCTATCGATCAGCTATCTATCATCAAACTATCAGAAGATAGATAATGAGCTACCCATTGCTATTGGTCTCTCACCACCTATCAATGATCTCCCTAGCTACCATGATTCTTGTATAAGGGTGCATTGTCTATTCCCAAAGACCCACTGAGCCCTGAAGAGAGTTTGAATTTAAAATGTCCCATGGAGGCTCATGTATTTGAGCAACTGACACCCAGCTGATATACTATTTGTAGGAGTGACAGAATCTCTAGGAGTCAGAGCCTTGCTGGAGGAAGTACATCACTGGGAGTCAGCTTCAAGGATTGAAAGCCTCACCACACTTCCTGTTTATACTCACACTGCTTCCTGTATGTGGATGAAGCTATGATAAGCCAGTTTCCTCTCACTGTTGCCATGCCATGCCTTCCTATCAGGAAGACTCTGTCTCTCTGGAAACATAAGCTGAGATGAACCTTCTCTGCTTGAAGTTGCTCTTGGCCAAGGTATTTTTATCACAGGAACAGAAAGTAACTAACACAGCATATGCGACCTAGGCTATGCTGCCTTGAGTCGTTCCACCTCGCACCATTGAGATTCATAGATGTGGCTGTCTCCATCATTATATGCAGAGGTCTAACAGACTGCCTGAAAAACTTACCCCCCAAATCACATCTGCTCTGTACACCCCAGGAGAGCTGCTTTCCTGGGATGTCTGTCTCTTGAGGATACAAAGTTCTCTCTGCCATCCTGAGCCTGTGTCCCATCTCTACCATGAGAGCTGAAACTTCTAAGTAGACAATGGCAGTTTAACAGGATTCAGTACTTGTGGTGTGCTGACATCACAGCTCCTGCAACATCCCTTGCTCTGTTAACTGCCCATCCCCTAGTTTCCTCTTGAATGTGGCTGTGCCTAAGGTTGCACCTTACAGAAGCCTCAGTGAGTGAGTTGCCTTTAAGGCAGATCACAAACTCTGGCAAGTCCTGTGGTATTGTGCATTCCTGGCATAGAACAAAGTTCTATCTGTTCTCCATCTTCATGGGCCTAGATGACTTAAAGTGTGCCTTTCTGGGTTTGGGGGGGGTTAGTATTAAAATTATTACATGAATAAGTAAGCTCAGTGTCTTGGGTATTATTATTTTAAAAGACATTTTACACCCATGCTCTTCATTCCTATAATCTTCTTGGCTTTCACTGGCTCTGTAAGTACATGAACCTATCTACATTTCAAAACCAATCATTTACCCACAGGTCCACTCACTAGAGAACTACCTTAAGTCCTAAAGTTTAGCCAAAATGCGGTGATGGTGAACCTGTAGGGCCAGCTTACCCTTTCACAGAAAACAATGTGGAAATAACAAGGAAATGGATCAAGTCTATCCTTGAAAGGTGGCGACATCAGACAGGGAGACAGGGGAGTTTTCAGACATTGGCCCAATGTTGCTTCCCTTCTATCTATGCATTTTGTATAGCAGAGAGTTGTGGTCTTACTGGAAGAAAGTGTCCAAGGACACAGAAGATGATGACAAAGTGTCTGCAAAGAAGTAAGGAAGTCCCAGAAGACGAGGGCTGCAGAGGGAAGGATTGGCTGCTAAGCTGTCTTCACAGAGTCCCCAGTAATGTCACAAGAAACAATCATGAGACTTAAGCAGCAGTGCACAGATACCAGCTTCTGCCCATCTTCAAGTGAGGTGGGCTGGGAAGGTGGGCATGGAGGTGGGATGGGCAGGTGGAATGTGGAATTAGAGACCAGACAATCTACTGCTCACAGGAAAAAAGTCAAGACACTTGAGAGTATCAGAACAGCATAGATACTCTACAACCTATTGCATATCAGCAACAACAAAACCAATGGTAATAAATAATAAAAATAATAAAATCACTAGACATGTTGAAGAATCCAGAAATTTTACCTGAATAAAGAATGGGGGGAGGGCTTCTAAAATAATACACATGCTGCAATTAGCAAACAAAATTTTGAAGCAGTTATAAATATATTCAAAGATTCAAAGAAGCACATTAGGTAACAATGAACAATCCCAAAGGTTTAAGAGGACTTCTTTTAAAAGGATAAAATTCCTAGAGCAATAGGAGAAATGGCTCAATGGTTAGGAACAAGAACTGCTCTTCCAGAGGACTGGAGTTCTGTTCTCAGCACCCACGTAGGGCAGCTCACAAATGCCTGTAACTGCAGCTCCAGATCTGATGTCCTCTTCTGGCCTTTACAGGCTCCTGCACAAACACACACAGAGACATATCTATATACACATAATGAACTTTCAAAAGAGAAAATTTCTAGAATTAAAATATGTAAGGAAATTTTATAGAGATAGTTTGATGAGAAATTGAGTGGATTTAGTTACTTGAAGACAAACAGAATCATTTGTTCTGAAGACTTAGAGAAGACACTAAGTAAACATCAATAGAGCTCAGACAAATGTCTCACACACACACACACACACACACACACACGAGCACATGCATGCACACACTATACTATATAAACATACACAAACACTATACCACACACATACACATACTACACCTCACAGACACATACATACATACATACAGTATACAACACAGACACACATGAACATACTACACCACACAAACATACACATATACACACTACACCGTACATACTATACCACACATACACACACACACAGAGTATAGGGTATGTAACTGAAGCCTCAGAAAGAAAAAAGAGAACACAAGACAGAAGAAATTAATTGAAAAATTGTTGCCTGAAACATCTCCAGATTTGTTAAGTTGTTTGACTTAGAGATCACCCTGAGACTGAATAAAGCATCTTAAGTAACGTAAATGTAAGACTGAGGTCTCCCCACTAAGCATCCCAAACACTTGAGACACACAGGGGTTTAGGACACACAAGCACAGCGGTCAGTTTGCCTGAAACTCCATTTCTATGTCTTTTTTTTTTGCGGGGGGGGGGGGGAGTTCGAGACAGGGTTTCTCCAGACAGGCTGTCCTGGAACTCACTCTGTAGACCAGGCTGGCCTCGAACTCAGAAATCCACCTGCCTCTGCCTCCCAAGTGCTGGGATTAACGGCGTGCACCACCATGTCTGGCTCTTTATGTCTTAACCAAAATATTTTCTAATACTTTTCGATTACTGGCGGCAACCATGATTTGAAAGTTGAGTAGGCAGAACAATCTGTACCATCTTCTTGAGACACCATCTGCCGTGGGGATCACTCTCCTGGATCTACCGTGCTGACTTTGCAAGGCCTGTGTACCTCACTGTTACTCTGTAAAGAATCCCCGGTCCCTTCTGTTCTGTGGGATGCTGTCAGCGTTATCCTTCATCTTGGCCACGGAGTATAATACCTCACTGTTTTTCTTTTGCCTGGGGTAAATAACTACTTATTTCTTAATAAATCTGTAGAGTGCCTTTTCTCCATGATTACTTAAGGTTCAACAAAGACAAGAGAACAAAAAACATAAAGAATACTCTCAGGATTTAACTAACTAAACTGGGCAAAATAACTCTTCTCTTTAAATCTTCAACACCATCTTTTCCTAATATGTAGATTTATGCTTTGTCAGGACAATGTCTGCCATGCCTTCTGTCGTAACATGAAAAAGAAAAAGTTAATATACATTGAGATAAAATTCTCTCAACTGCAAGACAAGAATCAGAGATGCTTGCAAACAAAGTGAAAAATAAGTTCTCGTGAGTAAAATCCAACAAGTGTATTAGCTAATATTATTCAACTAAATTGAGTAAACATTTATTAAGAGTCTACTGTATACTTACTCATGCTATATCAAGTTTGAACTAAAAGTGGCTCACCATGTAGTTAGTATATTCTTCAAAATAACATGGTTTTTATCTATGTGTCTTTTCACATGTCGTATAAGCACAGTAATAAAAACATTGACATCATTTAAAAGAACACCCAGAAAAGGCAGCAAACTACATAGTAAGAGTTTTTACAAAGTTGAGATGTGAACTTTTTCTGCCTTTACTAGCCATAAGATATGTTTTTCATGGAGGTCTTCACCGGCATCCAGGAGAAGCACAGGACTGATCCTGACAATGAGCCCCTGACTTTATCTACCAGGTTTCCTTTGTTTTCATCTTTTTCTTAATTTCCCACTATCTCCTCACACGCCAGAATCGGGACCTCTGTGATTTGTGTATTTAAACGGCTCACAGTGTCTTTAGAAGAAAATGAGGCAGAGGTACCGCAATCATCGTTACAGAAGATCATTTAGGTGGCAGTTAGATGCTCAGGTTAGAATCCAGCCTGCTTTAGTGGGAACCTGCTTAGCTAAGCAAGGAAAACTTAGGAAAGAGTGGGAGATGTATAGTCTTCTGAAAACCATCCACGTGCAAGAAGATGCCAGGGAACACTGGCAGGCCCTGCGAGTGCACCAGCCTCTCTTACAGGTCCAGGGCTCTCTGGACAAACGATCAATGTTGTCGAGATTGTTAAGAAGATACATCAAAAGCGTTCGAATGGCTTCTGTCCCGGAAACTAACCTGTGGTTCCCATCCTGCCCATAGCTTTACTTTGAAAATTAAACTCATGCCTGTGTTCAAAATGCACTAAGTTGGGGATGATAGACAGGTCTAGGGTTTGTGGGAAAGGAAGTAAACACTACAGTGTTAGGAAGTACATGGGTGGTGGGTGAGGACTGCAAGCAGGAATCAGAATCTTTACTACCTTGGACCTGCCAGTGAGGGGCCAAATCTGTGGTTTGTACTGATGAAGGTAGAATTCTACAGCTCTCTATGTGGGGCAAAATTGAGGAGCTGAAACAGGGGATGTGTTCAGATGTGGTGAGGCAGCAGCCGCTACAATGGTTTGCGTGAAAGAAACAGTGCATCAACATCCTACGCAGGAAAGCTTACAGAGAAGCAGGAACCAGCCTTTTCCAGCATCAACCAGCCCCTGGATGTCCCAAGCACAGAGGCAGCACAAACACAGCTGCTGAGTATCCATACTGCAGGGTCAAAGGCTTCAGAGGGAAGGTCTCTACCACCCTGTCGTTTATAGCTATTGTTAAGCAACTAAGAAACTTCACAAACAGAAGAGAATTGAATTTGGCAAGAGTTGAAGTTATTCAAGGAGGAGCTGAGTGGAGCCTCGGGCAATGGCCTGGTAGGGTATGGGTCCTGTTCCAGCTCCAACCATGTAGAAACAATCCAGTGAATCCCCAGCCCCTCTGTATTTAAAGGTTGGTGCTAGCAACACCGGGATGTTTGGATAGAATGTTTTTCCTCACAGAAATGTTTTTCACACTGTGTCGTGCCTACATAAAGGCAGTCACTGTGAGGCAGCTGTTTCCATAGTTGTTGTGTCTTCATGTTAATCCACACTTCATCCCTGGGTGTCAATTCTTTCGTCTGGAAAGCTAGAAGATTGGACAAAAAAAAAATCACTAAAAATTCCCCTTCATACACATACACAACATTGATCCTAAAAATGTACAGGTGACAAATCCCCCTCGAAGCTAGTCAGCTCAGCTAGGCTGACACAGGCTCTGCTTCAGGGCTTGGTAATAATACTTTTGGCTACTGAGGACATCCTCTTAGAGGCAGTCCGTCAGGAAAGAGATGTGGGAGACACACTGGAATGGTGGCTACCGGTTACCTGAGGGGTACTTTCAACTGTAAACAAGCAACTTAGAATCTACCCCTCAGCGGACAGTGAACAGAGAGTCACTGGAGGTTCTCAGCAAAGTAGCTTGCCGTCCAGGAGTCCCCTCAGTGGGGTAAGCAGGGATGACTGCTAGAGACAGAGAATCTAAAGACCCGTTAAGGCCAGCAGGTCTCAACCTTCCTGATGCTGGGACCTTTCAATACAGACCCTCCTATGTGGTGACCTCCAACCATACAGTTATTTTTGCTGCTGCTTCATAATTATAATTTTGTTACTTTTATTAATCATAATGTAACTATCTCTGTTTTCTGATGGTCTTCAGGGGTCATGACCCATGAGTTGAGAAACACTGCCTTAGACAGCCATAGCTCTTCAGACCACCAGAGTAACTCTGGCTTGGATGCAAGGATACCACAGACATGAAGCCCAGCACTGTCAGACTACCTAAGCAAGGGCTGGCAAGCAGACCCTGTCTACCTCCTTACCCATTGGCCAATGTATCCTGCCCTCCATCTCTCTGTGTGTGTGGAGCCTGGATCTGCATATCTGAGCAAGACCCAGTACATTTGAAGTCTCCTGATGGATAACAAATAACAATAGGTATTTCTTCACTCGCCTTCTTTTCTTGTCTTAAAAATAAACCGTGATCGACTAGTCCCAGCTGCGCTTGCACAAAGATACAGCCGTCTCTGACTTCAAAAGCAAACAGCTGAGAAGGAAGAAAACAAACAAAATTGCAAGATCTGAGATTTCATCTGGCGTGAGAATAATTTTCTAAAAGCATTTCTTACCCTAAGCTGTTTCCCGTCTCTTTTGAAAGCTTCCCCAGCCAGCAAGTACCTCACTTGCAGGGCCCAGGGAGCCTTGTGGGGGGGAGGGTGTTTCGGGGGTGGGGGGGAGCCCCAGGAAGCTGGTGTGTCCTCCTCAGAGCAAACAGCAGCGCATTCTAATATTGGTCTAAGAAAACAGTCAGGGAGGAAAACAGCATAATTTGTGGGAAAGTTGAGGCTTTCGGTGCTTGAAGGTCACAGGCTTTATGGAGAAGGTCACTGGATGCTACTTTTCAAAGGACAGGAGAAGACTCTAAGACTCCCCTCTCTGCCTGCTCTGGCTATAGAGTAATCAAACACTGCAAACGTCAACAAGTTCTTGGGACAGCTTTCTGAAGGGAATGTAGGCTTCATGTTATCTGATATTTGGGTTGTGTGGGCTCAAAGAGAGCGCTCAGAAGTCTTAATCCAGGCACAGAACCGGAGGTGCAGATCTAATTGGTAGAAAGCCCTTCTGTCCATCAGCCAGCCTCATCATGTGCGGCAGAGGAAATGCCAGTTTGAATTTCTTAAACTCCCAACAAGAAAGAGAGCCTCAGCCTGGTCATGGGGAGTGTGTGTGTGTGTGTGTGGGGGGGGGGTTGTACAGGGGAGGACATCTGGGAGCAAGTGGCCAAAATGAGGACCAGGATTGCATCCTGGCATGTGATCTCACAGGGCTGCTGCAGGTGGTGGGAAAAGCAGTCTTCTAAGAGCACCCTACTGGTAACAATTCTTGTCACTTCCAGGGCTGCCTCCTGACATGGAGCCCAACATCCAGGGGCCCCAACAGGAATTTATATGAACTCTTACCTGAGTCTAACAAAATGACTTCTCTTCGCTCAATAACAGTTCCCAGTTCTCTAGTGTGGACCACACCCACTTACCCCCATAACAACACATCCATACACACACACACACACACATGCACACACACAAACACACATACATGCACACAAACACACACACACACACATGCACACACATCCACACGTGCATGCTTTTACACACACTACATACACATGCACACACGTGCATACATACGCATGCATATACATGCTACGCACACACACTCATACACAATTCTGAACCAGGAACGCTCTGGACAGTTACCATCTGTGTGGGTGGCTCCTTTGTTGCTGTCCTTTGGTTATTTAACTTCCCTGAAGCCTGAAGAGTGGAAAGGGATCTGCTGTAGACTAAGGCCAGCTACTCCCAGCTCCCAGATGGCTTTAACAGAAGTTGCATCCAATCCAAGGACCGTTCAACAAACAAGATGAGCATCTGCGTTAGTTACTTATAACTCTGACAAAAGCAAGGTAAGGAGAGAGGGTTTATTGCAGCCCACAGTGTGAGGGGTCAGTCCATCATGGTAGAGAAGTGTGGAGCCAGGAGTTTAACCTCTTCACCTGAGAGAGTGCTGAGTCCCCTGAAGAGACCATGGAAACACTTACCTAGCAAAAGGGGTTTCCATTCCTCTGAGGTTGTTCAGCTCCCTCAGGCAAGGCTATAGTGCAGCCAGTTTGGAGAGAGCCTCGCATACTCTCAAGCTGTGTCACTGAGAGGAGGTGGGTGGGTCTGCCACCGAGTTCACTACACTCATTTTCCACAGAGACCAGACGCCTCAGGAGACCTGGTATTACCAACACCCCACAGTGTGTTCTGAATTATTCTGAGACCATCTTTTGGCTACCAGAGGGATTTCCAACCCCTCCTCCATCACCACTAGCCTCTTTCAAAAGGGACTACTCAAAGCATCCGTAAGTGCTTCAAAGGGGCCTCTCTACCCAGCCAACACATGATGCCATTACCAAACTCAAAGGGCCCTGGGAAGAGGAGAAGCCACAGATTTGAAGGGGAATTTCTCATGAGGTGAAATCTTAGAGGCATGTGGTGCAGCCTTCTGATGTGGACTCTTCAAAGGAGGCAAGCCTTCAGTCTCCCCCGGAGCAGGGTGAAATAAGACGCCAGAAATACAGAGACAGAGAAAGGAAAATGTCCTTTGTGACAGAGAAGCTGATGAATTACCAGATATAATGGGCCCCATTCTTTGCCCTTAGATCAGGAAAAATAAAAATCTTGGTGCTATTAATGGAACAGTGGCCAAGAGACATGGCGTAAAGAGGCACTGGAGGGGAGGGGACCCACCCGGAACGTAGCCCCTCTAAAAGCTCTGAAGATGAATTTCCCTGCGTGATGGTGGGGTTGGAGGTTAAAGAGATAGCAACTGCACAGTTAGACTGAAAAGCTCCCCATTAGCTCCACTCATACATTTTAACACTTCCAATGAGGACAGAGTAAGGTTATGTTACTCACAAAAAAAAAAAAAAAAAAAGTATAACCACCATTATTTCTGGCACATGCTTCTTATCAAAAGCAAAGAGAACCTGGTCTGTTCTGCAAGGCTGCCTTGCTCCTGCATCCCAGGGCTGGTTCTGGTGGAAAGCCCTGAGCGGCATGGCAGCTTCCTTAGCAATTAACTGTTATCACTGCCAGGCTCAGAAAGTAGCTCTTAGTTTCTTTCCTGCAACACTCACCCATGGAAACACGTGTATTGTCTTAATCTTCCTTCTACCCCACCTCCCCACTGGCGGGGAATACATCTGTAAGGAGCACTGCCCCCGAATTAGAATATGTTTTGCAAATTGCTTGGAGCCATATTTGTCACAGGATAGATTACAAAGACTGAGGATGGCGGGAAATATACAGTTTTAGTAATGCCAGAGAAAGTATGAAGTCTGGTTTCATATTCTTCACTGGCTCAAATTCTCTCTACTGAATGCTAGCATCAATAGCCAGGCTTTCTGTCTCAGGGACCTACCCACCTGTACCAATCTGCAGTACAGCTGCTCCTGGCTAGCAACCTCTGTCAGTGGGGAGCCCTGCGCTTTGAAGTCTCTCTTAGCACCTGGATCCCATATTTGGGGCATCTAGATAACATTTTCTTAAGTCAATCTGAACTTGACACATGTTGGAATTGTCTTGGCTGCTAAATCCTGAGCTGTGCAGCTAGAACTGAGTCTGTTCCTACTTCTTGTCATCTGCTGGTTTGTCTAATCTTGAACAAGTCAGTTAGCCTTGATAACTTGAGTTTGCCCATCTATAAAATGGGCACCATGCTCCTAGAGGGCAGAGGCTTGGTGTTTTCCATTTCCTGCTGTGTATCTTACAAGCAAAAGGCAGGCACTAGAACAGAGAAGGGAAGAACTAAGTAGAGGAAAGGCGAATCCCTGAGATGTTCTTCCCACAGAGTGACTGTCACTGTTGGGACACGCAGAATCTAATTTATAGTAAAAGGGGGACAGTGTTTTATGTGGTGGATATTATGGTTGCCTGGAAGAAGTTACTTTAACATGGGGGTGGGAGGAATGCAGCAAAATATACCCAGTAGAGTTGTTACCTGTTGACATAGGGCCCAGCCCTAGGATTTGAAGAGACAGATGCCCCACGTGTATTACCACAATCCCAGCCAACATCCACTGCTCTGTTTATCCACAGTCAACATCAGCCCTATTGGAGACTGAAAGGGGGGTGGTGTTGGAGATTATGAGGTTTAGCCCTCTCTCTTCTTCAGAGATGAGAACCCAATCACTTTCATCCAGGAGCTCTGAGCCAACTCCTAGTGCTTGCTCAGGAGTTTCTAGCTCCTTCGAGAACCTTATTTCCTTCAGTATGACTCATACTTGGGTGGCAGCAGAGCTGACTAGAAGCCACCGAAAATTAAGATGTGCAAGTAGGAAAGAAGCAGAGACATTGTGAATCTAAGCCCGCTGATTTCCATATCCAGGGAGTCTATGGGATGGACCCCTTCCTCACTCCTATCCCACCACATCAGCCATTGATACAGAGATCAGCAGACCTTGTACACACTCTGCTGCAAGAGCCACTGTGGAGAATACTGTTTACAAAACATAGTTGCTGAGAGAGTCATGGCATATTAAAGTGGTTGAAGAAAATGAAAGACACTGGGAAGCAAGGAAGTTCCCACAGCAGTGAGGCAGGTGAGAAATAGTGGGGCCTTTCCTAAGACCATTGCACTTGAGCAGAGAATAGATCGATGCAGAGACCAGAGAAGCAGAATCAATGCCACTGTATTATTTCCTCTGGCGGCTATCGTTTGTTACCACAAATTAGGTGGCTTAAAATAACAGCGATCTATTCCCCCATGGGTCTGGAGGCTAGGAGCCAGCAGGCAAGGTGCTGGCAACCACACAGCCTGGGAGCTCCAGGGAAATCTGCCTCATTCAGCTTCTGGGGGTTGCTGGCATTCCTTGGTTTGCAGTGGTATCTCTCTGCCCTCTGCCCTCTATGAGCAAATGGTGTTCTCCTCATGTTGCACACAATGATGCTGTCACCAACTGCAGCAAAGGCCTGTTAGCGGGAATATTGAATGTTCAGCAGTCAAAGAGCAGATTAATTAAGAGGAGGGGTGTGTGAGGGGAAGTCGGTAAGGAGTGGTCTCAGGGAGTTCAGTGTTTAGCCTCCGTGTGAAGAACCTCCACGTCCATTACTTAAAGTGTGAGGGAACACAGCTGTGCATTATTTGGAAGGTAGAGGGAACCGTCAAAAGGGTGACTGAGTGCACTGCTAGTGGAGGCTGAGGGGGAGGAGGGAAGGAGCGAGGATACTTTATTTTAGCAAATTAGGCCAGCAAGATGGCAGAGTGGGAGAGTACCTGCCACAAAAGCCTGCAAGTTGATCTCTGACTTCACGAGGTACAAATGCATACACACACATATACATACACATACACATGTATACATCATACACATACATATATGTATACACATATACATACACAGACACACACATAGACAAACCCATACAGACACACAGACAGACATAAAGACACACACATATGCATCACACATGTACACACCTGTGTACACATAGACACACATAGGCACACACAGACATACACATGCACACATAGACATGCATAACTAACATGCATACACACATGCATGCGCATACATGTATATGCACAATTGCATTCACACATATACACATGTATATACACACATACACATATACACATCACACATACATACATACATATAGAAACACACATACACACAACATACATGCACACATGTGCACATCATACATATACACATATGCACATCATACATATACACATATGCACATATACATATATACAGACATACACAAAGACACACATATATATCACATACACACAGGGACATTAATTAATACACATGCACACATGCTTACATACACATATACATATATATCCATATATAAACATGCACAAAATATACACAATAATCATATTAACAATAAATATACATTTTAAATTTTTTTAATGATATTTGAATTTTTAAGCCCTACCTACATGGTATTTAATAAAATTTTAAATTGCAGAAATTTCTTTTTTCAAAGGGAGATGAGAGGAGTTCTATGTCATGTACAAACCTTCCAGGCCAACCTCTGGGCTCATTTGCCTGCTAGCTTAGTATCAAGATAGGTGGCACTTGAAGACAGATGTCCCCAAGACATGACACAGCTGGTTCCTCAGCATCCTTGGATAAGGCCTGCCTATCTCCTCTTCTCAGGGAACCGACTCCTGGTTCAGTCTGACATGAGTTCCACATGCCAGGACAGTGGGCGTGCAGCACATCATGGGGGCAAGGGGGGGTGAGGGAGGCTCTGCCATGCAGCTGCCTGAGCAGAGCCCAGCTGGCTGGACCTACATGAGGCTTATCCCAGCTTTGAAAGAATCTTGGTCTCAATAAATCATAACTGACAACAAATAGAGACTCAGGAGAATGAAGGAAACATTTGCCAGTTATCAAAAGGGATGTGTTTTCATAAAGCACATAGAGGCATTATTTCAAAGGATTAGAACACGTGGCCTTGTTATAGGAAGCATGTCACTGGGGGGTGGGCTTTGAATTTTCAAATGCTCAAGCCAAGCCCAGTGGTACTTTCTTCCTGTTGCCTACAGTGCTAGATGTACAACCTTCAGTTGCTTCTCCAGCATCGTGTTTGCTGTATGCTGCTACACTCCCTGCCATGATGACATTGGACTGAACCTCTGAAACTGTAAGGAAGCCCCAGTTAAATGTTTTCTTTTATAAGTTGTCATGGTCATGGTGTCTCTTCACAGTCATAGAACACTGACTAAGACACCATCACTCTGTCCTCTCTCATACTCTACCTACACACCTGCCCCCATGAGCCCTCCCTTCCTCTCACCAAGTTCATATCCCCCTCCTCCTCTTTATCCTCCACCTGCCTCATGAGTCCTCCCTTCCTCTTACCAGATCTCATCTTACTTTGCATGTCTTTTTGTTTTTGCAACTCATTGAATTTTAACCAGGACTGCTCACATGGACATAGATCTTGGATTATCTACTGGATCATGAACAACTCACCAGCAAGTAAGTCACTGTAGACAATGAGTTCTTCTCAGCTACAACCCTTGACTGCCATTAGCTCCTCCGGATGGCACCTTATAAGCCCTTTTCCCACCTATGACTAAATGATCCACTGGGTCAGCCTTTCACAAGCCTTATGCAGGCAGCCACAGCTATCCTTTGGCTGCATGTGGCCAGTAGGCTGTGGGCTGTAAATAGAGATGTTTCTGAAACTGTATCTACCCTTCCTTGGTAATCTTTGCTTTGATTTGGGGTTGGGTGTTTGTTTGTTTTCTAAGTTAGAAAACCTCTTTGGGTACCAGATCATCTGATAATCTTTGATCATCAGAACTCAGGGCTTCCTGTGTGGCACAGCCAATATTGATCACTATCCCTTCCAAAGGGAAGACCATCTATTAGGACCATGTCTTGAACTTACCAAGGAAAATGCAATATCCAATAATTTCCTTCCTCTTAATAATTGGGGTCATGAAACATATATAACTTTATACTATAGATGAATTTCATATAAATCATTTATCTCATTTTGTGTTCAGAAACTATTCTATTTTCATATGTAAATTCATTCATATTAGAGTCTTAAAGGGGCATAAAATTAGATAATGACTGCTTGGCATATAATGAATCTCTTTAATTGAAATGAATAAAATTATGTAAAATGGGAACTATTTCAGAAAAATCTGGGACGTATGGTCATAATAAATTGTAGTTTCCTTCCTTTGGGCACTAAGAAGTAGTTATTGTAACGATCCCACGTTAATTAGCAAAACTTACTGGGAGCAAAATTACAATTACAACCATGTACAGAGAAAGTTCCTCTGCTAGGCAGCTAGCAGGAGACAGCAACAGGAAATTTGTAGTGTCAATGGTATGAGTGTTGGAAGAAATTAGTACAGCGTAGAGCACTCAGGGCTCAGGAGATCTGGAAAGATTTCTACAATAATGGCTGCTCAGAGCTGTGGCTAGCTAAGACAGCATAAAGTGCAGATGACCAAAACTATTAAGTCTAGCAAGACCCTATCCTGGTTAAAGAAAAAAAAATAGTTTCTAAAACAAAATATGTTCATGTACAGGAATGCTTGGAGGTCAACCAGCCTGGCATGGAACTTCTAAACCTCCATCACTGACAAACTTCAGAACTACCTGACTTTATCTCTGACCTAATGTTCGACTCTGAAACTTTCTTAAGAGGCTATGAGCTCATTATGTTGCCCTAACTATCCTTGCATACCTAGACTATTAGGACCCACCTGCCTCAGCCACCCAAGGGCTGGGACAACAGACAGACATGGGCACCACCACACCTGACCTTTCCTCCTCTTAACAAGCAAATGCTAAGTGCAGATGTAAGGGTTAGCATCAGTTCTCTATCCATTTACTCCCTGGATCCCATGTGCTAAGCACCCATCTCCAATGTGGAGAGTTCACTAAGTCAGGGATGGCATTCCTGTTTCACTCCCCGGTGCTCTGGGAGTGGTTGGCAGCCAGTCCGAGGCAGGGGAAGGTACTTAGTTGCCAGGCTCTACACCCTAAATGCTTCCATCCCCAGCATCAAGCTGTAGACAGTTTATCCACTGACTCTTAAAACTAGCACACTCCAGCAGTGCGACTTACTCTGAAGATGACTGCCATGTCTCATAGTTGAAGAAAGAGAGGCTTGTCCCACATCACACAGTTGGTAACTAGGGAGCTCGGATTTGAACACAGATCTGCCCAACTTCACAGTCAATTTACTGGACAAATATTTTAATTGGAAGATGCTAAGAAAAGAGTTTGTTTAACAAAGAAAAACAATACCCACCCTTACAGTGATTCTTAGCTAATGTACTTAGGGTGGCAGACTCTCCAGGGGATATGTGATGGGGTAAGCAAACGGTAGGGCAAACTTGCAATATACAACACTGTGCACTCGGCCCTGTCAGGCAAACTCATCCCTGTTACTCCCTCCCTCTGTGACATCTGAAGGCTTCTTTCAGAGATGTGCCTTGAGCACAGCACACAGTTCATAGGTCAGGGTGGAAGTCCCTGAGATGGCTCACTACATCCTACTAGAACATCACAGCCTTGTGGTTATTCCTCACCAATTAGATGATGCTCCAGAACCTGAGGTCTCCACAGAGCCCACCCCAAATCCTCAGCCCAGGCAGGACACAGCCTGACCCTGGGGCATCTAGGCTAAGAACCAGTGTCCATTCATGGAGGCTTTCCTGCTGCCTGGACCCTCTCAGCACTGATTTCTGGAACACCACCCAGGCTTGTCTGTTGCCTGAGCCTATTTTTCTGCTGCTCTTCAGTCTCTGTGGAAATTTCCATCCAATGGCCTTGTTGGGTGGGCTAGTCAGAGTTCTCTAAAGGAACAGAACTGATAAAATGAGTACATACACACAGAGAGCATTATTAGAGTGGCTTACAGTCTGGGGTCTGAATTTTCCAACAATTTAGCAAAGGCCAAGGATCTAGTAGTATTCTGTCTGTGAGACTGGATATCTGAGCAGTTCCAGTCTGGTGCTGAAGACCCAGGCAGATCCTACAGAGCTCTCAGTCTCCGCTGGAATCCTCAAGAAGTAGCATCTAGTTGCTGAGAAGGACTGTCTCGGGATAAGGGGAAACAGAAGCCTCCTTCTGCCATGTTCTGAGCTGTCACCCTAAATCTAGGCCACACTTTCAAATGACCTAATCAAGGAACTCCTTCGCAGTATGCCAAGCTACTTGGATTTTATAGCTAATTCCAGATGTAATCAAGTTGACAACCAGGATTAGCCATCACACCGGGTCATCCTGTTCTGTCACCTCCCAGAAAATAGATCTGGCAGATCAAGGGACCCATAAAGCTGGCCTTTTGAATATGGACAGCCAAAGAACATTAAGGAGATGACATCACTGGACACTTGCTCATTTCCTTGTGTATGAAACAGGAGCTTTAAAAAGATATATATATTAGAAGAATCATACAAAGTGCTTGTATACGATCTTGTAAGAGATAAGCTCTGCTATCATCCCCCAAGTGTCTGGTAAGTCATTAGTCCTGACCAAGACATGAAGTGCTTTTCTCTGTGAGATACATCCTTATACACATGCTTCGTGATCACAACTGCCCACCGAGATCATGGAACCATCAGAGCAGTAGTGGTTGAGGGAGCCCACATGGCAGGCCTCCTGCCAGGCTGCAATGAGAAAAAGCTCAGGGGGCTGGCTGAGGGACAGCCCCTGTTCCATGGTGTTTTGCAGCCTCCGGAGGGGTCTGCCTGGGAAGCCCCATTTAAAGAGAGTTGTGGGAAGCTAACCTATGACCCATATTTATCTGATTTTTTTTCCTAGCAGAAAATGAGAGAATAGATTTATTAAGCTCATTCACAGCATCTTTCCTCAGTGACTGCAGGTTAAGCCGATGTTGAGGCCCTAAGGAAGATGCAACAGTAACTCAAGCCACATTTACTCATTTCCCCCCACCCCAAGTTTTAATTTTAGAGTAACTTTCAAAATTCAAAAAAAAAAATGTAATAACCTTAGAGCCATTTAATCTCCTCCAGTGGTGCCATTCCTCAGGCCCACAGCTTATACTGAATACACTTTCTCCTGAGCTCCGAAACATTAAAAATCACATAACACGTCCTTCCTTTCATAGTACCACATAGAACCTGTAGAAAATAGCTCTGGTCAAAATATCACCCAATATTACTAGAGACCATAAGGGCTCCCTGCAGAATTTCATCATAACAATGGCCATAACAATAAAACTCTATCCCCGGATCATGCAGTGCCGTCATTCAGATGGCGAGACTCAGAATGTCACCCGCCATGGTGGCATCTGGTGACTTCTGTATGTTGATATATCTCTACTCATTTAGAGAGTGACAGCTCTGCTGGTGAAACAGAGCTGGGCACAGACACTGTAGATCCAACGTGACCACACAGCATCCTCTAGTCTCAGACCGGCTCTCCCTCTCCGTTCACTAATGAGGCAACTAGGAGCGGAGGTTAATTGACTCAGTGCACACATTCGGAACAGGGAATGGCCAGCACCATGTCTGCAGCCTCTCTTCAGCTGTAAGCCCTTCCACCACCTCACAGCAACCTGCTAGATAGCACAGACATGTTTTTAATGGCAAAATACAGTCATTTCCTCCTGTCTGCTAAGAGCTTAAGATCAGAAACGAGTTACTTTTGTTCAGAAACAAATTACAGGAGAGACACCGGGAACCTGTGTAGATAATTACGTTCATAATTACCCATGTGCAGCAACCTCACAGTAAACAGAAATTGAAGGTGCTTTTTGCTCACAGCCTATTCCCAGCTTACAGATCTGAGGAACCCAGGGATAGGTGCTTCTCTGTGAGCCTCGCCTGCAGAGAGGTAAAACTGGGTTGCAAAAAAAGATAAAAGGGGATGAGAATCCGAAGGGTGGGGCTCTCCAATACTGAACCACCAACCAAGGAAGATACAGAGGGTGGACGGACCTAGGGCTGCCCACACACGTGTAGCAGATGTACAGCTCAGACTTCATGTGAGTCCCCAACAATTGGAGTCGGGGCTCTCCCAAAAGCTTTTGCCTGTTTGTGTGATATGTTCTTCTAGCTGGGCTGCCTTGTCTAACCTCAGTGGGAGAGGAAGTGCCAAGCCCCACAGAGACCTGATGTGCCAGGGTGGGGGGATTCCCAGGGGGCCCCAACTGCTCAGAGGAGAAGGGGAGGGGAGATAGGGGAAGGATTGTGGGAAGGGGCGACCAGGAGGGGAGAAGTGAGTGAGATGTAAATGAATAAGTAATAATACGACCACTAACGATGACACTACTAGTAGTAATAATAAAGAAGGGATGGGAAGAATGAGAAGGAAAGGAGAGGAAGAGAGGGAGGGGATTGAGGGGAGACTGGACCTGCAAAATTTTGTTTAAACCTTACTAAAGATACCTAAATATCATGAGGAAAGCATTAAAGGAACTGAAAGGTTAACAAAAGCTTCAAGAAACACCATTCCCTACAGCAAGGCTTTCTGCAAGTGACTGGACTTCCTTACATAAATGCCATTAAACATTTGACCTGTTTCACTAACTGACCTTCTGCCAGATGCTCACGCAGCTGTGCGCAGGTCATCATGACCATGCCCTGAGGCTCCGATCATATAATCATGGGCATTCTGAAGCCCATGATGGATGAGCCCCTGCCTACATCTTTACTGTGGAGCACAAAATTCATTGACAGTTTGTAGATGGTTTGTAACAAACACCATCACACCCCGCTGTGAACACTGTCAAATCTGCCCCTCCTTGTGTTTCCTTCAGATTTCTCTTTAGACCAGAAAATAGTTCAGGGGCCTGGAGGGACGGCTCAGCAGTTAAGAATGCACACGCTTGTTACAGAAGATCACGTTTAATTCCCTGTATGTGCGCTGGGCAGCTCACAAGTGTCCATCACTTATAGGGGGAGTCTGAAGCCTCTGAGGACATTTGTACTCACATTTACGTGCTCACACAGCTACACAGGGCTAAAAAAATAGTGAAAATAAATCTTTTAGAAAACATTTTAGGTGAAAGCCAACCCTGCCTTCTGCTTCCTCCCCTCTAGAGGTAAGACCCATTCTGACCATGAGGTTTTGCATTCCCATATAGATTTCACTTGCAGAGCTACCCAGGAGTGCTGTACATTCAGAAGACATAAAACTTTTCAAAATTTCCCAATGTGCCGGACACAGAATTATAATGTCATAAGTTCAGGTACAGCTTGCTTTCCCCTCCTCCCCCTCCCCCGGCTTGATATTATTTGTCTGACACTTCTTCAGGTTGATGTATGCAGCTGGAATAAATTTAATGGCCCACATTGGAGATCTGGGAACATCTCCCTTTCTGTCAAGGGGGTCACCTGTCCTGTACATCTAATCTCTTAGCTCATCAGGGTTTTTCTGCCTCTGGGTGGCAGAAGTCAAGCCCATCATTTGAGAGCAGCCAGGCTGATTCCCCTGTGAGGCTACACTGCTGTCTGTTGGCTCTGTGATCTGGTGAGGGCTACAGGGTGCGCTTCATGTGTAATCACGGTGTGACTCCATGCAACACTGCACAGCCCCAAGTTCAGCAGGAGAGTTTTACACACTTCCACCCTCTGCTCAGTCTTCATCCTATGTGCTGCCCTGTAAATTCCTTCTGCAACTTTTATTTTTGCCAACTATGAAAAGTCAAGGACTTGACTCTTTTCTCTAATCTTCTTGTTGGGCCAATGGAAATCAGCCATGGTGGGGGCATTTCCACCAAGGACATGGGCAAACGATGGAAATTAGGACCTCTGTTTCTGGAAATTCACCAGAACGTCGCTTTATAAACCCGAAGACATCACTATTGTTGATTCTTGAATGTTTAATTACTTCAAGAAGACTTACAGTTTGCTTCGGGTGTTTTCTCACTATATCTTACAATGCATGCCTACTGTTGACTAATTTTTTTTTGACTCACTACAAAAGTGTTGCTTTGAGAGACGCTTCTCCTCGGCACAAAACTCTTTGTGTGCAGTTATCTGTTTCCTCTCAGTACTGCAATGTTGCCAGGCTGATATCTTCAGCCTGCTTTCTCCTAGCAAGGAGACTGCCTTCAATCCTGTCAGCATCCTCTGTGCAAGGCTTGTCTCCTCCTCTGCCTCGTGTCAAGATTTTCTGCTTGCTACTCATTTTAAATGCTTTTACAATACCCGTAGTTTCCTGACTTTTGCTGTGTCCCCTCTCCCTTAGTGCTACATTGCTGCCTGTTGGCTACAGCTCTATGATCTGTTATATGTTTGTCCATTGCTGTGAAGAGCTCTGTGGTCTGTTGTGTGTCTGTTTATTGCTGTGAAGAGGCACCATGACTATAGCAACTCCTATAAAGGAAAGTGGTTAATGGGGCTGGCTTACATTTGGAGGTTTAGTGCATTACCATCATGGCAAGAAGCATGGCGGCATACAGGCACCCATGGTGCTGGAGTAGAGCTGAGAGGTCTACATCTGGATCTTCAGGCAGCAGGAAGAGAGAGTAATACTGGGCCTGACTTGAGCTTCTAAAACCTGAAAGCCCAGCCTCCACAGTATGACACAGTGACATACTTCTTCCAATAAGGCCACACCCACTCCAGCAAGGCCACACCTCCCAATAGTTCCACTTCCTGGTGATCAGGCACTCAAATATATGAGCCTGTGAGAACCAGTCATATTCAAAGCACCATGTGTTCTATTTGGATATTGTTTATTTCTTTTCTTAAATCTGTGAATTTATAGTCTCTTGCAAATTTGAAGTCTACATTCTCCCAGATGACAGTTGTTTTCCTCTCATTTGGGAATTCGAGTAGGTTTTCCATCTATGAAGACCCCTCAAGGTGCCCCTCAGCTTCACAGCTCACAAACACTTGGCTCCTATGCTTGCTGTACATTTCCTTTAATGCCATCTCCATGGCCATATCTTCACATTCACTAATCTTTTCTTCTTCAGTGTCTATTCTGCTGTTAACCCTACCTACCACTTTTCATTCTTACTATATATTTACCAGCAATGCCGCCTAACTTTTCATATCATTATCCATTGGACTTAAGCTTTGCCCTTTGGACATATGTGACATGATTACATGATTCTATTGCCTTCCCTCTAAGGTCTCCTAATTGGTTGGCCTCTCTGTGTGGGTTGCATTTCCTTCATTATTTACTGTTTGGCACATTTTCAGTTCATGCTGGAAGACTGAATAGTACTTTGGGTGTGTGATATAATGTTTGTCTTTCTGTAAATGATGAACTTTGCACTAAGATGTGGTTGTCTGGCCATCTTAGACCCCTTCGGTTCTTGTGTTTAAGTTTTGGTGGGCAGGATCTCGGTGCTGTTTATCTAACCCTTCTGAACATCATAGTCAATGTCCCAGGGACGCAGAGGCTTCCCAGCCTGCCTGGCACAAACCCCAGATGAGACCTAAAAGTGTGTCCCTCCTCTCCTTTCATGTAGGAGGTCATTTGCTCTGCTTAGGATAATATCCTAAGTGCTGATCAGAACCTGCAGAAGAGAGAAGAGAGGGTCCTCTATGGACCCCTAGAATTCTTCCCAAAGGCAGTTCTCTCTGTAGCTCTCCTGTATCCTGTGAACTTGATTCAGCATTTCCTTCTCTCAAAACAGGGATCTTCCCTGCTCTGGGGCCTCTGCCCGCGCCCTGGCTGGGAAGCCCTCTGTGCCTGCCCCCTGACCTAATGGAATGGCTATACTGGCTTGTTTCTCCTTTCTCAGGAATTTTTGTGCTTCTTAATAATACTAAACAGCAGCTGCTTCATGCGTTTTGCTCCAGTGGTTTTGTTTTGTTTTGTTTTGTTTGAAGAGGAAAAAAAAGTGAATGTCTTTTACACTGTCTTGGACAAATGTAGATACAATATAACTTTGGATTCTGTGATTTACTACTAATTGGCCTTTCGCATCTGTACCTGGTCTTATGATGTGCCATGTATCCCCTCTGCACTTGAAAGAGAATGATGTTTGGGGGCCAGTGCATAGTATTCTTAAGTGTTCAAGCCTGATGTCCAATGTCTGTCCCCAGAGAGCAGTTGCTGAGGGGATCTGTGAAGCCCTAAGAAAGGATAAGGCCCCTGTGAGAGCCATGTGGCTAATAGATCCAGCTCTGCTCCATTTTTGTTCGCCACAGAAGATAAATTACTCATGTGAATAATTAAAAAATAAAATAGCTATACAAACATCCATAGCTAGCACAGTGTATAGAGCTATAGCCTAGGATTTAAGATATTTAATATATATTTATATATAGAGCTATAGCCTAGGATTTAATATATATATATATATTTATATAGAGAGCTATAGCCTAGGATTTAATATTTGTTTACTCATCAAAATTGGCAGATGGAGAGTATGTCCATCCATAGCTTTGTAGAATCATTAAAAACAATATTGCTGAAAATAATACATGTGAAATATTTTATTTACTAACAAATGTATACCTGTGCTCAAAACTACTTTATTATTTCAATATTTCCCATTTTCTAGTCCTTAAATGCCAACCATGGACTTGGAGAAAGAGGCCACCACAGTTTAATCTTACACACATCAAATCTGGCCCCTTGTTGCTATAAGCCCACCAAGCAACTTCTCCTGGCGAAGTCATCTAGCTTGCTGGTTTGCCAGGGTCGAGATTTCATCTCAGAGAGCATGAGAAAGTCAATTATAAACTTATTTAACCTCCAGGGACCTTGCCAAAAATCCCAATTTAATCGTGGTAAAGGACGGGATTAAGTCTATTGTCACTGGATTTTTCTGCTATCAAACTATAAAACTAAGCGAGCCTGTTCCCCGGCAGCCAGCCCCTCCTCTCCCTGCTCCCTCCCAGGTTAACCTGGCTAAGCAAAGTCTGGGCCTGGGACACTGCATTTACAAAGGTGTTTTTAATTGGTTGTCTCTACCCAGAGATTGCTAAGGGAACAGATGTGGGAATTAAACCTATTTGTCCAGCTCAGTTCAAATATTGTCAGCTACCTGAAAGATGAGGCCATTTTTATTCATTATTAATATCTTAAGGGTTTCTTTTTATCACAGTTACACCTTTATGCAGTACACACACATAAAAGTGTCAGCTTTTTTTACTAAAAACACCAGCAACCCATCCCCTCTCCTCTGGGTCCTGGGAAGCTCTTCATCATCACTTGACCAAGTCTTCATGTCATCTCCCTATCTACAAACTTCATGCTAGTACAATACTTCTCTGCTGCCATTTCTTTCTTTTTTAGTTTTAGACAAATATGTAGTTCTCCCGCACACTTCCATTGCTCCACCAGCATGCACAGCTTCAGGGAATCTGTCTGTCTCTGTTTTCCTAGATCAGCACTCCAAGAAAGCTACCAATCACATAAGCAGTTCCTAGGGTCTATACGGCTCAGCGTTCTTGCCATCTCACCCGCATGAATGTACTAATGAAGGCTGTTTGGTATAGAGAGTTTAAAAGTATGTCCCCCTTTGGAACTTGAAGTTCCTTACATTGGCTTTGTGTGTGTTTACTACAGTCTCAGGGTCTCACACTACACATCACCCGAGATGTAGTGGCGTTGGCTGTTTGTCTATAAGTGAGACTGGGGCACTGTGGGAAGCCTAGTCTGCTCATTGACACACATTGGGGTTTCTTGGTGTTCACTCCTGGACTGATCAAGTTCCAAATGCAGGAACTTCTTCCTGTGAGAAAGGCTTGGCTCTGCCACAGTTCTGCAAGGTCAGTGCGGCTGGAGGCCTGCAGCCTCCATGTTCTCTCTCTTCATTCTGATTTACTCTCTCATTATCAGGAGCTTCTGAGCTCTTCTGTGACTGACACTCCAGAGTCAGGGTTTTTACAGGAAACTTCCTTTCCCTCTGATCTCCCATCATGGTGGAGAGAAAATTTGGGAACTCTGTTTCTGTCTAAACAGACGTTCTGATTATTCTCCGACCTCATCTCCATCCTTAGAAGCCTATGACATCTCAAATATCTCTGAATCTGGTGAGTGCTGTCCCCATCCTCTCTGCTGATTCAAGGATGCTATCTAGGTTCTCTTGTCACTCATCCACTTGCCTCCAGCTTCCAAGTCTCATTCTTTGACGTCTCCTTTCTCTATTTACTCTTAAGTATTGTACAAACTCATCTTAGTGGGGATTCAGGACAGATCAGAAGCCAATGCACTTATTCAACCTAGTATCTTTACCTTGAAATCCACACATCATATTTTATTCCTTCTTTATATCTTTGCATTTTGGATATGACTTTATAGTTTCTGCCCTCAAAAAGCAGGCCCTATTTCCCTTCTTTGAAATCAGGGCTGGGTCTGTGGTTTGTTTTGGCCAGTTAAAATGTAACAGAATTGACCTCATGCTAGTTCTAAATGGAGGTTTGAGATGTCTTCTATGGTCCCAATGTTCTCTGAGAACTTGGTCTGGTCAGCATGAGCCGGGTGCTGTAGCTCAGGCCACCCACCCCTAACTGATCCTAGAACACTTGCTAGTGTGAATTCCAGTGCAACTAGAAAACCCGCATGAATCCAACACCCATTTACAACCTAGCTGACTAACTGGCTGCTGTTTAAGCCGCCAAGGGCTAAGGTGGGTTATCACGCAGCAAAGGCTGACTGTCGCAAACGGTTTAACTGTTGAAAGGAATCAGGAAATACCCTCACTGATTCAGAGATGGAAAGAACTGACAAAACAGCTCAAGCCTGCTGCTGACTTTGCCCCGGAGCAACACTTGCATAAATAATACAAGAACTTCACATTGTTCTTTTTACAAAACAACACTCCCTGAACGATAGCAAATCAATTTCCTAGGCCGAACTCATGCAGCAGTAGACAACTTACCCTGACACCAGGGACTCAATGGTGACTGCTCCCAATTACACCAGACACAGACACGGAAGAGCCTGTCTGTGGGGATGGTCAGCCCACAGCAAGCCACCATTCTGAGAGGAGGCAGCCTGGGCTCCATGCATTGACAAACACTACCAAGCAAAACAAGGGTGCCTCTGACTTGAATTTCTGTTGGTACCACACCAGTACTGAAACAAATGAACTTACTGCAAAGGGCTCAGTGTTAAAGATGTTTACTAGACTTTTTTTTTTTCATGGCTGAGTAAGAAGAAGTCAAAGATTGGAGAGAGTGTGAGTGAGAAGCAAAGCAAATCTGATAAGCATGCTCAGTAGCCTGGTCACTCAGCCTGCTTGGACATCTCTACCACACCATCTACTTGTGAAGCCGCCTCCAGAGCTGAGGGGCCACTCCACAAGGGAGAGAAATCCCAACCTTAGCCATGATTTAAAGAAAAAAATTAAAGATAAAAACTGGTTCTATGGCTTTGCAGATGCAGCTGTCCCCTGCTGTCATTATCCCCTGTCACACAACCGAGGTCAGCTCCACTGTGTTGACATCACAGCTGATTACAGCCTTTGGGCCATGTCTTCTTCAAGCTGTTTGCAGACAAACTTTCAAACGCAGCAGAGAACTTTGGTGCTCTGAGCACTGGGGAGGAAGGATTTGGATAGGAGGATTCCTCCTCTCACAAAAGTATTCCAAGACTCATACACCAGGGTGGTGATTTCACACACCATATTGGCACCGGCGGCACAGCAGATCCATTTAAAGTGGAGAAATTTGAGAGTGAGAACTTCATCATGAAGCATACAGATCCTAGCATAATGTCCATGACAAATGCTGGACCCAGCCCAAATGGTTCGCAGTTTATGTGCACTGCCTAGGCTGAGTGGCTGGGGTCAAGCATATGGTCACTGAGAAGGTGAGAGAAGACCTGAGCATTGTAGAAGCCACGAGCAGTTTGTGTCCAGCAATGGCCAGACCAGCAGAAAGGTCACCATCTCTGACTGTGGACAACTCTAACTCCTTAGACTTGTAGGCATGGTACCTACCAGACCATTCCTTCTGTAGCTCGGGTGAGCATCTCCACCCCCATCTGCTCTCAATGCCCTGTAACCACTGCTCTCACTGAAGTTCTTTGGGTTCCAAATTTTCCTCAGTCCCCTCAAAGCCTAGCTGGATTGCAGAGTTAAGTTTATGATTATGAATAAAAACTAAATAGGAAAAGATTGTTAAAACTAAATTATTTTAATTTATATGTGAGTATGTGTGTCTGTGTGTGAAGGTATACTCACACGAGTACAGGTGCCCGTGGAGACCAGAAGAGGGCATTAGATCTCCTGAACCTGGAGTTACAGATGGTTGTGAGCCACTCAGTGTGGGTGCTGGGAGCCCAACAAGGCTTCTCTGCACAGTAGTAGTCTTAACTGCTGAAGCATCCATTTTGCCAGCACCCCAGACCTGGTTTAGAATGAATTCATCCTTCTGGGTAGGACTGTGACTAGAAATCACTGTAGAGTTAGCGTATTTATCTATCTGGGTAAAATATCAGGTCTATCAAGAAGAAAGATTTTTGGAAACTTGGAAATGTGAGCCAGGCTTTGTGATAAGAATTGCAGAAGGCAAACAGAGCAAGGGGATGCTCGTACGTTCATTCCTCTCTGCTTCTGATTGACACCACGCGACCAAGTACTCCAGGATGCTGCTTCCCTGACTTTCCTGCACTTTCCCTTAAAGTTTTATCTGTCAGAGTATTCTATAGCAGCAATAGAAATCTAACTAGGACAATGGACTTGGGCCTTCCTGGGTGACAGGACATCTAAGCTGTGTGGACAAGGACACTGAGAAGTCACCAAGGTGGCAGTCTGGTAAGGGGTGGAGCCAAGACAGTGTCAAATGCACATTATGCAACTGCCCAGGGCTGTGACATCAGAGGGTTTCAGAGGGACTAAGAGTATGTCTTTCTGTGTTCAGAGCTGAGCTGACCTGATGAGAAAGGCTGGGGAAGTAATTGGGAATAAATCATACCAGTATTTAGGAATTTTAACTTAATATTGATAATAGCAAAGGAAGTTGTTTATCTGGGTTCTATTATCTGTCCACACATTCCACGAGAGCTTAGAAATTGTCTTGTTTGTGGTTACATGCCTTGGTCTTAGAACAATGTATGATACTTCCTGGGTATTTAATAAGCCTTGGCTGAGTGAAAGAACACTGTGTACTGACCTGGGAATTTCCTTCCATGCATGTATTTCATAAATACAAGCTGCTTCATAGGGCTGGGGTGAGCAGATACAAGGGGACTAGTATGGAGGCCAGTTGGATGTAAAGAGATGGTGAGGAGACCCACAAAAGTGCAGGAGATTGTAACACACATTGTCAGTGTCTAACAGGCAACACAAGGTTGTTTGATAAAGCCTCAAGGAAGTAGTTTATACTCATCTAAAATTATACACGCTCAGTAGTGTGTGTGTGTGTGTGTGTGTGTGTGTGTGTGTGTGTGTGTGTGTGTGTGTGTATGAAAGGAAGTTGAATCCCTTGGGCTAACCATGTTCCCACAAGAAACAAAGACTAACAAAAGCCCTATTACAGGCATGACAAACCTCCATTCAAGACACTGGTCAGATAATCAAAGTAATTCACAAAACAGACTAAGCTGTTACCATTGCCTTTGTTTGCCTCTCAGAGCCTGGAGGCCAGTCCTTGTTGCTCAAGATACCACAGGTAGGACACAGGACTTGGATGATTGGAATTGAATCTGACCTGAAAGTCTCCTCTTTGTGGTCTACTTCCCATGGTACCAGAAAATATTATGCAAGTTACAAAGGAGAAGAAGTGATTATAATTATATCCACCCAGCTGCAACACCGATGAACGATACTTACCAGCATGGCCAGACTTCCATAAAGGAGCAGTAAGTGGCAGGCACGAGTTGGTGGTAACCAACAGCTATCTAATTTGACTCAGCAGACAAGAAAGCATACCTAGTAAGAGAAATCTAACCAACCTTCAAGGCCTTGTGAAGTTATGGGCCAGTTTGTTAGATGAACATAATTCCTTACTACATTCTAAACTTTTATGGCCACACATATGTGAACTCAACCCTTCTCATCAAAGAAGTTTATTTCTAAAGAAAGCAGATATAATGGTGGTTTGAATTGAATGGCTCCCACAAGCTCATAGATTTGAATGCTTAGTCACCAGGAAGTAGCATTATTTGAAAAGATTAAGAGGCGTGGCCTTGTTAGAGAAGGTGTAGCTTTGCTGGAGGAAGTGTGTCACTGGAGTGGGCTTTGAAACTTCAAAACCAAGATGGTCCCAGTGTCTCTTTCTTCCTGCTGCTTGCAAATCCAGATGTAGAATTCTCAGCTGCTTCTTCAGCACCATGTCTGCCTGTCTGTCCCCATGCTTCCTGCCATGATGACAATGGACTAAACCTCTGAAAGTGTAAGCAAGCCCATTAGATGCTTTCCTTTAGAAGAGTTGCTGTGGTCATGGTGTCTCTACATAGCAATACAACAGTGACTAAGAGAGACACCACCACAGAAAACCATAGCTGACCAATGACCAGCCTGACTTAAGATCCTGCCTAGCATAACTGTCCTCTGAACTCCACCCAGCAGCTGATTGAAACAGATGCAGAGACAATAGCCAAACATTAGGCAGAGCTTGGGAGTCTTATGGAAGAGTTGGGGGAGGAATTGAGGGAACTTAAGGGACCCCCATCCACAGAAGACCAACAAAGTCAACTAACCTGAACCCTTCGAGGCTCCCAGAGACTGAGCCACCAACCAAAGAGCATACATGGGCAGAACCTAGGCCTCTTGTACATATACATAGTAGATGTGCATCTTGGTATTCATGCAGCCCCCACTAACAACTAACAGGAGTTGACCTTGACTCTGTTGCCTGCTTGTGAATCCTGTTCCTCTAACAGGGCTGCCTTGTCTGGCCTCAGTGGGACAGGATGTGCCTAGTTCTGCAGTGACTTGAGACTCTTACTGAGGGGGGGGGGGATGGGAAGGGGGCTTTCCCTTTTCAGAGGAGAAGGGGGATGGGGGAAGGGACTGTGTGAAGGAGAACTAAGGAGGAGATGGGAGCTGGGATCAGAATGTAAAGTGAATTAATAAATTAATTAATGAAAAAAACCATAACTGGACACAATGCAGAGATCAACAGATCATAAGGAGCCTAGCCCTGATATCTCCATCAAAGCTCTTGAATCTATGGCACAAGGAAGATCATGAGAAAGGATAGTCAGAAGGCTATAAAAGCTGGATACCAGGAAGTCTACACTGGAAGTCTCTCCTAGAAATGGCTGTATAAACAAGACTGAAACATTGGCAATATCAATAGACATACTGATCGGAAGGGAAAAATTCTCACAGAATCTCACCCTAAACAACTACAGGCAACTAATGACTGCCAGCAGGAGAATTAGCCTCTTCCAGGGACGAGCCTCTTAATTGATTGTCTAAAGGAGAATGGTTTGGCTTTGCCACCACATACACAGCATCAGCAAAAATGGACTCAGCGGGTTGTATTTATGTTTGTGTACACAGGTACATACACATATATGCATTAGCAAGAGTAAAGAAAAAAACTATAAATTCGACAGTTTGGGATGAGGTGTCTTGGAAAAGGTTGGAAGGAAAGTTCTTGAAGGACTGGAAGGTAAAAAGTGAGGTGAAATGGGAAACATAATTCTATTTTAACTAAAAATATACTTAAAAGAATGAAGAAAAGAAACAGTCAGTACATATATGGAAAACCCAGGTATCAAATTACCCTGAAAAGAACATTATGAAATTTCATTATACACTAACTCCTAAAGAAAAATCTCAAAACTATGTCACAGAATAAAACTGTATAAGCTTATGTCCAGGGGACAGTATAATTAAGTTTAAAATCAGCATCAAAAAGATGCCAAGGAAGCCCTCCAACTTTTATGAATTTATAACAACATATAAGTGACCTGCATCAAAATACAAATTTTAAAAATTATTTGGACATAATGCATATATTTGTTTAATCTGTACTTTCACTCAGCTCTAATAAAGCTATATTGCTTTTTTTGTTACAATTTGATGTGGGACTTGATTTTTATTATTTGTAAAAGAGAACAAGAATCTGGAAACAGAGCCTAGACGCCTATTATCACTGCCAGAATGGCTGTGTGTTCAAGGTCATGTTCAAACTACATAGAATGTTTAAAATCAGCAAGAGTATGCTATGTGAGGCTGTCTATTAAAAGGGTTTGTTCTTGAAATACAAGAGAAAGTAAGAGACAGGGGAGGAGAGAGGAAGGTTGACTGGGATCCCTAGGAAGGAGACCCAGTACTAGAAAAACAGAGCCAGATCTGCTCTTTGGGGCACCACTCCAACCTTTCCCCACAGGACAAGAAGCAAGTTATCTCTCTTCACTCTTTGATGTTTTCTGTGATTAAAGTTGGGGAGGTGAGGCTCAAAATAAAAGAAGGAAGGGCCAATGGAAGGGTGTGTCCTGTAGACATGGGCTCAACTTGGTTCAGCTGCATATTTCTCTAAAGCATCAACATTCCAGATGCTTCTGTGTGAACTTACACCGTGTTCCACTGAACTTTCCAGACCCCATCTTTGTGTCCCTGGACCACTTATCTTAGAACAGAGCATCTGGCTCCCACCGTGAAGGAGGGACTGTGTAGACCCCTGCCATGAAGCCAGGCAGACCTCAATCCAAGTCTGATTCTAATAAGGTGAGATGCTGCTGTATGAGGGAGAGCTACATGCTCCCAGACTTCCCAGTGTGCAGAAGTGGAGTGTAAGGCATTCCTCACACAACACTTGTGAAGCGTGGACTTAGCGTCAGGCCTGAAAGGATGGTGAGTGGTACAGAGAGCCCTCCAATTCACAGCTGTCTCCCCACCCCCAACTCCTGTCCCCTCACTGGTTCCTCCATCTTCCTCAAGCAAACCCAGTTTTTACAGTCAACTTCCTCATATTGAGGCAACTTTAAAACAAATTCACAATAATAGAGCTGGATTAAATGGAAAATTTTAGACCATTTTAAGGGATAAAATCTGGCATTGGCTTCCGCTTAGAATTCTTTCATCTTCAATGATGATCGCCATTTTTGAAACGTCAGTATATGTCAAAACAGAATGTTTGTCAATATGAATTTTTCTTTTGGCAAATTTGAAATGGAAAAACAATGATTTTGAAGTAGACACGGTCCCAATGCTTTGGATGCTTGTTCTGTTTTGTTGTTCTTGTTGTTTTTACACTGGTTTCTGATTTACAAACGAGTGGGGGAAATCTAAAATGAGAAAGGGCTCTTGTGAACACAGTCATAATAAAAGGAAAATATAAAGTATTTAAAGGTCAAAATACATGCTTTTTTAGACAATGCATGGTGTGATGAGACATAGCTTTAAACCCAAGTGAGCGCTCCTCCTCATGCAGCAATTATGCACTTTAATGTGGTAACTAGTCATGAATGCTGGCAAACTGCTAGCATAAAGAATCATCCAAGCTCCCTGGATGATATCTCTGCTGGCAGAGGTTGGAATCTACCAGAAACCAAGACATCTTCTTTGTAAGTCTCAACACCACCAACAAAAATATCTAAATATACCCAAACACTCCATTTGTATAAATGATTGTTGGTGTTATCATAAGGGAACACATAAACTATAAAACCATACATCCAGTAAGGTACACACACACACACATGCTCACGCACACACACACATATGCCGACATGCAAACTGATGAACCCTCCATTCATTCAAGCACACAAGATAAGTTCACCTTACTTCTAAACCATGCTATATCTAAAGTGGAGGACTTAATCAAATTATTGCCTTTTGCTTTTCATGTTTGGGACTGCATAAATTTACAATTAAAAGACAACATTTTATAATTTCAGATGAGTTAAGCTTAATTGACAAATAAATCTACATAAATAATGTCAAAGCAACTTAAAGTGATTTATTAGGAAGACGGTGCGGAGAGAACGGAACCGCTGACGAGACACTTTACAGCTGTAGACACTGTTTCCCTTTAGTTAGGATCACAAGACCATCTACTTCTGGCAAAATTTAGTCCACCATTTATGCAATTATGACAGGTGAGATGCTGCTAAAGACCTACAAACCCTAAAGCATTTAATCCTTTCATGGAATCTGTGTGCTTAGCGTGATTAAGCTCATTTCCTAGCAAGGAGAGAAAGCCTAGGGAGATTAAGGATTCCCACCAAAGTCCCTTCCACAAAGGGGTGGGCTTCGATTTGCAGAGGATCCCAACCATCAGATCCCTCAACCCATGGGCTCTTCCTCAAGAACCTTGCATTTAGCAGGAGAAAGCTGTTATTCATTAGCAAATTTTTATGAAGTACTCAGAGTTCGAAGGGAAAAAAAAAAATCACCAGTGATGAACGTTCCAACAGGGAGCTCAAATGCTGATTAATCACTCACTCAACACATTATCAAAAATTGTTACTTTATGCCAACAAGCACTTTATGTACCTAAACCTTGCCAGAAGCAATCACAGGAGACAGCGGGGTGCAGGAGGTGGCAAGAATCATAATACCTCCATCTCTGCAAAGCTTCTGGAGATGCCAGAGTGAATTAACCCTTCTGTGGGGTGGAATTGAATTCCAATAGGTTAGACTTGAGCATCTCTGAGGGCAGGAACTCTCCTTTGTTTCAGCTGTGTATTCTCCATAGGATACCACAAAATGGGTCTCTTCAGCCTTCAGTCGCATGTGCTGTTGATGGTACAATCTGAATGGATTAATATTCTTTGATTCAGTTAGGGTTTTTATTACTGCGATGAAACACCTCATTGAAGAAAGTTGGAACAGAAACCCAAACAAGTCAGGAAGCAAAAGGCAGGAGCTGATGCAGAGGCCATGGAGGGATGCTGCTTACTGGCTTGCTCTGCCTACTTTCTTATAGAATCCAGGGCTACTTGCCCAAGGGTGGCCCACCTACAATGGACTGGGCCCATCTCTACCAATCACTAATTTTGTAAATTGAGGTCCCCTCCTCTCAAAGGACTTTAGTTTGTGTGAAGTTGGCTTAGACTATCCAGCACACTCTTTGCTTGACAGTGGCAGATATCTGATCCAAAGTCATCTAAACAAACACATGACAGCGAAAAGCCCAGCAAACAGCTTGAGGTATACACTTAACCCTCAGCAGGCAGGATTAGCCTCTTCGTCCTTCTGTTCTGCCGCTGTTTCTTCTTCAAGGACCTTTTCTACCTGGTGAAACGTGGGTTGTGACCCCTTTGGAGGTGAATGATCCTTTCACAGGAATCACCTAAGACCAGTAGAAAATGGAGGTATCTATATTATAATTCATAACAAAAGCATAATTACACTTATGAAGTAGCAAAGAAAATAATTTTATGGTTGGGAGGTCATCCCATGAGGAACTGTATTAAAGGGTCACAGCATTATGAAGGCTGAGAACCACTGCTCTAGAGTCTCCCACATCCACCAAAGTTCAAGAACAGAACACCCTGTTGTTACAGTTCAGATATGAAATGTGTCTCCCCAAGATGTTCTTGTGCTGCAGGCCTGCTCCCTGTGTGGTGGATTAAGTCACTGAAAAATCAGCAAAACGAACCAATATGTTAATCCACAGATGGAAGTGTGCTGATAGCATCATTGGAAGATAGAAGAAACACTAAGAGATCAGAACCCAAGTGGAGAAAGCAAGTTCTGGGGGACATCTTGTGTGACTGTCGGGCAGTGAGTAGCTTCTACATCAAAGCCAAGCAAGCCATGGTCTGCAGAATGATGGAGAGCAACCCTGAAGGGAAGCATCAGGCATGTGGCGCAACCTAGGCGTGTGAGTGCTTCCCTCAGAGTCTTGAGTATGGAAGGAAATTCTATCCAGAAAACAGCAAGGACACTGATTAAGTCTGTTTTCTTCAGAGCTCCAATCATAAGTCAGATCAATAGTAACAAGACTGGGGACTTGGAGCATGGCTCAGTAGGTAAGGTGCTTGCTGAGCAAGCCCGATGGTCTGAGCTCACATCCCAGAACCTATGTGATAGCTAGTCACAGCTCTGGAGCCAGGAAGACAGGCAATGCCTGGGGACTCATTGGTCAGTCTATTTGAAATGCAAAGCTCTAGGTTCAGTGAGAGACCCTGTCTCAAAATAAGGTGGAACAGGAAGACATCGATACCAGCACCTGACCTCCACATGTGCACTCGTGGCAAGCAAACTTGTGCACATATTTGCACACAAGACCATAACACATGGGGGAGGGGTGTGGTCATGGCTGAGAAGACCACAGACTATCAGCTCCTCAATGTTCAGCCTCTGACAAAAATGGGCATCAATTTTTCTTCTCTTGTCTCTGTCTTCTAAAATCTCTTCTAAAAGAGATTCTAGCCTTCAAATGACAAGGTATTTTATCTGAAGGATAAATTTCTTGACACTATTTTAAGAGTCTATTTTGGTATGTGTATATGTATACCTGTCCGCATGTGTAAAGGTGTGCACTGAACTCAGGTTCTCTGTAGGAGCAGCTTGTATCTTCACAATACTTCTTTCATAATTTACAGGAAAGATAACCACTTCCACCTGCACAATTCTACTGGGTGACTGTGTTTGGCAATATATATTCCATGTTATTGATAGCAATTTTATATAAGAATGAGATTATCTTTTAATTCAGTTATTCTCACCATTTAATGCAAGTATATAATGTATTTATTTCAAACAATAGACAAAGAAAAGCCTTTCAGGACTTGGCACCTGTACACTGAACACCAATTCTAGACTTTCGAGCACCATTTACACCCGTAATAGTGTCAAAGAAAAGACCAGTACTCAAATACCATTGCCAGAATTATCCCTCCATGGGATGACACACATTACTACCTAACTCCAACCAAGCAGAGATTATGCAAAGAAATTGCATGTTTATTCTACCATGTTTATTCTAGCATGGAGATGATGTCTTCCATGTGTCTTTAGCAGCCTCGCCACTTTAAACACGCACTTACTCAGCAACGAGAATGAACATGAATGGTTTTGGCTAGGTCTTCTCACTCTCCATCTGAAAGACCTTTCTCTGGACCAGAGACCGTCCAGTAGATAAAGTGCTCAGTGCAAAAGCATGGGAGCTCTGTTCAGATCCCAGGATGCACATAAAACGCTTTAACCCCCGCATGGAGGTGGGAGGGTGGAAAAGAGACAGGCTCATCCCTGAAGCTCATTGGCCAAACAGCCTAGCCAGATGAATGAGTGTCAGGTTCACTGAGAGACCCTGTCTCCAAATGTAAAAGTGGGAATCAGTCAGGGAAAGGCATGCATGCACACATATGTACACATGCCCGCTTGCACACATGCATATGCTTGTACTAATAAGTTCTCAGATCATAATAACTCATACACACAAAGGAAACATTCCTCCCACAGGGCAAGCCCCCTTTTAACTGGGAGGCCCTACCCTTTAATGTAGTACTGACCCACCACTCTGGTGATTTGCCACTAGCTCACTGCTACCCCAAATCCTGCCTGATTCCTACCCCAGCCACCTGCCTCCCCAACTCATGCAGGAAGCTTTATCTTTGAAGAAAGTAAGTCTGAGTACTCCCCTCTCTCTCTCTCTCTCTCTCTCTCTCTCTCTCTCTCTCTCTCTCTCTCTCTCTCTCTCTCTCTCTCTCTCTCTCTCTCCTGCACGTGTGTGTGTGTATGCATTCATGAATGTGCAAGCTCTCTGTAAGAGTGCATGTGTATGTGTGTGTGTATGCATTCATGAATGTGCAAGCTCTCTGTAAGAGTGCATGTGTGTGTGTGTGTGTGTATGCATTCATGAATGTGCAAGCTCTCTGTAAGAGTGCATGTGTGTGTGTGTGTGTATGCATTCATGAATGTGCAAGCTCTCTGTAAGAGTGCATGTGTGTGTGTGTGTATGCATTCATGAATGTGCAAGCTCTCTGTAAGAGTGCATGTGTGTGTGTGTGTATGCATTCATGAATGTGCAAGCTCTCTGTAAGAGTGCATGTGTATGTGTGTGTGTATGCATTCATGAATGTGCAAGCTCTCTGTAAAAGTGCATGTGTGTGTGTGTGTGTATGCATTCATGAATGTGCAAGCTCTCTGTAAGAGTGCATGTGTGTGTGTGTGTATGCATTCATGAATGTGCAAGCTCTCTGTAAGAGTGCATGTGTGTGTGTGTGTGTATGCATTCATGAATGTGCAAGCTCTCTGTAAGAGTGCATGTGTATGTGTGTGTGTATGCATTCATGAATGTGCAAGCTCTCTGTAAGAGTGCATGTGTATGTGTGTGTGTATACATTCATGAATGTGCAAGCTCTCTGTAAGAGTGCATGTGTGTGTGTGTGTGTATGCATTCATGAATGTGCAAGCTCTCTGTAAGAGTGCATGTGTGTGTGTGTGTGTATGCATTCATGAATGTGCAAGCTCTCTGTAAGAGTGCATGTGTGTGTGTGTGTGTGTGTATGCATTCATGAATGTGCAAGCTCTCTGTAAGAGTGCATGTGTATGTGTGTGTGTATGCATTCATGAATGTGCAAGCTCTCTGTAAGAGTGGATGTGTGTGTGTGTGTGTATGCATTCATGAATGTGCAAGCTCTCTGTAAGAGTGCATGTGTGTGTGTGTGTGTGTATGCATTCATGAATGTGCAAGCTCTCTGTAAGAGTGCATGTGTGTGTGTGTGTGTGTATGCATTCATGAATGTGCAAGCTCTCTGTAAGAGTGCATGTGTGTGTGTGTATGCATTCATGAATGTGCAAGCTCTCTGTAAGAGTGCATGTGTGTGTGTGTGTGTGTATGCATTCATGAATGTGCAAGCTCTCTGTAAGAGTGCATGTGTGTGTGTGTGTGTATGCATTCATGAATGTGCAAGCTCTCTGTAAGAGTGCATGTGTGTGTGTGTGTGTATGCATTCATGAATGTGCAAGCTCTCTGTAAGAGTGCATGTGTGTGTGTGTGTGTGTATGCATTCATGAATGTGCAAGCTCTCTGTAAGAGTGCATGTGTGTGTGTGTGTGTGTATGCATTCATGAATGTGCAAGCTCTCTGTAAGAGTGCATGTGTGTGTGTGTGTGTGTGTATGCCAGAAGCTAATCTCTAGTGTTGTTCCTTGGGAGCTACCCACCTTGATTTTTGAGACAGGGTCTTTTTAGAAATAAAATGGGGGCAATTAGGTGAAAATGCCCCCCAGTGGCCCCAGGGATCCAGCTGTTTCTGCCCTCCTGGGGCTGGCACCACCACGCCCAGCTTTTTGCTTGTGTTTTGGGAATCAAACTTAGATACATCTGCCTACTGATTTATTTTCTTTCCAAATAAACTCCATTACGATCCCTTGTGAAATTTTGGAAATTGCATTTTAGATTTTCCACTGAAGTGGCCCACAATTCTTTCATCTGGCCTTGGCGTTTATAAATGGAATTCCAGGGTATATATCTCTGGTATGGACAAGGAGTTGAATAAAGCAATATAGCTGTCAAGTGTTCCTGCCTGAGTGATCTGTCACGGGACTCTGGGGCCTGTATATTAATATCAATACAAGCTTCAGGTATTAATATCTCAAGGGTGTCTGGAAGGTTCTTGCCTTAGACCGCCCTCCAAGCCTGCCAGGAGCCCTGCCTATTTATATTGTGTTTGACCTGAGTCCAAACTGCTGGTGAGATTCTTGTCCACAAAGACACTATGGCTGGTGCAGGTTTCTAGATTTTTCCAGGCTCCCACTGCAAAAATCCTACCTTTCCCTGCAGAAGTAGGCCATAGTGAATCCTGCTTTAGACACAGCTCATCTAGTGTTGTGTCTCGCCCATGAGGACCCCATTGGCCCACCGCACAGTGGCCTTCACTCTGGAAACCTTTTCTGTCTTCTTCCAATATATCCTTTGGTATAATGGTTAATTTTAAATTAAGCTTGACTGGACTTAGAAATATCCATGTAGTAAGTAGTGCATCGTTTCTAGGTGTATCATAGGGCATTTCTGAAAGAGAGAGCATTTGCATCATGGAGCTGCTGAAGAATACTTCCCCTCTCCCCAAGGCAGGTGTGTCCCCTCAGGTCCGCTGAGAGTCCAGGTAGAAGAGAGAGGAAGAGGGTGAACCCCCTTCTCAAGCTGACAGCCATTTTCTCAGTCCCTTGCCACTAGGGCTTCTGGTTCCCAAAATTAGGACTCAAGTACTGACACCATAGCTTTCCGTGTCTATATCTCCAGTTCTCAGACCTCCATCTTTGTTACATGTAGACTTTGAAAATCCTGGTTGTCCAGCTTGAAGATGGCAGGTAAGGGGACCTCCGGCTTCCATAATCACATGAGCCATAATAAATGTAGAGAATGATGCATGTCTGTCCATCCTATCAATATAATCATAGCTGCAGATGATTGGACAGATGTGCACCCTGGTACTTTTTCTCTGCAGCAAGGTTATTAAACCACTTTTATCCAGAAATGTTTACCCAACTTTGAGAATATACATAGGTAAAACAAATATATAAATAAGTTGTTTACTGGTAACAAATCATAAAGGCATTTGCTTTAAAACTATTCTTTGGTATACATATTAGTTTACTGTTACTTCTATAGATGGATCTAATTTGCATATTCACGGGATGGATCTGCTTGTTTATTTTTATATAAATCACTAACTATGATCTGAATATTGGATCTGCAGGATGTATAGCTCCTTCGAGGTTTTCAGAGTTGACTGATGTCTGGATTTTATATTGGTTAATATCGAGAAGATGGTTTCTTATAAATGCACAAAAGGAGGTGATACAAGTATGTTTAACAATATTTCAGAGTCTAACCAATCCCAAGCCAAAACTTAATGAAAAAAAAAAACTTTTATGAAACTCAAGTTGTCAACTCAAACAATATCTTTGGAAATCAAGTGTTCTATATAGCATAGTCCCAAGACATAGCAGAAACATACATGCTAAGCAGGTGACCCTAGAGAAACATGAAAAGTACATATTCTGAAATTAAGCCATTATGGCTCTGTCAGCGTAGAGGACTGCGCATGTGCGGAAAAGCACACCACTCCATAGCTTACAGCAGCCCTGGCTCGGAGCTGAGGACTCTCAGGCTGTGCTCGTGGATGCTGGGTGGCGGGGCTGCGTGCACAGTGTAAAGTGAGCACGCCATGCTTAGAACCACAGCGGCCATGAGTCACACTGACACACAGGTACACACTACCAGAAACCCTTCAGATTTGTCACTTAATTCTGGACTAATCTGTGGTTGTTGCATGTTCAGAACCCTTTTGCTGCTGTCAAATCCATCATGAGCCTCACATGTGGGGTCTAGAAGCTGTGTGAGGAGGAAGCTCAGGCTACCGCACATGGAACACAGCTTTTGACTGCCACCACCTTGTAGAACACTGGTGCACTATAGATCAGAACATGTTTTGTTAATGGCAATTTTTCCTGTTGACAATCTTATGTTTTGTTTGCTTTGAAACAGCATCTTGCTCTGTAACCTAAGATGACCTCAAACCATTAGAGCAATCTCCCTGCCTCACTCCCATGCCTAGCTCACCACACATCTTTAGCACTTCATTTTTATGTTTTTTTTTATTTTTGTCCCTGTCCTCTGTAGCCAAACGTAAGCTTCTGTTATGGGTTAGATATGAAGTGGCCTCCAAAGACTCGTGTGCTTTCAATAGAGCAGTATTCAGGTGGGGTGTGGGGCAGTGACAGGTTCCTGGAGGCTTTGACCTCATGATGGCTCAATCCAATGATGGATTTATAACTTAAAGCTCTGAGTGGAAGCTGGTGAAAATTAGAAGGTGGAGTCTGGTTGGGGGAAAGGAGTCAGTGGTAGGATCCTAGGAGGCAGTACAGCTTGATCGTTTCATCCTGTTTCTACCTCTCTGCTTCCTGTCACCATAAGGTGAGCCAACTTGTTATCATGTACCCGTCCACCATGATGATACACTTCACCATGGTTCCGGAACAACAGAGGCAATCGAGTATCAAGTTTCTGAAACCACGAATCAACATCAATATCTTCCGCCCCACCCCCACCACCATATTTACCATCAATAAACACTTCACCATAGTTCTAAGAGTTCCAGAAAGCACTGAGCACCAGAAACGCTCTTCATCAGAGTAACCCTCTAGTTTATTACGCAACACTATGCATGCCGAGGTGTCTGGCATGCCAACTACCGACTGCCGCCTTCTGAATTCTCTTGTATGAGCTTCACAAATCACAGTAGCTTTTGCTTAGATAGTTAACCTTATACTTCAATAAAATTAACTACCATTTCTTGAGCAACAGACATCGCTGTTGGCCCATTATTTGAACTAACACAATTAATGTTGATATAATTCCATATAGTAATTAAGTTATTAGTCCTATTTTTATAGGGCAGGACATTTTGGCATGAAGAAGTATGTGTAACATCTATAAATTTACAGATGGCACAACCAGAATTCATATCTTTATCCTAGTATGGGATAATTGGCTATCCCTCTGCTACCTACACATGTTATCTAGACAACCAAGAGAGGTAGATCTAGAAGTTAAAGGGCTGGGGTGGTGAAGCTACCACAGAATGCAGGCTGGGTGCTAATGTCCTTTCTGTTTCCTGATCAGTTCTTTGTCAGGCTTCTTCCCCTGGGAACTGCTTTCTGTCTGCCCTTCAGTCTGATGGATACTAGCTTTCAGTGAGATTTGGTTGGTGGTGGACATTTACAAGTAGTTCTCACAAGTCCCCAGGGTCATATGGCAAACAGGGAAGTGGATACAGGAGGGTTCATGATTGGCAGGTACAGTGTGGATTGGTTCACTAGTATTATAAGAAGATAGGGAAATGTGGCTATTTGTTATACTTTGGTGATTTAAACTCTGTTCATTCTTGGGAGCATGAGGTTGGCCTTGGTTGTGAGGAGCATCAGATGTCCCAAGATGGAACAGTATAGTTAGGTCATGAGAAACTGTCTTGGAGAAGAGCATCTCTCTCCTTAACTCCCATGGGGAGCCAGTGCTGAAGGCTGGGTAGCATCTTGCTTCTGTGACATGGAAGAAAAACCATTCACTTATCTAAGACACCAGAGGGGAAGATGGGCAGGTAGCATATGTCGCTCCTCCCTACTCCAATGTCTGAAGAAAAAAAGTGGAATTTCCTATGACATGCAAATTAAGTCCAAGTGCCAGGCTCCCTGCTCCGACATCCGTCAGCACATAACAAGTACAACACATCACTGACTGATCGAGATATGTCAGATCAAGCTCACTGGAACCTAAAGACTAAAATAGAACTGAGAACCGGAATCCTATGGTAAAGATTAAGAGCGGAGGAGCAAGCCTCATCGAGAAGTCTGACTGATTAATGGATTCCAGGAATTGCAGCTCAGCTTTCAGAGACTCGGTAGTTAACAAATGTCAACGTTTATTGGTGGGAACAAAGTTATGGGGAAAGGACATAAGATAGAATCAGCAAGAAGAATTTAGTGTGAAGCAGGATCTTACACAGTGCCAATAAATCAAAGGCGTATGCTGAGAGGAAACCCCACAAGAAGTTCAAGCAGGCCCATTAATAGGAAATGAAGGACCAGAAGGCAGAATAATTGAGTTATCCCAGAGAGGAAATCACATGTAAAGATGAATATCCGGCACTGTCCTGACTAATAGAGTAAAAGACGTGAGGAGCAAGCTGTTAGGAGGGCAGAGAACACCGAAGAGTGGAGATTGTTCTGGCAAGCTATGCCCACCGACGACTCCATTCCCCAGGCCAATCGTTGACACACTAAGCAATCAGACTTACTTTGTTTGATTTTCCTGTTGTTTAACTCTGGATCTTGTGTAGCAGAGGATGACCTTGAACTCCTGATCCTCCTGCCTTCAACTCCCCCAGTGCTAACATTGCAGCCATGTGCTAAGACATACAACTGGGGCTGTACCGATGCTTAAGTCCAGGGCTTTGAGCATGCTAGCCAACTGATCTGTGTCACAAGCCCCCAGATTTCTATTAACAGTGTAGAAATCAGCTAAGCAGACCATAGGCTGGACACGGGATAACATCCTACCACTGACTCCTTAAAGGAACAAGTGTATGGCTATGAAGGTAGCGAACAGACTTTTACACAGGATGTAGCTTAGTTTGCGTTTTATTGCTGTGAAGAGACATTATGACCAAGACAACTCTTATAAAGGCAAACATTTAATGGGGGCTGGCTTACAGTTCCATCACTGTCATGGCAGGAAGCATGGCAACATACAAGCACACGTGGTATTGGGGATGGAGCTGAGAGTTCTACATCTTGACCATGGGCAGCAAGGAGAGACTGTGTGTCATATTGGGTAGAGCTTGAACATTGGAGACCCCAAAGCCCCACCTCCACAGTGGCATACTTCCTCCAACAAGGCCACACCTACTACAAGGCCATGACTCCTAATGGTGCTACTCCCTAAGGCCAAGTATTCAAACATATGAATATTTGGGGGGGGGGTGTCCATACCTATTTAAACTACCATAGGATAGTTTGTTAGATAAAACACGGAGATCCAAAGAAGAGCTAAACAGAAGGAGGGAGGTACCCACAGACTCTGGGAAGTGGCTGAACTTATACAACATGGTGCCTATTAGAAGCTAAGTCATGGGAGGTGTGCTTCCTGGCTGACTTTCTGTTGGAACAATAAAACATTCTCACCAAATGCAACTTGGAGAGGACAGGGTTTGTCAGCTTAAAAGCCACAGTCTATCGCTGGGGGAAGCTGGGACAGGAACTCATGGTAGAAGCTTTTAAATTCCAGTTGTTATGAATAATCTTGATTGTCCAATTTGACCACATCAAGTTGTATACATATACAAAATTACCAAAAATTAAAAAAAAAGCCTATCACTATGCTTAGAATAGAAGTTAATTAATTAAAAGTCCTTGCTTAGTAACCTATTCAGAAAAAAAAAATGGAAAATAGAATTATGTTATTTTTCTGTGGCTGATGTAACAAAGTAGCATAGGTGAGTTATCACCAGCAACACACGTAAATTCTGTACTTTGGAAGCCAAGACCAGAGTGGACAGGACCGGGTCCCCCTAAAGCCCACGAAGGTCTGCTGCAGGCCAACCAGCTCCTAAGGTTTCACTGCAAGCCTTTGCATCTTGGTGTGTAGCATCACCAGCTGCCTGCTTTCCTTGTCTGGGGAAGTCTGTCTGCAGTCCTTCCTTACATCGTCCTCCCTTCTCCCATCCTCCCATTTTCCTAAGAATAACAGTCATTCCAGATGAGTCACTGGAGAGCCTGGGCACAAAGTCCTATTTGCCACTATTTCATTATAACTTCATAAGCTTTGTAAAGGCTAGATAATGTCACATTTGGAGGTAGGAGGGAGTAAGATTTTGACATATTACTTGGGAGACAAAGTTCACCTTAAATGATGAGCAGAGACTACTTGAGTCTACTTGACATTAGTCACCTCCAAGAGCATTGCACACTCCCAGCTCCATACAACACTGTGCAAATTCAGGCGTGTACATCACTGCTCACACCTGGACCTGTGCGTCCTGGTGCACACCCAGACCTGCAGAACTAGCACATCTGGAAAATGTCTTAGAAACTTACTTCTGTGTTTGAACAGTTTAACCTGCTTATTGAACCCTCTGCTGTCTTCCTCCAGCTGTGCCCCTCTGTCCAAGGCTCACATACAGCCAAAGGCTTTTACTTCTACAGCTGGAATTCAGTCTTAAAGGTCTGCTGCAGAGACCAGCACCGGGGTAGCTAGGGCGCAGGGTCGGCTGACACTCGCCAGCTACCCACAACACCCGCCACAGGATCTTAAGACTTCTGGTGAGTGGAACACAGCTTCTGCTCCAATCCAATTGTGCGCGGGACCTGAGACTGCATTAGTTAGGGAAGCAGAAAACCAGCCTGAGTAGGGCCACAAGCCTCTTCCGGTCTGACCAGCACCGGGGTGGCTAGAGCGCAGGGTTGGCTGACACCCGCCAGCTACCCAGGACACCCGCCACAGGATCTTGAGACTTCTAGTGAGTGGAACACAGCTTCTGCTCCAGTCCAACCGCGCGGGACCTGAGACTGCTTTGGTAGGGGAGGCAGAAATCCGGCCTGAGTAGGGCCACAAGCCTCTTCCGGTCAGACCAGCACAGGGGTAGCTAGAGTGCAGGGTCGGCTGACACCCGACAGCTACCCACGACACCCGCCACAGGATTTTGAGACTTCTGGTGAGTGGAACACAGAGTCTGCTCCAATCTTTAAACAGTGACAACGATAACAACTAACCGCAGAGATTGCCAGATGGCGAAAGGTAAACGTAATAATCTTACTAACAGAAACCAAGACCACCCACCATCATCAGAACCCAGCACTCCCACTTCGCCCAGTCCAGGGCACCCCAACACACCGGAAAAGCTAGACCCGGATCTAAAAGCATATCTCATGATGATGGTAGAGGACATCAAGAAGGACTTTAATAACTCACTTAAAGAAATACAGGAGAACACTGCTAAACAAGTAGAAGACATTAAAGAGGAAGCACAAAAATCCATTAAAGAATTGCAGGAAAACCAGACCAAACAGGTGATAGAATTGAATAAAACCATCCAAGACCTAAAAAGGGAAGTAGAGACAATGAAGAAAACCCAAATTGAGGCAACACTGGAGATAGAAACACTAGGAAAGAAATCTGGAACCATAGATGCGAGCATCAGCAACAGAATACAAGAGATGGAAGAGAGAATATCAGGTGCAGAAGACTCCATAGAGAACATCGGCACAACAATCAAAGAAAATACAAAATCCAAAAAGATCCTAACTCAAAACATCCAGGAAATCCAGGACAAAATGAGAAGACCAAACTTACGGATAATAGGAGTAGATGAGAATGAAGATTTTCAACTCAAAGGACCAGCAAATATCTTCAACAAAATTATAGAAGAAAACTTTCCAAACCTAAAGAAAGAGATGCCCATGAACATACAAGAAGCTTACAGAACTCCAAATAGACTGGACCAGAAAAGAAACTCCTTCCGACACATAATAATCAGAACAACAAATGCACTAAATAAAGATAGAATACTAAAAGCAGTAAGGGAAAAAGGTCAAGTAACATATAAAGGCAAGCCTATCAGAATTACACCTGATTTTTCACCAGAGACTATGAAAGCCAGAAGGGCCTGGACAGATGTTATACAGAAACTAAGAGAACACAATTTCCAGCCCAGGCTACTATACCCAGCCAAACTCTCAATTACCATAGATGGAGAAACCAAAGTATTCCACAATAAAACCAAATTCACACATTATCTTTCCACGAATCCAGCACTTCAAAGAATAATAACAGAAAAAAAACAATACAAGGACGGAAACCACGTCCTAGAAAAAGCAAGAAGGTAATCCCTCAACAAACCTAAAAGAAGACAGCCACAAAAACAGAACACCAACTCTAACAACAATAATAAAAGGAAGCAACAATTACTTCTCCCTAATATCTCTTAATATCAATGGACTCAACTCCTCAATAAAAAGACATAGACTAACAGGCTGGCTACAGAAACAGGACCCAACATTTTGCTGCTTACATGAAACTCATCTCAGAGACAAAGATAGACACTACCTCAGAATGAAAGGCTGGAAAACAATTTTCCAAGCAAATGGTAGGAAGAAACAAGCTGGAGTAGCCATTATAATATCTGATAAGATTGACTTCCAACCCAAAGTCATCAAAAAGACAAGGAAGGGCACTTCATTCTCATCAAAGGTAAAATCCTCCAAGAGGAACTATCAATTCTGAATATCTATGCTCCAAATACAAGGGCAGCCTCATTCATTAAAGACACTTTAGTAAAGCTCAAAGCACACATTGCACCCCACACAATAATAGTGGGAGACTTCAACACACCACTTTCACCAATGGACAGATCATGGAAAGAGAAACTAAACAGGGACACAGTGAAACTAACAGAGGTTATGAAACAAATGGATCTGACAGATATCTACAGAACATTTTATCCTAAAACAAAAGGATATACCTTCTTCTCAGCACCTCACAGTACCTTCTCCAAAATTGACCACATAATTGGTCACAAAACAAGCCTTAACATATACAAAAATATTGAAATTGTCCCATGCACCCTATCAGATCACCATGGACTAAGACTGGTCTTCAATAACAAAATAAATAATAGAAAGCCAACACACACGTGGAAACTAAACAACACTCTTCTCAATGATACCTTGGTCAAGGAAGGAATAAAGAAAGAAATTAAGGACTTTCTGGAGTTTAATGAAAATGAAGCCACAACATACCCAAACTTATGGGACACATTGAAAGCATTTCTAAGAGGAAAACTCATAGCTCTGAGTGCCTCCAAAAAGAAACTAGAGAGAGCACACATTAGCAGCTTGACAACACACCTAAAAGCTCTAGAACGAAAGGAAGCAAATTCACCCACGAGGAGTAGACGGCAAGAAATAATCAAAATTAGGGGTGAAATCAACCAAGTGGAAACAAGAAGAACAATTCAAAGAATCAACCAATCGAGGAGCTGGTTCTTTGAGAAAATCAACAAGATAGATAAACCCTTAGCCAGACTCACTAGAGGGCATAGGGAAAGTATTCTAATTAACAAAATCAGAAATGAAAAGGGAGACATAACAACAGACCCTGAAGAAATCCAAAACACCATCAGATCCTTCTACAAAAGGCTATACTCAACAAAACTGGAGAACCTGGATGAAATGGACAAGTTTCTAGACAGATACCAGGTACCAAAGATAAATCAAGATCAGGTTAATGATCTAAATAGTCCCATATCCCCCAAAGAAATAGAAGCAGTCATTAATAGTCTCCCAACTAAGAAAAGCCCAGGACCAGATGGGTTTAGTGCAGAGTTCTATCAAACCTTCAAAGAAGATCTAATCCCAGTTCTTCACAAACTATTCCACAAAATAGAATCAGAAGGTACTCTACCCAACTCATTCTATGAAGCCACAATTACTCTGATACCTAAACCACATAAAGACCCAACAAAAATAGAGAACTTCAGACCAATTTCCCTTATGAATATTGATGCAAAAATCCTCAATAAAGTTCTCACTAACTGAATTCAAGAACACATCAAAACAATCATCCATCCTGACAATGTAGGTTTCATCCCAGGGATGCAAGGATGGTTCAATATACAAAAATCCATCAATGTAATCCATTATATAAACAAACTCAAAGACAAAAACCACATGATCATCTCATTAGATGCTGAAAAAGCATTTGACAAAATCCAACACCCATTCATGATAAAAGTCTTGGAAAGATCAGGAATTCAAGGCCCATACATAACCATGATAAAAGCAATATACAGCAAACCAGTAGCCAACATCAAAGTAAATGGTGAGAAGCTGGAAGCAATCCCACTAAAATCAGGGACTAGACAAGGCTGCCCACTCTCTCCCTACCTATTCAACATTGCACTTGAAGTCCTAGCCAGAGCAATTAGACAACAAAAGGAGATCAAGGGGATACAAATTGGAAAAGAAGAAGTCAAAATATCGCTTTTTGCAGATGACATGATAGTGTACATAAGTGACCCTAAAAATTCCACCAGAGAACTCCTAAGCCTGATAAATAGCTTCGGTGAAGTAGCTGGATATAAAATTAACTCAAGCAAGTCAAAGGCCTTTCTATACACAAAGGATAAACAGGCAGAGAAGGAAATTAGGGAAACAACACCCTTCTCAATAGTCACAAACGATATAAAATACCTTGGCGTGACTTTAACTAAGGAAGTGAAAGATCTGTATGACAAGAACTTCAAGTCCCTGAAGAAAGAAATTAAAGAAGATCTCAGAAGATGGAAAAACCTCCCATGCTCATGGATTGGCAGGATCAACATTGTAAAAAATGGCTATCTTACCAAAAGCAATCTACAGATTCTATGCAATCCCCATCAAAATTCCAACTCAATTCTTCAACGAATTAGAAAGGGCAATCTGCAAATTCATCTGGAACAACAAAAAACCTAGGATAGCAAAAACTCTTCTCAAGGATAAAAGAACCTCTGGTGGAATCACCATGCCTGACCTAAAGCTGTACTACAGAGCAATTGTGATAAAAACTGCATGGTACTGGTATAACGACAGACAAGTAGACCAATGGAAAAGAATTGAAGACCCTGAGATCAACCCACATACCTATGGTCACTTGATCTTTGACAAGGGAGCAAAAACCATCCAGTGGAAAAAAGACAGCATTTTCAACAAATGGTGCAGGCACAACTGGCGGTTATCATGTAGAAGAATGTGAATTGATCCATTCCTATCTCCTTGTACCAAGGTCAAATCTAAGTGGATTAAGGAACTCCACATAAAACCAGAGACACTGAAACTTATAGAGGAGAAAGTAGGGAAAAGCCTCGAAGATATGGGTACAGGGGAAAAATTCCTGAATAGAACAGCAAAGGCTTGTGCTGTAAGATCGAGAATCGATAAATGGGACCTCATAAAGTTGCAAAGCTTCTGTAAGGCAAAAGACACTGTCAATAAGACAAAAAGACCACCAACAGATTGGGAAAGGATCTTTACCTATCCTAAATCAGATAGGGGACTAATATCCAATATATATAAGGAACTCAAGAAGGTGGACTCCAGAAAATCAAATAACCCCATTAAAAATGGGGCTCAGAACTGAACAAAGAATTCTCACCCGAGGAATACAGAATGGCAGAGAAGCACCTGAAAAAATGTTCAACATCCTTAATCATCAGGGAAATGCAACTCAAAACAACCCTGAGATTCCACCTCACACCAGTCAGAATGGCTAAGACCAAAATTCAGGTGACAGCAGATGCTGGTGAGGATGTGGAGAAAGAGGAACACTCCTTCATTGTTGGTGGGATTGCAAGCTGGTACAACCACTCTGGAAATCAGTTTGGTGGTTCCTCAGAAAATTGGACATAATTCTACCAGAGAATCCAGCAATACCTCTCCTGGGCATATATCCAGAAGATGTTCCAACCGGTAAGAAGGACACAAACTCCACTATGTTCATAGCAGCCTTATTTATAATAGCCAGAAGCTGGAAAGAACCCAGATGTCCCTCAACAGAGGAATGGATACAGAAAATGTGGTACATTTACACAATGGAGTACTACTCAGCTATTAAAAGGAATGAATTTATGAAATTCCTAGGCAAATGGATGGATCTGGAGGGCATCATCCTGAGTGAGGTAACATATTCACAAAGGAACTCACACAATATGTACTCACTGATAAGTGGATATTAGCCCAAAAACTCAGGATACCCAAGATATGAGATACAATTTGTTAAACGCATGAAACTCAAGAAGAACGAAGACCAAAGTGTGGACACTGTGCCCCTTCTTGGAATTGGGAACAAAACACCCATGGAAAGAGTTACAGAGATAAAGTTTGGAGCTGTGAAGAAAGGATGGACCATCTAAAGACTGCCATATCCAGGGATCCATCCCATAATCAGCTTCCAAACGCTGACACCATTGCATACACTAGCAAGATTTTGCTGAAAGGACCCAGATATAGCTGTTTCTTGTGAGACAATGCCGGGGCCTAACAAACATAGAAGTGGTAGCTCACAGTCAGCTATTGGATGGATCACAGGGCCCCCAATGGAGGAGCTAGAGAAAGTACCCAAGGAGCTAAAGGGAACTGCAACCCCATAGGTGGATCATTATTATGAACTAACCAGTACCCCAGAGCTCTTGACTCTAGCTGCATTTGTGTCAAAAGATGGCCTAGTCGGCCATCACTGGAAAGAGAGGCCCATTGGACTTGCCAACTTTATATGCCCTAGTACATGAGAATGCCAGGACCAAGGGGTGGGGGTGGGTGGGTGGGGGGCTGGGGGGGGAGTGTATTGGGGACTTTTTGGATAGCATTGGAAATGTAATTGAGGAAAATACATAATAAAAAAATAAAAAATAAATTTGGTTGAAAAAAAAAAAAAAAAAAAAAAAGGTCTGCTGCAGTCACTGCCTTCTATGAGTCCCATGTAGACTCAAGTCTCCACCCCCTGTGGACCATTCTGGCTCGTCTGTATTGCTACCTCTCTATCCCTGAGGTCCGTCACTCTGCCCAGTTTCTTTTGGGAGACTCCAGGGTCCATACTGAGGACAGGAGTCCCTGTGACAGCACCTGTAACACTTATCTATCTAACCATGCCAGCTTCTTCTGAGGAAGGGACCTGGGTGAAGGATGGGTGCAGAGTGGTGCTCTGCCCCACTTCCTCTCTGGCCTTTCACAGTCTCACAACCTCACTGCTGTCTTTATTCTGCAGTGTCTACCCCCACCCTCGAAGGTCAGCCCCAGATCCCTCTCCTAGCTGGAGAAGGAAAAACCTGTTCTGATGCACGAAGGTCCTTGTGTAGCAATTGTCTGCGCTTGAAGAGTCTTTGCTAAGACACTAGGATACAGGAGTCAGGAGAAGCTAAGACTATGCTGTGTGTCCAGGAAAAAGAGATGCTTTGCTGAGCCTCTCCCAGCAAGCCCTCCTGGCTGGATAATATGTCTAACCTTCAGGAGACATAGTAAATGCATTGCAAACATGTATTCTTTACCAGGATAAAATTTCGCTGTGGTGTAAGAGTGCATTTAACTCTGAGATACATGTGTGAACAAGCGGGATAGAGTATAGCCATTAATTTGAAGAAAACTCATGAGTCTGAACCTTTAGAGTTCTGGTCCACAGCACTTGGTTAATAAAATACTCACCTCTTGGTTTCAGCAGCAGACTTTTGTGGGGACTCTGATACCTGCACAGGTGCTGTCTAGTACTTTATCAGCTTCTCTTTACCAGCCTTAGCATCCCCCTGTTTCATGCAGCAAGCCTTGAGCCCTTTTATTTAGGACTGTACAAAGGTGAACTTGACCATCATGGAGCTGTCTTCTATTCCAAATGACCAATGTCCAACAGAGTCAAACAGTGCCCTTGTCTAATTCTTTTATTATTTCTTTGACTTTAATTTTCCAAAGGTGGTTGAAGGGTCACCAGTCCCAAGGCTGTTTGGATACTGGTGTATACCCACATATACCCCCACCCCACCCCAGTGTATTCTTGCCATGTAGAAACTTAAGCAGAGTCTCAGAAGGAATTGGGCAGAGTGACAGACCTTGGGGATAGGAGGTGGCAATACAGATGACTCAGAATGTTCCACAGAGAGCAGAGACAGGAATCCTCAGGGGACTCATGGAAGGCAGCCACTGTAGGAGATCTTCATGACTGACTTCCAGCTGTAGAAGTAAAAACCCTTGGTTGTATGTGAGCCTTGGACAGAGAGGCACAGCTGGAGGAAGACAGCCGAGGGTTCGATGAGCCAGCTAGATAGAAACATGCAGATCGGGAATTTTGGGTTAAGTGGTGGCAAATGGGCTTCGGGTGCTTTGACTCCTAGTAAGAGTGCTTAGCGCATCCAACGGCCAGCCCCTGTGGAGGGATGAGGTCCAAGAGTTGCGACCAAACTGGGAAGCAGATATCTATACAGGGAAAGCAACATGGCCAGCCCGCTCACTCTTCTCCAGGTTTATCCACGAGGGAGATCGGAAGTAGCTATCCCCTCAACTGGCCCTGGTCCCGAGAACTTCCTAGGTGGCCTCCTCATCACCACCCTCTGCCTCAGGGAGCCTTGGCTTCCCCTTAAGTCCCTGTTGGTCCTGGAGCACTGCCCTGTTTAGGCTCCTGTACAGTTAAAATGAGGTTTTGACTCCCTGTTGCCCTGGTCATGTTCTGTGCAGAGCAGATACTGGGCCCGGCTCAGGGAGGAACAGGGCCATAAATCATAAGTGTCAGAATCTTTTCAAGTTAAATCCCTCAGCTCTCCCGCCCATCATTCACAGCAGGCTCTGGGAGCGTCGATTATGGAAATGCCTTCAGTCAAGATTAGAGTTTCATTTGCTTATTCATTCAGTTTCCGGACCTGTGTTGCATGGACCTGTGTTGCATGGACAACTATTTAGGAATCATCTCGAAAGACACTCCTTAGGTGCAATTTTCTAATACAAGGGGACTTTGGAAAAGAATATGAATGACATAGTTGTATATATTTTTTGTAGGAAAATTTTTCTGAGAATGTATCAGTTGGCAAAATTTTTAATTAATACTGCTGACAAAATTTAAAAGTAGCCTGGATTCAAATAATATTCCTGTGACCCAGCAGGAAAGGTACGCAAGCAGAGACAGGAACAGGACACAGTCCTCTGTCCCCCTTGTCAATTGTGGCTTCCCTGGCTTTTAAATCCCTGGGTCCTAATCCCTGCCGCTCCTGGCTGCCTCATAAACTCTCCCTGTAATGAACATTTTATTTAAGCCATTTTTAGAGATTAGAACGGAGTTCATTTCCTTCTGCTTTGCATTTATGCTCCCTTTAATCCCTTCATTCTCAAAACCTAATTGCTATTTTGCTGGGCCCCAAGCAGCTAACCTAAGCCTTCCTTAAGCATCCCTTACTACTCTTCCTTTAGTTATTAACTACATTTTCTCTTTAGTCAGCTAAACAAAACTTCCAGGATATTTCTTGGGCAAATAGAACGTTTCAAAGTGTTCTTTATAGCGGTTGATGTTTCAGCAGAACAAATCTTATTTTGAATTGGTCCCTCTTCCTAGGGACATAAGAAGCATGACAGAATGATGGGTGCCTGTCATTAGGAAGCATTTTCTTATCTTGAACAAACATTAGCGTTATATTTGGTACAAAACCACAGGGCCATTCAGTGCGTGCACCTTCCCTTCCTCTCACCCTGACAGATGGTCACAGGCTTGGGTGTCACTGTGCTTCCTCGGCCCCACTGGGACCCGTATCTATGTGATGCGTGTGTGACTCCGGGTCTACTCCATGGACACACCTATTATGGTGGCTCCAGCTGTCAAGAAAGCAGGCCTGGAGAGTCGCCAAGATGATGGCCTGTCTAAGTGACACAGTTGCACCCAAGTAAAACCTTTAGAGGGCAACTTAATGATTTATCTATTTACACCCTTTGACAAAAATAGTTTAAGTGTGACAATGAGACCAGGATTTTTGTCTTAAAAACATATATATATATATATATATATATATATATATATATATATATATCAACTATGTTGTGAGTGGGTATACGAACATGTGTACATAATACATATTCAGAAGAATACAGGGCCCTGTATCTGGTTCTTCAAAAAGAAAAAAACTCATGATTTTTGCCAAGTAATAAAATGCTTGACTTTATGAATAAGAGCCATGGCGGGCGGGGGGTGGGGCAGGTGTGAGGATGTATACCAAGACCACACAGAAAGGCACAAGTGTTGCCAGGCAGGTTTCTCATGGTATGTCCTGGTGATTGGACTCTCTCTTTACCCACAGTTGAGGAAGGCTTCAATGGTCAGTATGCCCACCGTCATCCTGTATCACACAGATATAGGACAGGCACTCATGGGTGCTGTAATCTAACAAAACTCCAGCTGTAGTCCCCTCCAATAGCATCCAAGCTACATCCAACAAGCATTCCTGAGTCGTAATTAGAAACAAAACTAAAAACAACTTTTTTTTTTTCATTTCAACTTCAGACCTGGGTTTACACAAGGTTTTCTCTGTTTCAAATGAGCATCCTAGGAACCTATCGGAGGACTGAGATGGGCACTTGACACAGGCCCAGTGACCATCTCCTGCCCTGTACTCACTACAACCACCACTTGAGAATATGAAGGGAGGAATGGTCATCCTCCTCTCTTACATACTCGGCATCCATCTGTACACAAAGATCAATGAACACACACACAGACACACATGGGGTGGGGGGAGAGAAAGGGGGAAGGAAAGGAAGAGAGGGAGAGGGATAGGGAGAGAGAGAGAGGGAGGGGGCAGGGAGGGAAGTGGAAAGGAGAAAGAGAGAGGGAGAGGGGAAGGGAGATGGGGGGTGGTTAACTTAGCTCGTGGTTCTGAAGGCTTTAGAGAATTCCAAGGGCACAGACTCAGCATCAGCTAGACTTCTGGTGAGATACTTCATATTGCACTGTAACATGATAGAGAGCATCACTGAGGGAGTTGCAACACGAACACCTTGTTCCATGATAGCTCAGCCATCTCTTTCTCTCTGTTTGCCAAGCTACTGGGGGAATCATGGGAAGCCCCGCCCTCATAGCCTGCCTCATAGACCCCCCTACCCCCCACCCCCTGCAAATCCCCTCCTGCAAGTATCATTCAATACAATTTGGGGGATTTCAACACATGAATTTTCCAGGAACATATTTAAGCCAAGTACTGTCAGTATCTCTGCTGCAAGCTAAAAAGGAAATTTCCAACTCTCACGTACTACACAATAATATGATGTAGAATCAACTCTGAATTTATGATGTTTGGAACTGTTGTAAATAATCTTCTGAAGAAGAAAGCCTGCCTCAGCTGCCTCATCAAGGTTTAAAGTGCCCAGAGAATGTGTTCTGCTCAATGGCGAAGGGCTATAAAATGCCATCGCTGTGCTGTGGATAAACCACAATAGCATAATCACAGCGTAGAATGTTCAATGTCAGAAGTCATCAATAAAGCGGCTGGCATAAAAGAACCACCAATTCCTGTCAGGATGTCACCTCAGTGTATTGTGGCGGAGTGCCAATGGTACATTATCTAGAGCCCTGATCACCAAGCATTTCCTTCTGGATCCACATCAGACTCTGGTGGGAAACGGGATGAAGATGAGGATAGGACCCCAGGAAGCATCCAGAAAGTCCTTGCTCAACTCTGGTCCTAACTCCACAGCAACTGAACTCAGCCATGGGCCTTTTGTTATCCTCCAAATGGAAAACAGGGAATTGTGGAGACTTACAGAGCCACAGGAGCAGACAACAGCCCCCAGATAAACATGACAAGGTTTGACAAGGAAAATGTCCTCAATTCTTCAAGCAAGCTCCTGGTCTCTGTAAAGTATGGAAGTGAAGCCTCATGGTTAGAACCTCTTCCCTTCAACCGCATGTGAACGTAATTTCAGCCCCATAAATGCAACTCTTTATGGGAGCTATGTTCACAGTGTTTCTATTCCTAATAACAATAAAGACAAAAATATATGTTCTTCAGAGCCAGGAATCACAGTGGAGCACGATGAGTCGAGTCCAGTCCAGCCCAGAGCCTGACATCCAGTTAAACTAAGCCAATCCCCCTGAAGAACGCACTGTTTTCCTGGAGGAGGTGACGTCTGTCAGGCCCCATTTAAAAATTCAATACACATGCTGCCTTGCAAATTCTTTTTCAAATGTATTTGTATTCAGCACGGACATGGAAATCAATGCTTAGGCAGAGCTCTGTTCACACCTTGACATAGCTCATAACAGAGAAGAAAGCAGTGAAATTTAAAATGTTGTTAACTTACAAATGAGTTTTCTTGTTGTGCACTGGACGTTACTGACCAGATGGCACGGGTTCACTCTTGATGTGGTTTTATTTATAGGCTCGCACTGTCTCCTCTGTGTTTTCTTCTTCTCACATGACACATTAATACTTTATGTGGTTCATTTGTGACCCGGTACTGTTGGTGTGATTTCCTGAGCACTGAGCTGCTTTTTTTTTAGTGACCAAGTGGCCAAACGGTTTTTTATTATTCATCTGAGGACTTTTTTTTTCCAAGTCATTGGGATTTTACTCTTCTAGGTCCCAGGTTTATTTTGCTGTGTCCCAACAATTTGCCTGGACTCTGTCTCTGGCCAGTGACCATGTCCCTCCATCTTTGAATACCATCTTCATGTGGGATGCAAATGGGGTATTCTCTTCCTGGAAGACAAATGCCTTCACAGCCCTTTAATCTACACGGCTTCCTTTCCAACCCTACAAAGGCCATCTTTTCTTCATACTACCCTTTCCTCCTCGACTGTAAACCCTTCAAGCAACATTGTAGGCTCCGGTTCTATTTGTTTGGTTGCCAGCTTCTGTGCACTTGGGAACAGAAGCTGCCGAGAAGTTCAGGGTGGGGGGAGTCTCAGGTTGGTTGAAATGGCAACTTAATTCCCCAGGATCCAGTCAGCCGTGCCCAGTGCCTCCCTTGGAGCTTCTATAAACATGATACGCTGTCAGCAGAGAGACTGTTGTGTCATAACCCACATGGATGGACAGGAAGACCTTTGGAACACCAACCAGTTTACCTCAGGTGTAAAACATGCCAGCTGTGAAGGCCATAGGACAGGTTAAAAACAAACAAACAAACAAAACAAGTTTGTCTTGCAGCCAAAGTCCCTTTACTCTAGAGTGTACTCCTCACCCCCTTCTTCTGGGGAAGTTCCCCAAAGTCACACAGATCAACACGGATCTATCCCTGTGTTCCGTTTTCCAAGTCACACTTGCCAAGTTTCCCCTGGGGCTGTGGCCACCAGCCTCAGACCACAATGGGCCCACCCAATGGAGACCCAACCACAGGAAGACCTGTGAATTCCCAGGCCAACCTCACACCCGGTTTGGCTGCCCTGGGTGCCTTTGCCTCTGCATTGGACATCCCATAACTTCAGGAAATACCCAAGGGAGCAACCAACCCCAAAGAAGCAGTGAAGAAGTTTTCCCTCTTCACCCCCGACCTGCCGCTACCGCCCTTGCCTTGGCTAATTAACTTTTGACACTGTGTCCTCAAGCCCATCACCTGCAGTCAGTCAGTCTTCCCTGTCAAGGAGATCCGGGTGGAGGAGCCCAGGGGGCATACAAGAGTATGTGTCAGAGTGAAAATAATTAATTTCTTGACATGCCTGATGAGCGAGCCCAGGACAGCCAGGTCTCCAGTGGCAGCCATGCTCCTGGTAGCCAAGGCAGCTGTATGGATGGAGTCCTTCTTCCATCCTTCCTCCCACCCTTTCCTCCTTCCTTTTCCCATGTCTTCCTCCTCGCTTCCTCCTTTTGCATCTTCTCTGATCTGTTCCCATCACCTTTCTCTTGTTCTAATACCCTCTCTTCCTTTCTTCCTGATCTTTCTTTTACTTTTTAGCTGGAAACAACCAGGAGATGAGCCCTCACAACACAGGGGCTTCAGTAGAAGGAGCCTTTTCTCCTGGTATCTTTCATCTGCTCGCTGGAGAATTTGGTGAGCGTTCACTGTACTTGCTAAACACTTAGTGTTTCCTCAGACACACTTCCTTGGACTGTGCCCTCAAACTGTGGAGCACAAGAAATGCTTCCTGGAGTGGCCCTTGCTGGAGTTCTGTCACAGCAATGGGAAAGCTAATGAACACAGAAAGCAAATGTGCCCCTTTTTGTGCCCTGCAGAAAAGCAGAGCACTTATGTGTAAGTCCCAAAGCAGAAAAGGGCCTAGCCCCAAACTGCATCACAAAACACTCCCCCACAGGACTCTGTGAGACCATATCCAGCCTGAGGAAAGTCACCAAACTTCACTCCACTTCCCTTGTTTGCTCAGCTGTAAACACAGACAGCTTGAGAGGGAACAGAACAGTGATGGGGAATGATGAAGAGATGTGGACCACGGCAACTTCTTGACGTCAGGGCTATGGAAGGGCAGGGACTGACAACACTTCTCACTCTCAATGACTTAGTTCCTTTTGCAGAAGATCCATCAAATAGTCCACATGATGTGCTATCAAGACCAGGGGACAGAAGGATAAGGCATACCCCAAAAGACACAGTGGAAACACTAAACACACACACAAATGCACGCACACTTACACACACTCACACATGCACATACAATATATGCACATACAAATGCATATTTATGCATACACACATACACACGTGCACACATACATGTACATTCACAAGGCACACACATGTGTACACATGCGCAAACATGCATTTATATACACACAAACACATACATGTGCACACACATACACATGCATACTCATTGTCTTAGTTAGGGTTTTAATGCTGTGAACAGACACCATGACCAAGGCAATGCTTATAAGGACAACATTTAATTGGGGCTGGCTTACGGGTTCAGAGGTTCAGTCCATTATTGTCCAAATGGGAACATGGCAGCATCCAGGCAGGCATGGTGTAGGAAGAGCTAAGAGCTCAAAATCTTCATCTGAAGGCTGCTCATAGACCACTGACTTCCAGACAGCTAGGATGAGGGTCTTAAGACCATACTTACAGTGACACACCTACTCCAACAAGGCCACACCTACTCCAACAAGGCCACACCTACTCCAACAAGGCCACACCTACTCCAACAAGGCCACACCTACTCCAACAAGGCCACACCTCCAAATAGTACCACTCCCTGGGCTAAGCATATACAAACCATCACAGGTACAACCTAGAGCCTTCGCATTAACTTTTTCTGTTACTGTGACTGGTTCTTGTCCACATGTGAAAGATCGGGGACTCCTCCACCTGGAGATTCTCAGCATCCCAACATCCAGGAATTCCTCATCAGCATCACAGTGGCATTGGAGCTCCTTCAAAAAAAAAAAAAAAAAAAAAGCTGGGCTTTTACAGTAGACAATTATTTGTAATTAAGCATCTGAGGAAATGGAGTCTAGGCTCGCTTTATACACACAAAGCCTGGGTTCAATCCCCAACACTGCATAAACTGAGGGTGGAGGAGCATGAGTCTAATTCCATTATTCCAGAGGTAAGGCACAAGGACCAGAAGGTCAAGGCCGTCCGTGGATGCACAGAGAGTTCAAGGCCAGACTTTGCTACATAAGACCCTGCTTTAAAAAATAGATGAAATACAGCTTAACCATTAAGTACAAGCACACTTATTGGAGACTAGAAATAAGGAAAACAAGAAAGGAGGCAAGCAAGACCAGTCACCACTAGCCCCAAGGAAACCAGCATCACAGGGTCGGCTGTTGGGAGGCGATGGAAATAACCAGTACTGGTTACTTGAGTAACCCTTGGGTTTTCTATATGGAGTTTAAAGTTCTTTTTCTCAGCCTGCCCTTAGCTGAGACCTCCTGGTCATTTAAAAGATTTCTATTGCCTTCCTGAAAATGTGAGATCTATAACAGGAGACTAACAGGACACTTCTCTGCTGGCAAATCACCCTCCTTTCATTTTCAGTGGATCCTCTGGGAAAGATGCTCACCCCTCACTGGGGCCTGAATCAGTGCATCCTGTTGGAGGGATGCTCACCCGCCACTGGTGGCTGAAACTGCCTGATGCAGAGTCCCATTGACCAGTCCTCCAGCCCATGTCTTTTCCTCACCACTGTGCACTACTGGGCAGCTTGTTCTTGCCACGTGTGAAGGACACATCATGTCTGGGGCTCAGGGACTGAACTCAGGCATTCCTCACTTGGAACTCGGGGGGTTGTTTTCCACCAATGGGACCTTTAAAGGACAGGGGAGCTTGAAGTCTGAACTTGACAGGCAGAGTCATGACAGGAAGACCATCGAGGCCTGCTACCGCCATGAGCTTATGGTGAGAAACAGTGAAAAGAAAGTGAAGTGAACAAGAAAACATTGAATGGAAACAAGGCTGAGAGAATCCCATTCACCGCCTTTCTCCACTGCTGCTCCTCTTGCTGTCCCCACAAGTTTTCTGACACAGCGCTACGCGACTTTACTCAATCTATGAGAAAGCTGAAGCACTCACAGAGTCATCTCCTTAGAGCCCTACAGGTACCTGTAATGGATTTGAACTCAAGCCTACCCAGCTTAGGATCTGGGGATAACTGGATACAGAGATGTTAACATAAACCATCCCAGGAATCACAGAGAGGAATTTCCTTGGAACCAAACTCCGACCTCATTAAAACAAAAATGTTGACAGCTGTATCAAGTATGGCCAAGGGTGAAAATTCCCTAAGCATATGTTCATATGCCAAGTTTTACTTGGACTTTATTTTCTGTGGAGTAAAGCTTCTGTAATTTTATATAACATTAAGTAAATTCTGGACATTGATTGCTGACAAGCCTAGAACATCTATTGACAATCTAGTAATGAACCAGGAATAGCCCAGTTTACAAGCTTTTAACAATGGTCCCCACGAGCCAACTCTCCTCCCCAGTCCCGGGGTCCCCACGAGCCAACTCTCCTCCCCAGTCCCGGGGTCCCCACGAGCCAACTCTCCTCCCCAGTCCCACCTCCAGACAGTTTATCCTTGCCTGGCCCTCCTGGCAATAGACCTAGATTTACCACCATCTCAAACAGACAGGGATGGGTCAGGTCAACACATTGCTGCTCATTTCGAGGGCCATGTTGGCCTCAGCCTCTGATGAGGGAGTCAGTAAAGCCCTGTGCTCAGTAATCACAATGATCAAGGACAGTTCAAGGTGACCAACCAGGACAGTCCCTGACGTGGGGCTGTCAATGATCAGACAGGGCAGGGGTCGCTGGCTCACCCAGACTAGAGATCACTTTGTGTAAAGAGGCACAGTAGAAAGAATGCATTCTTTTAAAGGGTTACATCTTCTCTTGAATTTGTTTAAAACTCTCCCAGCTTCCTGGAGTTTCTTAGGTCTAGACTCTAATCCCTTTTTGGGACACAGGATGACCTAAATAGCCAAATGTACAGACAGCTCTCAGCTCTGCAAGTAAATACGGCAAAATACAGAGTAATTAAAGCTGATCTCCTCTTAGTGCCTTTAGAAAAAGCTTTCCTCTCCTACCTCAAAACACACTGGGGTGTTGTTTTTCAGGGATGCTAACAGTTGACTCGCCCAGTTTTATCACACCGAGCCAATGAAAATCACATGCTGCGGGCAAGTCCACTGTTTGTTTTTAAGCAAAGAGATCCTTCTAGGATCCTTGGCTAAACTTGAAAAGAGTTGTGCTGAGTGTGTAATTACAGGGGGTGACTTCACTTTATTAAAACGTCTTTGCTCATCAGGGAAGGAGTTGAGTCACGAGGCAGTGAGCGAGCTGTACAGAAGGTCATGCCCAGGATGCCGTTGGTGATGCTGGGATGGCGTCTGGGAGAGACACTCCATTCCACGCAGGCGCACAGAGCTCCATGGCATTCTCCCTGTGAGCTGGCCTGAACACCGCTCCAAAGAGTCCAGAGCTGCCGAGACTACTTGGGCTCTAAAAATAAATCCCCATAGCTGTGAGAGACACTCGGTTGCTCTGGCCCCCAGATGAACAGCATGTTGGCAGCTAAAAGTGCGGTTGCCCGGTGGGAAATGGGTGTTCTAGTAAGAATTCTAGCCACAGATAGCGTTACAAGCTGGACTACTCCCAAGTTGTTAAGTACCCCCCAAAGTCAAAGATCTTTATGGTTCTTTTTGAGGGTCACATCTTCCCAGGGAGACTCCCAGTCTTGGATGAAGTTCTGTAATGTTTCTCCACCCTACCAAGCCCAACTTAAATGCCAGCCCGAGCTGGGGAGAGGCGCCTCTCTGTTTGTTTCTAACACTGGTTCCTTAGTTGTTTTCTGTTTTAAAGAGCCTTAGCACGGAGATCAAAGGGACAGACCTTCCTTGTTTAAAATCTATAAATAGACAGTAGATAAAATCTGATTGTATTACATCTTTAAAAAGCAAGAAGAGATGGGCAGGCGAGATGGTTCAGATAACAAAGTGCTAGTATAAAAGAACGAGGACCTGGGTTCGGTTCCTAGAAGCCATTGAAAATAAAGTTAGGCAATGTGGCACATGTTTGTCATCTCAGTGCTGAAGAGGTGGAGGTAGACACCTGGGTATCGATGGCCTGCCAACTCCCTGCTGGTAAGGTCCAGGCCAGTGGGGCCCTATCTCACAGTATACCTGGGGAATGATAACCAATGTTGTCCTCTGTCCCTCAGCCTTGAGCATGCATCCTCCCCACACACACCCTATGAAACCCTCAAGGCCATCCTGAAGAATCGATGCTCTCGTAGGCTCATGTTGTGATATTGTGAACAGTCAGCTGACCACCTTCCACCAGCTCCTAGCCACACCCATCCAGAAGCCAGAACCCAAACAGTTATCTAAGCACCTGGCATTGTGAAACAAACCCTTAAAATGACCACAAACATGAGCACTCGGTCATGGGGCCAATGGAGTAGTTTCACTTTGGAACTTGTAGAAAGCAGGAGCAAACCCAACCCAGTCACACACATGTGTTATCACGAGATGCTTCAAGCTGCAGAGGAGGGCTATGAGGCTTACATATCAGTACACAGGGCTTGTTGAAATCCCAGGCACAGGGAAGAATTTATCTTGATCCAGAAGAGAGAGAGAGAGAAAAAAAAAAAAAGACAGCACAAAGCAGGCTTATTCTGACTTCTGTCCATGAAACCAAAGCAGTGTCACCTTTTGATTGGGGCAGCAACTGTCAAACTTAATGGCCATCTCATGCTTTTTTCTTGACAAAACACTCTTAATGTACACTATTTTTATTGCCTGGTGACTACCGCACCAGTGGAAGCCAACGAGCAGTTACAGGGGCCTTGTGTTATCTGCTTCTGGGTTTCTGTCTCTCACTTGTCAGTGCTCTGTCTCTGTTCTCCAGACTGGCTCTTCCACTTTGCATTTCTGCCAACACCTTTATCAGTTCTTAGCCACTGAGCCAGTGTTCCCCTGATAAAACTCAGAGAGAAGAGAAGCTAGGAATTCTTTGGGACATATTTATTTACATTTCCTGCCTTTTAGACAATTTAAATTCAAACATTTGTCCTGTCTTCCTCCCTGAAGTTTAACCTCAAGAAGAAATTATTTCAGCAAAGAAAAAAAATAATGTATGAGCCCATAGTTGTGAGGACTCCTTCCCCCATTACTCACTAAGTTAACTTCACAGACCCTCCACCTCTGCCTGTGCATTTCTTATCAATGCCCCCGATTGTTTGCACATTTCAGAAAGCAGCCGGTACCGAATGTAAGATCCGGACCTCTCACTCCTACAGCTGCTGATTCGGCCACATTCACAGTTCAGCGTTTGCTAGAAGAAAGGGCTAGAAAGCTCCTGTCGTCATAAATACCTACTCTCCAGCCGCAGAAGCCTGACACAGAGTGTCATTTCCTCCACCACACGGAGAAACATTAGTCTTTCCTTAAGAGGGGAGAGCTACACTTTTGATGCAAACTTTGCCCCTCTCTGAATGATATGTGTGCTTTTTATGTTTATTAAACTGCTATCCAGCAGAAAAAAAAGCAGCCTAATATTTTGACATGAAGGTCATTTGAAAGTTTTACTGCTTGCAAGGCTGATCCATTTTGTTGACAAAAAGCTCTCTCAGGGATCCCTGAGGTACCCCCGTCTTCCTGACTCTCCCAGAGTCTGACATTTCTTTCCCCCTCTCTCTTCACCTCTTCCCACCCATTAAATAGGTCCCAATGAATGACTAATTACCAGCTCATTAAGGTTGTCCCAATGAATGATGTTATGGCATTCGGAAAGGATTTGAGATAAACATCCAAATATCCATGATACTATAGCAAGGCTGCGTGGGAGAGGGGAGGAAGAAATGGAGATGCTACAAGCTCCGCCTATTCAGCAGCAGGAGCTGGGGTACCCGGATAAGGCACAGCAAAGGGTTCAGCTAACATGATACATAGGCTCTTGGGGGTGCAGACCTCCAAAGGTGCCTTGTTTTGCTGACATGGAAACCATAACAGAAGTGACACATGGTTCACCAGGGTGTCCCAGTGTGCCCGAGAAGGATGACAGGGAAGAAAGGGACTCCAGTCATAGACACCCCACAAAGGACTCGAATGGAGCAAAACCCGGGAGGAAGTGAAGTCTCTACAGAGCGCCAACCCCCGCCAGAGGACAGGAGCGACAGCAGCACAGCCCGGCCTTCATCTCTACAAAACACACAGCATTGCTTATTTTATCATTTGAACACTTAGAAAACAGAACAAGAATGGCGGCTGGTTTCCTTCCACTTTAAGGACACAGAAATCATTGCGTCCCTGAGAACAAAGATGGCCTTTCACGCTCAGCTCGTCCCGGCATAACATTAGCAATAACAGAACAGCACAGACAGTAGCCCTGAGGTAAATCAGACCTCGCAGCCACCACCAAAAACAAAAACAAAAACAAAAAGCAAATTACCAGAGAGCAAAGTGCACGGGCACCCTCTAAAATGTCACCTGTACTTTAAAGGGCTCCGTCTTTATTCCTTTATTTCTTGCCTGCATTCAGGATCCTGTTGCCAATATCGATCATGGGGTGTTATTTTCTCATTTCAGTAACAGCCCGACACCTGATTCTACTTATAGAGTCTCCAGAAAGAAACATCAAGCTAATAAACGAAATCACATGACAAGATCTGGCTTTATTTATTTATTTATTTATTGTCTCATAATTACACTGAAGTTGCTTTTCTTTCTATAGTCACCCCAAATGCCATGGGATGAAGCTATGAATGCAGGGGCCCCTTCAGCTTCTAGCGAGAGGCAATTACCCAGAGCTAAAAGCACAGAACTAAGTAATTATCATATTTGGCCAGGAATTCTCTGCAGCTAAAGAGAAGTGAGGTGTTGAACATCGCTCTGTGGATGACGGGAACTTATTACCATTTGTTAAGTCACGTGTCTCTGAAACATCTCAGCAAAAACCGACATTATGCAAAAGCCACACTTGATGTCTCTCTGTAAGGTCCATCTGGAGGGACCCACTGTCACAGCACATGGCAGCCAGTGTGGATGCCCACAACATTTAGCCAGCATGGGCAATTCTTACATTCTAATTTAGTTACTGGTGGGGGAGACGTGTGGCAATGTGGAGGAGGTCAGAGGACAGTTGTCCGGAGCTGCTTGTCTCTTGCAAGCCCCAGGGATTGAACCCAGGTTGTCACACTCAGCAAGCGACTTCACTCGCTGAGCAGGTCCCTCGTCATGTCTCTGAAAGAGAAGCAGGATTGGCTCTAATTGGGGCTAATGTCCAGGAGACTCACATTCGTTAACAGCCTTATCGTTCACCTGACACACGCCAGGCAGAGTATTTCTGTAGCACAGGTTAGCTCCTGATTCTTCCCATTCACTCTTGTGACAGTCTAAGCCATGTAAGAATTTATAGACAGGCGATAAAAGACTCATTTATCATCTATCTATTATCTATCTATCTATCTATCTATCATCTATCTACCATTTATCTACCATCTATCATCTATCATCCATCTATCATGTATCTATCTATCAATCATGTATCTGTCTGTCTGTCTGTCTGTCTGTCTACATAGAGTCTTATGCATCTCAGTCTGGCCTGGAACTCTCCATGTAACCAAGGATGACCGTGAACTTCTGGTCCCCCTGCCTCTACCTTCCAAGTGTGTAACCACAGGCAGGCACCAGCAGGTCTGACTTTTGCCATGCTGGAAAATGTAACTGGAGTTTCATACACTCTAAGCAAATGCTCAAGTGACTGATATTCCAGTCCAGCAAACATATGTGAGATGCAGGAAAGAGGTATATGAACACTGGGTCTAGAAAAGGTGGAACATATATGATTAGGCCGGGACATAGTTCTGTAACTGAGTTCATTCATGGCATGTGGAAAGAATGCCTCTAACATAGCCAATTGATTAGCACATACTCAGGCACCTGCCTCAGAGAATCCTAGTGCAGGATGAACATCTAGAATCCAAAATTCCAGAATGCTTCAAACTAGCGAACTTTTGGTGGCAGAAGTAAAAAAAAAAAAAAAAAAACCATAGCATGAAATCCTGTCTCATGCCCCAAATTATTAAAAATAATGAAAATTACTTTCAGGCTACAGAGATAAGGTACGCATATATACAATATAAAATAAAAGATATAGAACAAAAATGAATTTCTTAGACTTGGGTTCCATCCCCAAGATACTATATAATAAATGTCCAAATATTTCCAAATTAAAAAAAAAATGTAAAAATCTAAAACCTTCTGGTCTTCAGCATTTTGGGAAAGGAGTAGTCAGCCTGTTGTGGTTTCAATGTGAAGTGTCCTCCACAGGCTAGCACATTTGGTCACTCCTAGCTTGGAACGTTGTAAAGCCTTTAGGAGGCTGGGTCTTGGTCCAGGGGTAGATCACTGAGGATGGACCTGAGGTTTGATGCCCATGCCCCACTTCGTCTTCAGCTTTCTGACTGTGGACTTGTCAGAAAGCACCTGCCGTCATGACTCTCCACTGTGATGAAACATATCTCCTCACACCTGGAGCCAAATGAACCCTTCTGTCAGATAAGTAGGTAAGAAAGAGAACCAGGTACCTTAACCACCCAGGACCTTGCCAAGTGGGCGGGGCTGCTGAGTGGGCGGGGCTGCTGAGTGGGCAGGGCTGGCTGGACAGGGAGCCCCAGGATCTGCCTTCTCAGCACCAGATTTATAAACTTCATGCCTGTTTGTTTGTTTGTTTGTTTGTTTGTTGATGTGGGCTCAGAGATCAAACTTGGGTCCTTATATCCATAGCCCAGTGATTCTATTTTCATCAGTGTGGAACTCCACAGTTTTCCCACAATGGCTATACCATTTTGCATGCACAAAGGATCAAGTTTCTTAATAGCCTCATCAAAGTTGTTGTTTGGGGGGTTTTGGTGGGTTTTGAGTCACCTTGACAGAGAGTTGTGGGTGATCTCTCCTTTGCTTTACTGCCCCACCTAATTGCCCCACCTAATGTCTCTCCAGCTCTCCCTTGGACACATCCTTGCTCCTATGACAGACTTAATCACCAGACTCAGTGTATTTGGTGGAAAACAAAGTGTTGAGCATCTGTGAGGTTCCAAGCTCCTTGTGGTGGTTTGTATATCCTCGGCCCAGGGAGTGGCACTAGTAGAAAGTGTGGCCTTATTGGAGTAGGTGCATCACCAGCTGCCTGGAAGCCAGTCTTCTCCTAGCAGCCTCCAGATGAAGATGTAGAACTCTCAGCTCTTCCTGCATCCTGTGTGCCTGGATGCTGCCACACTCCTGCCTTGATGATAATGGACTGAACCTCTGAGCCTGAAAGCCAGCCCCAATTAGCTGCTGTTCTTATAAGAGTTGACTTGGTCATGGTGTCTGTTCACAGCTGGAAAATCCTAACTAAGATACTTCCTAATGCTTCAACCATTTAATACAGTCCTTCATGTTGTGGTGACCCCCCCCCCACCATAAAATTATCTTTGTTACTATTTCATAACTGTAAATTTACTACTGTTATTGATAGTAATGTAAATACCTGATATTCAGGATACCTGATATATGACCACCCCCAAGGGGGTCGTGACCCACAGGTTGAGAACCACTGCACTAGGTAGATGGGATTGCATGTTATGCTTAAAGAAAGGTCAGACTCGGAGAGAAAACTCAGAGGCTCCATCAAATCAATTAGCCCCACCTTTCACAGAAGGGTCTAGCCAGGGTCTGGGGAGTAGAGAGAAGCTCTGAGTTGTGTGGGAGCTAGCAGACACTGGGGTGGGCACACAATCCTAATGTAAATACTCGGGGCTCTTCTGTCCCCTTGCTTGCTCCTTGGTAGACCTGGGTTGCCTCTGCTTGGGTCTCATTATCTTGGGAGTCAGTGAGCGCTGGGTTTTCTATGTAGCAGTTTCCCTCAGCCCACAAGAACAAGAAAACCACCTCTGAGAGAGAAAGGAGCCACATACCTTCCCAGCTGCTCTGTCCCTGTCAGGCCCTGAAACAAGGTGTGGGGGTAAGGGAGGGGGTGAGACAGGCTGTCTCTCCCATGTGACAGCAGCTGGAACCCTATCTCCCAGGGCCATCACACATCCTACCTATCAGCCTTGCCTGGCAGCCAAGGAGATACATTTAGATAAAGCAGCCAGCAATCCCAATAACAAGCCCCTCAAATGTCAGGCGGCACAAAGGAGAGCATCGATTGCTACTGCTGGCCCGCCTTTCTCTTTCTGCAGCTCTGCCGGCCTTTCTCCTCTCATACGGCAAAGCCATAGGCCAGCAGAATCCGCCCGTGGAAAAGGCCATTGTGCCTGGACACACATTGTGCTGCTGGCTAAATGGAATCTCTCCTTATTTCTCCAAGTCCTTGTCCTTCAGGCCTCCCAGCTAAGCCAGGCTAAATCAACTCCCTGGGGACCATCAGCTGACACCTGCATGAAGAAGATGCTATGCGGAAGAAAGGAGTCAAGGAAAAGGAGAGTCAAGCTGGACCATGGCCTAAGACACTCAGTGCTAGGAGACTGTCCTTCCTCCTATGAACAAAACCATTCATCTGCATGGAGTTTGGCAGGAGTCCCTTTTGAGAGATATGAAAAGCTGGAGAGAGAAAGAGGGTAAAGCAGGCCAACACAGACAACCTCAAACTCATGACCCATGACCCCCAGGGCCCGTTCTATCAGTGGGCTTGGGAAGGCTCACTCAGAATACCCCTTTAATTATCTGATGATATCAACTGTGACATGAATACAAATGCCAAAATTACACTGTGTGCTTCCATGCAGCAAGCTCTCTGACAATGCTTTTTGGCATTTAATTTCAAATTTCTTCTCCCCACTCCCCATTAGGAATAGTCTTCATACAGTAGAGAGTTAATGAAGAGTCTTTTCAGGTTTGATTTGTGGCAATGGCAACCTCCCTACTGACTGCTCGCTCCTTCCCTGATGGTTTGTCCTGGCTATCTACCATGGTATATTTTCTAGTGATGTTGGAGCCTCTGTGGAGGAAAAAAAGATAAATGATAATATGCGTTATTATCATCTCTTAATAGCTACTGGTAAATAATACAACATCATCTCTATTCCGGTCCAATATGCCTAAAATAGTTACTCCAGAGTAAAAGCAGGATTAGGCATCAGAAAATCCTCTTCAAAAGACTTCTATATTAAGAAATCTCTCTTAAAGGGAAAGTAGAATATGAAAAGAAATAAATCTGGATATAAAGGGCTTTAACATTTTAATAACAACGACTCACAGCAAAGATAGTAAATCTCCCCCCAAAAGACATCACATCAAGTGTCCAAATTCCAAGAGCATGTGAAAGGCTTTGACGTAGAAAAATTGATCTTAATGACTCAGGACCATTTAAGTGAATATAGAGCCCTCCAAATGGAAGAAGGAGACAAGAGAGTGGGTTAGAGCAGTGGTAGGACTGGTCATGGGAGGTTGGGTCTGCTGATGCTGGCCTGGCAAATGTAAGAAATATCTGTGAGCCAAGAACAGAGACAGCTTCTAAATGGCAGCTGAGGAGGCATGGAAGCAGTTTGTCCCCTCGCCAATACAAGTTCTCACCAATATAATGGCTGAAGGACTAAAGGCACTCTGGAATTGTGGTGTGCTATTAACCAGAACCAGCCACCATCATTCAGAGTTCTAAATTTTACAGACGAAATCAAGCCCCAAATCAAGATAGATGAGCGTATCTCTAAGTTATTGAAAAGCCATGCAAGCTGTCGCCACCATGCAATAGTCAAGATATTTCTAGATGAGGCTATGGGATTTCCCCGGCATGCAGCACTCACAGTGAATACCTCTAACCCAATTTGCTGTTTAGAATGACCCGAGAGCAGTCTCTTCCTAATGATACCACATCACGACATGTCACAGACACCAGAAGTGGCATCTGAAATATCAATGCTACATACAATGTGAAGAACCACACTGTTTCCCAGTGGGTCACCAGAGCTCAGAGAGCTGCCGTGGATGATGGGCCAGAGGAGGCTGTGGAGGGCTGAGCCCACACACTTTGTCCATTCAGAGGAGACACAGCCAGTTCTCCAAGTAAGTTAGACTCAGGCCAGCAAAGATGGCTCAGCAGGTACACAACATGACCAAAACTAACTAAGGAGAGGAAAGGGTTATTTGACTTACACTTCCAAGTCATGTTCCACTTCCGGGCCATAGCCCTTTGCTGAGGGAAGTAAGGGGAGGTACTCAAGCAGCCTGGAAGTGTATCATTCTAAGTGACCTGGAAGCACAGATGCGTGCTACTTACTCAGTGACACGCTCACCCACCGGCTGTCTGGCTGGCTTAGCTACCTTTCTTATACAGCCCAGACTCAACTGCTTAGAGATGGCTCCACCCACATTGGGTCTGGTCTTTCTAAATTAATCAATCAGGACAATTCCCCACAGACATGGCCAAAGGCCCATCTGTCTGGGCCTCAATCAAGGTTCCCTCTTCCCAGATATGTCCAGTCGACAATAAAAAAACTAATGAATATTAGTAATTAGTATTAGTAAATATCATTAGTAAAACCTTTTACTATTAAGTCGATCTGTATGAAATAGTCACATTGCAAGATCAAAAATGTGTACCTGTGAGCAGTTTCTTGCACATTGAGTTAATCATATAAAACTGAGAAATTTCCTACCCTGGAAATCAGACTCCATAGACTGAAACATCTCAAGCATTCTCTAAATGCTGGGTGTGGACAGTCTCTGTTGCAGAGTCTCAGGTCTACTCTCTCTTACCAAGGGCCCCAGGTCTCCCCTTCATGGTAAACACTCACATACCATGTGCTGTAAATTTAGGAATGGGTTAAAATCCACATATTTGATCATTTATATTATTCTTTTTAAAAACCTAAGTTCCCAAGGCTGGGAGATGGCTCAGTTGATAAAGCACTTGACTTTCAAGCATGAGGACTTGAATTTGGACTCCATCAGGACCCACATAAGCCAGATGTGTTCACATGCATCAAAATCTCTGGTGCTTGCTCCCACAAGCGAGATGGGAGATGGAGATGGGACAATCCTCAGATGGTCACGGGACAGTTAGTCTCAGGGCCACAGCAGCAAACAAAAGACCTTGTCCCAGATGAGGAGGAAGTCAGGGGCCAACAACCGGGGGTTCCACCTCCACATGAGAACTGTGGCATATGTATGCCTAGATTCACATGAACACACACATGAGAAATATTACAAAGGAGATCTCACCATAAAATTTTTTGTAAAGTATAGATAACTAAAGTACAACCTAGAAGCAGAAAAAAAAAAGTCCCAGTTTCAAAGACTGTTACTCTAAAGGCCCACCTAGGAGTTCAATTTCCCCACCAGTTTCTCAACTGTCCTCGTGGCAAAACACAAAACTGATTTCTTGGCATCACCATGAACCACCACCTTCCCTGGAAACGCCATTCCAGGAAGATCCACAACCGTAATAAACAAAAAAGTTACAATTACTTTTAGTGAGTCAAATTGCTGCAATTTATAATATTTGAACATACATGGAACCCAGAGTGCAGCGGATACATACTGAGATGGAAACTTCATCTCAGGAAGTAACACTTTTCTAACTTGACAAGCCCATCTGACACCTTGCTTCCAGGCCACCTTCTGCATTTTTCTTATCATGTGTGTGTTGCTAGAGAACATCACCAGAACAGAGCTCTAGAAACCCAAACAAAAACAGAGACAGCACTAGCAATCTCAGTTACCCCAGACCTCATCCCCAACCCTTCAGGGTCTAGCCTCATGCAAGGTCCTCTCAGGTCAGTACAGTCAAAGAGGAAATCCCACATTGCTCCCACCTGCAATTTCTAGGGTTCAGGAACTGTGCTTGTGTGAATGAGCATGGCCCCTATAGGCTCAGATATTTGAATACTTGGTTCCCAGTGAGTGGAACTGTTTGGGAAGGATCGGGAGAGGAGGTGTGGCCTTATTGATGGAGATGTCATTGGGGGGTGAGCTTTGAGATTTCAAAAGCTCACACCAGGCTCAGTCTCTCTCTCTCTCTCTCTCTCTCTCTCTCTCTCTCTCTCTCTCTCTCTCTCTCTCTCTCTCTCCCTCTCTCCCTCTCCCTCTCCCTCTCCCTCTCCCTCTCCCTCTCCCTCTCCCTCTCCCTCTCCCTCTCCCTCTCCCTCTCCCTCTCCCTCTCCCTCTCTGCCTGCTGCCTGTGAATCAAGATGTAAACTTCTCAGCTACTTCCCCAGCAGTATGCCTTCCTGCCTGCCTGCCATCCACTCTGACTCTATGATTCCCACCATGATGGCCATGGCCTCGTCCTCTGAAACTGTAATTAAGCCCCCAATTGCTTTCTTTTATAAGCTGCCTTGGCCATGGTGTCTTCTCACAGCAGTAAAAGAAGGATATGTAGGATGGGATTATATGTCTCCTCAGACTTTGAAAAGAGCTTTTTGTATATAAAGGGAATATTTTAATTTTTTTAGTAATATTATTCCATTATCTGTGAGCATTTAAAGTTGTTATCTTAGGAATGAGAGGGAAGCCTTCATATTTGCATGTGGACCACATCTGCCAGACACCACATTCTACATTCAAGTCCCACCAAGTGTTTCCAGCTCACCTGCAGCCTGCTGCCTGTGTATCTGCATGTGGCAGTTGTGACCTTCATTCCTCAGATCAAGCAACACCCTAGGAGTCTTACTGTCTGCATAGGGAAAGGCATCACTCTTTTTATCAGCTGGGAACATGCAGACATGGCCATGCATCCCTGTCATTCCTTCCAAAAATAGTCTTAGATAGAGGAACTACTATGTTCAAGAGAGGGATTGCCCTCAGCATGGAGCAGGAGTCACAGTAGAAAAGATAAGCTAATGTCAAGGAGGGGGTCCCTGACATTAGTAACTGCACCCCCACTGTCATGAGAAAGTGAGAGAAGAGAGAAAAGCAAGTGTTATTCACAGTAATCATTCTTGCTGGGTTGAAAAGAACAAAGGGGCAAGGATATATTAAAGCGCTTCATGAAAAGAAAACTTGTAATTAGTGTTTGGTGAGTTGGTTTCCCCAAGGAGCCTGCCATGGTCTGATAAAGCCACATCAGCCCACAGTGAGGTGGCTTCTCCCTGGAAATCTGTTTCCAGAGGCTTTAATGTCAGACCGCAAAGGCATGATCTGGATATGACATGTCTGAGTTCCATGTACGTATGTCTCAGAGAACAAGGGCTTCTTCCGCAGGTGTTTGTGCCCTGCTGTGCTGAGCTCCCATTTCTGCTTTCTGACCCTCCATCTCCTCAATGCCTCATTAGCAAGCATTCCCTGTGGTTCCCTGCTCTAGGTGGGGACCACAGAGGTCACAGTGATACCTCTAGAGTTCTAAGGCTTCCCTGTGAAGGACAGAACTGTGTTTAACAAGGAAATCTGAGGGAGGCCAAATCTGCTGGTGAGTGATCTGGTGTGAAGGAGCAGGCTGCAGCGCCTCAGCCCTGTTTTTATGGGTGTGAGCATTGCATGTGGTGGATGTCTTTCAGTCATTCATAATTTTGCATCCTTTGATTTTCACAGTGCTAAATGAAGCATCCCTCGATAGCATGGAGATCAGCTTCATTACAATGGAGTATTTGTGATCCATAAGCTCTTAAGGGGGTTTGGGAAATTCTCAGGTCTATTCAAACTAGGAGCAAACCATTTTTAATTCCACATTGGACTTGGCCGTAAGCTGCCGGGTTTACCACCCAGATTATTTCCCTTCTATACTAAATAGTTATTTTCTTACCTGGAAGATAGGGTTAATGATATAATTACCATACTTATCTCACAGACTTACAGAAATTAAATGAAAGAAGTTACGCAAAACATTTCACACAACATTTGGAATGTATTAAGTCTTCATTAACTGCTAGACAATATCAATGTGGCCGCTATCCATCCGTTCCTCTCTTCCCTCAACAAAGGGATGAGAGTCAAACAAGAAGCAATACACAGAGATGCCCAGCTAACCACGTAGCATGCTGTGGGTCCCTGACACAATTCATTTAGATTCTCCTTTCCTTCCTCAAACACTGTCAAGTTCAATGCTGCTGCTGAGAGCTGCGAGCATCAAGCAGGTCCATTGCAAGAAGGAATGAGCAGAGGGGGAGGGAGGGAAAACAGAGAATCCAGTGTCTGCTGTAATTGATTTTCTTCAGGCCAATCTCAAGGAGCTGGGGTGGAAATGGAAGTCCATTTAGCTGACTTGTAAACTCTGCTCTTGACCTCGGAGAACCCAAGGTCTTTGAATTCATCTGGGTTTCTAAGTCTTTGGCCAGGAAGGAAAATTTCTCGCTGATTTTTCATGCCTTCAAAATGAATTAATTTTCTAAATGGAAAATTGAAGTAATTAGGTTATAGATTGAGTGACATTTACAAAGGTGAAAAGCTGGGAATTTTACATCCTTTATTAAACAGTTATTAGGTATATTAAGCAATGCACAGTAATTACTTTTTTTTTTCGCCCAAATGTGATTATTCTTTTCTGGCCAGGACAAGCGCCGTCTCACAGGATCCAGTAGACCATGACCACTCGCCTCAGAAAAGGCCAGGCCATCCACTGCACTGTGATTCTTCCCAGGATCATCGTGGCTGAAGCAGCGGGTAAGAGCAATGCAGTGTCTCGAGCAGGGCACATAAGAGGCTGGTTGGTTGTCACAGTGGTGTCGGCTCTAAGCATCCAAGTATGTGCATCCTCCTTCTCCTGTTTCAGTTCAGTGAACTAACTTGTCCGATAAGGAAGTTAACTCCCTGACTCAGAACTACTGTCAACAGAACCTACTAAACATCCTATACCCTTCTAAGGTCTCTGAGCCTACAACTGTGCATTAGTCAGCATTTTATAACTGAAACAAAAGGCCTGAACTAATCAGCTTTATAAAGAAGAAAGGTTTACTTGGGCTTGTAGTAGTTATAGAGGTTTAAGTTCCTGACTGAATAACCTTGCTCCTTTGGCCAATGGGGTTAATTGGGCACAGCAAGGATACACGCCATGATAGGAGCATGTTACAGAGAAAATGTCTGCAGGTTCTAACAGCCTAGAAGTGAAAAGAAGAAAAGGTAAGGGGTGGTGTGTCCAGGGTACTGCACCATGACTTAGTTTCCTCTCATTAGCCCCGCCCCCCCTTCTTAAAGGCTCCCACCAACACTGGACAACAGATCAGTACCATTTGGGATACATGGCAGAACTGAACTCTAAGGAGCAGAGAGAATATCAGATCCAACTTTGTGCTTCCATTCTGTAAGGGAAACAAGAAGGCAAACAAAATGAGAGCTGTCAGTCAGTCCAAAGCCCACTGCGATGGCAGAAAGAGAGGAGCTGTTTTCGTATCAGCTGTGGGGGTGAGGGAGTCTGGCAGCTGCCAAACACAAGCACTTCAGATGAAGGAACTGAGAGGTGGAAGAGCCTGGGGAGCCCAGAGTTTCTCAGGATCACCAAATAGCAGTGGCCCAACTGACTTGCTGGAGGCTGGTCAGAGTCCTAAGAGGAGTGATGGACAGTCACCATAAAGGTTCTGCCTGTCTGAATATGACAGAAAGCAATGGAGTTTGTAACAGGGGCGATCACAGAAAAACAAACCACCACCAACAAAGCCCATGGGTCCCAGGAACATCCTACAAGTAAACTGCAGAAACCATTGCCATGAGCTTTGCCCCTGTCTCTGTCCCCTAAGGGATAGGACATCACTTTGTTCTTAACTCTAGACTTTGGGGGTTTACAAATGACAGGGACAATGGGAAGAGTAGCTGCCATGGGATCAGGCTCACCTTTGAAGTAGTGACTGTGTGCTGAGTCCCAAGCTCCCGTGTCCCAGATTCAAAGCTTAGGCCACCGAGTGTTCCCAAGCCTCAGTGCTTGTATCTGAAAAGATGAGTGACTGCGAAATTCTAGGAGCTCAAAGAGCCTTCTGTGAATGCACTGCTCAACAAATGCCGCCATGTTTAGCTTCTAATAGACTTCTTTCTACGCATGTGTCTGTGACCCCCAATCTCAAACTCTGTATCCTCTCTTCGGCTCCCATCTCCCAGCCCCCGCCATGTTCCACCCTGCTACTGAAATTCCCAAAGCTCCACTTCTGCTTCCTGATACTCAATGGCTCTCACCACGATCTGGTGACACATAAGACATTAGACATATTCTCATCAGTCATGTCAGAGATGATGTCATATCAGAGATGATGTCATATTGGAGATGATGTCATGCCCTTCCAATGTGTAGAGGACAGGTTTATGGGCAACATATCACACAGTGGCAGCAGAACCTTGTCAAAGAATTATCTGTCCCCCAAAACCAAACATGCAGCAGTTGAGCCACTTGGCTTCACCCTAATGAACTTGTGAAGCCCTGTTCTTTACAGCATTGGTGCCAACATACCTACAAATATACTCTCCTGTCTGGTTCACCATCTCCCTCAGCAACTCTGACTCAGCTCCTAGCACATAGTGGTTATGTCACCAAGTGAGTGAGAGATTGCCAAGCAAGCATCTCACAGGAACATTTTCAGTATACCACTCCTACTGAAACTCTATAGGCAAGCATTCGAGGAAGTTGAATGCCAATGAAAAGTTCCATGTCATGACCCTTCAATCAATCACCTCTTATAGTTTAAGGACCCTGCCCTCTGAATGCATAGGATAAGATAGAATCACGTGGTGCAAGTTCTTATAATTATTTTCAGAGATAATATTAAGAGGAAAACACAGCATATTTTAATTAATCCCTCAAAGACGTAACCTGTTGATTTCAGCTAAAATGGCTGACTGCCGAGCCCCAACTGCTAAGCCTGTCTCTGCCTCCTGGTGCTTGGTGGTCAAGCATGTGTCACCACACTGCTTTTTGACATGAGTTCTGGGCATTCAACTCAGGTCCCTTGATTGTGCAACAAGCACTTTACCAATGAAGCCATCTCCCCAGCTCTGGTCCCTGCCCTTTCCTGTCAGCTTGTCCAGAACGGTCAATACCCCCTCCCCCAGGGATAAGTATTAGTACCATGCAAAGAGAAAACAAGGTGTCTGAAAGAACCTGGAAGCTAAAGAGCCTCATGAGGCTGAAACACAGAGGAATCAATACAATGTGAATAAAGGCAACATTGTAAAAAGAAGCCAGATGTAAGACAGTTACAAGTGAGCAGGTCGAGAGGTCCCTCACCCTGGCAACAAAGCTAGGACTGGCCTTAAGAAAACATCTTTGAATTTGCTTTGTCAACTCATCTTTGCTCATGTGCATGTGTGCATGTGTGTACATTCATATGAAGGCCGGGAGTAAGACTCTGCCTGGCCAGTTTATCTTTGCTCCTGTGTGTGTGTGTGTGTGTGTGTGTGTGTGTGTGTGTGTGTGTGTGTGTGTATGTGCACATGAGCACATATTCAGACATGCATATGGAAGCCAGAGGACAAGTATCATTCCTCAGGAGCAGTCTTCCCTGTTTGTGAGATGGGGTCTCTTGTAGACCTGTGGCTTACAGAGCACAGTAAGACTGCCTGCTCAGCAAGACCTGGTGCCTATCTTTTTTAGCATTCCCAACACTGAGTTTATACATATACATCATCACAGCTAGCTTGTTCTGAAGTTTCTGGGTATCAACCTCAGGTCCTTGTGCTCATGTGACAAGTGATTCCCTGACAGGCCTCCCTCCAGGCCGCAGTTCAATATTCTATAGCAGAGTTCTGGTCTGCACAAACGGTACAAGATTGCCTTTCCATGATGAGGGGGCCTATCTGCTCCTTCCAAAGCTGATCCTGACTGGCAGCTTTGGAACTCCATCTTCATATGGTTGAGAAAGGTAGAGGGAAAATACTTTTGTCTCTTCCTCTTCCCCATCCCACCAAGGAAGCATTGACCTCAGGACCCCATGTAAACCTGGTAACCTACAAAAACCTCCAAATACCATTATATAAAGGGCTGGAGCCTCCCCTTCCCCCTTCACAAAATATTCTTTTAAAAAAATGAGCAGAGAAATGTTACACCATGTATAGAAAGGGCAGATATCTCTATTGACCTCTCCTGTCACCTTCTAGAACAGCAGTTCTCAACCTTCCTGTTGCTGTGATCCTTTAATGCAGTTCCTCACATTGTGCAATCCCTCAGCCATAAAATTATTTTTGCTGCTAATTTATAACTGTAATTTTGCTGCTGTTATATAGGGGTGGTTCTGATGCTAAGGTCCTGTTCCCCAATTGGTTCTTGATCTGTCAGTAAAGAAGTCATGGGCCAATTGCTGGGTGGAAGGAATAGTCGGGACTTCCAGGTCCTGCGGGGAAAGGAGACAGACAAAGTTCACCATGCTTTGAAAAGAGAAGAACCAAGCAGCCATGTGAGGTCTCTGGAAGAGTGGGGCCCTATGGCCACTCCTATAGGCTCCTATAGGTCAGGGATGTTTAGCAGGGACTAGATGGGAGATAGTAGCACCCAGCAATCGTGTCCAAAAGCAAGTTGAAAAGGATCAACTAACTGTGTGTGTCTTTTATCCATGGATTCAAGGGAAGCTGGGTGGGAGCTGGTAGTACTGCCTGTTCCAGGAGCTTAGGCAGTGTAGTTAAAGATACACACAACATGGTTACAGATCATCATGTACATAGCAGCAATTTCCAGTGTTTTCAGGGACTCCCATGGAAATGCTGTTTTGTCCCAGAGGGGTCGAGACCCACAGGTTGAGAACCATTGCTCGGGATACTTCAGTGTTGTGGCTTTGACCTGGCTAAACACCTCTGTCCAGCCCCACTCACAGCTCTTCCTTGCCCATCTTCAGTTTCCTCATCTATCAAGTCAAGACAACAGCATCTACTTCTCTGTGAGCAGTTGCTGTAGGGTTTGGGACATGACGGGCATCAGTTAGTGTCAATTGGCCTTCTGGGTTACAGTGTTTCCATTTACATCGGCCTGAGGAACAGTGCCATTTACTTGGTGTAGTTAATCTTAACTAGCTCTTGAAGGAAAAGTCCTTTGATTGAAAAAATTTATAACAATGTGTTTTCTGGTGACTATAAGTCATTATTCTCCAAAAGGCATCTGGTATGGTTTTGGGGGTTGGAGTTAACCTAAAACAATTCATCCGTTTGTAAGTTTGTGCATGTCCAACAGTTAACAGAACAAAGTGGAAGAGTGTGGGCTTAGGTTGATGATAAACCAGCCTCCAGGGGTCAGCTGCTCGCAGATCTTTGCACTGCTCAGCCTCTTTTTCTACTCCTGAGGCTAAAGATGGATGTGGCTCCCCACTCTTGGGAACCAAAGCTCCCCATGTTAGCCTTGTCTACCCTGGCCTCAAAGCATGCCTTCTGTCAGCCTGCTCCATACAGGCACACTAGTACATCAAGGAACTCAATCACTGTGCCCTACCAGGACACCTCTTGCCCACATCTATAGTGACATAAAACAACCATGGAACCACACACTTGTGATCAGTATATCAGCAAAGAGACAAACCATCATAGCTGCCTTGAACATGTAAAAGTTCCTCGTGCCTTCATTTGACTCCTATCAGCCCCAAAATACAGTTCATCTCCCACAACTACAGCTACAAAAGGCCAAAGTTGTCCCTCAACACAGTGACTTGGATGTTTCTTCTGATCATGGATCTGCATGGATTCCTCATAGGCAGACGTGGATCTGAGTCTCACATCCATCACTGAACACCTTTGTCATTTTGTAGGGTTATTTCCTCTGGTAAATCTTAAATGTTAACTTCCAGCAAAATGGGGAAGGACCTTTGGCCAAGCAGGGTGAGCTGAGCTTCCAGTGAGTGAGTGCTGAGTCAACACACCCAGAACTTTTGAAGGTAAGGGGGCTTCAGTATGTGAGTGCTGGCCACAGCCCATCTCCTGAAGGAGTGGAGCAGCCAAGTCCTGTCCAAATCCCAACCCCAATTTGGTAGTGCAGAACAGGGTATGTACGCTCTGTCCTGAGCCCCATGCACACCACCACACAGTTAGGCACTACTGTCAGTAGTTTTCCTGTAAAGACTGCATCTTTACACTTTTAAAAATGACATTTATTTCTTTATTGGAGAAGGAATGCATGTATGGAGCTGAGAGGACACCTTGCAGGAATTTATTTTCTCCTTACACAGTTGCAAATCCCAGTAATCAAAACTGGGCCCTTAGCCTCGATCTCAGGAAGCGTCTTTACCTATTAAACCATTTGCTATCCCTTGGATGCACCCTAATATTCTCCTCTACTTCAGTTCAATGGTCTTCCTAAACCAAGCAAGAATAAAAGGAGTGAAACTAGTATTTTTAAGAGGTAGAAATAGAATAAAGCAAAACCTGTATGCAGTCCATGCGGCCGAGAGCTCTGACAGTCAATACGCTGTCATTCATGGGCAACAGAAGCCCCCTGCCAGCCCTTACCACACTGTCCTGTTGAGGCTGTGACTCTCACTCCCTCCACAGCATGGGGCAGACTCAACCACCAGACCACTAAGCACTGGCCCTCTCTGTTCCTTAGAGTAGAGGCCCCAAGAGAGCACCATGAGGCATGGGGAAGCACACAAACCAATCCCACTGTATACATGCGTACCCAGAATGGATTCTCTGGGAGCCTTTCACACATGAGAGAGTCAGAGAAAATGGATTTATTGCTGGCATCTTACTAGCAAATAACAATTATGTCATTTTTTTAGTAGAACACAGGGAATTAGGCAGGGGTTGGGAGAAGGACATTCTATTTCTAATCTACTCTACACTGCCTTCTCCATGGCCTTCATACAGGAGCAGTTGCTCCAAGGACTCAGACATCAAAGTGCAGACCAAGAAGTTAAAAGCCTAAGAAGGGTGATGGCAATGTGATATTTCAGAAAAAGATTCAGAGGGGGCATTGGGACAGTGTCAGCTGCTTCTCAAATAGTCAGTCGGTCCTCACCCTAGGAGTCCTGGTGCATAGTACCCCTCACCCCCACCCAGAGAGGGCCTGCCACTTTCTGCCCACAGGCAATCCCTCTGAGACCTTCAAGCTGAGAGAGGAGCCTGGGCAGGCGAGCCTGTCACTTCAGAAGGAGTGCAGACACCCTGCAGTGATGTCACCAGCCACAGCAGCACTGAGATGTCAGGTACCAGCAGCACAATTCATCAGCAAGCTGGAAATGTGACAGTCTGCATGAACCGCAGAGACAAGCAGAGCCCTGTGGATTTGTCAGGAGGAGAAAAATAAGGGCCGGAGGACTGTTTCCACGGAGGTTCTGACAAATGCTGAGCTGGGAAAGAGGGAGTTTGCCCTGGTTTGAGACAGAGTTATAGCCACACATCCTCAGCTCTAACCCATAGCCTGCTCTGACAGAAAAGAAGAAAGAAAGCTCAGCACTAAAAGGAAAGTAAGAAAGAAAATTAAAACAAGAATATTTTTTACCAACAGAGTGGGGGTGGGGTGGAATAAAAATTTCCATAATGCCCAACATGCACATGTAGGGAAATCGGTACTTTGGGTGGCAAAATTACAGAGACACTGATCATTTCAACCTGATTTGGAAATTATGGTGATTGTGGTGATGGTGATGGTGATGGTGATGGTGGACACGGTGATCTAGATTAAGAGATGCCTAGGGCATCAGCCAAGCACACTGGTGCTGTGCTTGTAAGGACACTTCCCATGAGAGACATCAGGAGAGCAACCAAGAGGGGGAGATTGTCCCTAAATGTGGGATCAGGACAGAAAGGGGAAGGGAAGCCAATCAGAATGCTACCAGCTTCATCCCTCCCCAGTGAGTATGTCACAGCTATCAGACTTGGCCTTCTTCAGTCTTTTCACAGAGACTCACACCAGCCACTCTCAAGGAAGCCACTGGGTCTTCAATTTGGGATGAAACTGCTTCATTGACTCTGCTTGTTCTGAGGATTCCAGTTCATGGACAAACAGTGGCTGGATTCTCTCTCTCCAGCATGTACAAGGCCACTGTTGGAATACCTGGCCTTCAGTCACATTCATACGCCAATCAAATAAATCCACCTTAAAAATACATGTGCAATATATTCTGTATATCCCCTTCCAGGGACAAGATCTCTAATTCATGTTTAATATAAAGTGGTCAGCCCTGAAACCATACATGCATAACTTATAAAAATAGACACAGTAGGCTGCATATATATTTGTGCATGTGTGTATGTGTGTGTGTGAGTGTGTGTGTGTGTGTGTGTATGTGCTATATACACACATATATACACACACACATACACAAAGAAAAGCTAGCTATTTATTTGAAGTGAGAGGAGTTGGAGAGGGGGGAAGGGGCCTTGGGAAGGGCTAGGGAGGAATTAGACAGGGGAAAGTGATGTAATTATCTTTTAATTAAAATCTATAAACATTTTAAATGGAAAACTTACAGCAAAAACATATGACACATATACATCCTGTTGGTTCTGCTCTTTCAGAGATTCCTAGCTAATAATGATCAAAATGTTTATGTAATAGATGTAACCATTAGAAATTTGTCCTGCAGAAATGTGCACAGAAAGAATGGAGATGAATGTCTCTTGTCTTGTTCTGTCCATGGAAGAGTGAAGCAAATCACTTCACATCAACAGAAACAGCGGCACAAGACTTTTCCTACTGGAGTAGAAAGATGAGCATCAGGCAGCAGGAACATATGATCCCCCTGTGTCCCATGTGTTAGTGTGTGCGCATGTAAGACTCTCTGGGGTCGGGGGAGCGAAGGCAGTAGCCATCTTTGGGAGCTGCGACTGGGAAACCCTTCTTTTCATTTTCATGTCTCACTGGGATTCAAATGTATAAGAAAATCTCTCCGAACCCTTAGCATTAGACACAGAGCAGGGCCTGATGGCACCATTCTGTCACCTGGGATATCCCAGAGGCTGAGTCTAGAAGATTGCAAGTTCAAAGCCTGCCTAAATGACAGTGTGAACTCAAGGCCAGTCTGGGTTACTTAGTAAGATTCTATCTCATTTTTTTTTAATTGATGTCTGGTTTTGTCTGGTTTTGTAGCCACTGTGAGTTGGTTTCTAGCAGGCTCTTGGGTGATGGGTTATACACAGTAAAAGGGATTAACAAGCTAGGGAACGGGGCCAAGTAGACATGAGAGGAATCAAGTCAGGTATACGTGAAAAACCTTATATACATGTGTGGAAATGTCATAATAAAACCTTAATTGTGATAAACCTGAATTGTGATAGCTAATATGTTCAAGAGAAAATAAAATAAATGAAAAGGAATTGGGGCTGGGGCAATGGCTTAGTGGTTAAGAACCCAGGTTCAATTCCCAGTATTCACTTGGCAATTCACACCCATCTTTAATTCTAGTTCTAGGAGAATCTGACTCTCTTTTCTAGCATCTATAGGCACTGTACAAATGTGGTACACCGACATATATTCAGACAAAACACCCATAGGCATAAAATAAAATTTAAACTTTTAAAGTGTTGCAGAATATAGCTCAGTGGTAGAGTTCTTGCCTAGCAGATGTGAAGGCCTGCATCCAATTCCCAGTTATGTCAACAATAAAAAATAAAAATATTAATAATAAATAATAAAATATAAAATATTAGTATTAGTGCTAATTATATTATAGTAAAATATAAAAATTAAAATAATAAAAGCTAAACAACAAATTCTAGAAATTTAGAGAGAGAAAGAAAAAAGAGAGGGAAATCTTGACCCCTGAACACAAATAGCCTTAGTGCTTCCAGGGTGTGAAAAGACAGCAGCTTGCACGGAGATTCAGTCAATAGAAACTCTCTGGAAAGCAGCCTTGGTGGTTTGTATGGTTTTTTAGATGTATCTATGCTCTGAGGTATGGCAAATGCACTTTTAAGGGACAATCATAGATGCACACAAGAGAATATCATTCCCACATAACTTACAATAGTGAGGTTTTAACAATGTACTATTGGGGTTAGGTCTGGCTCAGAGGCAGAGCACTTGCTTAGCATGTGCAAGGCACAGTTTCCTAGCATCACACTCAGAAGAAACAAAGATGCAAATTCCTTCAATACGTGATCCTTTTTTTTACGCAGAAGTCAGGGTATTCACATCCTGCCTGCTTTGTACATCATGCAAAGTCAAGATGCTGCCATGATCTTCCGGCTCCTAAGGATGCAGTGGCATCTGTGAGGATATGGAACGGTGTCCTGTTGACCAGCAAAAGCAGATTGCACTGCAGACTTATAAATTACACATACACCATTGAATCAAAGGATTCACCACCTGTGGAAATGGATGGTTGTCTGCAGAAACAGCTCCCATTCCCACCTCTCTCCTAAACCTGTAAGCAACTCTAGCCCCAGGAAAAGTGGATCAATCTGTAGCAACCAACGCCTACCTGCTCTTAAACAAAGGGAATTGGTCTGGGCCTGGGTAATCTCTGCAGCTACAGTGTTACAGATGCTCAGGGCCTCTGCAGATCCTCTACAGCTACAGTGTTACAGATGAACTAGCAGCATGTGAGCTTAGAACTTTGTCTGCCTGGGTCAGTTCCTGTAGCGACACATTTAGTCAACTCAGCCTATCTAAGCTCCCGCTACTCCCCCCACACCTACAGTCTTCGCTAGGTTGGCACAGGGGCAGAGTCACGTAAGTTTGCCCTACAGCCTAAGGGTGTGAGACTGTGGATCCCCAGGACCCATGTAAAAGTTGGAAGAGTTCATGATCTCTTTAACCCTGTGCTGGGGGAGCAGAGACAGGTGGGTCCCCAGAGATGGCTGGCTGGCCAGCCTAGCCAATCTCAGCTTTACGTTCAGAGAGATCCTGTCTTAAAATACAAGAAAGAGCTGTTGAGAAAGACATCTGACATCAACCTTTGACCTCCACACCCTTGCTTTTACACACACACACATACACACACACACACACACACACACACACACACACACACACACTACTTAATATCAGGGAGTAAACTAACAATTTTCATTTATTGTTGAATTACATCCTACCAACTTCATTAGCACTGTCTTATGTCTACATTTTATGAATGAAGCCTGCAAGAGATTAAGGTTACTAATGGTACACAAGGTAATAGAGCTGGGCTCTGGATACAACCCATCTGGCTCTGAGTCCCCATGCATCCTGGCAGATGTGTACCATACGAGCTTCTCTGTACATATGGCTATCAGCACAAGTTAGCCATTGTTGTTAAATGTCTAAGCTTGAAGACAATAGAAAAGTGACCTCACAGACTGCTGGGACTATCCATCCCCCAGTTCCTGTGTCAGGTTATCATCATGTAAGGGAACCTCTATACCTCTTCATCAAAAAGAACCTGCAACTTAGTACACTGTCAAACTGTGGCAGGCTCCAGGGAAAAAAGGGAGAGCGAGTAGTCTAGAGCACTCACTGTTGTAGTCCTCCTGCCTCAGAGAGCCGATTGGGCAGGGCAGGGATATCTGGATGTCTTCACATGCCGGTCTGCTTTAACTGGGAAGTGGTCATTTTGACCTCTACACCCAGGCACCCACTCTACAGCAGTTGTTCAGAGCATTGGATGGACTGAGATAGACCCTCCCTTCAGAACCTTTAGAACAATTGAATCCCTGACTTCCGCTCAATCACCATTCCTCATCAGACAAGAAAGGTAATAGATATTATTTTTCTCTCCTTCAAATTTTAATCAAACAGATTAAACAGAAGGACAATCTGGAAACCATGAGCTGTTTCCTTTTTTTTTTTTTTTTTTTTTTCAGAATTCTAAGATCGCTCACTTCATGGAACAGACGTTTGCTGACCTCCATCCTGTGCTTTGAAATGATAATGAGTTCTAAAATCTTCCATAGAGATCTTTTGTTTTTACTGGGAAACTTGGTTTATGTATGGAGGCCACTCATTGTTGGAGTCTTTAATTATGTACTATGGAACAAAGGTGCATGTCCTCCTCATGTCAGAAGGGCCCTCACAGCTACCATGAGCACAGAAAGTCATCCCTAGCAAACAGAATTTCGGGGGGTTGGGGGGGGAGTCTGGCCATGCTCCATTTGGACAGCCTCAGAAAGATGAGTACATGTGTTAGATTTCTGTCACTGATGGCACATCTAGAGAGGCCCTATGTGGCTCCCTACCCCTAGCATCATCCCCTAGCCCCTCTCCCCATGTCTAATGTCTTTTAAGTCAAAACAAATTATTACTCTTGCAGAATATAAAAGCTTTCTAACGCATCTGTCCTTAGTGCCTCTACGCTGTTAAAAAATCATGCAATTACTCACTTGGCTTATCCCCCAGAACTAAATTCAGGAAGCATTTCAGAGCTTCCCATTTCAATACGAGCCTTCAAGGCAGAGCTGAACAAGCTCCCCACCCCTGACTCTACAGTTACCCTAAGCTAAGCTGCCAAGAGAGTGACCCCTCCAGCTCCATCACGCCTTGGCTGGCTGGTCTTGCTTCCTCCACTGGCTTCCAGGAAGTTGCCACCAGGCTACTGGAGACTGAAGGATGCTTGAAGGTCAGAGCTGGAGTGTGTGGCCACATCTTCCAGAGGAAGGAGCAATGCAGAACCAAGAAGAGATGTCCTGGATAATGGATTAAGGATGAGTCAAGTCGGAGGCGCTTCCAGGAACAGATTCCAGCTTCCTGGCTCCTGTTACCAGGATCCATTTCCACAGAGGAATCGTGTGAGGGCACAATGACCTCACGCATGTTCTGAGCCCAAAAATATTTGTCCTGAATGCTCTGCCAGCTCTTCTCAATCCATAATAAACTGAACTTTAAATGAGCGCCTTTTAAAATGTGACAACAGGAAATGGCTCCTACAGCCCTACTTATAAATCTATGTTGACTTACAATTTCTCTCAGTGCTGCCTAGCTCATACCCAGAGGATAGGGGTCTTTGTTTCTGGACAAATTAATGAATCCTACAGAGTCTGTCCAGAAACTTCTGAATGTGTTGGGAAATTAGTAAACACTACTGAGGATTTGCCAGCTATGGCCTTTGACAAAGAGGTCATAGATATGCCCTGAGGCCTGGAAAAAGACAAACTCAGGGCTCACGTGGAAAAGAAAGCATTGAGCTAGATGATAGCTTGGTGGATAAAGAGACTGGTGTAAGAGCCTGGGGACCTGAGTTCAAATCCCCTGCACCCATGTAAAATGAAAAAAAAAAAAAAAACCACAGAGCAGGGAATAGGCGTGGGTGTGGGATTTAGCAGTGCTGAGGCTAACAATGAGACAAAGACGGGTGGATCCCCTGGGGCTCTCTAGCCAGACAGTCTAGCATAACATGTGAGCTCTAGGTCCAGTAAGGGACCCTGTCTCAAGACAAAGTGAGAAGCAATAGTGGGAGACAAAATTAATCTTGGCCTCTGTACACACATGCTCAGGAAACCTCACATGCATACACATGCATACATCTATCTCACACATTTACACAATTATACACACTCTCAGACATGTACACATATACACCACACTCACACACATATACCACTCACACACACACTCATACTCACACACACCATACATATACTAACACAAAAGCACAGGAATACACACATATACACATATACCAACACAAACACAACACACACACATACACTACACACTCACATATGCCTATACTGTACACGCAATACACATCATTAATCACACACATGTACATCATGCTCACACACAGATACACACAAACATGCACTACACACTGACACACACATATACCACACATACAATACAGACACACAAACACACACATTCTTCCTGTGCTTTGAGAAAGACCTTCATGAGCTTGTGGGAATGCTGTATATAGCAATACTCCTTTTAGCAGAGAGAAGGCAGCAACCCACCTTCTCTCTGTGTGTCTGTGACACCCATGCTCATGGAGGACATAAATATAATAAACCAGCCCTAAAACCATGGTGAGATGTCACATGGACATGGCTCAGCAGAGAAAGAGAAATTTCACAGTTCAGACTAACAAGGGAACAGTACATGTTCAGGTCTCTCTTCGAAAGACAAAATAAAGAAAAGTTATATAATGTTGTCACATTCTCAGATGCCCTTGAAATCAACATGTCTATGAAAATAAGTGGATGTTTCCAAAGTGCTGGAGAATATGTTTGAAATATTTACTCAACAGTAAATGTTTTCCTGAAGCCAGTTTCCCACTGAATTCCTAGCCAACCCAACTATCCAAGTAGTGCCACAGCAAATATCACACTAGCCTGCATGAGTTATTACAATTTCTTAACTGCACAGCAATCAATTTCCCTAACATGAAGAGAAGTCCACAGCCCCTCACAAGGACGCATGGGAGGGAACTCCATTCCTAAGAAATCTTTGAGAAAGAGTCCCAGAAACACAGGTGGCTACAGTTGTCTGTTATACAGTCAACATTGATAACAAAAGCATTGTACATTAGCCAGGATTCCCCAGGGAAGCAGAACCAACAGAATGGAAAGGGACATGATAGAGGATAGACAGACACACAGACAGACAGACAAATGATGCATATATACATACAAGAATAATAGATATATAGAGAGAGTCAGAGACAGACACAATTGATACATACATGCATACATACATACATGATAGATAGATAGATAGATAGATAGATAGATAGATAGATAGATATTAGATGGATGATAGATGAATACATACATATATACATACATGATAAACAGACCATACATACATACATACATACATACATACATACATACATACATACATACAAATAGATACAGACACACACACACATGCATAGAAAAAAGTATAGAGTGAGTTTTTTCCTAAGAACTCATTGAGGATGGCAGATGAGCCTCACAGAAGTTACCATGTCATGTCTTGCTATAACTAGACACCAATCCCACAGCGCCTGAATTGACCTTGTCTGTAGCCTGACAGGAAATTTGAGAAACCCAATTCCCCCAAATAAATTGTATTTTAATTATCTTTAAATAAATGCTTTCAATAATGTCAATTTGCCTCGAATATAAAGGAAATTTATTTAGATGTCTGAATAATTAGATTCCAACCCTGTCTGCCAAAGGAAGTTGCAGTCCTTGGGCTGGAGAGCCACCGGTGGGTCAGAGAAATGCTTGCTGGACAAGCTTGATGACTTGACTTGGGTCCCAGTGCCGGCACAGACATGCACTGACACGCACGTGTAGCTCCGGCGCCCGAAAGTGAGAGACTAAAGCCTCCTTAGGACTTGATGACCAGCCAGCCCTGCCTAATTCGTGAGCAGCATCGGTAAAAAAGGAGCCTGTCTCACGACTTTTCTGAGGATGACAGCCAGGGTTGTCCTCTGGCCCCCATATGCACCTGCACATACTTGAAAACACATTTAAATTTAAAATTAAAATTATATTTCTGAATTCTCCACTAGTATCATTTCTGCTCCTGCTCACTGTAGGCCTCACAGGGCTTGATCAAGAATGGATACAGAAAATGTGGTACATTTACACAGTGGAGTACTACTCAACAATTAAAAACAATGAATTCATGAAATTCTTAAGCAAATGGATGCATCTGGAGGATATCATCCTGAGTGAGGTAACCCAATCACAAAAGAACTCACTTGATATGCACTCACTGATAAGTACATATTAGCCCAGAAACTTAGAATTTCCAAGATACAATTTGCAAAACACAAGAAAATCACGAAGAAGGAAGACCAAAGTGTGGATACTTCATTCCTCTTTAGAATAGGGAACAAAATACCCATGGAAGGAGTTACAGAGACAAAGTTTGGAGCTAAGACGAAAGGATGGACCATCCAGAGACTGCCCCACCCAGGGATCCATCCCATAATCAGCCACCAAACACAGACACTATTGCATATGCCAGCAAGATTTTGCTGAAAGGATCCTGATATAGCTGTCTCTTGTGAGGCTATGCCAGTGCCTGGCAAATACAGAAGTGGATGCTCACAGTCATCTATAGGATGGAGCACAGGGTCCCCCAGTGGGGGAGCTAGAGAAAGTACCCAAGGAGCTGAAGGGGTCTGCAACCCTATAGATGGAACAACAATATGAACTAACCAGCACCCCCAGAACTCATGTCTCTAGCTGCATATGTAGCAGAAGATGGCCTAGTCAGCCATCATTGGGAAGAGAGGCCCCTTGGTCTTGCAAACTTTATATGCCTCAGTACAGGGGAATGCCAGGGCCAAGAAGTGGGAGTAGGTGGGTAGGGGACCAGGGTTGGGGAGGGTATAGGGGACTTTCGGGATAGCATTTGAAATGTAAATGAAGAAAATATCTAATAAAAAATTGAAAAAAATTTAAAAATTAAAAAAAAGAAAAGATAAAGAAAATTACTAATATTTTACCTTATGGGGGGTGGGGGAGAACTGGACCAAACACAGCCCCTGACCTGCACCAGAAGCCTTTTTTTAACAGTGCCTGTGAGGACTGAAAAAGGGAACGTGTGTGTGTGTGTGTGTGTGTGTGTGTGTGTGTCAGTGTGTCCATATATTTGGGTGCATATGTATGTGTGTGCATGTGTCTTAGTCACTGTTCTGTTACTATGAAGAGACACCATGATCACAGCAGCTATTATAAATAAAATAAAATAAAATAAAATAAAATAAAATAAAATAAAACAAAACAAAACAAAACATTTACCTGGGGCTGGCTTACAGTTTCAAAGGTTTAGTCCATTGTCATCATGGTGGAAAGCAAGTTGGCATGCAGGTAGATGTGGTGCTAGAGAGGTAGCTAAGAGTTCTACAACTTGATATACCAGCAGGAGAGAGAGAGAGAGAGAGAGAGAGAGAGAGAGAGAGAGAGAGAGAGAGAGAGAGAGAGTTCATTATCATGGCAAGAAGAATAGCAGCATACAGCAGTATTCACAGGCCCATGCACACACGCACACACACACACACAAGCACACGTATGGGCGCAGGGAGGGGAGTGTGAAGCTGGCTTTGAAATCTCAAAGCCACCTGCAGTGACACACTTTCACACTTTCTCAAACAGTTCTACTCCCTGATGACTAAGCATTTAAATATACAAGGCTATGGGGGCTGTTCTTATTAAAACTACCACAGCATTCATGCATATGTGTGCATGTCTATGTGTGTGCACTCACATGTGTGCTGGTGTGTGTATGTGTGTGTGTAGGAAGATCCTCTTAACATTAAATGTAAATGCCCTCTTTTGCTTTTATTCAGAGAACACAGAGAAAAAGAAAGAAGGAAATGTACATTATAAACTGCAAGATCTTCTCTGAAACACTGGGTAAAATTTGCACACTTTATTGAATCTATCACCCCTTATTATAGAGATTTTCATTTCCCTAAAGCAATAATTGAGAATGTCGAGCCTTATAGCAGGGACCTAAATGTCAGAATCCATACTCTCTTAAATGGTGCCACAGCCCTCGGGGTTTCCACTTAAAATCCTTTCTCTTGTCCAAATTCCAACAATTTAGGAAAACCACAAAGGTCCTTGCCTTTGAATGACTGACACGTGAAGTCTACTCCACCCCAGAGAGTTCACTCAGTCAAGCCCTTACAGGCGTAGCATGGCAATAAAGATGGCAGCTACAGCCTGCCAGGCACCATTTGTAGGACGAGGTAGATCCAATGAGTTGTTCTACAGTTTGAACACATCATCCTAATATGTGTCTCTTCCTCCTCCTCCTCTTCTTCCCTCTCCTCCTCATCCCCTCTTCCTCTTCTTCTTCCTCATCATCCCCCTCCTCCTCTTCTTTTCTCCCTGTGATGGTTTGTATATGCTCAGCGCAGGGAGTGGCACTATTAGAAGGTGTTACCTTGTTGGAATAGGCGTGTCACTGTGGGTATGGGCTTTAAGACCCTCATCCCAGCTGCCTGGAAGCCAGTACTCTGCTAGCAGTCTTCAGATAAAGATCTGAACTCTCAGCTCCTCCTGCACCATGCCTGTCTGAATGCTGCCATGCTCCCACCTTGAAGATAATGGACTGAACCTCCAAAGCTGTAAGGCAGCCCCAATTCAATATTGTCCTTTATAAGAGTTGCCTTGGTCATGGTGTCTGTTCACAGCAGTAAAACCCTAACTAAAATACTTCCCCTCCCCTTTCTCTTTTCCTCGTCCTCTGTCTCACTAGCTGTCTGTCTCTGTCTCTGTCTCTGTCTCTCTGTCCCTCTCCTCCCCTCCTCCTCTCATACGCGTGCACGCACGCACACACATACACACTACTGGCTATCAGCTGCTCTTCTAATTTTGGCCATATGGCATCCACATCAAATCACCAGGGAGCACACAGGGCAGTTTGCTGCATCCTACAGGGTCCGTCCACAATCCCTCTTCTGCCCTGTCAGGGAAGCACTTCCTCGTAGAGCACAGATATTAAAACTGCTGTTTTTTCTGTATGCACTCAAGAGGAGCATTATTTGGCTGGATAAATCTCCACTGCTGTAGCTTTACCCGTTGTCAACCTTGCCTGCCTGTGCATTCTGTATTGGAAGATCCAACCAACCTCACTTCAAAAATACTTGAAAAGAAGAAACAATATCTGGGCATACAACTTATTTTTGTCATTTTCTCTGAAAGGTACCTATAGCACTGTTTTCCATACATTTACACTGAGTGTCATATATCATCTAGAGATTATTTAACACACATGGGAGGGTATGAGCAGTTCCTATATAAACTCTGAATCATTTTACACAACGGGCTTGAGCATCCATAGACTTGGTGGCCTCAAGGGTCCTAGAGCAATCTCCTACAGATACTATTCATGTATATGTGCACGTCTATATGTTTAAAAGCATGTGCAATTTGCTCAAAGCTCTACTGAGGACTGAAGCTTAGAGCATTTATAGTCAAGATACAGTGTGCCTAGAATGATTGATATATATATATCAGTATATATATATATATATATCAGTATATATATATATATATATCAGTATTCACCATCAAAGTTCAGCTTGTGGAGCCTCTATGCACAGAAGACATGTCCACAAGTCCCCAGTCGTCTCACAGAGCTACAATTCTCTAGGGCCAGTGTCCTTCAGAGAGGGAAGGGAGGGCAGAATCACAAAGCTTCCCACCTCCTCTGGTACTACCTCCTGGTCAGACAGAGACTTGCTGACTCTGTGCATCAGAGAGAGGGAGAGGGGAAGGATTTGATTTGTTTAAGTGAATTTCAGAAACATTTCTAGGCAAACAACACTCCCTGCCTGCCCCACTGACGACTTCCCCTGTGTCCCAGTCACTCTCTACACATATCTCACAATCTAGACAAGACAAATTGAATTCCCTGTACTTTCTGACCTACCGAATCCATACTCCCTTACTCACTTATCACCACCCCGGAAAGGCTATGAAAGTCTAATGGGCTCAAGGCCCTTACATGAACCTGGGGAAGACCCTCCCACCCACAAAACTGAACAGGTCTTTTTAAAAAGCATCACAAGAGGCTGAGGAGATAGCTCAGTGGACAAAGCACTTGCCAAAAAAGTGTGATAAGGAGCAGAGCTTGCATCTCCAGGTTGATGTAAAACTGAGCACATCTGTGTACACCTGTAATCCCAGAGATGCTGTTGGGGGTGACAGGCAGAGACAAGAGAATCCCTGAATGTGGTAGACAGTGATCTTGGTTCATGCAGCAACAAACAAGGCAGACTCTGTCTCAAAACAAACGGGAAGGTGGAGCCAGCACGTGAGATGGTCCTCCCACCTCCATATGTGCTCCGGTAGGCATGACCTCTGTGGTACTCATGCCCCAGCACTCCAAGGCACTGCCATTTTTAAATCATCACTGGTCCTCAGTGCTGCTTTTCTAAATGTCATCACTGATTCCATTCCCTACAGCTTCTGTCTTCACAAGGTGTCTGTCCCCATCTCAAAGTCTTTAGCAGGCAACATGGGAAACAAGTCTTTTAAGTGCCTTTTAGTGAGCAGCTAGAACCCAGTGGTTACGGACCACAGTTACACTGTCCTTTGCAAACACTCTGATACGTAGAAATCAAGTCCGAGAACCTGAAAACCTCAGCAGAAACACAAGAAAACCAACTGACTTCAGATGTATAAACAGGAGGGTAACAAGAAGTTAGGGAAGGAGATATGAAGCCAGATACAGAACCGCCTTAAACAGACCCTTGGAGGTCCTGCAGAGCTGCTGGGAAGGGCTGCTGACCCCCTTCCAACTACTGCTTTATAGCCCTCCTGTGCCCTTGAGCAAAAGGCACGGCATCCTCGAATGAAGGAGAAACAGCGAAGGAGAAACAGCACAGACCTCAGCTAACCGCAGTGAACTTCATTTTTTTAAATGCTTCCGACTGCTTTCAGGGCTCCCTCTGCTTCTCTTCCTGGCTTGGATCCTGAGGATAATTTATTTAAAAGACTTAACAGGTCCCTGATGGCTGGAATCCATTTTAATCTCTAAATTGACCACTCTTTTCAATTGAGCTTAAAAATGAAGAGGCCCGATGTAACAGACAGGAACAGCGAAGAGTCTTCTGATTGTAAATGCAACACATGCTGATAGATGACATTAGCAAAATACAGAAGAAAAGCATCAAACTAAAGTAAGACCCCCACAACCCCCATCTCAAGGGTAGCCATCTTTTCACATGGTCTACTTTCTTCTGGCCTTTACTGGTTAAATATTAATTTTGATGTCACATAAGCGGGTCTATTAATAAAAGTATGGTGAGGACTTTTACATTTAGTAATTTCATACCTCAGAGTATAAAATATAACAGGGCACATCCATCAAAAAATATAGCCAGGCTTGGTGGCATGGGCCTTTAATTCCAGTTACTAGAGAGGGTAAGCCAAGTAGTTTTTAAGTTCAAGGCCAATCTCATGAACTTAGTGAGATCATGTCTCAAAAGAAAAAGTAAAATGAGGGCTTAGTGGTAGCATACCTATTGAAACTGCATAAAGCAGTTCCTAGTACCACACAGAAAGAAGAAAATTATCAAAGATAAGACAAAACCAGGAATATCTTGTTACTGTTTCATGAGCAAATATGTTATAGAATATGATGCCTAAGTTATTAATAATAATATGACCGACGACGATGATGGTGATGTTGATGATGATGGTGGTGGTGGTGGTGATGATGATGACATGTGTCTTTTTATTCAAACCCACTACCCATACCACCCCAGCCCCAGTTTGCTCAGGACAGAATGGCTCTCACACCCTACTGCACAAACACTCTCCCTCTCCCTCCCCCTTCCCCTCCCCCTTTTCCTTTCCCCTTCCTCTCCTTCTCACCTAAGGAGGCTGTGGAGGCTTGAACTTGCAGCAAGCCTTCCCCGTGGTCTGGCCCCTGTGCTTCGGACTCCTGCTGCCCCTTTTTAGTAAGCGGTTGGAGCAAGCCATAGGAAAACTCTCATAGGGAACCTGGTCAAAAGCCAGCCAGGGTCACCTCCTACATTTTTGTCCTCAGGCAGCCTAGGGGCTGGTGGACAATCCGTTGCCACAGAGCTACCTCATGCGGAAGTGAGGGAGCTAGGCTAAGGCTCAGTTCCTCTCAGGACATTTCTAGAAGCTGCCTTCTACAACCTCTGAGATGCAGAACCAAGGCAAGATGCTGATACAGGCTTCTGGTCACGGTCAAGGGAGCAGTAAAGTGTGGGTGCAGCTACAATGGACTCTCTGTCTCCCAAGGACCACTACTGTAACGATGAACTTGTAACTAACCAATCAGAGGAGGGCTGCTTCCGGACCAGCCAATCATAGAAGGTGCTACTCCCAGTTGCCACCCAGCCCAAAGGGAAGAAGTAGCCCTAGAAAAATAGGAAAAAAGTTTTAATAATATTCAATTATTTCTTAATGATTCTAATTATTACTTAATAATTCTCTACAACAGTCATTGATGCTAATAAATAAACAAACAAATATCTGTTTCCAGGATGGTAGAAAATGCGGGGCAGCAGCAAAGAGCTAAGTCCTGTGGTCTTGACCGGTGAAAGTCCTGGTCTTTTCTCTATCAAGAGCTGTGTGACCTCCATCTATCTCCTAATTGGAAATGCAACTGGCACAGAAATTCCAAGCAAAGTCACTTGCAAAGACAAAAAGCATCCTTCGCCCTTCGTCCGCAGATCTAATCTCTTCTGCAAAAACCCAAGATGCTCCAGCAGCTTAAATCAGACCGTGCACAATTAATGACCAGAAACTCCAATTTCATGTTAATTGATTTTAATTACATTTTCGTCTATGCTTATCTACAGGGGCTGCTTGCTTACCAGGGTACCTGCAATTTAATATTTGAATTATCTGCATCATATTCATCCTCTTTGAAGTTGACTAATGGAACAAATACTCACCCAGCACCTGAACGGTCCACCAGGGAGCAAGAAGAGGGAACTGGGAAGAAGAAAAAGAGCGTGGACCCAGAGACAGACCCTCTAAAGATGGGGCCCTAGAGCCCTGTGATTTATTTCAGACCACCAGGGTGTTACTGAAATTTCTCAGCGCAACAAAACAGAAAGCATTGGCCCAAACTTCCCGAGGTGACCGATGCAATATGACTGGAGTGTCTAAAAGCAAGAAATGGACTGAAAATGGAGCTTCCACCCTCTGAGGCTAGCAAACCGGAAACGTCCTGCTTCTAACAGACATAAATACAACCCCTGTTCCTGGTGGTCGGGGAGTACTTGGCCAAGACCCAGAATGAGAGGTGAGGGGAGAGAAGTGTCTCTGTCAGGTCTCAGTCAAGTGGACAGGATCAGGAAGCTGTTTTCTTTCCCAGTATCCCAAGACATTCCACAAGAGACCACACAGTGGCTGATTTGAGCTTAAGCTTGATTCGATTAATAATGAGAAAAGTTACTAAAACAGTCCTCAAGGGGACAAAAGAAGCTGGCTCACCTGCTCCAGCCTCCCAGCCTAATCCGTCCACACCTCACTTTTTTTTTGGTAAATTCACTAGTTTTGAAAATTTTCACTTATATCCATTTGAGATAAGGCCATGAAAAGCAACACCCATTTTAAGCCTCTCCCGTAATCGAGAATGTTAACAGCCAATTTTCTCAAATGCTGACACCACTCAGCCTGTCTTCTGGACAAAAATACTCATCTCTGCTTCTAATCAAAGCCCTCACTCATGGTTTATATATGCCCGTTTTGTTTTATTGTATTTTCGAGAGTTCCGTAGCGTTGGCCTCACCAGCTCTACGAGTTTTCCCTTGAGCACACAAGTAATGATTCTTAGAAGGTAACAGCTGTGGGCCGACAGAGCCAGTATATTTCTGTGGAAGCTGCAGTTGTTTGGAAGGTCAGCCATCAAATGGGGCTCATTTTTCACTGGAGACAAAGGCGGTGTGAAGGTCTTTTCAATTTGTATGAAATCGGACTGCTTTCGTAGGGGCAAAACACAAGCCGAAATCCAGTCTCCTAAAAAAGAAATGCCGTAGAAGATTTGTGTGTTTTAAGATCCATGAAATGTTGGCCAAGCCATTAAGATTTTAATGAGGCTTTGTAGAAGTAGAAGTTATGACGACTATTGGGGGAGGGCAAAAAGATTCCTATTATTCTGTTGAAAGGAGAATTATTAAAATTAATATTAGGTCTGAAAAGTTAAAGATGGAAGTCTTAGAGATATAGGAGTCCTGATGGTGATTAGCTACACAAGTACGACCCAGCCACGGAAAAAGCTGGACACTGTGTGTGAGCCTGTAATCCCAGACTCCTTGCAGAGGCAGAGACAGGAGGATCCTAGAATTTATGGACCAGCCAGCCTAGCCAATTAGGGAGCTCCAGGCTCAGTGAAAGATGCTGTCTCAAAAAATAAATGGAGAGCAATCGAGGAAGTGACCAGACCGTTACCCTTGGCCTCCACACACATGCACATCCATCTACACACATGTACACACACACAAGTGTGTATACACACAAAATATGCCATTTTTTTAATCAAGAAAAATCAAGGAACTTAACTTTCTCCATTAACAGAGAAAGTCCCAAAGCAACCAGCTCATGGTGCAGTCCCTGGTTGGTTGTGAAGGCGCCTGCTGGTAAGAAAGGGTTCAGGTGCTTTGCTTGCTTCCCTCTCCTACCACGTGTATGCGTATGCATATATGCACCATACATACATGTGTGTATATTCTTATATATGTATATCTCCCAAGATGCTAACATTCTCTATCTGGTATGATTCAATTCAGAGTTTTCCCTAAAAGCTCAAAAAAATCATGGCACATACATGTGCAGTTTTCAAAAAATGTTGATTTATGTAATCAGTTCTTTACAAAAATTGGCCATTTTCCCCTGCATTGACTTCTTTTGCTGTGATATTCTGGAGTTTCTATTTTAGCTGGCACAAAAGTCCTTCTTACCATCTGTGAACACTGTGGTAATGACATACTGAAGGGTTCCTTGGTGGTCCTTGTTAACCCTTTCCTTGCTCTCCTCCTCATCTGTCTGCCCTAGCCAACCACTGAGGTGTTGTATCACTGAGTCCAGAATTTTATAGTAAAAGAATCCTAGAGAACTTTTGCCCAGTGCCTCACACACGGTGTGATAAGAGATCCTCCTCTGATGCATGGCTCAACAGTTCACTACTCTGCGGTTGAGCGTTCTCTAAAGTGAGCATAACCGCTCATACACAGGAGGATGCATACTTTGTTTTATGTTCCTATGTTTAATAATAACGCTGACACTGAACACATGTTATGTGTGATAAATACCTTTTTAAAAGTGGCTGTATGGAATGTTTGAGGTTTATCTTCTTAAGAAATTGCTCATGCTTTCTAAAACTGTCATTTTTGTTTTCCCACCAGCATACATGGCATTGCCACTCTCTCCATACCATCACCAAGACTGGGTATGATTACTCTTTCAAAAAATGTATTTGTGTGTGTGCATGTGTTTGTGTATTTGTTTATGTGTATTTGCATGAGTTTGTGTGTGTATTTATATGTGTTCATATTTGTATGTGTTTGTATATGTGTATTTGTGTATGTGTATGTCTGTGTTTGTGTGCATGTGTTTGTATTTGTGTGTATGTGTGAGTGTGTATGTGTCTCTGTGTGTATGTATGTGTATGTTTGTATTTGTATGTGTTTATATGGATGCGTGTGTATGTGTGTGTTTGTGTGCATGTGTGTCTCTGTGTGCATGTATGTGTATGTTTGTATGTATTTGATGTGTTTTGTGAGTTTATGTATGTATATACATGTGTGTGTATATGTGTGTGTGTAAACTGTTCATATGTGAGAATACACACACTGTCATGAATGTGTGGCCATCAAAGGACTACCTTAGTCACCCATCCCTGCCTTCTGCCTTGTCTGAGACAAGTTCTCTTGGTATTAGTCACTGTGCCATTCACTCCAGGCCGGCTGAGCTGTGAGTTTCTGGAGGATTCTCTTTTCTCTACCTTGTATTCACCATACAAATGCTGAGATTTCAGACATATTGCCCTTTGTCTGACTTTTCATGAGTTCTAGGAATCCAAAGGGTCATGAGGCTTACACAGCAAGCACTTGTACCTGCTGAACCATGTCCCTCTTCTGCGATTACTCTTTACTAACCTTAGCCACTCGGGTAGATGTGCACACATATCTCATTGTGGTGATGATGTCACCTGCTTAGTGAGCTGTAATATGGAGCATCGTGACATCTCAGTATGTATGGCATGCTCCGTGCCAATAAAAACATGTTGGTTGACAGTGATTTCTATATCTGCTACACATTTTTGTCTACTTGTTCAATTAACTTTGAGAAATAACTATTGAAACTTGTTTTTGCTGAAATTGTGGATTTAAGTTTTTCTTGTAGTTGTTTCATTTTTCCAATGATGCGCTTTGAGGCTGGAGTTTGAAGGCATAAACATTTATCATTTTCAGCCCGTTTGACTGGCTGTCCTCTTTGTGAACATCTTTTGCTTTGCTTGGGATGCTGTTTGGGTTTGGTTTCAGTTGAGCTGGGTTGAAGTTGCTGATTCTGCAACATAGGGATTATACCCAGGGCCATGCACACACTTGGCAAGCTCCATGCACACACACTAGGCATGCTCCATGCACACACACTAGGCATGCTCCATGCATACACACTAGGCAAGCTTCATGCACACACACTAGGCATGCTCCATGCACACACACTAGGCAAGCTTCATGCATACACACTAGGCATGCTCCATGCACACACACTTGGCAAGCTCCATGCACACACACACTAGGCATGCTCCATGCATACACACTAGGCAAGCTTCATGCATACACACTAGGCATGCTCCATGCACACACACTAGGCAAGCTCCTTGTGCACACACACTAGGCATGCTCTATGCACACACACACTAGGCATGCTCCATGCATACACACTAGGCAAGCTTCATGCACACACACTAGGCATGCTCCATACACACACACTAGGCAAGCTCCTTGTGCACACACACTAGGCAAGCATCAGTCTCCACCCTTTGTGGAGGTGATAGCCTATTAACATCTCATTCCAAGAATTGCTTTAGGAGTTACATTAATTATTTTTTTTAACCATCTACAATCAAATAATACACTACTTCACAGATAGTGAAAAAAATCACAAATAATACACCTTTAGTGCTTCATCTTGGTTTTGTGCCAGTTTTAAGTATATGCTTTGATTTTTCATGCTGCAAATTCTGTCACATTATCACTTAAATGATTTAATAAAAACCTGTGAATGTCCAGCTGTGCTGTCTCCCGTGTTCCTTATTCCTTCATGTGACTCCAGACTCCCGTCACTGTCCTTCACTCTCCCCCAAAACAGCTTTCTCCTACATTTTTTGTGGAGTGGGTCTCCCGAAAGTGACTTAATGGAAATTTTATCTGACTTTAAATATCGTTACTTCATCTTCTTATATTTGTTCTAAGTCCTTTTTTGTTTGTTTTCTTGGGATTGGATCTCTTTGTTGCCCAGGCTAGCTTTGACACTCACTGTATACAAGCTGTGCCCTTGTGAGTTCTGAGAAATACCAGGTAGTGTTTTCTATATAACATAGTATTGCCAACTCGTTCATCAAAGCAATAGGAATTCTCTGTTGGATGAAATGTTCATTGTTATCTAAGCACCTGACACTGAAAGAGAGGTGAGAATTGGCAAGAGATTATAATAAATAATCATTTGCATAATGAACAAATGGAATATATATTATTAGCCAATACAACTAGACTAAGTACAGCAGACCTTTGCTGTTTGGTTCATTAAATAGCTATATGAGAAACCCAAAAAGTCTATTAACCTTCCCTGATGCTAATGAAAACCCAGAGATATAATTATTTTTGTGTTTAAACAGCAACAACACAAATTCAGTCAAGGCTCTTGACAAATCTAAACATTATCCCATGGATGGTGCACACACAATAAGAATGACCAACACCTACAAATTAGGCTTAAAGAAGCAACCCAGAACCTCAGAGCCCCACAGCAGTGGGCACTCGTAGAAAGGTATATACATGCTTCCAGCCTACTGAAGCTTGGACACACATACCTCACTTTACATGGCTGCTCTGCACCCCAAAAGTCAGGTGCACATCACATTGCTCTCCGGCAAGCCAATCTCCCATCTCCCAGAAATCTTGCTCCTTATGGATGTATTACCAAGAGCCCTCAGAGAAACAAAGGGCACTGTGAATATGTGCCCTCTGGCTGTGCTGTGCTTGTAAATTTACATTTTCAAATATTCTGTTTCCTTACAATGGGGGCAGCCCACTCTGCAATGCCAACTGAACAGTGTGGATTATTTATCCTGTGAATTAGTATAGGAGGGATGGGTGAGAGTCCAGCTTTGCTTTCAACACTCAGGACTGTGCTGGGTCTCAGAAGGACTGGGATGAACAGCTCTGCTGCTTAACTGAATGAAAACTTGAGAAAACATTGGGTTTTAAATTTACTTAACTCAGCACATGGAAAGTGGAATATAACTTCTTCACTGTCTTTAGAAGAAACACACCATTCGAGGAAAAGATTTTATTAAAAACAAAAAGTAAAGCAAACGAGTTTGTCAGGCATGAGAGGTCAAACAGGATTGTGGGCAAAGAACACAACTGTGAGACAAGGGCTTGAAGAAAGCCAATGGAGGATATAGGGAGTGTCTGCCGAGAGTGTCCCTGAGACTTTGCATGTACTAGTATAGCAGGTAAACCATTAAAGTAAGGGTAAGTGAGAGTGAGGTATATAGTATGTGCCATGCATGCAGTGTAAAAAGTAGAAAGAGAAAAACTGAACATGGACCCACTTTAACCAAATGTGTTAGCTCATGGCCATAAAGCCAACACGGGGGAGCTGAGACAGGAGGATTCCCATGCATTGGAGGCTAACATGGGCTTACATAGTGAGTTCAAGGGCAGCCTTATCTACACAAATGAGATCCTCTCTCAAAAACAACAACGAAACAAGCTTAGATTCCTTCCTGAGGAATTTCTTATAACAATGCCCTTATATAATAATGGATATTTCACCCAGCCAAGAATTCCTACAGCTTTGATGAATGACATGGCAATGCTATATTATTAAAAACAACAAACAAACAAATAAACAAAAACACTCCCTGGTATTTCTCAGGACTCACAAAAGTATAACTTGTAGACAGTGAATGCCAAGGCTAGCCTGGGCTACAAAGAGACCTAGTCACAAGAAAAAAATATAGAATTTAAAACACATATAAGAATTCCTTAAACAAATATAAAGAATTCCTTAAATTCCCTTCTGAGAAAGCCATGGGCAAAATAATTAATAGGAAAGGATAAAGATCCTAGTTAATCCTTCCCAAGTCACTTCCAGCTTGATTTACACTGTCCACCACTGCTAGACTTAAGAGTCCCTGCATTATCAATTCAAACCAGTGATAGTGTGTACTTTTATTTACTTGTTGACACAATATAGATTAGCCAAGCATCTATTACTCACCAAGATGCAGTAGGTGTAACTAGGAAAGCAATGGACCAAACCATACAACATGCCTCTCTTCTTATTTCTTATACTTAGCATAATTACTTAAGATAAAAGTCAAGTACAGAGAGGTATGAGATGATGCCGACAGACTGATGTACCCAGGGATGAAGCAAGGCTTTCTGGTGGAGACAGCTTGGAGGCTGGGTCAGAAGCATGCTGAGAGGCCCCAGAGCACAGAGGGAGAAGGGCTGCAATGGAAACAGTGGGAAGAAGTCCTGAGCCTGGCTGGGGACCAGTAGACTTGTGCAGGATGCTACAGGTCACACTAATGAGTTTGACATTTATCCTGAGCAAGCACTTAGGGACTTGAAGCTAGAGAGTGAGCTGGTGAGCTCCCTTTGGCAAAGACGAGCCCAGATGCTCATGAGAACAGATTGGAGGAGCGGGGATGGGAAGGTGTCCAGCCATGAGGCATCAATGACTTTCTCTGTGGAACTGCTGAGAAGCAAAATGGAGACCACACAAAGGGAAAGAAATTCCTGTGGGGAGAAGGGGAGGGGACCCTGTGACATCACATCCTATGACGCAGTAAGGAAAGTGAAGAGAGTATTAGGGTGGCCATGAGGTGCAAGAAGAACCCTGACTGTTTCTATTACAAGGGAGATGAGGGTAGGAGGGACACCCACTTTGTAGTCCTGTCCTGGGCTTGAGTAGTGGGTTCATAAGGGAGTCACTGGAAGCGAATGCAGCCATATGGACTTGGCAGAAGAAACTGGCCCTGTGCTCTACCAGAAAGGGGACAAACTCTAGACACATTCCCAGGGCACCAGCAATGGAGCATCTACCTTCCTAAGCCTTGTCAGCATGGACTCAGGAGCATAGACAGGCACAATACAAGGACCGTGAGCACCACGGGTAGATATGAGGTAGAGCGAGCCTTCCTCTACCGAAGCTCAAACATTCTTGTTAGTGGCCATGGCAATATTTCCACAGAATCCCACAGAGCCCCACTCGTGGCTGAGATGGTGAGAAAAAGAGAAACAAAACTAATTGGACATTGTCTCTGTCTCTCAGATAGGAAAGAATACAGGCAAATGGCAGGAGTCAATGGAGATGGTTAGAGTACTAATGAACAAGAGTGTGCAAGCAAAAATCTGAAAACAGAGCAGAGTTGTGGAAGCAGCAAACAGGGGTGAAGGGCAGATGAGGGGTGTCACTTTGCCAGGAGATAGAGCATGAACTAGTAGCCTAGGCCTGTGCAGAGAGAAGTGGGGGTGGGGTGGGGTGTGATTCTTGATTCTTTAGAAGTCTGGCTTGTGATAAGGAAGAACTGCAGGGATTTAAATATAGAAATAACAAACTCAGGTGTACACTTCTCAGAAGTCACTGGAACGCTGTCTTCAGATGGTAGAACATAAAGATTGGGTGTAGGTGTTACAGACTCTAAAAGTGTGAAAAACATTTTCTCAATGCTGAGACCATCAAGGGATGCTGTGAAGTAACCACTCTTAGAAATTTGTTTTCTATGAGTACTCAGTGGTGTACTAGCTCCATGTGCATTGCTGCAATTAAATACCATAGGCTGGACACTTATGATGATGTTTATAAAGCCCAGTTTTGAAAGCTGATGTGGGCCATTTGGCTGCATGGCCTTATGGTGGAGGACAGGCTTCTAAGTAGCAAGAGCACGTGTGAGGTCACCAGACAGAAAGCCAAGAAGGGACAGAGATCACAAAGGAACACCCCCAATAACCTAGAAAGGCCCCCAGTGACTCTGCCTCTTAAAGGTCCCACTGCCTCCCAGGCACCATGAAGTCTAAGCTTCTAATACAGGAACCCTGTGGGGAACAACTGGGAATAAATCTATGACAAGAAAACAAATAATGTACGCACAGTCTGGAAAGATGTAAAAGTTCTAAACCAGGCTGGATGGAAAAACTCAGCTTCTGATTAGAGGCTGTGGCTCCATCAGTAGAGTGTTTGCCTAGCATGCAAGGAGGCAGTTAGACCCCAACACCACATAAACAGGGAATGAGGGGCCATGCCAGTGATCCAAGCAACTTGGAAGACGAAAATGAGATGATCAGAAAGAATGTCAAAGTTAGCCTCACGGACATCATAAGGGTGAAGTTAGCCTGGGCTCCATGAGACTCAGAGGCCAGGGAGGGAGGGGAAAAAAGAAGGGAGGGGAAGGGAGGGAGGGACAGAGGGAAGGATGGACCAGAGGAAGGAAATTATGAAGGACAGAGAGAGAGGGGGAAGGGGAAGGAAGGAGAAGAAAGTGGAGGAAAAGGGAGGGGAAGAAAGGGGGTCTTCTTGGTCTTCTCTTCCTTGTCCTCCTCCTCGTCCTCCTTGTCCTCTTCCTCATCCTCCTCGTCCTTGTCCTCCTCCTCGTCCTCCTTGTCCTCCTCCTCGTCCTCCTTGTCCTCCTCCTTGTCCTCCTTGTCCTCCTCCTTGTCTTCCTCGTCCTCCTTCCTCACTCCTTGTCCTCCTCCTCGTCCTCCTTGTCCTCCTTGTCCTCCTCCTCGTCCTCCTCGTCCTCCTCCTTGTCCTCCTCATCCTCCTCCTCGTCCTCCTCCTTGTCCTCCTCCTCGTCCTCCTCGTCCTCCTCCTTGTCCTCCTCCTCGTCCTCCTCGTCCTCCTCCTCGTCTTCCTCGTCCTCCTTCCTCACTCCTTGTCCTCCTTGTCCTCCTTCTCGTCCTCCTCCTTGTCCTCCTCGTCCTCCTTCCTCACTCCTTGTCCTCCTAAATCCCTGTTGCTTCCAGTTTTTTATGAATCATCCCTCCTAATAAATATTTTCTTATACAGATGGTAATAAAGCAAACACTGTGTTGTCACCTGTCTCATGCAGTACTCGTGAAGATCCCTTTCTATCAGCACTTCCTTCTTCTTAACAGATGCTTATTTTTTTCCCTTCCATGATGGCTCATACTTTATTTTAACTAGTTCCCTGCTTTCCCACTATGGAAAGCACTGTGGTAAGCTGGTGTGGTGGCTACAAGTCAGTGTTACACTATTAGTTCACAGGATAGCGAGAATCTTAATCTCTCTCTCTCTCTCTCTCTCTCTCTCTCCCCCAGAATTTTGCCCAATTATTCTTCATAAAAGTTGTAAAGATAAAAAGGTCCCCAAATCAGCTAGTGCCTATCTATCTCTCCATGTCACTATAACAATTTCATGAGACAAAGTTTTGGTCACCATCAAACTTCAGTAGAAAATGTTATACCATCTCAGATTTAATCTGAATATTTCTTCTTAGGAGAAAAGTCAAGTGCTTTTCCTTCAGAGCCATCTGAATGCTGTGTTCCCTGGACACATCATATCTCAGACTCCTCTGCCAAAGGACTGTAGATAGGTGGCCTAGTTGCTTTTCTATTGCTGTGAGAAAAACAAACAAAACTGCCAAAAGAAACTCAAGGAAGGAAGGAAAGGTTTATTCTGTCTCACAGTTCAAGGGAGTACAGTCCAGCATGGCAGAGAAGTTAAGACCCATGAGTTTGAAAAAGAAGGTCATTAACATCCACACTCAGAAAGCAACATAAGGAATGCCTTGCCTGTCTCACTTTCCCATTTGTATTCAGTCCAGGACCCAAGCCTAGGGAATGGCGCCACTCACAGTGGGCAGGTCTACCCAACACAATGAATCTACCCTAGATAATCTCATAAGGCTTGTTCCTTAAGCAATTCTAGATTCTGTCAAGCTGCCAACTAACACTAACCTTTACAATAACATTTATCAATGAATAGGAGCTCTTTATGAATTAAAAAGTAAGTTTTTCACAATGAGATTCCATGCTATATGTACACATAAATACATAGATACACATTTATATATAATTTATATAACATATATATGTTATAACATATATACAGATCATACATATATACATGATAGATACATACATGTATACATAGATTATACATTCATATGTAGGTGGTAGAAAGAAAGAAAGAAAGAAAGAAAGAAAGAAAGAAAGAAAGAAAGAAAGAAAGATAATACATAGATATATACATACATAGATATACAAACATAAATGATACATACATCGATATGTAGATGAGATACAAAGATATAGATAGATACCTAGATAAATACGTAGATACATACATGGATACATACATAGATGGATACATACATGGATACATACATACATAGATGATAGATAGATAGATAGATAGATAGATAGATAGATAGATAGATAGATAGATAGATGATAGATAGATAGATGATAGCAGAGAGATAGAGAGCAGAGTGTATCTGCTTAAGGGACACTATCAGCTCATCTTAGTCAGATATGCCCTAGGAAGCATGTGAGTTGTTATCTGATAGAGCTCTGCTGCTTTAAGAGGATGGATTCTTGCTCCTCACCCAGTTGTTCCCCCCATTCTCTGTACTCTGTTTGGGTGCATCTTCGCTGCCTCCATTCCTCTGAGCACTGCTACTTTATACAGATGCTCATGACTTCTTCACACACTGCTGCTGAAGCACACCCAGCCTCACCTTGTTTAATGATGTTGCTCTAAAACACAATATAAAATCATGGCCTCTGAACCACTTTTGTTTAAATTTATTTACCCTTTTATCTTAAACATTTCACTTTTCTTCATTTTTAGCTCTGGCTCTTAAATGTGTTCTTCGTTTAGTCACAATGAATGTTGCCTTGCATGGATAAGATAAAGGCCATGCCCTCAAAGAATTGTGTCCTGTATTAAAGTCTATATGTTTGTGTACTTGTGTGTGTGTGTGTGTGTTTGTGTATATGCATGTGTATATATGCACATGCATATATGCTTGTGTGCATGTGTATGTTTGTGTGTATGTGTATGTGTGCATTGTGAGTGAATACATGTGTTTGTATATGTGCACATGTAGGGAGTATTTGGGGTGTATGGTGTGTGTATGTATGTGTATATGTGGGCGTTTGTGTATGCACATGTGTGTTTATGCACCTGGATATGTATATATACAAGTGCATGTGTATATGTTTGTGGGCATATGTGTTCATGTATATGTCTGGATATCTGTATGTGCATGTATGCATGTGTGTGTATACATGTGTGTGTGCTTTCATGTACCCGATTCTTCATATCCTTATACAGTTTCTCAAAGCAGAGGAGACAATGCCTTCTTTATTCATCTGACTTCACAAAGTCACCTTCACATCTGACACTGATCTCTAAGAAACAGCTGTCTGGGTGCATGCCTGCCAACCCAGCTACTGAAGAGACTGGAACAAGAGGACCACTTGAGCCCACAAGCTAGGCACCAGCCCAGGCAACTAACAAGGCCCTGGCTCCATCCCCTCAAGAACTTGTTTCTGATATAGATCATTATTCTCTCCTTTAACAAAACCCATATGCAGAAACTATCACTGCTCAGTGTTGGATCCCCACCCAGGGATAGTAATTGGCTAGACACAGGAGACTGGAGGCATTGACCTTGTGGACTCTGGAACTAGCAACAATATGAAAATGGCACTCTGGCACCTCAGGTGGGACTAAATTGTCACCGACAAGGTCTGTGTTTATAATCTGTACTGAAAAGAGACTGGGGAGTGTGCAGACGGCTCATTTGGGAAAGCATTTGCCACATAAACGTAAGGAGCTGGGTTCTATCCCTGGCACCCACCTAAAAGAACACACCTTAATGGTGGTCACGGAGAACCTCAGTACTGGGAAAGCAGAGCTACCAGGATCCTGGAGCTTGCTGGCCAGTCTATCCAACTGCCAAGCTCCAGGACCAGTGAGAAACACTTTCTCAGCATAGTAATAAGCTGGTAGAAAAACGACTGAGAAACCAACCAATGCTATGCTCCAGCATCCACACTCAGGTGCATTTGCACATGTATACACACACACACACACACAAGAGAGAGAGAGTGAGACAGACAGAGACAGAGAGACAGAGAGACTCTGAAGTTGGCATCCTAAGCCATTCCTTATGGAAGTCAACAGCTGAAATGTCCACATAACCAGATTCCGCCATGGAGCCAACAATTTGCTCTGGTTGGAAATCTAAGCTGTGGCAACAGCTGTTCTGCCCCTCACCCTAGTGTGGAGCTTTTCACACAAACGGCCCTCACAGCTGGGGTGTGGAACAGTCTATTCTTTCAAGGCAGTTGTTCCCCCAAAGAAGTATTTGTTCTGTGTGCCCCGCATTTTCCAGAGCACAAGACCAGGATGGCTGGAGTCACTGTGCTGTTAGAGACAGAGGCACCAGGCAGCTGTCAGCCCAGGACCTGCATGAGTCTCGGCCCAGAGGATATCAGCTTCCTCGCAGCTGTCCGTACTCAAAACCCCACAGGCCCTCAGTGTAATTCCAATATGTGTGCTATTAAAAAAACAAAACCTTCTATGAGACAGAGATCCACACCAGGCTATCTGCCTCCCTATAGCTCTGAGAGCAGAGAGCCCGAGTCTGAACAGACTTTGCAAAACTGCTTCTTTATCAAAGCAGAAAAGTTAAATTCAATAGGAAAACACCATGCTTGCCCAAGTTGGTGTTTCTCTCAGGTTCTAAAGGAGTTCAGCAAGCGTCAGGTTTTCTCCTACCTCGGTATCCACACAGCAGCTGAGTACACTATAAATGACAAATACTCCTCTTTGAAAAACAAAGGAACAGGGTGGCCAGTTCTGTAGATGAGAAAGAGCAATGTATAGGATGTCATACAAGCGTTTGGGATCAACAGCTACTTCAGCACAAAGGGAGAGAGGTTCTTGTTTGGTTGAGGCCTGGTAATTATAGGTGACCTTCAAAGAGGGGAATGGTCCAATAGGGGACCGCATCTCTCCTGAAGAGAATGCCAGTTCAGCAAAATGAGCTCCTTGGGGAAACCTCTGAGCTGGTGACACTGGCTCAAGTTTAATTTCACAAGAACCATGTAGTGATATAAATTGATGTTGTTTCTCTAGAGAAATTCTGGGTTGTTGTTGGTTTTGTTTTTTTGTTTTGTTTTGTTTTTGTTTTTGTTTTTGTTTTTGTTTTATTCAGAGTCTTTAAAGGTATTATCTTTCAACTGTTGCCACTGGCTCTCTAAAGGTCTCTAATGGTTACATTGATAACAAGGGGACCACCCAAAAGTAACAGCCTAGACAGGAAGCCATGGAAGAGAACTAGTACAAATTGTGATAAGGATACCAAAGTGTAGATCTCTAAAATTGATGGCTTTTGATAGGGGAGTGGGTGGGGAAGAACTCAGCTTTCTTTAAGGGGCTGGCAACTGGGAGCTTGACCATGCTCCAGTGAGTATATGGGTAACACAAATTGGATGACCTTCTTCTTCTCTCCTCCTCCTCCTCTTCCTCCTCCTCCTTCTTCTTCTGGTGAGGGAGTTAACAGGGTGGAGGACAGACCTTGGAGGACTGCGAAGTGAGTATGATAGAGGAAGATGATGTAAAATTCCCAACTAATCAATAAAAACAATATGTTGGGAAAAGAATTAAAAAAAAAAAAGGATTCCTAGGCACTGAGGCACTCCCATGTCCTGAAAAACAAAAGAAAGTCAACCACAACATGTCCAAAAGAAGGAACAAGAGGGTCCAGAGGCCCAAGGAACTTCTAATGCCATCAGTGGTGATCAGAAGAAAAGTGTTCATACTGCAGTTGAATGAACATAGGACCTTAGTCTGAGAGTGAGTAAGTGCTCCCAGGACAGTTGTTGCTCTGCAGGATTCTCTTCTCCCTTCAACTGAACTGGAAACACTTGCTACCACATGTCCTAGCTCAAACCCACCTGCTATGGACATGAGACAGGAGAGTAGGGAAAGAGTGCCCACCAGTAACTGAGGGACAGAAGAACTGGCTTGTCGCCACAGCTCCACAGGGTCCACATTTGTGCCTCCATTCGACAGATAACAAACTGAAATGACTCTGTCCCAGGTTCATCTTCTGGGGGTCACAGCAGAACCAAGTAGAAGGCTGAAGGCTGGCCAAGTCCATGCTCTTTCCACTGACCACCCAATTCCACCCCAATCTGAAGCTGTGACAGTGGTGACATCAGTAAGTGTCCCAATGAGATTGATAGAGGCAGGTGGACCAGTGAGCAAAGGTAGGCACAGCAGGAATCCGGGGTGGATCCTCACATCTCACCTTCAACAGTCAACTTCCCTGAGATGATACTCTGCTTCTCCCACGAGGTGATGACTCCACACAGTTCTTGAGTTATTGTGAGCAACAGAGGAGTGAGCCTGGTACCCCCTGCCCCCAAAGACCAGCCTCCAGTCCTCCCATCCTAACAGCAACCGCTATCATAGCATCACCAGGACATAAACATACTATAACCTTCCAGTCTAAATGTTTTCCTTCTTTTGAGTGTGTCCACTGTTTTCTTGGTTTGTATTTGTGACTTTCTGGGTGTTTTATATATCGTCTTCATTGTATCCAATCCTTACCACGAGACAAAATTCAATTATACAGTTAGAATGTCCCCAACACTGAGCTGTGTGGACTGATCAGAGTTTTAAAAGCAACAGACATTTTCAAATCACAGAAAAATTGCATTTAATTTCCTGTTGACACAAAATAACCAAGGCCAGTATTTCTCAGAATAGATTATAGGTGATGGTAGATGGTATATTGACTCACTGTACATTGTCATAAGACAAGAATAACATGATCAACATATTAGATAGATGATAGATAAATGGATATAAATGCTAGATAGATAAATATAGAAGATAGACAGATGACAGATGTTTGATAGATGATATATAGATGATTCATAGATAGATAAATAGATAGATAAAAGATAGATGTTTAATAGATATGTAGATGATAGATCATAGATACATAAGTGAACAAAGAGATAATGGAAAGATTATATGTAGGCTGATAGCTAATAGGTAAATGATAAAATGATTATAAATAGATGATAGATATAAATAGATGATTGATAAATAATAGATGCTAGATGATAAATAGAAAGTTAGACAAATGGTAGCCTAGACCTGAGCAGCTAACAGTTGAATGTAGATTTACTACAATCATCAATCACTGGGTTTTCTGGACCTGGTGGGGTCCAGGTTTTTGTGCCATATCTACCATAGCCCACCTGACCCAATTTAACTGAAAGCTAAGACTGTGGAAAATAAAGAGACTTCCATGCTCCCAGAAATCAGTAGGACAGAAGGGACCTGGAGTCTCTCCTTGGCAATGTCTCTCCTTGGCTGCACTATGACCTCTCCCTCTCCCTCTCCCTCTCCCTCTCCCTCTCCCTCTCCCTCTCCCTCTCCCTCTCCCTCTCCCTCTCCCTCTCCCTCTCCCTCTCCCTCTCCCTCTCCCTCTCCCTCTCCCTCTCCCTCTCCCTCTCCCTCTCCCTCTCCCTCTCCCTCTCCCTCTCCCTCTCCCTCTCCCTCTCCCTCTCCCTCTCCCTCTCCCTCTCCCTCTCCCTCTCCCTCTCCCTCTCCCTCTCCCTCTCCCTCTCCCTCTCCCTCTCCCTCTCCCTCTCCCTCTCCCTCTCCCTCTCCCTCTCCCCGTCCCCCTCCCCCTCCCCCTCCCCCTCCTCCTCCTCCTATCTCTCTCTTTCCCCTCCCCCTCCTTCTCCCTCCCCCTCCCTCTCCCTCTTCCTCTCTCTCCCCCCTCTATTAATTTTCCAACCCTCATGCTGCAGTTCCTGCTTACTCCAAATTCCTCTTTCTATCCAAAGTTATTTTAGTCTTCTCTATAATTTTCTCCCTCCGCTACAAAGCTAATGTTAACGTTGAATCTGCCAGCCCCATTCAGTCACTAATTGCCTCCTAGAAGCTGGACACCAGCCACTATCCTCAGAGTGGGCATCCAGGTTACAGCGAGGGTGGGATGGGGGAGGGGGGAGATCTAGCCCAAACTGACAGATAATGCAATTCCAAAAGTGTCTCTGAGAGCATCGTTTTCTGGCTCTCCTTTCAGCCCCTCACCCAGTGCCATCCTGTCTCTGATCTGAGCCCTCATGGCTTCACTATCAGTCTTCGTATCTCGGATTCCTGCAGTTCTTAGGAGCTCACAGGCATGTCCAACCTGAGACCTATGGAACACACCCGGGATAACTGAAAATATGGCCATTAATGTATTGCAATGTCAAGTGACTGGCCACCCCAGAGAGAACCCCAGGATTCATTTCACAGGAGTCTTTGGGGGTCTTTCCCTGTGTTTCACAAATTTCTCTGTGTTTAAAGATGTCCTCGTTATTATCTGTGTATGGTCCTGCTTGGGCTGTACCAGCCTTAACTCCACGTCTAGTTTCATCTCCATCTTGTCCTTGGTGCACAACTGCAGCATTTGGATCCAGGGACAGCTGAACATTTCACTAGTGACATGACGTAATTAGTAACATCATAGATAACGGCAATTTCTAAAGTGGGTATCAGAAAAGTGTCTGCATCCTGGGTATAAACCTTGTCAGATGCTGCACTGAGTGTGTTTATGTCCCACTACATTTCAGGACAGGGAAATGGGCAGCACCTACTTCCTAACTTGAAAGTTGGTAAAAGATATGTTGGTCCCTAGAATAGTCTTTCCACATTAGGCACAGAGTGACAGAGACACCTGTGGCTCAGTAAGTGACCCAGCCTTCCACCTAAAAGGGCCAGACCATAGAGATCATTGCAATTAGGGCCACCTAGTCCCTGTCATAATGACCATTGCCAGGATGAGGCTGCCAACAGAGAGGATGGGGAAACAAGAAAATGGAGTTATGTAAACAGGCCAGCAGCCAGAGGTAGACTAGCCTGCAACCCCTGCTTGGAATTCACATTGTGATCTGGGGAGTCACAATTCAGGCAGAGAGCCACAGCTACACACAAGCTGTCCCACAGGCCCTGGGGCCCACTCACCTCACACTGAGATGGAGCCCCAGCCCAAAGGACAAGGCTCTGCTGAGGTTGTCAGAGATGAAGTTTTAAAAGAATTCCAGGGCTGGGAGTTCTAGCCATATATGAGGTCTGTCTTTTATGAGGTCCTGAGTTTGATTTCCAGCATGGGATGAAGGGTGGGGGGTGATGGGAGGGAGGGAGGGAGGGAGGGAGGGAGGGAGGGAGGGAGGGAGAAATGAAAGGAAGAAGGGAGGGAGAGAGGAAAGGAGGAAGGGAGGGAGGGAGGAACAGACAGGGGAAAGGAATAAATATTCAGCAAAGAGAGGATCACAGAGAATACAGAGACCTTGGATAGACAGATAATCAGGGTGTGTAATGAAAGGGTAGGGTTACTTATAACAGGATGAAGATGTGGAGGTAAAGAACCCAGTAGCTGAGGGTAGAGCAGGGGGCATCTGTACTGGGCTCTCATAATCCCCTCTCTGCTCCCCTGTGCCTGCATCTGTAGGGTAAAAATTGGGTTCCACGTCTGCTCGGGGATAAGGCTGCTGGGCGAGGCAGGATGAGGGAAGTTTTGACTGCACACACCCCCACAGAACCACCGGGCGGGCATCGGGCTGTGAGAAGCTACAGAGCCTTGCTCCGGGATGAGGAAGGTGCAGTCTGTGGTCCCCAAGACCTGCTGAAGTCAGGCTCCGACTCTCGGGCACCACAGATGCTGCTGAGTACTGCAGAAGAGCTGGTTCTGGGGTCCCTGGACCGCACAGAGGCCAGGGACTTCAGGTTTTCAGTCTTGGACACCTCAGATGCTGCCGGATGTCACAGAAGAGCTGACAACAGGTGGGGGCCCACAAGTGGACTCTGGCCCAGGGCCGAAAGGAAAAAAGGCAAGGAGGAGAGAGCTCCAGCTGGTTACCGTGGGGATGACAGTCCTTAGCTTGGTTGGTGTGTTGGCTTGGTTGGCAGAAACTGTGTCTGGAGCACAGGGGGGCCTCCCTGTGAGAGGTTAGACACTCGGCTCCTTAGGGAAGACCTGCTCCATTGTTCCAGCATGGCGGGTCCTGATGAGAAGAGACAGTCCATGGTTTTAAGGTGTTTATTGTAGAAAGGCAGAGAGAGAGGGAGAGAGTAGGGAAGTAGGGGCCAGCCATGGTCATGGGGTGGGGGAGCAGGAGAGCGAGAGGCAGGAGTAAGAGATAAGAGAGAGAGGAGGGGGCAAGTAGCTCCTTTTATAGTGGGCTGGGCCATCCTGGCTCTTGCCAGGTAACTGTGGGTATGGAGTCCAGACAGAATACCAGGAGCTTGGGGCATTGCCTTTGTGATTGATGGCCACACATCTCTCTGGGGGTGGAGGGACTGTGGGAGGCTGTAGCTGTGACAGGAGCCAGGGGTCCAGGAGACGTGACTGAACACCTGACATCTCATGCAGGCAGAAGTCACCACCCACCAGATCACCAGGGTTCAAGGCCTCTGATAGACAGGGAACCAGGCTGTCTGTGTACAGCTCACCGCCCGGCTTGCGTCTTCACTAAGAAGCCTCCAAGCTTCTCTCAGCACACTAGCTGAGCTCTGCACTTTGGACACAATGCTCTCCCTCTCTCCATGACATCCCCACAAAGTGCCCTGCACAGTGTCCTTATTGTGCCTTAGACAAGTAACCAGAGAACCAAGGAGTCAATAGTTTGTGACAGTCACATGACTAGAAACTCGCAAAGGTCAAATACTGGGTCCAATATACAATTCTGTCAGCCAAAGCCCTGGCTCCTAACTAGAGAAACCAAAACTGTCCCTTCTTTATCTGCAGCATGAATGCTGAGCAGAGCAGCTCACGTCTGAGCCTTTGTCAGCATCTGGGCCCATCATGAGCAGCTTACTGGTGCCACAAATAGCTGATGACTAGAAAGGAGGCCAGCAACCTTCCCCTTGCCCATCCCCTGTGCCCAGAGCTGATGCATTTAGTGAACAGATGGGCGACCCCCTGCCCTGCACCTTCAGTGGGCATTCATAGCACTGTCGTTCCAGGCTTTTACATTAAGTTCCATGAACTTTTGAAAAAGTATTTTTACTTTTTCCACAAGGAAACTGTAAAAGAAGCTGGCTGGAGGGCGCATGGGTCTCAGCCTAGAGTTGTATTTCTTCTTGAAAACAGCCCTACTACAAAACAGTCTTGTGCTCAGGCACTCACAAAGGCTAAAATCTGCACAGATGCTGGGGATAAAATCCAAATTAAAATAAAAATTTCAGAAAGGCTATCCATTCCCTAAAATCCACAGTGGGCAAGGCTCCCTCAGTCAGGCAAAGCCACCATAAGGCCATTGTTTTTCCTGGCCACCATCTGCAGTTATGGATAGACAGGGCAGGAAGCAAACAGAAGCACAGCTTCTTCTGCCTTGAGGGAAGTTGGCAGGGGTGTGGCTACATTTCTAGGGTGAAAGAGTATCTTTCCCTCCCATCCTATCACACAGGGTGTGGATGTTTCAAGCCTGGTCGTCTTAGGTGTCCCTAAGTCCAGGGTGATTCTCTGGGGATCTGAGTATCACTGAGCTCAGAAGACAGTCTAAAAGCAAAGGTAGAGAGACGCCTCCCCACAGCCTCAGCTTCTGTACTTGACAGTGATGTTCCTAAAGGTGCCATATTGAAGAGCTGCGAACTCCACAGTGATGCTCTGGGTCAGATGTGTGGAAAATGTAAAATCAATCCCCAGAGAGACTACACTCAGCCACTAGTGTTTATCGACACTAGAATCACTCACAAAGCCAGCATGCTGAGGCCATCCTCTGTCAGGCTCAAAGCTTAAACTACCTCCGTAGATGGGAGTTCCTCCAAATGGTCTCAGACTTATCATCTATCAAATATATTATCAAATCAAATCATCTGCAGTCTTAGTCTAAAAACTATTTTCAAAAAAAAGTTTAGACTCTTAACTTCAAACACTGAGACATGCAATGTACACTCATTGAAGGTGTTTCCGCTTGGTTTCAGGGTATTTGGCTCTCGATTATCAGAGACAGACACTGTGAGAAAATTGAGAAAGTATTCTGAAGACCCCGCAGCGTCAGAGGGATTTATTGCTTTGTCGTGCATTGTGGAACTGAACGTGAAATAAGGCGCAGAAAGAGTGAGCTTTGATTTTTCTACTCATTGGTTCATCACCAACACCAGGCACAGTGCCTGGCTCTCCTGGTGGAGCTTTTGTTCTCGCAGACAAAGGCAACTTCAGGAAGGGTTCGCTTGGCTCACAGTTTGAGGGGGGCATAGACCATCATGGCTGGAAGGCGTGTAGGAGCCTGAGGCAGATGGTCATGGTGCGTCCACACTTGGGAAGGAAAGTCACAGATGCTGGTGTTCAGCTAACTTTCCCCTCTCAATCCAGTCACAAACACCAGCCTAACGAGCAACCACCGTCAGGGTGGTCCCACCTCAGCCTAATCTAGAAGTTCCCACTCCAAGATTTGACTGGAAGATAATTTAGGTCCTGTCAAGTTGACAATCAAATTAACCATCACGCTAGCCCTAACTGGACTTTCATAAATATTTTTAACGTAAGTACATGACAGGAAAAGGGGAAAGAAAGAGGAAGGAAGGAAGAATGGAAGGTGTCACACTATTCAGCCCGAGCCTTTTATATACACAAGCAGACACGTGCTAATGCCTACCCATAGTCTAAATGACACAGAAAGGTTCCAATTTTTCTGTCATTGTTTCCTAAGAAAAACAGACAGGCATGTATAAAAGGAATGTTCGTGATAAGACTTAGTAACATCTCAGAGGCAGAACTCTGGAATGCCTTCCCCAAAGGAAGCAAAAATAGCAGTGTGCTCAGGAGCCTGCTGACTTCCCCACTCACCCCTCACCCACAGCCCAGGTCCCCAAGCGGAACTGAGACATTGTGATCTGGCTCTGCCGGGTGAGAGCAGAACACCACCGAACAAAAGCTTCCACTTTAACCTTCCAAAACGGAAGAGCTGGGGTCTTATTTTTCATTTATCCTTCTACTGTGGGAATTTTCAAACACATTCAACAGTCAGTAGAACAGCAGCAGAAGATACCATGCTACTCATTGCCCAATCTGCTTCTGCTGGGACCATCTATGTCCTACAGGAATGTTCTGTCACCTCTCTATCAGGCACTGGGTATCATTAAATCCCTGTTAGAGGCTAAGGAGATGGAGCCATGGTTAAAACTGTGCTGCTCCTGCAGAGGACTAGAATTCAGTTCAAAGCCCTCACACCACCTGGATCAACAGCTCCACCTTCTCCTGAACGATCTGTCTATTTCCATCAGTGTGGGCTGAACTGCCAACAAGGAGAAAGAAGCCACAGAGACAGTGGAGTGACAACAATGGCAGAGACAGCAGAAAAGCTGTGACAAGGACAGCAGAAGAGAGAGCAGGCTGAGCTGTGTGGAAGCTTAGAGCGTGGCAGCTAGAGAAGCAACTGGACAGCTTTAGAGTAGCTAAGGCAAATAGAAGAAGGGCCATTATTCTAGTGAGGGTTTACTATTGCTGTGACGAAACACCATGACCAAAACCAAGTCGGGGAGGAGAGGGTTTGTTCAGCTTACATTTATTTCCACATCACTGTTCATCATTGACGGAATTCAGAACAGGAACTCAAACAGGGCAGGAACCTGGAAGCAGGAGCTGACATGAAGGCCATGGAGGGGTGCTGCTTATTGGCTTGTTTACACTGCTTCTTTTCGAGCCCATGATCACCAGGCCACAGATGGCACCACTCACAATGGACTGGGCATCAACCACACATTAAGAAAATGCTCTAGAGCAGTGGTTTTCAACTTCCCTAATACTGTGACCTTTTAATACACTTCTTCGTGTTGTGGTGATTGCAATCATAAAATTATTTCATTCCTATTTTATAACTATAATGTTGTTAGTTATAAATCATAATTTAAACATCTAATATGCAGGATATCTGACATATGATCCCATGAAAAGGTCATTCGACCCCTAAAGGGATTACACCCACAGGTTCAGGACAGCTACTCTAAAAGTTTGCCTACAGCCCAGTCTTATGGGTTCATTTTCTCAATCAAAGTTTCCTCATCTCGGATGACTACAGCTTGTGTCAAGTTGACACTAAACTATCCAGGACAATCACAGAGATAGAAAGATGACAGCAAGAGAGCTGAAGTTAAAGACCAGTAAATATAGGGAGAATCTTGTGTACTGTATGGAAGCATCACCTGTCAATAAAAGACTGGCTGGCCAATGAGATGAGGCAGAAAGAAGGAGCTGAGAGTTCCAGTAGGGGAGAGGAACTCTGAGATAGAGTCACATGGGGAAAAGATTCACCTTGAACTCTGAAAAGACAGTCAATGAAACTAAGAAGATGTAACCAGACATATGGCACTTAGAGGAGAGAATAAACTGGTTAGTTAAGTTACAAGCTAGGCATTTATTCATATATAATTAGGTCTCAGAGTCATTATTTCAGGAACTGTGGTGCTGGTGGAAAAAACCTTCAGCTACAGGCAAAAATATAGAAAGACCAAGAAAAAAATTAAGTGACAGGCCCTGGTCACTGGGAAACTCTAGTTGTCGAGCCCATAGGGTCAAGAGTAGTAATGCTGGCTCCCGTTAATGGTTAAGAAAACTCAACTTTAAACCAGCACAAGAGCTGAAACACTGGTGGCAGTCAAGGACTGAGGCATCCTGACACCCAGGGCTGCCCTAAAGCTATGATTCAGCCATAGCCAGATGTTCATGAATCCCCACTTCCGGTCTTCAAAACCCCTAACATTTGTAAGCTCAGCGGTCCCGACAGCCTCCCATCCTGCCCCTGCCTCTAACCACTGCTCAGCACTGAGGGGCACAGACACTGCCACAGACCACCCAAGTGAGCTCCTTCTACATGTCCACAATTTCTACCCACATACTGCAAATGGGCTCCAACGGGATGATTGGTAATGTGCTCACCTTTGATTAATACCCCAAGCAAGGGCAAAACAATGACATGGGGGAGGAAAGTGTGGGATTTATTAAAACTGACACTGTAATAGTCCCAATACCACTCTTACCCCTTGTGCTTTAGAGGCTGCCTTGCTAATTCTGGTTAGAATAAAGAGATAACACACAAGTCTTCACACTCAGAATGACTTAGGTCAGAGGGTTCCACTTCCTGACTCACCTGTGCACTCATGAATTCTGTGGTGCACGTTGCCTCTCATCCCAACCTTAGAGCAGTAGTTCTCAACCTGCGGAGCAAGATCTCTCTGGGGACGGAATGGCCCTTTCGTGGGGTTTCCTAAGACCATTGGAAAACACAAATTTATATTACAATCCATAACAGCAAAATCACGGTGTTGAAATAGCAGTGAAGATGATTTTGTGGTTGGGGGTCAGCACAACATGAAGAACTGTGCTAAAGGGTTGCAGTATTAGGAAGGTTGAGATGCACAGCTCTAGAGGAAATGGAGAAAATATGTGACTGGGGAGAGTCTTTTCTGCCTTCTCATTGACCTATGTGTCTCCAAGGACCACTTAACACTTCCCAATGAGATGTGTCTAATACTATCCAGAGGGGCCCATAGCTCTGGGGCATGACAGATGATGGTTGTCAACCCAATCTCCATAGGTTCTATCTTGTGAGCAATATGCAGGAAGCATCATTCCTATTTTACAAAGACCATCTCCTGGAAAAGAATTAAAGGAAAAAATAACAGAGAGATAAGAGAGAATTCTCATCCAGTTATTAGTAAGGACCCAGTGTTAAAACCCAATAGCAAGTACTTATACTACTCGGCATTTTTTTTCTTTTGAGGCATAGGTCTCACTATGTAGTCCTGGCTGGACTTAAACTCATGGAGTTCTGCCTGCATCTGCCTCTTGAGTTCAGCTATTATAAAGCCCTTGGTTGTGTGGAAGAACCATTGCTCTCCAAGGGAGGAGAAAAAGCAGAGTACATTTCACTCACATAGGTCAAGAACATCCAGTGTGCCTTGGAAGATTGCTGGACACTAGTTACCCAGCATCCTCCTTTAAAGATGTTATACTCAAGAGTTGAAGTGGGGCTGGTTAAGACTGCTCTTCCAGAGGTCATGAGTTCAATTCCCAGCAACCACATGGTGGCTTAACCATTTATAATGGGATCCAATGCCCTCTTGACGACAACTACAATGTACTCATACATGCATTAAATAAATAAATCTTTTTTTTAAAAAAAGAGTTAAAGTGGTTGATAAACAAGATTCAGCTGAAGTTTCGATGTGAGCCATAAAAACTACTGGACCAGAATGAAAACTGATGCACAGTGGAACCAATTCTAAAAGCTTGAGAACCCAGAAGAGAGCATGCAAACACAGCTTGGCCAGTACATGACCATTCTAGACCATTTTCAAAGCTGCTTTTTAGAGCTCTGGGGCTCAGGTATGTTAACGAACCAGCACTGTGAACTCCTGGGAATAAAGTCTATTCAGTGTACATCACCGTGTGCTAACATTTCATTAGCACTCAGATGCATTAATGAGGCAGAGAAGTGGATAGTGCAAATGTGTGAGTTTACAATCTATTTTAGGTTTGGAAATTTACTATCAGTGTAGAGAGCGTCAAAGCTGAAACCTGGGCATTCTCAAAACCAACTACGGGTGGGAACTGCACTTGTCCAGTGGGCCTCAAGGTGTTTCCATGTAGCACATGTTTCCAACTGCACACACGTGGATCTGCAGTTGCTCCAAAAATTCTCCCCAAAGTCACATATTTTTCTCATGGACAAATCAGGGACTCTGTTTTGATCTTTTGGCCCAGTGCCTCAGCCCTGTGCTCCTTTTTTTGTCATTCGGAGTATCACAGTGGCTATTATCACAGGGATGAAGAGCAGAAAGACAGCCCATTGAGGCTTTGTTCTTTGCCCTTCCATTTAAACAGGGAAGGAAAAGAAGAATGGAGGGAAGAGGTGGGTCTGTACTCCTCTGGGAGGATTATGCATGTGCTTTTGTCTCTGTCAGGATTCTTGAGTCCTACAAAGACCCATGGAGTGCTCTAGGCTGAGGTCTGCCCCAGCCCAGACCCCTTGGTCAGAGAGCTGGCCATCTCCCCTGCAGCCAGCCGTGTGTGACTACTGCTGTCTGGTAAAGTATCTTTGCAGCTGTGCTTTTCTGGACAAGACATGGCAAGGCAAAATGGGCCCCAGGTTGTCCTGAGTTGGCCCGTGTTAGTCCCTTGAACAGCTGCCTGTGAACACACCTGCTAGAAATAAACCTCAATCGCTTTCACTGACGCTCCCTGGACAGGACTTGAAGGCAGGATTGTCATCTCTGCTGTTGCCTGGTTTCTCATTCTCCTCCCCTAGGAGTGCCCATTCGTCCTGGCCTGACTCATTTAAAATCCAGCCAGACGGACTGAAGGGAAAGACTTCAGAACTCCTTGAACTCCTAAACAATTCAGCCCACCCTTCCTGAGCCATGAGGATGTTTGTAAAAACCCAAACAGCCCGGGGAGGTGTCAGGAAGTGAACCAAAGATAGCATGCTGTTTATAGGCCAGAAACAGTACTGAGATTTCAGTCCGGTTTGGTTGTTTAGATTGTAAAGAGACTACAGACCCTCCCAGGGAAAGACTGATAGTCTGCAGGCGATCACCCAGAGAAACTACCTCCATAATGTCTGGCCAGCCTCAAGCCTCAACGGGGCTCAGAGGGAGACAAATGATAGACAGGATGGCAGAAATAATTGTTTATTGAGTTCAGAGTAAGAAGAAAATGAGGAAACTTCAGAAGACACTTCACAGACCCTCTTAAATTCAGGACCAGCCCAGTGCTTTGCCTACTGAGACACTGCAGAGAGGTCAAGTGTGGGAATGCTACAAAACTTCCATTGCCAAAAACAATTTAAAATAAGACAAACAAGCAAGCAAACAACATCCTCTCCCGTGAGATTCAATCCTGGCAGCATTTGCCACATGTGAGGGACAGACGAAGCTAAGCACTAATCCCAGAATGACCAAGCTCCCTTAACGAAACATTCATAACTCGGAAGAAACAGTGGCGTTGTATGGATGTTGCTATGCTCTGGGTCTGAAATGACTCCCAAAGGCCCACGTAGTAGAGGTGTGACCTCCAACAAAAGCAATTTAAAGGAGAAAGGGTCGGTTTGGGGTTACGGTTCTAGAAGATACAGTCTTGTGGCAGGAAGCAATGTCAGCAAGAGCTTAGGGGAACTATATACAGTGCTTACAGAGTAAGAAGGCAGAGGAAGACAAGTGCTGCTCAACTCACTGTTCTTTTCCATCCAGTCCAAGTCCCCAGTGTTAGCATTCTATTCAAACTCCACCCCACAGTTACCTGGTAACAACAGGTAGGCCTGACCCACTCTAAAAGAAGCTGCTTGCCCCCTCCTCCCCCTCTTGCTCTTTTGATCACTTGCTTCTCTCCTGCTCTTGCTCTTCCCTTCCCCATTCCCTTCCCTTCCCCCTCTCTCCATGTGCTCGTGGCCATGGCCAGCCTCTACTTCTCTTCTCTCTCTCCTTCTCTTTCTTCTCTCTCTCTCTCTCTCTCTCTCTCTCTCTCTCTCTCTCTCTCTCTCTCCCTTTCTCTGCCTCTACTCCCCTCTTAACTCCCCCTCCTTCACCATGCCCTAAATAAACTCTATTCTATACTATACTGTCTTGTGGCTGGTCGGGGGGGGGGGGGTGCCTCCACATAGGTCCCCTGAGACATCCCCTTCCCCCATACCTCACCACACCTCCATTGAACATATTCCCCTACCTCTTTATCTTTTTATAAACACATCACCCAGCACATGGAATATTTCCCACCACAGGTAATATGACAACCAGTACCAACCACCCTAGGAGTGTGTGCTCTCTTGACAGAGATTAGAGAACTCTGGTCTCTTGCTTTTCTCCAGTTCAAGCCCTAGCCATGAGGCAAACAGCTTTGCTCTGTCATGGGCTCCCACCAGGATGAGCCACTGCAGTAGCAAAGCCACAAGAACCCACTGGTCATGACTAGAACATCCTAAGGGAAAGCCCAAAAGAAGAAGAAAACCCTTTTCTCTTTGTAAGTTGATTATCACTGGTCCTTGTTACAGTAACAGACAATTGACAAACACGACATATTGGTTCCTACAGATTTCTGAGCTGAGGGATGTCTTAAAGGGTGTTAAAGGACTGAACTCTGGGGCTTTCTAAACAGTGAGTGTTGGAGACACATCAAAAGTTCAGTCTGTGCTTATGCCAACTCTTAAGAACTAAGATGTCAGGGGAAGAGCTCAGGGTTTCTCATGAAAACAGCAAGGAAAGATGTAACAGAGGAAGATCTAGCAGGTGTCAAGTACAAACGGGCAGAGCTTGGAGCCCACTGTTGAGGCCTGAAAAAAGCTAGATGGAATCTTAAGTCACAGAAGGTGATTGCTGTTTTAAAAAATCTTTAATCTTTATCAAATTTACTTTTTTAAATCAATCCAAAAACCTTAAAATTAATAAATTTTAAAATCTCATAGTTAGATTAACTTGGCTTTCATCCTATAAAAGGAAAAAGATCACATAGCAAAACCAAAGATTGTTTCCCCCACAGATTTAATAACTACAAAAATTCCCTTGAAGGCCCTTTGTCCTAAGCAGTTCAGTTGGAATTGCTGGGGCAGGAGGAGCCAGCTGTCTAGCCAGCCTTGGGGTTGTGGCCCCTGCCTCAGAGAAGAAACTGGTCCCTTATGTTCTCACCAGTGTTCATGTGTAGAACATTGGATGCTCCAAATCTGCCTTCATCCCAGCTGCCTCATCACATTACCAGAGTGGGCTGGGCTCTAAGACTGCAGCTATCCCCATGAAGGTGAGATGATCAGGTAAGAAGGCAGAATAACACTGTTAGCCACACTGCAGCCTGCATTCTGGTCCTGCTGACAGAGCAATCAAGGAAGCATGGCCCTTGGTCCTGGCCCTGACCATCCCACCTGGGAACTGCTTTTCATAATAATTTGAGCCGCTGGCCTTCAAGATTTTTGTTCTTAAGGAGAAAACTATGAAGTGTGAAGATCAGTCCCGAATAGCCCAGAGCACCGAGAACAAATGCTTTCTGGGCATGAAGTCTCCTGAGGGTCCTTCCTTTCTAGATGCCAAATAGGTTCTTATAAAGATAATGGTCAGACTCTTTGCGGACTTACTGAGGTCACAGCCCTTTGTAACCGTGACTTCCTCAAATGACGCTTGGAGAGCGACTTCCAGCCTGCTTCCTCATCTTTAAGTTGAGCTCAAAGGGTGGTGCAGATTCTATTTATAGCATTTTCTAGTTCCCTCTCAAGTCATACTAATGATGGCCAAGCTTTTAAAATAAAGGCATATCTCAAGTTCAACTTCCTGAGATGACTTCACAAGCCAGTAATTTAGCATCCACTCATCGTTAAATCATAACCAGACAGCTGTTTGTGAGACTCACTTTCTACAGCTTCCTAAGGCGGCACACAGGGCCCTCATTTCCAACCCCCCAGGATATGACTCTCCGTTGACACTGAAGTTCCTGCACTTCTGAAGAGCCTTCTGTGTCAGGAAAAATGCACTTCCTTACCTCAAAAGCACTCAGGCATTAGTGAGATGGCACAGTCCACATTGACTTTGCAGTGGCTATAGGCTAAATTTTGTGCACTGGGATCCCCAACCCCCAGTAGCTCAGAATCAAACTATTTGGAGAAAGAAGCTTAAAGAGATGGTCAAGTTAAAATGAGGTCTTAGGCTCAGACCCCAACTGAATCTAACGAGTTATTCCTTGAAGTCTAGAGTATAGAGAGCTAAAGACCCCAGACACTTGCGCATAAAACCATGTAAAATGGCAAAGAGCAGGTAGCCTCCTGAAAGCCAGGCGTCCTTAAGGGAAAGAAAGGTCTCTTCCAGCCAGAACCTTGAGCTTAGGATTTCAGTTTTTAGAATTGTGGGGAATCTTATTTTCATCTAGAGCAATTCACTCTGGTAGCCCTAAGAAACACACATACAACTCATCTCAGAAGCATGAGAAAAAATGGAGACTCTCAAGCCCTCAACCAGATTCTTAGATTCCATAAGCCACATTCAAGGGTAGGGTCAGACCACCTCAAGTCGTGATTTAATTTTCCACATGGGCTAGTGATAACCAAGACCTGAAAAATCTCAGGAATATATTTTTTTCTCCCTCTCTCTTTTCTGTTTTCCTTTCTTCTCCTGTGCTTTTATATGCAAAATGAATGTCAACAATAACAGGTCAAAGTTGCTACAAAGATAGTACCAACTATTATACAATATGAACTAATCGAATATAAGTGCTTCATAATCGGCAAAGGAGGGTACAATGTTGTGGGCTCAGCTCTAAGTATCTTTTCTCAGCCTCTCAAAGAAAAAAAAGGAAAGAAGTAGGAACCTGTTTCCCACCTCTTGCCAGTCCCAGCCTTCACCCCACAGGTGCCAGCTGTCTCGGCAATGCACAGTGAAGCCCACGCCCCACTCCTGAGACCTGACCCCTCTGGCTCTCATTGAATGCACATAGATCCCAGCGACTCTCTGTCTGCTCAGCCGCTTCCTAGTACAGTGAAATGTTCTACCACAGAACTCCAGATAACTCTGTGAGTCTGTGGATGCTTTGCAACAGGAGACTTCCTGGACTCTATCAACTGCTCCCAGCTTCCAGATAGTTCCATCTGGTCTAGTGGCAAGCAACCATGACTCAGCATTCTTGGTCCCTGTGGATGACAAAGCAACTATCTGGTGCTATCTTGCCATATGCTGGGGATTTATAAAGTGTATGGAAGGAACCAAACTGCCTAAGGATCTTCAGACCTGAATCCAGATGTTCTCCAGAAGTTGCCCCACTCCAAAGTGATGATGAGGCAGGATATATAAGGGCTTGAGTGAATCCAAACTCATTTCTTACCATCTAATAAGAATAACTCCTGAAATAAATGAGTATATGTGAAAATTGAGGTAAAAAAATGACATTTGGTTTGCAAGGGTATGAGAAAAACTTTTGGACTTCCAGTTACATGAATTTACATGTCAGCATACCAACTGGGTCTTAAAACAACATGCTACCATCAAGAATTGATCCATCATGTGAAACTCATCAAACTGTGGTACACATTGTGGAGGACCCAGCATCTCTGCTTTCCTCTTTCTAGAAACACAAGATTCCCTCTCCTTGTTCCATTTGTAGTTGGGCAGAGCCACACGGAGCCCGTAAGAACATGTTTGTGATGACCGTTTTCTTCCTGACCACAGCCAACCTTGATGTTTATAGGGTCCAAGTTCGGGCTGTACCCTCTTCTAAGCAACTCAGTACTGTGTAAAGTGGTAGTTTCTCAGGCTTTGACAGACTTCATTTCACAAGCAGAATTTGACTACATCGGAGGCAAATGACAAAGCAGGACAACCGTGCCCCTTGGTGTGCACATAAACACCTGCCATCTGCCGAATACCACCTCGTAATTTATGCCTGAGACTAGAAAGGGTAACAAGTCTATAAATTTATCAAAGTAAATTGGGGAGATGTGGCATATTAAACTCATATCAGAAAATCAGGACCTGGAACTTGCCAGACATATCAGACAGAAGAATGAGGGCCATGTGTTCATCTGGACCTCATAAAGAAGAAAAGAAGATACTATTAAGACAATGGTCACAGATACTCATCATCTGACCATAGAGAGTATGCATCCAAGGACCAGCACACTGAGAACACGGGACTCTATCAGGGGTTTCAGCTCACTTCAGTCCTTACTGTCCATCTCACCTACTTGAATTGAGGTCCATCTGTCTGTCCACTCTTTCTGGCCCTGCATTGAGTCATGTGCCCATCTTAACCTGTCATAGACCTCCGTGTTCCCATACCTTGCTTCTGTAGTTTGTCTGTAAGCTTGGGCTTGACCTGAGCAGGTTGCTGCCATTTCTGATTGACCAGTCTAGATCCTGAGGCCTCAGTAGGGAGTGTCCTAATACAGACGATCTGCAAAGACTTTCCTGTCTGTAATAAATTATCATAATGAAAAATTATCCACTTTGAGAAGACACGTTGTATCAGTTGCTCCATTGCCGTAACAAAACAGCATTCACTTAGTGGCCCTTACAAACTAACCTGAGCAAGATGGCTAAAGCAACTACAATTTATTTTCTCCTGCTCTGAAGGCTGGAAGCTCGGGGAGGAAGCATGATCCAGTTCCTGGGCCTGGGGATTTTATTTTATTATTTTATTTTACTTTATTACAGTAAAGATGGACACTGTATCACTGTGCCCTCCTTCTCTGGTAGCTTTTCTCCTAAGGACACTAATCCCATCAGGAGGTCCACCTTCATCTAACATCTACCATTCATCTAACTTTAATCACCTCCCAAATGCCCATTAGTGATGGAGCTCTGTCACACGAACTGAGGGAGACCCAGCACAACTCACTGTACATCTCGTGTTTCTCTTCGGGGACTCCTAATACACTGCTAAGCACCATAGTGTGTGGCCAGAATTCAGCTTCTCTCTGTGCCTGGAGGTTTTCTAAGCCTATACTTTCAGGTCACATTTGCATAAAGTATCTTGACTATTCAGTTCAAGCTCATTTGTTTTAAAAGCCAAAGCCTGCTGAGTTACCTTTGCTTTCTAAATTTACTTTTAATTCTCCAAGTCTGTAAACTCTTTTAAGGGAATTAAGTGCTCTCCTAAATATGTGTGCACTCACCGAACAATTATTTATCGGACAACGGCTGGCACCAAGTGGTTTTCCAGCTGCCAAGGACCAGAGAGCTAACATGTCCACAGACAACAGAAAGCAGCAACGGAAAGCAATGTTGGCAAAATTTCTCCAAATGACAATGATCTTACAACTTCACATCTTATGTGGAACAACCCCTGTTTCTAGTGGTTTGTCCATTTTTCTTCTTCTCCAACCTGAAGAAGCTACAACGAAGGTGTTTGCTTAACTTCATGTTACTGTTTCCCAAAAGCTGTTAATGCTACCGAGTGTACACAACTGGGTCCAAATTCCTCCTCAGCCTTCTCATGTTTCGTTCACTTCCTCTGACCCCACCCACCTAACTCTTTTCTGATCCCGCGGACTTAGAAATTGCTGTGTCTTTAGATGCTCCCCCCATATCCCCAACTCCCCACTCACCTTCTGAGTCTCGAATAACATCAATTCTTTAGATCATAACACATATGACAGGGGTTTTCTTGACTAACAGATCTGAGGGTACAGTCTGCTAGTTACTCTCTGATGGCCATGGATTCTCCTGTTAAAATTTCCCTCATTAACTAACTCCATCTTTCAATCAATCATTTATGTCTTTGCTAACTTTCTGTCCACCTGTGTCCCCTGTTGTTAGGGTTTTACTGCTGTGAACAGACACCATGACCAAGGCAAGTCTTATAAAAAACAACATTTAATTGGGGCTGGCTTACAGGTTCAGAGGTTCAGTCCATTATCATCAAGGTGGGAGCATGGCAGTATCCAGGCAGGCATGGCACAGGAGGAGCTGAGAGTTCTATGTCTTCATCCAAAGGCTGCTAGTGGAAGACTGACTTCCAGGCAACTAGGGTGAGGATCTTATACCCACACCCACAGTGACACACCCATTCCAACCAGGTCACACCTATTCCAACACGGCCACATCTTCAGATGGTGCCACTCCCTGATCCAAGGATATACAAACCATCACACCTGTCAACCTTGAGGACAGGTTGAAAAGACAGAAATGGACAGAATATTGTAGCATAGAAATGTTCTCTCTGATGTGAGCTACAGTCTATCACACTCATCTACGCCTTGCCAAGCCCTGCCTGCCATGGTAGACTGATACCTATAAAACTGTGGGAAATTTTAATTAATTCATTCTCAAGTATTTTGATCATAACTACCAAAGCTACCATCTTACAATGTGCAAGCAGAAATGTCAGGGTGAATCAGATGATGTGAATCTGGATTCTGGTGGTTGGGGGTAGGGAGGTATTATACAGACACACAGGGAGGATGCCGATGAAGGTGGGGGCAGAAGACAAAGGGCAAAGGCAGAGGACAGAGGGCCAGATGACAGCTCTTTAAGCAAAGGGAGGCTTAGGGATGTCTGCAAACACTGAGGAGCCATGGGCAGGCTGTAGCAGATCCCTATATAGCCTCAGGAAGCAACACAGACCTGTGACAGAGACAAAGCCTAGGGACAATAGGCAAATAGATTAACCCTTATCTACTACCCAGTTAAGATTCTTCTGGCCTTAGCTCTAGCTGTAGATTAGGCCACAAGAGCTAATGCAATGTTGGCAGGCCTACAGTCTTGTATAACCAGACTCATGGGACTCTAGATGGACATAAAATAACACAGACATGAGGGGAACGGTTACCAGGAGAAAGGCTTATCCCTCGGTGTATCCTAAGAATCAGGTCAGAGGTCAAACCATTCATTCCACCAAAACCACAGCACTTTTCTCTTTGTTGACCTAAAATCATTAATTTGGGAGTCATATATTTAAGATAAACATTATTGTCTTCCCAGTAGTTACAGTACAGGTGGTACCACTAATGCATGTGTTGTGATAACGACTGTTGGGCTGCTCTGAAGAAACCTGAAGGCCACTTCTGTTAAAATACTGACTCTTCATGGTAGCCTCCCAACATACAATGACTGACATGAGATTCAGTGTCTCAGAATGCTGTCTTTATGCCATGTCTGGTCCCTCTACAGCCTCTACCCCTGACTCAGACCCTACCCTACTGAGCTCCTCATTATACATGCTGGTAATCTGAGGAGTATTTGGCCCAAGCTTACAACACAAAGCAAACTTGAGCTATGGCCCATCAAAGCAGGCGTGTATTTCTGCTTACCCAAGCCCAGGCCCCTGTAGTCCTTCATACTTTTCATAAGGGTCCATACTAACTAGAGGCCAGGCATGCATGTAAATGGTGGCCAGAACATCAGGAGCCACCCAGAAGTTCCTGGCTTCGTCTCTCATTAGTTCACCCAAACAATGTCAGGATGTTTGTGGACAAGAAGTTCTTATTAAACCAGTCGACAATTGTCACACTTTAGCCTTCTCAGAACAAAGTAGATCACTGAAACTCTCCTGTCCCTCTGTGAAGTAAAGAGAAACTTGAGTCTCCCTCTGTTTTTCCTTCAAGTTCAAGCTGAAGTCATTCAGCCAGTCTTAAGTCCCAATACACTAGCTGTACCTGTACCGTTGGGAAGATATGGCCAGTAGTAGATCCAATTTAAGCTTATCCCCAACTAGCTTACAAATAAATGAGACACAGACTATGGTTATTTTATTTGGCTTTGACAATTACTAGGGGGTCACCCCAATCTACTCTTCTAACTGCTGTCCTAGTTACCTCCCCAGCAGTGTGTCCTGGCCCTCTGTTCACGGTTCCTTTCCCTTCATGGTGGCTTCATTCTCTCTCTTCTTCCTTCTTCTCCCCTGGTTTCTTCTCCTCCAACCAGGCCACTCCAAACCCACTTATCTCTAATCCCTCCAGTAACTGACTGTGGCCAATGCTATTTAACCAATAGTTTTAAATCAAGCAACAAGGTTTACACCACAAAAGCTTGTAAACTGGAGAAGTCACTAGTAGGCCTAGACCTACAGAATTTAGCATTACAATGCATAGCAATAGACCAAACCTCAACAATGGCCAGGAGCCATTTTCTGCTCTCCTTGACATGAAATCCAATCCAGGATCAGATTGACACCTCTATCCCTAGTTTCAAGCTTTTTGTTGTGAGTCACCATAACTGACTTTGTTTAGACCATCTAATATGTGATATGCTGTTAAAGAGATTAAAGCAAATTAACACACACACCCCAACATTCATTTCTTTCCTATTCTGTGAAAGCAGCTTTGGTGACTCGGGAAGTGGTCTCCACCTTGAATCCAGATTTCTTGCCTTGTGTTTTTACTGACTCCAAGGGGTGGGGGGACTGCTTCTTAAGAGATATTTCTTACTTTGGGAGGGAAACATGAAAAGATGGCAGGCTTCACAGGTGAGAAATAGCTCTTATTCATTAGCGATTGCTATGGTTAAATAGTTTACATGCATTATTCCATAAACCTTCACAGCCAGCATGTAAGGTAAGTATGTGTGATGGCTCACTTCACAGCTCTAGAACCACCTAGAAGACAAGCTTCAGGAAGCATCTGTGAGGACTACCTAGATTAGCTAAGTGAAGTGGAAGAGGGTTCTGTCTTAACTATGGTTGGCACTATTCTATGGGCTAGAATCCTGGGCTTACTCAAAAGGAGAAAGCAAATATCACTAGCAGTCATTTCTCTCTGCTTCCTGACTGTAGGTCAGGTAAGATGTGACCAGTGTCTGTCTGTCTGTCTGTCTGTCTCTCTCTCTCTCTCTCTCTGTCTCTCTCTCCTTCCTGACTACAGGCAGGATGTGACCAACCTCTTCAAGCTCTGGACCCTAATTTCTCACTATGATGGACTATGCCTCCATGAATTCTGAGACAAAATAAAACCCTCCCTTCTTAAGTTGTTCTTTGGTCACAACAATAAGAAAAGTTACTAATGTAGAAAACACTTTTTGAAGATCTGGGAGGGGAAGAATTCTTCCCTTAGAATCAGATTCCTCCAAATACTGACAGTTAAGTCCAGGCTGTATGACTCTCAAGCATGAGTTTCTAGTCCCTACCTCCACCTGACTCCACTTAGAAGCATGCTGTCCTTTAGCCCTGGGAGCCACTGTTCTGCCATCGGGAAAATGAAAGGCAGATTTCTTTACTCTCTGCCTCATGTCTGCATTTCTGGCTCATTTCTCTGCTGCTCTGCCTGCTCTCACCCTGCTGATGCCCACCACCTTCCAACACCACTGATAGAGCTGATGAGCCCTTGGGATAGCCACTCTTGCCTTTACTAGTAGCTACTTCATTTGCCCTCTGTGTCCCTCCCACCATCCAGAACACACACACACACACATGCACACACACACACACACACATGCACACACACACACATGCACACACACACACATGCACACACACATACATGCACACACACACATGCACACACACACACACATGCACACACACACACATGCACACACACGCACACACACACACACACACATGCACACACACACACACATGCACACACACACACATGCACACACACGCACACACACACACGCACGCACACACACACACACACACACACACACACACACTGCATCCATCCATTCGCATTCTCTCATGTACTGGAGAAAAACTCCCTGTACTTTGGTTAAAGTTAAGCTGTGCCTTGGAAAGAGAGGGAAGCATACTTCCATATTCTCTAATACATTTCTAGCCATTCAATATTTACAAAGGCTATGTCCCACTGATGCTCTAGGGGTGGCAGTGTTTGAGATGATGTCCCTAAACTTTGGACCACAGCCTTGTGAGACAGAGAGAGCGCGGGGCTAGGGATGAGGTAATTCACACCCTTGTGTGGTGGCTGAGGTCAGTGAGTTCTGCTTTTGGTGGGATGCTTGAATTTGAGAAGAAGTGAATGGAGACTCCTTTCTGAAGCTGATTCCATCATACTTAGGACGATGATGTCAGAGAATTGCTCATCAGAACTCTAGGGCCATGCTCAGACAGATACAAAGAGATGGACTTCACACAAATGCATACTGTGTGCAAGTTTTTCCTCCAGATTCAGCTCAAAGGTCACACTCAGTGGGGGTCTTTTGTGTCATTAAATTACTATGTAATTAAATTTAATTTAGCAAATTAAATTTGCTAAGAACCACATGCTTAGCAACATGTGGCTGACCAGTTCTGGGAGTCTGAGCTATGTAAGGTAAAAGGAGTCCGAGGCAGAGGGCAATGGCGACCTTCCAGTTCTTCCAAAGCTCTTTCCTTCTGCACACAAGTGACCTGGCTACAGCACCGAAATCTGAATGCACAAAATGAAGGAGTGGATCTATTGACTAAGGAAGGCAATGTATTAGGCATGCCAAAATGAGGTGACCCTCTGTGAAAAACCAGCTACTCATTTCCCTGAGATGTGGTCTGTGTCAACAGAAAAATCCTTACATAGAAGTCAGAAATCTGAACTTTCAGATGTATTATATTGAATGTATGGTTTCAATTTATCCCATGGACAACCAGCTCACTCAATGGATTTTTCTTCCCTCCATTGAGTTTCACAACTGGCCACCTCTAGGAACTGCTCCATAACACTGAGTTGTTGTTGGAGATTATTTTGTTGGGCAGGTTCCCCAGCATTTGATTTCATTAGAGATCCCTAAAGAACAGAGGTCACCGGTGGACGTTGATGACCCCTACCATGTGGTGTCTCTCAAAAGCCTTGTGTAATCCCATAGCTGCACAAGGGAGTTGTGTACCACATTAGGGGTTACTAATCCTACTAGAGTGAGGGCTTGTGGAGAATGAGTGATGGCCCACCCGAAGGGAGAGGAAGAGCAGAGGGAAGAAAGGCATCCTCAGTGGGGGAACATGGCTGTTACTTTGTGAGGTGTGTGGTTTCCCACAGAGGTGACCACAGCTGAGGAAAAACATGTTAAACGAAGCTGACAATGTGTGAAGTGGAAAATGTCACCCTCTGAGGAGCAGCATCGTGAACTTTAGTTTTGATTTAAACTAATGGGAACTCAAGGAGAGAAAACCCTTCCAATTCTCAAGAAAAGCCACAAGGTTGCTGGTGAGGCCTGCCTGAGCAGGTGCCTGCCTGGGGCGTGCTGGTACTAAAAGACTGACTCCATCATGGGGACATCATCTGAGTACTAAGCTTTTGGTCCCCAATAATGAACTCCCCTCTTCCCATGGTCCTCTTGTTTAATTCTCTTTTCTTTTCTTCTTTTCTTTTCTTTTCAGACGTGGGCTACAGGAGCACAGGGGACTAGATCAACTCATCAGTGAAGAAACAGCTGTCAGAAGTTTGAGGGATTTTGTGGATGCCATTCTTGGAGTTGTGTTGGAAGATCCAACAGAGGAGTTTGGATCCTCAAAAGAGCAAAAGAGAGGATTTCTTCCTACGGAAACCAACCTGTGTTCTAAGTATCATGTCCCTGGACAGGCATTCCGGGAGTCTGAGCTGTGTGAGGTGGAGGAAGCAAGTCCGAGGCAGAGGGCAATGGCGGCCTGCCGGTTCTTCCAAGCCCTTTCCTTCTGCACACAAGTGACCTGGCTACATACAGCACCACCAAGAACACCTGCTCACCTCTCTGCCTCATCCATCATCCGAACCTCAGGTTCACACACTCAACATTAATCATTTGGAGCAAACACCTGGCAAGGGAGACCAGCCGGGGGATCTCCAAAAGGAGGCCTTTCATGAGTGACAATGGGGAGGGAGGAGAGGGTGGAGAATGAGCAGTCTCCACCCCATGCTGGTGGGATGCTGAGGCAGCTGCTGGGAGACAGTACTGATTAGCATCGCCTGTAGAATCCAGAGAAGTAGAGAGGCAGATGAGGAGCTGCTGGGAGAATTAGCATCCTTAAATAAGAGACATAAGTGTAATGGGAACAGAGGAGTTCCTAAGTGGCTCATCTCGGGCTGCTCTGCAATAACGGGAATGTTAAATATAACACCAAAGAGGAGGGGAAGGGGGGAGAAAGGATAGGTTGAATGAGCCAATGGAGTTACTAGAAATACGCACATGCAGGCACCTATCTGCAGCCAGTTCAGGGTTTGTTTGGAAACAACTAGCGATATTTTTAATGGCATATTAAACCTCATTGCAATGTTCTTGAAGTTTTGATGAAACTGTGCTCAGGTGACATTGTGTCTTCCTCTCACTAGAGGAAGGCTGGGACAGCAAGCCTCCCCTGCCCTGTATAAGAAAGGCCAGCTTCTCTGGGAATAACAGACTGACATTAAAGCTGCCCCTTACCCTGTACCAGGCAACACTAAAGTCAGAGCAAACAGCTGATTGCTTGCTGCATGGGAGGGTACACTGTCACAGCCAGGCTCTGTAAGTCCTGTAAGGCAGAGGAAAATCCTGTACTTCCTCAGGCCCTCCTTTGGGATGCAAACTGCTTGCTAATGAAGCCACCCAAGATCTTGCTTCTGGGTTGCCCCTGTGTCTTTGCAATCACTTACTTTTCGGTCCTGCTAGAGATGTGTGTGAGGAAGCAGATAGCTTCTGTGAGGAGAACATGCAAGCCTATTTGTCTGAAAGGCAATACTTGGAAACAAGATATCCATAATGAGGATATCCATATCCTGTCTCTGTGTGCCAGGTGCTTCCCAAGGCATTCCCAAGAAAGACACACCGGAAGGACCATGATTTAGACAAATGAAGTTTCTAGTATTCTGCTTTAGCCTTCTCCTGTGGTTGCTGGTCCTCTTTCTGTTCTTTAAAGTTCTCAGCAAAACAGAGTCATGAGCAAGATTCTGGTACCCCTGAGATAACATCATTTGTCTCTTCTCCTCCCTGGCCTTTTGGAGGAGCAATCTGCCACACTGATGCTCCTTGCCCATCTGCCTCTCATGACTAGATTTCCAGCCCAAGTTCCCCTAAAGCAGTGGTTGGACCCTTGGGATCAATTATCAGATAGTCTGCATATAAGATATTTATATTATGATTCATAACAGTAGCAAAATTATAGTTATAAAGTAGCAACCAAATGACTTTATGATTAGGGGTTACCACAAAATCCTTATGTGACACTAGAGATCCGTCAGCATGAGAGAATGGAGAAAGCAGAGGGGAATTCTGAGTGTAGGGTTCTTCATGCCTGTCTTAGCGTTTTTACTGCTGTGAACAGACACCATGTTCAAGGCAACTCTTGGTTTTGGTTTTGGTTTTGATTTTGGTTTTGGTTTTGGTTTTGGTTTTTCGAGACAGGGTTTCTCTGTGTAGCCCTGGCTGTCCTGGAACTCACTTTGTAGACCTGGCTGGCCTCGAACACAGAAATCTGCCTGCCTCTGCCTCCCGAGTGCTGGGATTAAAGGTGTGCGCCATCACTGCCTGGCTCAAGGCAACTCTTATAAGTTGACAACATTTAATTGGGGCTGGCTTATAGCTTCAGAGGTTCAGTCCATTATCATCAAGGCGGGAACATAGCAACCTCCAGGCAGGCATGATATAGGAGGAACTGAGAGCTCTACATCTTCATCTGAAGGCTGCTAGCAGAATACTGGCTAAAACTGTATTAAAGGGTCACAGCATTAGGAAAGTTGAGAACCATTGCCCTAAAGGATGCTGATGTGTACATACAGGGCACTGATTCTTGCTCCTCGGGTGGCCATCCCTATCCTGCATCTCTACCCCAAACTTGGGGTGACTGCTGTAGTGGGCAGGTTGGGCTCTGTTGATGTCTTCTGGACCATGCCCCATAAAGCCTTTGGGAAGATGTTCCTTGCTTTCAGACTCTGTTGTGGCCCATCCTTTCATGCATGAGACAGAACTGGGGTATGTAGACGTCAGTAGAAGAGGCATTGTGATGGTTTGTATATGCTCAGCCCAGGTAGTGGCACTATTAGAAGGTGTGGCCCTGTTGGAGTAGGTGTGCCATTGTGGATGTGGGCTTTAAGACCCTCATCCTAACTGCCTTAGAAGCCAGTATTCTGCTAGCAGCCTTCAGATAAAGATGTAGAACTCTCAGCTCCTCCTGTACCCATGCCTGCCTGGATGCTGCCATGCTCCCACCTTGAAGATAACGGACTGAACCTCTGAAGCTGTAAGGCAGCCCCAATTCAATGTTGTCTTTATAAAAGTTGCCTTGGTCGTGGTGTCTGTTCACAGCAGTAAAACCCTAACTAAGATAGGCATGAAGAACCCTACACTCAGAATTCCCCTCTGCTTTCTCCAATCTCTCGGGCTGATGGATCTCTAGCCTCACACTTCCTAGGTCAAGTTTGTTTGCGGGATGCTCCACAGACAGTCATTCCCAGAGGAACCTGAGTGAGCATCCTCAAGCCCTCCGGGTGGATCTGAATAAACACCACTGGTTTCAAGCTGACACTCCCACACCAGCTGTGTGCCCATGACAATAATGGTATTATAGAGAATAAAGTATATGCCTTAGCTTCACTCAGCTCTCTCAGTAGTCTGGAAACTGGCAAGGCTCACCGGTTCTACTCTATGTTCCACTTCAAGGATAGTGGGTTACCCACAGCAGTGCAAGATGGACCAAGGAAAGAGCCACAAGTCTGGGTCAGATGCTCCCTGACTCTGGGAAAAGGAGAAATCAGTTCACACTAGGACCTCCCTAAGAACAGCGCTAGAAGTCGGCCAACTGCTTTCTTACACTTCTTTTCTATCAGTCAGTGAAAATGCTATTATAAAGCTAAGGGGTTCTCCAAGTAGATCCCCACAAACAAGGCTTTGTCCATCAGGACCTGCCAAAGTAAGACACAGAAGCAAGTCCAGTGAGTGGCATGTCTAATAAAGATGTCCAGGACCAGCAAAGGACATGTTCTCTTTGTCAGGGCAGAAATGGTGTTGTTGCCCCCTGCCCCCTGCCTTCTTTCTAGACTCAGTTTTCTCTCAGTTCAACATGTCCAAGTGTGAGGGTTACTGTGTCAAAATACTATATATTGGGCTATGCTTTGGTCTCTGGGGTGACCATAAGGGACTCTTTTGTGGAGGCTGTCACTGTGAACTCTAATTTCAAAGCTTTTCGAACATATAGAACAGGACAAATGGTTCTTTAAGTCTAAAGTATCAGAGATCGCAGAATCCTCCTTTATCCTTTACAACTGAAATGCAACCCTCCCACTGTTTCTTCAGAAGTATTAAAAATGAAGGAGGTAGCTTTTCTTTTTGTCTCTTGAAATTTGTTTTGTTTTGTGTGTCACAAGACTTACCTTTAAACAGAAATATCCTGATAATCTTCAGACAATTTGTAAACTTAGAACCATGAAAAATAAAATCTTTAGGTTTTTTGTTTTGTTTTGTTTTGTTTTAATTTCCATAAGATGGGGAAGCCACTCCAGTTTCTGGTCCTGACACCTTTCTGGTGAAGTTCATCTGAGAAATGGTACTGGTGTGCAGGCTCTGAAGTCTCCGGGTAAAACCAGAGTCTAGAATTCTAGAGAGCATCCGGAGAACCATCTAGCATGTTCTTTACAATGCATGTTCTCTTAGTCAAAGTTCTATTATTATGAAGAGGCGCCATGACCACAGCACCTCTTATCTTCCGTCATCTTCAGATATGTTCTCTCTTTAATCAGAAAAGGCACCATCCCTGCCACATGAGTGCTTTCCAGCAGGAAAATAAGAGATGGACTCACCAGTCTGGCAAGCTTCCCTGTGACGAGTGACAGCACCCACATAGCTTTGTACATAGATCATTCGTGCAAGTCACTGTGAGTCACTCTTTCAGTGGCTGCACAGAACATGAGCAAGGCCTGCAGCCCAGGCTATCCTGTGGCCCCAGGAGGCCTGCGTTACCAAACGAGCATTGACTTTGCAACCAAGCCAAGGAATTCCTCCAAAGGTTAGGCTTCTGTTACGTCGGTCACACTAGACAAGTTTCCACACTAAAGTGAAGTGATTTGGAATGTCCATACAAAGCACCCCCTTTAAAGGGGTGATTTTTAAAAAGCTGGGTGGGGTGAATAGGTTTGTAATCCCAAAGCTGAGAAGGCAGAGAGATAGGCTAACAGGACAATCTGCCTAGCCTACTTGATGAGTTGCAGGGCTGAGACTGTGTCTCAAAAACAAAACAAAACAAGGATACCATACCCAAGGAATAACATCTGAGGTTAACTTTCTCTGGCATACATATGTGCACACATGTACATGCATGCCCACACACACAAGTGCCCCTGCACACACATAAACACAAGCATGCATATATGCACATACCAAAAATCAATGTTTTTGTTTTTATAAGATAAGTTTTTGAGGTATGTTTATATGTGTATATGTATGTGTGGTATATGTGTGTGATATATTTGTGTGTTAATCACATGTTTCTTTGTGTATATGTGGTGTACATGAGTGTATATGTAGTACATGTATGTTATGTCTGTGTATGTATGTGCACATGTTTGCAGTACACATACCCATGAGTGTTTCCAGAGGCAGAGAAAAAATGTAAGGCATCCTGTCAGACACTTGCCGCATTGTTCTGAGACAGGGTCTCTTGAGAAATCTGAAGTTGGCCAGAAGCCCCACGTGTCCTCCTGTCTGCCCCACAGCTCCAGGGCTCCAGCATTATGCAAATCCACAGGAGCTTCTTTTGCATGGGCTCTGGAAAATAAAACTCTGGTCCTTGTGCTTGAGCAATGACTGTTCTCACCCACTGAACCATCATCGAGCTCTGTCTTCATGTCTTCGGCCCAAAAGACATTCCACATACCATCTTGTATGGATGAGGTCAAACACAACTGATTTAAACACTGCCTATAGCCGAGATTGGTGAAACCGTCCTGATGTGTGTGCTGTTCACATGGAAGTTGCTCATGTCTACACATACATAACTTGGGTAGAACTAGACTGACATTTGCCTTTGAACTTGCTTTGAAGAGGAATTTGCTAAGCGTGCAAGATAATTAATATTGCACAGAAAATAATCCACTTAATCATTCCCATTCTATTTTCTTATTTATTAATTAAATGGTTGTTTGAAGACATCTAGCTTCTTCTGTCTTGCTTCTCCATAAACAATTTCTAAAGCAATAAAAAAAATGTAATTTCTTTATAAAATTTCCAATGTAGACTCTATTTTTACTGGACTAAGTCTGATAGAGTTTCAAAAACTGTGAAACAACAAGACAAGAGAAAGACAGAGAGAGGCAGGCATGAAAGATACCCTAGTCCCATCCAAGTGGAGGAAGGATGGCTGAAGCATATTGGTTTGGGCTCTGGGCACAAGACCTAATCATGAGGCCCTAGGGGCAGGCTGTGGCACTCCCAGAACACATGAGGATACAGTCTCTGTTTGTTCTAGACTGTTGGAATATACTCACTAGCTCACACCAGCTGTTCAGAGCTCCTTTCCAAGCTGTTGGTTGGATGACATTCTCCCTAGCCTTTTTAACAAACACGAGACTGAGGACCACACTGCTTGATGGACAGGTATATATGCACATACCAAAAATCAATGTTTTTGTTTTTTTTGGATTATTCTGGAGCCTTCAACAAGCAGTGCTAATCACCTTACTCCCAAGGCATCAGGAACAAAGGCTGAACCTGTGCATACAGGGAGGCTGGGTCACTGGGTGAACATTCTGCTCCCTCTAGACAAACATGGCAGAGGTAGGACAGTGAGGAGCAGGCATGGTGGCTGGAGATGAAGCTGAGAAATAGCATCTCACCTGCTCAGAGCAGTTGAAGAGAATGAACTAGAAGTGGGTGAGGCTATTCATTCTCAAAGTACCCACCCCAGCCCTGTGAGGGACTTCCTCTAGCAGACCTTCACATCCAAAAGCTTTATAATCTCCCCAAACAGTACTACCAACTGGGGACCAACACATACATGAGCCACAAACCAAACCACCACAGTTCCTTTCTCCTTACTCATCCCATCTACATCTGAAAACTTTCAGTCCCATGACAACACCTTGACCCAGGCTCCTGGGGATGGAGGAGAGAGTGCTACTGTGCCCCTCCCAATGAGACCTTATACAGAAAACATAAGATGTTTGACTAAATAGTGAAAGTCAAATGAGCCATTTAGATAGCCCTAACATGACTGTTGTCCTAATGAGGGGTAGGACATACCTGCATAGAGGACAAACATCCTGTGAGGACACAGAAAATGGTCACCTACAAGTCAGCCATGTAGACCTCCTCAGAGGCAGCCCTGCCCATACCTCCATCTCAGACTTCCTGAAGTGTACAGAATACTTTTATCTTGTGAAAGCCACTTAGTCCACTGTGTTTGTCATGGAAGCCCTGACTAGTAATATACTCTTCTCCCAGAGCTTAGGGGTATGAGGTAATGAGACACTCTGACTGCTCAGATATCCTCAGTATAGGATCCAAGTCCCTTTGAAGATGGGCAATAGGTATAGGCACCAGCTAACATTACTGTCTGTAGCTTCTTCTACATTAAAATAATCCTTCTGCGAGGGAGGTTCTGTAAGACTCAAAAAAGTAAAAAAAACTTAGAAGTCTTAGGAAGTTCCTGAAGCTTACAGGACTTACAATGTCCCTCTTTAGGGTTTTATGGGCAGGAAAGATGACATAAAAATTTCTAACACTAGATTATTCCCCCACCACTGGAAGCAGTTACTTTCAAGATCAGGCAGATAAAATCACATGAATACCTTGTTGCCACAGTGGTGACTAAAGATAGCACAGTGTGTCTGTCAGGAACCAGAGGAGACATGAAGAGGAATTGCTGCTTAGGAGGGACAGAGATTCAGTCTGGAAGGGCTCTGGACAGCTATGTGGGATGGATGTTCTTAATGCCCCTGAATTGTACAGCTATAAATAGTCAACAAGTTTTATGACATATCAAGTTCACCACAATGAAAATGTTTTTAAGGTTTCAAGGTATATGTGATCCCCTAAGACGAAACTTTCTGTGGTTGTATGACATTTAGCCAGTGTTCCTGGGAAATTCCCTTCATACCCCTTGTTAGGAGATGCCACACACACACACCAAAGGCTGCTCCTTCAGACTTTCCATGCCATCTGTTAAATGATGGGCTATAAGATAGTTACAGGAGCCCCAGTAAATCAAGAAACACTGCAGTGTTCACCTGCAAAACTCCTGAGATGAGCCAGAGTATTTACAAGTGTCCCAATCATTCTGGGCTGGAATCCTATAGTCAGAGGCAATTACCAGCAAGGTTGGAATGTGTATAAGGTAAGAGCCCCTTTGAGCTCAAGATAGCAGGAATATAATTTCCACTTATCAGGAAGTTACATATTTCTCATTAATATCCTCCTAGACATTTCTCTGGGTTCCTATAAGGCTTTTACCCATTGGGCAATTGAAATGGGACAGTTGGAATAGAGCAGCCAGCAAGTGCATAATTCACGTGGAGTCATGAAAATAAAATAAGTCGGTTCTCTCCTCTGTACCCTTGGGGAGCAGAAGTTTGGAAAAGGTGTCAAATGTATGCTATGCACAGGTACTTGGAAATAAAGAAGGGAGAAAAATCAATATGTCTTCCTTCTCACCATCCTATTGCCAGGAGGGGCGACAAGAGAGAGGGAGAATGAAGCCCTAGGTAGTGGAAGGGGTGTGTGAGTCTGGAGTTTAGAGGCAGAGTCCTACAGGCTCCAGTGCTCAAGGTCACACTTGAGCAGATTCTCTGCATGACTAGTGAGAGAGGACAGGGCAGAATCCTTCCAGAGAAGCAAGAGAAATGGAGAGCCCAGCTCTCCAGGGAGCAGCTTAGAGGAGGCAGCTTCCAATAAAGTCACTGAACCAAGTAGAAGAATTCTCCACTATAGACTCTACTGTCAGCCATTCCCACACATAAATGAGTGTGTTTAGGTGCACATATTCTGCATCTCACTTTCACTGATACAGAGGCATGTATTTGGATAGACTGCTTGGGTTGTATCCTCTTCCTGAAGTTGTCTTGGCTCTCTCTCATCCTGAGGAGAGCTTATTCTCCATGACAGAGAGTATTCCCCCTCTTCACTGGTCCTCTCAAGGGAACATGTATATCCCCTTGCTCTCAGCAGCCAAGCAGAAGTGAGTGTGGGACCTGCAGATGCTGGCAAGCATAGGCTAGTATCTTCTTGAGAGACAAGCCTCAGGCACAGAGGAGAAGAGAGCTTTCAGATTCACAGAGGGCCTCTGGTTCACAGTTTTTATGAGAGAGTATTTGAGAGTCACAGGTAGGACATCACCTGGGTATTCTTGTTTTCTTTCTCACCCACCCCATAGCAGCCAGCTCACCCAACAGGAAACTGTGGAATAGCTGGAAGATGACCGAAGGATAAACAAGTCTGACATGCAAGTGGGGTCAAAATTGGAAACATTCCTTCCTGGGACCCTCATCTGGAATTTGCTCACAGAACCCTCCAAAAAGCAACCACAGAGGTAGGGTAGAATGAGCGTCATGGCCAAGGACAGATCATGCATAAGCCACATGAAGAGCATTATAGGAGCCTGCTAGACACCACCATGATCCTCTCTGCTGGCTTCGATGTAAGGTCCATCTTCTACATCACCATCTCAGTGCCCTTCACTACAGCATTCAGATCACATGGCGGCAGGAAAGATGCATCAGTGCCCAGTGTTAACACCACACAGGGAAGAGAACGTTCTCAAAGTGTGGCAAGCTTTTACTTCAACCTAACAATCTACACCTGGAGGAGGCACTTACAGCTGTTCTGCTCGTAACTAGGAAGAAGGTTCTGCACGCAAAGTACTTCCCACACAGCCATGAGGACCTGCGTTCAAATCCCAAGTACCATGTAAAAAGTTGGATGTGGTGTGTGTGTGTGTGTGTGTGTGTGTGTGTGTGTGTATTCCCCCAGAACTGGGGAAAAAGACAAGAGGATCCTTGGAGCTTGCCAGCTGGCCAGTCTAGACAAACTAGTGAGATTCAGGTTCAAGTCCTGGTCTAAACATAAATAACATAAAGGATATTTGAGTAAACAACAAATTTGAGGTAAACATTGAAGCACACATGTACATACATGTACCTCCACACACCATACAAGTGTTCTAGCAGCTGACCTAGCAGCTCTACCTTTAAGATGTTCTCCTAATAAAAAGCCAGAAATGTACACCAACCATCTGCAGAAACACTGTTCTGACCATACCACTGCAAAATTCAGGGCCACCTCAGAAATAAAATAAGAGGCTGCCAGTAAAAAGTCAGGGAATGTTTAAAGGATGGGGAAACAGTCTGTGGCATGAAAAAGGTTAAAACTAAGAAATATGAAACTGCTCACACAGTGTGTGTTCATCTTTATTTAAATATTCATGATTCTCCCTAAGACAAATGCAGCATCAGGAAGGGAATCCTGTAGACTACCTTAAACACTACAGGCTGTTGCCACTGCTATTGACTGTCTCCACAACCTAACCATAAGACCCTATTGCATATAGTTATGACAAGAAGCACAGAAAGAACTAGATGGTGCTCAGCTGGAAACCTTATACCTTCCTGGTAGTGTTCATAGCACTAGAAGATGCTATATGCACTACCGGAGAACAGTAATCGTCAGTCCTACCCAGCTATGAACACTAAGATGTTATAAAGACATACCTGCAAGACATGCCCACTGGTGCAAAAGTGGTGTGAATGTTAGTGTGTATTTGTGCGTGCGTGTGTGTGTGTGTGTGTGTGTATTCCCAGAACTGGGAGGAAAAAGACAAGAGACAATGAAACTCATACCTGATATTGTTAATGAGGCCAAGAACCTGAGATTAGATAGGTCATGGGGTTCAGGGAAAAACCTACTAGTTATATTCTGCTAGATGAGCAGAGCAATAAAATAACCCCTAATGACATATGGCTGTCAGAGCATTGCTCAGCCCGCATCAGAGAAGCCTCTGGTGTAGATGGGAATTAACATAGAGACCTACAACTGGACAGTGTGCAGCGAATGAGAGAGTGTGGGGTGACACTATGGGGTGTCTCTGTCACTCTTCCTCAAGGTTTAGTAATCTGTGCCAAAGAGAGAGTGGAAAGAGCCAGAGGTGGTGGACAATATCAAGGAAATGCTATTTCCAGACATAGCAGGACAGATGCATGTATGAACTCACAGAGACTCTAACAACACGGACAAGATCTATAGCTCAAGTCAGACAAAATCTGAGTGTGAAAGAGGAAGTGGACACCAAGTCCCACCCCTAGCCTAGAAGCTATTTGCAACTGACAGCTGCTAGGAGAAAGAAAATCAGTTTTCTCCAATAGGGTGACACTAAGTATATCAAGCACTCCAGGGCAGGCACATGCTTAGGCGTAGACAGCCGACCCAAACTCAACTCCATGTTTTTAATGGCTTTCGTCTTTCGTTTTGGTTTCAGTTTTTTTCCAGAAAAGGAAAAGAGAATGAAGTTGAGGGGGGAGGGGCACATCTCGGAGGAGGTGGGGAATGGGAAAGAGTAGGCTAAAAAATGTACTTTATGAAATTCTCAAAGAATGAATTGTAAAATCTAAAAATTAAATAAAACTGTTAAATATGAAACTACCTGCACAACGTGACTCCAGTTTTATGGAAGTGTGCACTAGTCCCTCTTGCATTAGCACACCACCAGGCAATCGACTGAAACCAACACAGAAAACTGTCAAAAGTCTCTGGACAGATAGGCTACCAGATAGGCTACCAACTTAATGTTCTATTTTCTTTCATTTCCAGGTTCACGGTCCTCTAAAATTCTTACTGTGGATTTGCTCTCGGTTAAACAATGGGAGCCAGTTGGGACATGCTGTGATTTGATTATGCAATGGTCTGTTAGATTCACAAGTTGTAGGCTGGGCCCTCAGCTGATGGCACTTCTTGATGAGGTTCTAGAAAGTTCCACCTGTGAAGTCTAACTAGAGACATCGGTCACCAGAGGGTTTTTCCTGTAGTAACTGACTCTTTCCTGTTGCGTCTGTCTATTGGAATGCCATGTAGTGAAGTAAACAGTTCTGCCCCAGTCACATCCCAGCATCATGGTGCTAGACATGAACTCAGGTCCAGAAACAGAGAATCAGGCTACCGCTGTCTGGAGCCTCTTCGACTGTGAGCCAGAACAAACTACCCCTCCCATAAGTGGCCTTGAAAGTGTGTCTCAGACACAGTCATTGAAAAGCTAACACAGGGTGCTATGCCAAAGCAGTCCTTGCGTCACAGACAGCAGAATTATGTCCCTGACGGCTAATGCTGTCACATTAGCCATGTGTCCCTGATGGCTAGTGCTATACCATGTGTCCACACTGAAGTCTCTGCTGTTGAACCATAATGACAGATGACCCTTGAGGTGGCAACATCCCTTAAAACATGCTAACATGGTATGTGTCTGACACACAATGCTTACAGTAGACAGTGGTCACAGGTAGTCCTCCTTGCCCCATATCTTACTCAGGCTTATAAAGTCTCTGCCATCTTCCTCCAGAGCAGGTCAGAAGGAGGCATCCCCACAGTAACTGATCTCCTGTCATTGGGCTCCCACATTCTCTAAGTTGGAAAAGAAACTCCTTAGGCCTGAAACAACTTCACGGGGATAGATAGAAAAGGCAATAGGAGCAAGTGAGGAGGGGTGCACACAACCCCAGATATGTTGGTGTTGCCTATGCAGCCACCCTGAAGACTTACCCCACTCACAAGAGAGAGATCTGTCTGTCTGCCTTCTCAGAAAGAACAGTGCTTGGATAGAAAACCTCTCTTGCACCTGAATTTTCCCTCCTCTTGGAAGACGAGCAGGAGGAGAAATGAATGATCCAAATGCTCCATCAGCCCCAGCAGGGTAGGCATGTGTGTTGGGTGTTTGAACCTGGTTCCGCCATGGCTCTTACAGGTTTACTCATCCTCTAATGGTATGCCAATGAGGAAGGCACCCTCCCAGAAAGCTGAGGTTGGCCAGCTCCTGTGGGCACTGCATCCAAGCTGTTTTCTCTATCCCTGCTTCCCATTAACAGAGTTCACAGTCTGGTGTGTAACTACCTCTCGACATTGGGGCTATAGGCTATTTTTCAGAACCACACAGGACAGTAGATCCTGACTATCCAACACTTGCCACTTTACAGAACACACAAAACACATTACATCATTATATAAGAACATTTTGTGCAATGTTTCAATATCGTCAGACTTATTCAATTATATACTTACATATAAACATGATCATAATTATGTCTTTCTCCCAGGTAATACTAGCAATGATAGCTTATACAGCATAGGAAAAATATAAACAAGATAGGATTTTAACACAGCAATCTTCAAATGCTCTAGGCATCTTTATGCTTGGCTAGGAAGGATTATAAAGAAAGACAACTGGGCCCCAGGGACTTCTGATTGCGGCAAGAAACGTGGCCTTTCAGTGACTTAAGTGTACATGAATCAAAAGTGTATGGGTCATTTCTCAGCAAAACAAAGAAGCCAAGACTTAGAAGAAAAGGAGCCCTGGCAATCCCATTTCAGTTTGTTGAACCCAAGCATTTGAAAAATAGTTTGATTAATTTTGCCAACTGGAAACCCTGCCAATATTCTAGTGTCCCTAAGCACTTACTAGCATTTTCCCAGATTGAATTTCCTATCCATATTTCTAAACGTTCTTGGCCACTCTGCCTGTAATTATTTGGAGTTCTTTATGAGCACTGAGATAGCACGCCTTGTTCTCTGAGAGTCGGCCCAATGTCACGCTGACTTCTGCACAACTCTCTACCCCTACAAAATTCTTTCAAGAATATCCCTCCACTTCACAGGCACAGTAGTGCCCTGCGAGTTACAAATTGTCTCCTTTAGCAGATGTGTAAACTAAGGCTAAAAGAGACGAAAGAACCACATCAAAGCTGCACAGCCAGGAAAATACGGATGGTGGATTGAAAAATTCTGATCTCCTGACCCAAATCCACACCACACCATAGGTATAAAGGTGATGCTAAATTCCAAGTATTTCTTAGTCAGCAGCTCCACACGGGGACCTTTGCAGGGGAGAGGACGGGGGTACTTGCTGGAATGGTGTAACCAGAGACATCACAACAGACCCTACAAGGTCAGAGCAGGAGACAAGTCTCCCAGGATATAGTCCTCTGCTCTCTGTAACTTCCTGCTTTCCTCTGACCTTGCTTCTGAACATACCACTTTATTCTTTCAAAAATATCTTTCCTCTCTGTGGGTTCTAACCATATAAATAGAATGATTCTAAAATTAACATAAATAGAAAGACTTCAGGTATAAGAATAGGCATGAAAATAACCAAAATGCCAGCTATAATTTGAGCAAACAGTGCTGTCAACAAATATATGTCTGCCCTACTTTTAACCAGTAGGTATCCTAGACTGTACAAGTTCAGTATGTCAAGTAATGGGGAAAGTGATTAGTTATCTTATAATGCTTCCCAATTTAAAATCCAGGCACTTAATTAACGTTCTGGTTATATCCTACTTCCTGATCATTAATAAATGTGTTCAGAACTATTGAATTTAATAATAATCTGTATGCAAAATATCCAGTCTTCTTCCCCTAGACAGGGCCTGTTCTCTTTCCTACCACAAGCATAGTCAAGGCTACAAGCTATTTTTGTCATTTAATTTTAAATTCCCAAAATAACCCAGTCTATAACACTACCCTGAAGCTACAATGTATTGGGATCATCTAAAGTTCTTCATTTATGAATCCTGTGGCCAGGAGTACCCAGGAGCCAGTTATTAATTATACAATAGCTGGCCCATCGTTGGAGCAGAGGGACAGTTGAGCATCTCTTCAGAGCTCTGAACTCTCTCTCATAGTCAAGAATTCCTGTCTTAGTCTGACAAAGCATGAGAGGAAATGAAGAAATCCTAAAGGCAGGGGTACCTAAGACAATACTTCAGATTCATCTTTCTAGCCAAGACATAAATTGAGGTTGAAGTGAATTCATAAAGATCTCTTGCAGATAAAGGCAAAATCCTTTGTTACTAACTTGCATCCCACTTATTTAGGAAACAATGGTAAAGCCCTAGTCATGGATTGGGTTTTAGGCCAAGAGGACCAGAGAGCCATTCTACTCTCATTTCTGTTATTTCAATAAAATACCTGGGCAAAAAGCAACTTAGGGCCAAGAGGTTTATTTGGCTATTCCTCCAGGCTATGATACATGATTGTAAGGAAGTCAAGCCAGAAAGGTAAAGTATTTTATCCACAGTCAAGGAAGAGAAAAAATAAGCACACGGGGCCTCACTTGATCTCAGAACACTTTCTCCTCTCTTGAATGTTTGCTACACACTACCTATGGAATAGCACCACCCACAGTGGGCTTGGTCTTCTTACATCAATTAACGATCAAAAGAATCCCTCACAGTTAGACCCACAGGTCAGTGTGACATACATGATTATTTCTTAAAATTCTTTTCCCAGGTGGCTCTTGTTTGTGTAAGTTGATGTTAAAAACCAACCAGCAGGAGACCCTTGCCATCAAAGAGAACTTACAGAGTGGCCAGAGAGTAAGAAGCAAACAAACACAAGCAGCAACCCAGTATGCTCAAATAGTTTCCACCATGACACTTACACTGCCACCTCCCAAGACTGCCTCCTCCTGGCCTCTCACTCATCCTAATTTCCATGGTTACTGGAGAATCACTCTTAGATATTTCCTGATGGAATCTCTTGGGGAGGTGAAGCACACTAGTCAGAAAGATACAAAACATTGGTTAAAGTCCTGATCTCCGGACATCAAACCTAAACCAGGCCATAGGTAGAAAGGGATGTTAAATTTCTGTCTTTCTCAGTGAAGTTGTCCAGACAGGCACACACTACCTCAAGGCATGTATTAGAATGTGTACAATGTAAAAGATCAGAATAGACCCTATACAGTAATAAGGTTGGGTCTCCAAGAATGGAATTAACTGCCCCGAGTCTGCAGCTGTCCTTGACTCTCCTTAGTCTCACCAAACCTGAACCCTTGGGTCCTCTCACATCTCCCTGTCATTCTTCTTCAGCTGAGCCTAGTGCTGTGGCTGTGTCTTCCACATGTCAGTGCATTGCTGCCCCTCAGGCTGCAGTCAGTTCTGCAGCTGATATTTTGGAAGTTCGTATGCTCATACAAATGAGGCAATCTATCAGGAGCCCCTGTGCTTATCCAATCAACAGAGATGGAGAGGGGGCAGTTCCCCCACTGCTCAAGGTCTCAAATGCCAAGTCCTTCAGTCACATGTCACCCACAGACCCCAGCAGTTGCTAGGGAGAGCTTGTGCCTAAGGACGCTCATTGAAATATAGATAAATCCATCAAAATGAAAACCCACAGCATCCATCCACTCCTGCCTCAAGCAGTCCTTGTCTAGGGTGTCACTGCCTCAGCCCTGAACAAATCAGAGGATATTATTTTCAAAGTATTGAAAGCCTTGCAGAAATTCACAGAGAAGCACAGAAACCTGTCCAGCTGTGTGGAGACCAGAGCTTTGTCACACAAAGACAACAATGCTGATGGCTTCTTTAGTGACATGTCCTTTATAGGCCACCTCTACACACTCCCACCCAGGCCTAATAGCAGCCAGGTAGATGTTCATGAAGGTTGATACTGAGGGCAGTATTCCATCTTCCTCCCTAAAAGAAGTATAAAGAATTTGAGAGAAAGAAAGAAAGAAAGAAAGAAAGAAAGAAAGAAAGAAAGAAAGAAAGAAAGAAAGAAAGAGAGGAGGGGAGGGGAGAGGGAGGGAGGGAGAGAGGGAGAAAGAGAGAGAGAGAGAGAGAGAGGTTTCAAACTGATGATGTTTTAAAACCTTGATGTTCAATAAATACTTGATTTCTCTGAGGCTCCCTAGAGATAATTGTACAACTTTATGTTAAAACACACACACACACACACACACACACACACACACACTAGTCTAAGCAGCCTGGCCAAATATTCATGTAATTCACATTTCTCTCTCCAGAAACAACGTTTAAATCAAGGATTGCTCCCATAAAAGACCACAAGGGCTTATTTTTAAAACAAAAATATACAGGGAGTTGAAGGAACCAGGGTCCACAAAGAAGACCATAAGACAGACCACAACAGACCCCTGATGCATGTTTGTGAGTCCACGGATGCAAATCAAAATGCATCTAAGCACTTACAAGAGGCCTTCATTCCAAAAAACCAGAAACACAAGAAACGTTCTCTGAATTAGGAAACAATCTGAAAAAGGTAGCAGCCACCAGGGTCTCCCTTGAGAAGCTCAGCTCTTAGAACACTCCAGCCTTCCTGGGCCTCCATAGCAGGTATCTACTGGACAGAATCTTGCATGCCCCACCATTTATAGAGGCTCTCTCTTGCTGGCAGGGGCTCCCAGGTCAGGATTAGCTGGATGATATTGCCTTGTTAGATTCAGGCTGAGTCAGGGAGCTAATAGCTGGCTATGCTATCAGAAAGAACTCAGGATAATGCATTCTCTTCATTACTGATGGAGGCTAATGGGGATTGATGAATTGTTTCCCGTCCCACGGGGAAAGGCATCTACCAAATTTTAGATTTCAATTGTGTGAGAAATTACTTCTGCAATTCAGCCAATTCAAGTGCATGGAACTGGCTTTAGGATTTTGTTTTTGAAATCTTAGCAGAGTGTGACAAAATCAGAAAATACACTCGAGGATTTGCCGCAGTGAGAGAGGAGCACAGGCCATTCCAAGAAAGCCTGTTGAGAGAGGTCTCCCGTTGGAGCTCAGCCTGCACATTTGCAGGGCTCAGTCAGCCTGGGATGCTCAGACAGCATCAAGAGCTCACAAAAATGCCACTCACTCCCTGACCTAGAGGCCCACACAGCGGTAATCTTCTGGACCCTGTGGGCATTTCTCTGGCTCTGAGTAGAGTTGCTGGTCTCAAGTGCTGATCTTTCAAAGCTCTTCCTGGCTTCTGGGTCTATGAGTAGACCCTCCAAGGTCACTTGTGTAGATAACTTTCTATTAAAAGATGCACACACATGCTCGCAGAGAGCTCTACCTTTCAGTCCATTGGCTCTGTGATCAATCAAACACCAAGGCTAATAAAGTTCTGCTGCAGTGGCTTCTAGACCGTACACACCCTTGAAGACTACTGCCAGGAACTGCCTGTCACATGGAAAATGTGCCATGGCCATTCCTTTGTAAACCTTGAAAGCATTATCTTTATTATGTTGGTTGGCAAAGTATAGCCATATGCATAGAGGACCCAAATGGCCATAGTAACTACAGAAAGGTCCACTTTTTGGGGGTAGGGGGATCCTAGGCTGCATAGATGATAAGAGAAAATGAGCAGGAATTTGTATGTACGGTTCTCTTCCCGATTACAGATGTGACCAGCTGCTTTAAGCCCTGCTGCCTTGACTTCCTAACCATGAAGGACACATTAAACAAAAATAGGAACTTTCTCCTTTAAGTCAGGATTGTCAGAGTATTTTATCACAGTATCGGGAAAACAAACGAAGGCAGGATGAGCTGAGTTTCTACAGATGAGCAGCCAAGTTAGGATGCAAAGCAGAAAGCAAATACTCAGGGGAATTCACAGGTGTCAGGTTAGCCAAGCACGCTTTGGCCCTTGGCAACAGGAAGTACTGGCACATCTTTTTGGCATGTTAGGACACTGAGACAAAGAGGGGTGGGGACCACTCCACATGGCACAGCAGGTCAAAGCAGCTAGGAAGAGGACCCTCACCTTCAATTCTCATGGGGCACTCCATCCAGGATCCCACTGAGCAAGCCTCTACTGTCCTTTCCTCTGGTCACGTCTATCTTATCCTTCCTAACTTCTGGTAAATGTGTTAGCTTCATGTGGGACACAGAAGTCCAGGTGTGAGTCATTCCTGTTGTCAGTGACCCTGTGTTGACCTTAGCAGAATTTGTCACTTGGATCTGACTCTCTAGAGAGTCTCCCAGTCAACAGTGCATAAGCAAAGACTATAGGTGACCATTGGAACTAGAAGAGTGACTTGTTGATACCAGGCATGCTGGCCATCTCCTCACCTGCCAGAGGTGTCACAAGATGACATGTAGATGTGGAGGAAGCTCAGGGTCACAGTAGCCAGGAGTGCAAAGCAGGAAGCTGGAAACTGTCTAGGCTTGCAGGGAACAGAGGGCCAGAAGGCAGATACAGACCTTCCCCATGTTAGACACTGAGGTCAACAGCTCTCTTTGCTCTCTTGTCTTATACAGGACCTACACAGAGAGATTAGAAATGATAGAAGTCAGGCCGGAGACATGCTCCAATGGGTTAAGGTATTTGCCGCCAAGCCTTGATGACTGAATTCAATTCCCAGGTCCATATGAAAAGAGGAGACTAACTTCCCAAAGCTGTCCCACAAATGTACTGTACCTGCATCACACACACATACATACATACACACACAGACACACACATAGACATACACATAGGCACACAGACACCACACATACACACATACATACACACACATAGTCAGATACACACACACAGACACACATACATACACACACAGTCACACACATACATACACACAAATATAGACACAGACACACAAATACATACATACACATAGACAGATACACACATATAGACACAGATACACAGAGAGACATACATAGACACACACATACACCCAGACACAAATAGACACACACACAGAGACACACACACATGCTTTCCTATAAACACGGAAAACTAGTAAACTAGTATGGTGTACATAAAGAGGAGTGATTGACCAATACATCTCTTAGCTGAAATGTAGTTAAACCATGCAGAACTGGGTAAAGTATTTATGTATATACTGGTATTTTTTTTCAAACAAAACATGAAATTTTCACAAGTATTTTGAAATAAATCTTTTTGAAACCTTAGGAATTGTCAAAATGATCATGCTGATGCCAGGGATGTTAGTGCCTGCCTGCCATCCCAGCACTTGGGAGGTAAAAATGAAAGGATCAATGGTTCAAGGCTAGACTCAGGTATATAACAACTTTGAGGCCAACCTGGACTGTAAGAGGGGTGGGGGAAGGGAAGAAACTATATTATTCCAAGGCAACTTTCTGTAGACCATGTCAGATTCTAAGCAAAGGACCCCTACAGCACAGGCAAAGCTGCTGCTATCTCTATTAATGTACATGCATGACACACATGGAGTGCTACAGGGTAGAGAGTGACCATGAATGCTGAACTCAGTACCTAGACAGACAGAAGAGTTCAGTGTGCAGCTGACAAAGCTGAGACTATTCCAGAAGCCAAAGGGCTGGGCTGAGTCATAGCTGGTGGTAAGTGGCAAGAAACATGAAACAGGAGCTAACACTGTGAGTTTTAACTTAGCTCCAATATAAACAGAAGAAAGGAGCCATCAATCTGTACCATGATATTTTCATCTAAGAATGAAGCCTTGTTTAGGGACCCTTGTGCATAAGCAGATGCAAGCTGACGTGGTCCCCAAGGTCCTGTGGTTCCCCAGAACTTTACAAATCTCAAAGGTAAGGAATTGAGTCCGGAGACAGGCGGTGCTGCCTTCTTCCATCAGTAAATAGGTGCTGTGAATAAATTAATTTGTTGAACCAGAGTTGTTTGTTTGTTTTGTTTTGTTTCTTTTATTCCTAAAGCAAAGAACGTTAATGTCAGCATGACAGCATAGGTCACATCTTCCAGAATGTGTGCGTGCTGGGATGGTGCTCTCCTGACCGTGTCTAGCCAGATCCCCTTGGTCCATCTGGGAGAGAAGCTGGAGTCTGCAGATTGGGAACTGAAGGAAGAGAATGTGAGATTGTTGAGAGCCATGCTTCTATTTGTCCGAAGACAACCAGGGCCAAGACAAAGAGCTGCAGGAAGGAAATGGAAAAGAATCGAGCTGGTTTGGATGTGCTTGGGAAGCTGTGTGCTGGGCCACGGGCCTCATGCTCATTCCCACCTATAGGACATGCTGGGAGGAAGGGGGTGCTGTCGAGTGACCGCAAGGAAAGGAGATACAAATATTCCCACTCTCTTTAGTTCCTAACATTGTACAATTTTCTGAAGATGTGATAACAGAGGATGGGTTCGTGAGATCTCTGTTGGACACTTTTCTACTTTATATGCTTTATACTTTTATAAAATGGAGTTTTCATACAGCAGTAAATACGTTGATCTTCACTGGACAAGGTGACATAGAAAATGGACATAAGAGAAACAGGAAGGAAAAAGGTCACGTATTGGAGCTTGGTGAAGACAAGTCTGGCCACTGAGCACTGAATTTGTTGCTTAAGACCCACAGATCTCTGAGTAGGTGAGAAAATGATTCTGTTACTATCACTCATTCTGGCAGTAGGCTTAAGTTTGTGCTAACAAAATTTTTCTTAAATCAATCCAGTGGCAAAGGGCAAAGAATAGAAAGGCAACTGACAAATTGAACACCTATTATGTGCCCTGATTGATGTACACACACACACACACACACACACACACACACACACACGCACACCACGCACACGCACACACGCGAGGTGAGGTGAGGTGAGGTGAGGTGTGAGGTGAAATGTGGGTCCTGGGAACTGAACCTGGATCCTCTGTAAGAGCATGAAGCCTCCTAACTGCTAAGCCATCTCTGCAGCCCCCAAGTTCAGTAGCAATAATCATGTACTGTTAACACAGAGACTTGGGTCAGTATGATCAGTGCACATGACCAATGCACCGGCAGTGAAGGATGTGGCCAGTGGTGGACATGACTAATGATGCACATGGTCAGGAGTGGACATAGGAAGCCCAGGCTATGTAATGAAGGCTTAGGAGGGAGCCCAACACTCACTATGTTCTGTCCCTGGTAAGATGGATGCATAAGTATACAAAGTCATCAATAAAGAACAGTAGGGCCCTAGTTCCATGGCTCCTGCTGCTCAGGTAGACTTGGAAGGTGAAGTTCACCTGGCTCAGGGCCAAGAGTGATGAGCAGTCTCAGGCCCCAATACCCCCCAGATGACTGACAGGCCTAAGCTGCCAAGGCCTCTTCTTCCTACAACCACCTTGGCTTAGATTCCATTTTCCTGCGGTGTCTAGTCGTGCAGTCTGGCCCAACCCTGGACATATGAACTGCCAGTGGGTAACCCTGTACAAGCTACCTGATCTCTTCTGTGGCTAGATGTCCTTGTGCTGGTAAAGGAAGAGGGAAAGGGGGAAGGAGAGATGGAGAAGGAGGGAGAGGAAAAGGAGGAAAAGGCAGAGGAAAGAGGAGGAGAAAGAAGAGGAGAAAGAGGAGGGGGAGGAAGAGAAAGACGACATGAAATCAAGTTCACATCACATTTCCAGAGGTCCAGACACTAGCTTGTCTCTTCTTGCTCCAACTCTACAGGTTCTACCCATGTCCTTCTCGCTCCTCAGAGGAGACTCCTAGCCCAAGGGTGACAGAACTTGTCTGTGCAGCTCAAGAGGAGTTGGTGTCCTGGGGGCCATTTTCTGTCCACCCTATCTCCGTGCTCCATGGGCTGAGTCTCTGAGGACAATTAGTCCTGGACTCAGAGAACAGATTGATTTCACACAGGGGACAAAAGAGCTTCCCACAGAGCTCAGTGAAGGGACAGCAAGGACGCCAGCAAAGGACAATCAGAACCTTCGGTATCTTTAAGTTCTTAGCAGCAAGAGCTTCACTCCAAAGCTCAGACCTTCCATCCCTGCCAGTGGGAGAAGCCAATCAGTCACTGCCCATGGCATATTTTCAATAGACAGATACCTCTACAGTTTCAAATGCTACGGGTGCTTAATTCCTGGGTCTCTCTCCAGTGTTTCTTTACATTTCAGTTCTTCGTACCCTCACTCTCTCAGCATGAGAAATTCACACTTTATCCATTCATGCAGGTATGTAAAATAGGTATACAAATCAAACATTTACTGTGAATACGTCATAAAGAAAATTTAAAGTAGTTCTTTGATATATACATCCGTTTATCATTTAGTAAAGAGGAAAGCAAATGTATATACTATTGAGACGTATCTGCTTATTCTTACAAAAAGAACTAGATATTGGGGATTATTTGTTACTGCAGGATGGAGAGGAAGCATATTCAGTGTTTCTCAGAGATGATCAGTATTTTGCTGCCAATTCACAACTACAAAGTACAGTGTTAGAAGTATGATGAGGGCTATATCAGAATGGTTGGGAATTCTGCTCTAATCCCAAGCCAAAATGTAATGTTTGCTTGTTTATTTTTATGAAACTCAAGCCAGTCATTCAAATGGCAATTGTTACAACCAAACTTTGCAACACACTACAACCCAAAGATCCACTAATTTCATACTTAGATGACGGTGACAACTGACAACTTCTGTTCTTTGGAACTAAGCCATTCTGCTTAATTAAGAGTGGAAAGCTCTGTCAGGAACAGCGAACACCACAGTTCACAGCACACAAACCCAAGCTGGGAGGCCTCAGGCAGCATTTGCTGGGGTTGCATGTTTGACACTGCGCACAGTACAAAATGTATTATAGTTGTGTGTTCAAAACCCAAGCTGCAGTGATAACACACAACACAACACGGGCAAGGGCTGCCAGAAGACTTCCTCCTGGTTACCAATCCAGTTTTGAATGAATTTTTGATAGTTGTAAATTCAGAAACCTGTTGCCATTTTGTGTGTGTGTGATCCCCAACACTCAGTTATACAACTCCATGACTCACAGTTCAGAAACTGTGCCCCAAAGAAACTTATTTCATGGATTCCTGAACAGGGTAAGATAGGCACCAAGGGATGAGTTCTGGCTTCTAATAAAGTAATCAATGGAAAATCACCTTAGGAGGGATATAAATAGTCACTCACAGGTTCCCCCAGGACCTCATAAGAAAATCACCTCTGATTAGAAAAAGGACAAAGGAAAGAAGAATAGCTGGAGAATGGAAAAATCTATTTGTTCCCATAGGCAAAGAAAGGCTCACATCGTCTCCTATACTCTAAGTTCTCAGTTCATCTAGGAAGCTGGGAGAAGAGAAGAGGCCCTTTAGGGGTCTTCCTAGTACCACATCTACATCTTTGATTCTGCTACCTGGGCCCTCAGCTTTTCACTCAGAGGTCTCGAAGGTCTATGAAAATGGTAGCCAGAAGATTAGCTCTGCTTTCTCTAGAAATTAACGGACTTCTGGAAAAGGACAGGCTAAGCCTTGCCATGTCTTGCCATTGCCTGTTCCTTCCCCACCTCCTTGGAGCCCTTTCATCACAGCTGGCTGCAGCTGTGGCTTCAAACAGGTTCTGAGAGATACCACTCATTGGGAAGAAAGTGGATAGCATACAGAATTTCACTTAAAAAGACTTGTGTTCTGCATCAGATGTGACTTCTGTTGCGTATCATGGATGGCCATCTGTAGAGGACACTGGCCATCAAGACTCTGTACTTACACAATACTTACCCAGGAATTATCCTCAAGAGCCCCTATTGGCACTGGCAGGAGTGACCAGAGACCTCAACTTTTTCTTGTGGAAGTTGGTTCTGTTTTGCTGCTAAGCATGACACATAGTCATGCCACATGGTCTGGTTCCCACATTCAACCTCAACTTGAATCTAATATGCATTGGGAACTTCTTTGAATCCCTGGTATCCCACAGCAGAGTGGCTCAGACCTGAAGACAGAGCTCCATTTATTTCTGGGAAGGAAAAGAGTAAAAGAAGACTTCTCAATGGCAGCACCATGGTCATGGCATCTCACACCTGCGACACAGCAAGTGGACCAACCAGGTCAGCTTTCTCTTGGTCTTATGAAGCCACCAATATCATCATAAGAATCTCTTTCTTCAAGGACCCCATCTCCAAACTCTATTAAAATATGTGGTGTTTGGAAAGAAAATGGTCCCCACAAGCTCAAAGGGAGTGGTGTTATTAGGAAGTTTGGCTTGGTTTGGAGAAGTGTGTCACTAGGGGCTGGGTTTTGAGGCCTCAGTGTGTCTCTCTTCACTTCCTACTGCCTTTGGATCAAGATGTAGAACTCTCAGCCCCTTCTCCAGCACTGTGTCTGCCTTGCTTTCTGTCATGATGAAAATAGACTAAACCTCTGAACTGTTAGTCAGCCCTAATTAAATGTTTTCCTTTTAAAAAGTTACTGTGGTCATGGTGTCTCTTTACAGCAATAGAAACTCCAACTAAGATAACATATGACTGGGATTTCTAGAGGGGATCAAAAGCCAGACAATAGCTCATGTTTACAGCATCTCTGGTTCCTCTGAACTAGATGTCAGATGAAAAGTTCCCCATGCTAGTGTGATGACAATATAAACTGTCTCCAGAAATCGTCAAATGTCCCTTGAGGATAAAATTGCCCCAGTGGAGAGCACTGGTTTAGAAGAAAGGGAATGGTGAGAAGTGTGGCATGATGTGACTGCAGACAGCGGGGCCTGAAAAGCGTCAGTCAATCTCAGGTCATCTCTGTGACACATCTGCAGAGCTCACCCGGAAGAACCAGGAACTCCAGCTTAAAAAAGTAGATAGATAGATAGATAGATAGATAGATAGATAGATAGATAGATCAGGTTTGCAATTCTGTGTCTAGTCACATTCAGAGTCATCCTAAGACACACAAGGACAGTCTCATAGTGGACACTTCTTCAAACTACTGTGCATCGTGGGAGACAAATAGAAATCCATAGGTGCTACGCTCTCCGGCAGAGTCAACTGGACAGGCCGAAAGGCTTAAAAGTCACTCATGAGGCAAAAGGGCTTCAAGGAAGCTCTCCTCCTGGAGTCTGTATGGGTAGCGTTCCCTAACCATACAGTAATTTTTCATTCCCGCGTTCCATTCCCGAGTTAGTCTAGTGTATGGATCCATGTGCTCTCTTTCAATATCTTCCTATCATAAGTGCCTTTTAAGATTGAATTCTGACATAGCTAAAGCCGTCCACCAGTGTTCCAACAGTCCTAGTTCGTCCTTAGCAAGACCTTGGGCTTGGATTTCAGTACTGCCCCTGGTATTACACTATCTCTTTGAGTAAAAGTTAGGTCACTGCCCTTCACAGGAATCTACCATCACCTAGGAAGAAAGAAGTTTCTGACCGTAGGGGAAACCAGAATATATGCTTAGAATTATAGCTGAGTTACACCTATTTACAGGAATTTACTATGGTTTAGGAAGCAGATCAGGCTGTGGTTTTAGAGTATTGCATTATTCATGAGGTGGTTAGCTAGAACGGAACTCCCTAGTTAGAACCATGACTTGGGTGTGAAAGCCCTTGCCCTAGGAGTGAAAAGTTCTCACACCTGGCTTCTATGACTATAGCTGACCTTAGATAGGGCTGACTTTGTCTCAATTATTTTATTGCCCAGTTCCTTCCGATCTTTGCGTTTTCATTCCTCTGTTCTGTGTAAGAATCATTAAGCATCCGGTTACCTCAATTGTACCTTGCGGGTATGTCACCCAACTTCTTTATTGTCTTCTGTATAAAAAGTCTGAAGCTCGAACTGTAAAATTACATTCAGATTCTACACACGAACTCTCCTGTGTGTGTCTGTTTGTCACTCGCTCATCCACGCTTTGCCCACCCGCATCGAGAGACCCCGTTCCACGCAGACACAGGGACCCAGAGGGTCTGCGGCACATAGGAAGTGACCAATGTGAAGCTGGGAAATCTGAAAAGCATCTGCCAGCACTGGCAACCACCACTCACTCATCAGTCTGATATCCCCTCCAACAAAGACCACGCTCGTGGAACAAAGAAAACGATTTCTCCACGCAAGAAATCTGTCTTTAAAACTCCTCATCACAAGCTGCATGTTCACTGCAGCCTTACTTCTGTTAGCAAACTGGAAACCCTGCCACCCCACCTATCTAAGGCATAGGTTAAAACCCACTCAGATGCCCAGTAATATCCTATGAAGCTGTTTTTACAATGCAGTAGGTCTGCCTATGCAGACAGGCTGGGGATGCAAGCAAGCCTTCTTGCTTGTTAAATGAGAAGAGGGAAGTGCAGTGGTGTCTGTGCCAGCCTCCATTTCTGGGAAAAGGAAATGAGGACTGAAAGGCACAAATGCAGAGCTCCTTGGTGTTTTTTCTTGGTCATTACACTAATTTGAATCTTTCTGCATAATGAGGCACACTTCCAAAACAAGAAATGGACGTGGACCATCATCAAAAAGAAAATGTTGCAAGGTGACCCAGGAAAAAGGCAATTTTGCTAAAAGTACTTGGCAGCCAAACCCAGCTGGCTGTTCACTGAGGTCTTCTGCCTTTAAATTTAATGCACTCCTAAAGTCTTCGGTGCATGCTAATTCTGGATAAACGGAAGTTGAAACAGTTGGCAGATTTTATGTGACTATTACATTATCGTGGGGACTTACTCAGGACTAATAATCCACTTTGCACAGCGAAGTAAGACATCTACTATCATCCAACTGAAGGAATTTGCTGCATCCATCCACACCACCAACACAGCAAATTGGCTCTTTGAGGTGGAGGTGGGGGTGTAAGAAATAAACAGGATGAGATTAGCTGATAGCACATGACAAATAAAAAGGATTCTCCCCTGTTTAATGAGTGCTCTGTGCTGATATGGACCTTGGGCACAAACTTCACAGCCAGTCCTACAACACCTAGAGGAAGCTTCATTCCCAGGCATTCTAACACACCCAGGATCCCAGGATCCCAGGATCCCAGAAGCTTGGCCAAACCAGGATCTCAGGGTCCCAGAGACAGCTTAACTCCCAGGAACTCTGGCACACCCAGGATCTCAGGATCACAGGATTCCAGAATCACAGGATCACAGAGAAAGCTGAACTCTGAGGAGTTCTGACCCAACCAGGATCACAGGAAGGACAGGCTCCAGTCAGATATAGCCAGGGCAAGTAGCACTAGAGATAATCAGATGGTGGGAGGCAAGCATAAGAACATAAGCAACAGAAACCAAGGTTACTTGGCATCATTAGAACCCAATTCTCCCACCATAGCAAGTCCTGGATACACCATCACACTGGAAAAGCAAGATTTGGATCTAAAATCACTTCTCATGATGGTGATAGAGCACTTTAAGAAGGACATAAATAACTCCCTTAAAGAAATACAGGAGAACACAGATAAACAGCTAGAAGCCCTTAAAGGAAAAACACAAAAATCTCTTTAAAAATTACAGGGAAACACAATCAAACAGGTAAAAGAAATGAACAAAACCATCTAAGATCTAAAAATGGAAATGCAAACAATAAAGAAATCACAAAGGGAGACAACCCTGGAGATAGAAAACCTAGGAAAGCGATCAGGAGTCACAGATGCAAGCATCACCAACAGAATACAAGAGATAGAATAGAGAATCTCAGGTGCAGAAGATACCATAGAAAACATTGACACAACAGTCAAAGAAAATACAAAAGCAAAAAGCTCCTAACCCAAAATGTCCAGCAAATCCAGGACACAATGAGAAGACCAAACCTAAGGATAATAGGTATGGATGAGACTGAATATTCTCAACTTAAAGGGCCAGTAAATATCTTCAACAAAATTAGAGAATAAAACTTCCCTAATATAAAGAAAGAGATGCCTATGAACATACATACAAGAAGCCTTGACCAGGAAAGAAATTCCTCCCATCACATAATAATCAGAACAACAAATGCACTAAACAAAGAAAGAATATTAAAAGCAGTAAGGGAAAAAGGTTAAGTAACGTATAAAGGCAGACCTATCATAATTACACCAGATCTCTCATCAGAGACTATGAAAGCTAGAAGATCTGGGCTGATGTCATACAGACCCTAAGAGAACATAAATGCCAACCCAGGCTACTATACCCAGCAAAACTTTCAATTACCTTGGATGGAGAAACCAAAATATTCCATGACAAAATCAAATTACATAATATCTTTCCATAAATACAGCCCTAAAAGGATAATGAAAAGCACCAACACAAGGAGGGAAACTATACCCTAGAAAAAGCAAGAAAATAATCTTTCAACAAACCCAAAAGAAGATAGCCACACAAACATAATTCCACCTCTAACAACAAAAATAACAGGAAGTAACAATCACTTTTCCTTAATATCTCTTAACATCAGTGGACTCAATTCCCCCCAAAAAGATATAAACTAACAAACTGGAAATGTAAACAGGGCCCAGCATTTTGCTGCATACAGGAAACGCATCTTAGTGACAAAGGCAGATACTCCTTCAGTGTAAAAGGTTAGAAAACAATTGTCCAAGCAATGGTCCCAAGAAACAAGCTGGAGTAGCCATTCTAATATCAAATAAAATTAACTCTCAACCAAAAGTTATCAAAAAATAAATAAATAAGGAAAGACACTTCATACTGGTCAAAAGAAAAATCTACCAAGATGAACTCTCAATTCTCAACATCTATGTTCCACATCCATAAAAGAACTTTACTAAAGCTCAAGGCACATATGCATGCTGCACAATAATAGTGGGAGACCTCAAGACCCCACTCTCATCAATGGACAGATCCTGGAAACAGAAACTAAAGAGACACAGTGAAACTAACAGAAGTTATGAACCAAATGGATCTAACAGATATTTATAGAACATTTCTTCCTAAAACAAAAGAATATACCTTCTTCTCAGCACCTCATGGTAACTTCTCCAAAATTTACCCTATAATTGGTCACAAAACAGGCCTCAACAGATACAAGAAGACTGAAATAATCCCATGCACCCTATCAGATCACCACAGACTAAGGGTGGTCTTAAATACCAGCAAAAACAACAGAAAGCACACATACACATGGAAGCTGAGCAATGCTCTACTCAATGGTAACTTGGTCAAGGAAAAAATAAAGAAAGAAATTAAAGGTTTATTAGAATTTAAGGAAAATGAAGATATATCATACCAAACTTTATGGGACACAATGAAAGCAGTGCTAGGAGGAAAACTCATAGCTCTAAGTGCCTCCCAAAAGAAACTGAAGAGAGCTTACACTAGCAACTTGACAGCACACCTGAAAGCTCTAGAACAAAAAGAAGCAAATTCACACCAGAGGAGTAGAGGGCAGGAAATAATTAAACCAAATAGAAACAAAAAGAACTATACAAAGAATCAACAAAACCAGGAGCTGGTTCTTTGAGAAAATCAACAAGAGAGATAAACCTTTAACTAGACTAACCAGAGGGCACAGAGACAGTATCCAAGTTAATAAAATCAGAAATGAAAAGTGAAACATAACAACAAAGTATATCTTTAACTATTCTGTTTGTTGAATATCAACAGTTGAAAATATTAAAATCATGTTCTACCAAAAAAAAAAAAAATCCTCTCTTAAGTCTTGGGTCCAACACAATTTTTTCACCAGCAGCCATTCAGTCTCCATTTTTCTCAAAGTATTGAAATGTAAATCTCTTTGTGTAACAGCAAAGGATGTGTTTTCTAAACTCAAGTTCTGCCCCTCACCCTGGGGAGAACTGCACAGGTCAAAGGCAAAGAAGATAAACAGCCATTAACAATGAGAATGGAAGGCAGAGCCCTTAAGTGATGTTCTGAATAAATGAAACCAGAAGGTTTGTTAATTTTTTGTTGTTGTTGTTTATTTTCAGACACAAAGAAAAATGTCACCAAATTTTATCTAATGACTAACTTCTTATCATATAGTTAATTTTCAAAGTGTACCTAAAGAGCTTTGTAATAGAAAATTAGACCATTTTGAAACAGGATAGCCTCTGTTATAGAGCTGTGTGCTATATAACCAGGCCTGGCTGTGTCTACACCAGCTCATCGCGCGTGCCACTCAGTCCCTTTCTGTCTGCTTTGTATGCAAATTCTTCTGGGAAGATCAGAGTCCTGCCGGGAATCTCTCTGATTTGGCCAGATATTCTCCAGTGCTAGTGTTAACTCTCAAACCCTGGGACAAATGTGAGATTCCTATTTAACATATCAAAGCTGAGCTGGCCGCCAGGATCTCCCAGCGTCCTTCAGTCCCTACCTTGCCCTCTTATGCACCCCACCCCCACCTGACCCTGTAACTTTCCAGCTGCTACATCTGGTCCCTGCCCGCTGCCTCCTCTCTTCACATGGATCAGAGTGATGACCTCTCTGGACTCTCCCAGATATCTCTGCGCTCCCTGCTCCCTTTTATCTACAGTAAACGTTCCCCTCCATCATACCGAGTAGCTGTCATGTCCTTTCCTTTCTCTCCCCCCCCCCATTCAGCATAGACATTTGATATCTTGAAATATTTGGCACCAGATAGCCCACCTTTCTCAGAAACACTCTCCTTTACAAAGCCAGAACAGTTACCAAGCACAACCTATAGGCAGGCCCATTTACATTCCTCTCGGTCGGCGCTTAAAATAGGGTATTTTCTTTTGTTAATGTTTGGATGGATATAGGTCTTCCAAATGTGTGGAGGGAGTAGCTGAGGCAGATGAATGAAAAAGTGAAACAAAAGGAGGACATGACCACCTCCTTAAGTGTGGAGGAGATTTTGCTGTAGATAGAAGTCAGAAAGCTGGCAGAGCGAAGAGCCTAGGCTGGACATGGCCCTCAGACTAACCTACCCCGAAAGGAGCCGGGGAGGCAGAGAGGCGCTGACCATGAGAAGGTCCTGGTGCTAAGAGATGGACATGGCTGAGTTATATGAGGAAGGGCAGGGGAAGCCCTGTCCCTTGGGAGGAGAGGTTTGGGGGTGTGGTCTGGGTGAGAAGTGGTGGGAGGAGCCACAGGTGCCAGTGTTTTGGGAACAGCTGGCCTCCATCAGCTTTGATATGTTAATAGGCACCTCAGCCATTTGTGGGTGACCTAACCTCAGGGTCTGGAGCTGAGACTATCTAGTACAAGTGTCCTCCCTCAACCACATTACCTCATCTGTTTGCCCAAATGGAAGAAAGCCAAGGAAGGATTAAAATACAACTACTAGCAAGTCATCAGCTTGCTCAGCCTCCTGCTCTCCAGTCCACCGGCACTCAAGTGTTCCTGTCATAGTGAGCTGTGCTGACCCCGGAGTCTACAGGGAGAGGAAACGAAGCCTGGAATGACCCCTGTGAGCTGCCTGCGCGTGGACCCTGCAACTTCTCATCAGGACTGAGCGTGCAGCGTGAGCAGAAGTAGTCCAGAGCCAAAGCTTAAAACGCTGCTGCCAGAGTGAAGATCCACCGGTTCACAACACCCTCCATGAGAAGATGCCAGCTATTTTCCTGCAATTACACTGTTGCCACCCACCCTCTGTGTCAGCTGAATAAACGAATGAGCCCAATGGGCCGGAACCACAAAACAGATGCAAGCTAGCGCCAGTCACCCCCTGGAGGGAAAGGACAGAAGAAATAGGTTGAACACAGCGCCATTTTGGTTGGGTCTGGGATGAAAACCCCTCCAAGAAAAACGAAGAAGGAACAACGTAGTGCTGGACATTCCCTCACTCCCATTAGCTAGTACCCCTCATGGCAGGACCCATTAATTTAACTTTGGATGTCTGGAGCCCAGCCAAGATCCGCTCCCTCCGTATGCTTAGCAAAGAGCGGTAACTCTGAGTACAGCTGACAGGCGCCATGATGGCACAGGGCAGAGTCTTAGTGGTATCAATTTCTCCAAATTATCACTTGATTTTGAGGACCCCCCTCCTGCCCTGTATGCACTGCATTTGTAGCAGGTCTTGGCCTTCCAGGAGGTTCCAGGGCTTGATGCCCACCCTCAGTAATTGTTTTCCTTGGTCTGCTTTGCTCTCAACTAGCCAGAGTTCTACCCATCATGTCTCAAGTTCAGGCTGTCAAAGGAAGAAGTCAAACATTTCAGTCATAGTGCTTCCTGGGCTCTGTTTATTCTAGCCAGTGAGCAGGTCTGAGGAGATTTAGTGATAGTCGGAAAGCAGTGGGTTCTTGCAGGGTACTCACCAGTGAGAGGATGTGGTTAGATGACCTTGTGAATCCTCACCCCGCTCCCACATACCCACCCCACACTCATGTGCCTCTAACTACGCATACAGAGAAAGAAGCATATCCATGCATACTTACACACACATACACACAGGCACACATGTATATACATAAACATAAGTAGGCACACACATACACATGAAGACACATGCATGCTAACTCATATACACATATATATTCTCATATATACACAAGCACACATGTATCTTCATAGTCATTCATTCACATTCATTCATTCACGGATGCACCTCTGGACGCATATATATGCACATACATGCAATGTAAATACATATGTATACACATATACAGGAACTCATGTATATACATAAACATGTATGCACATTAGCATACATAGAAGTATTTAAGTATACACATATATACAGGCTCGTGTGTACATATACATGCATATACGTATGCACGCAGGCAGGCACATACACAAATATGCACACACACTTTAGTTCTGCATTCCAAATCTGCACAGCGTTCCAATTCGGATTGATCCTAGCCTGTCCCTTGGCTGGCCTTGTTCAGCTTGACTGCAGAAGCGTCCAGGCCCACGCAAGCCCTGTGTTTACTGCCCATCAATTATCAGGCTTGACTCGAACTCTTTCCAGCATGGCAGCTCCTTCCTCATAAAGTTTAAAATGTGTTGAATAAATGAATTGATCTAGTTACATACAGCCTGGCAAGTCATTGAACCTCGCTGTGCTTCAGTTTCTCCATCTGCAAATGAGAAGAGCCCCAGCTGTCTCACGGGACCGAGGCAGGGATCATGGGAACGTGGCCGGCCAGTATTCACAAATATTTGTCCCTGCAGTTAAACTCATGGGTGGCTATTGACGCCTCACTATTGATAAGGTCTTTATTGACAGTGGTACTGCCAGATGCTACAAGATGCAAAAGCAACCAAGGCAGAGGGGTCAGACATTGCTACCTAAGAAGCTCTTTGTCATGGCAACGGTGTGTATCACTGTGTGTGACAGACCGATCCCAGAGCCCCTGCTTCAGCAGAGGGGCTCACCTGATCCATGTGCACTTCTGAGAGCTCCCATGCTTTGCTTTATTGTGAATTTATGTGGCATGGGGCACAAGATTCCATGCATCAGAACAGGGAAAGAAGAGTGCCTATGTATGCCTCCTCCATAAATTCTGCACGGTCTCTGTTCTCCTGGAGCTCAGTTCCAACAGCAAACCTGCCCCCAACCCCAGGATGCTACTGCCTCTGCTCTCCCACACCTGCTGCCAAGATTCACCATATGTGACTCCACTCCCTTCCAGAAGTAGCAACTGTAAGAGGATGTGGAAATAAGACCAGGGAAAACCTCATAAAGGATAGAACTTACCCTGTCCCCAGAAAATAGTCTACATGTGGACATGACTAAATTTGAATCTTACACAACTTAAGAGGGCTCCTGAAGAAAACAGTCACAAAATGATAAATAGGAAATTAGGCATGAATGTGAGTCTCACTTACAATGAATGAGTAACAGCACACCACTAGAGACTTAGAGCCTCTTCTTACGGGTCCTCCTGATCAGTCATTCATCTCATAGAAAGGCTTCCAGGCAAAGGCCAGGTCCTCTATCCAGAACCCAGGCCAGCCCCAGTAACCTACAACCACTGGGCGTACAGAGCTTCTTCTTCATCTCACTGCAAAGTGTACAGTGTCTCCAGAACTAGGACATGGCTCTCCCTACCTGTCCATGCACCTGTTGAAGAAAGAGCAGGTGAAACTCACCTAAACAGATTTTATTGGACTGAAAAAGACCACGAATAAAGCCCCAGACCCCTTCTAATTGTTGAGAAGCTGGAGGGATAACGCTGCATCCCTGTTTGGCATCCATTCTGATCAGCACAGCGGTGCTTCAGTAACACCCTCTGTCAGGGCAGTAGAGAACACCCTGGGAGTCTGTCATATGTGCCTCTGCTCTGCCCTCTATGTTGGTCACCTTCTGCCACATTCCCCTCCTCTCAGTGTACAGGCTATATCCTGTAAGGACCACTCCTCCTCCCTCTGCCTATACCTACAATCTGCAGAACTCTCATTGGACAACAGATGTGCCCCTCATTGGCCAGTGAGTCTCATCCTTGTACCTAATCTTCCAGGCCAGCCTATAACAGCAGACCATGGAGTCAGCCCAGTCATGTTGATCATAGTCATGATTGCCAATCCTTAGCAGAATTCAGTCTTCATAAGGAATGTTTCCCAGCATATCCATATCCCTACCTAGAACTTTATAGGATGAATGACTAACAAAGGAACAAGTGCGTTGTGTGTGTTCATATACATACATGTGCGTATACACATATATAAGGCATCAGCACACTTTTATTGAAAACTACAATATTGTGAAAATTGTCAATACAAACTGTTGGTCTTTTGAAGGGTGACCTTAGATGTCTGTTTGCTCTGGGACAATTCATGTACCCTTTTTATGACTTAGCTCCCTTGAAAGTACAACCTACCCATGGGAATTTAGAAGAGCAGAGGAATTTAAATGAGTGCACTGTAGGCACTCAAAGGCATTAGAGCAACCACTCTGGCTCTCTGCCCAACTTACTTGCAGGAATGGAGCTGAACTTCTCTTAGTAATACAGCCATAGGATAGGGGTCACAATGTCACCATCTTTACATTCAGGTCCTTCTGCCCCAGAGGGATACCATCCTCTGGGCCTCTCTCTCTCTCTCTCTCTCTCTCTTTTTTTTTTTTTTTTTTTTTTTTTTTTTTTTTTTTTTTTTGGTTTTTCAAGACAGGGTTTCTCTGTATAGCCCTGGCTGTCCTGGAACTCACTTTGTAGACCAGGCTGGCCTCGAACTCAGAAATCCGCCTGCCTCTGCCTCCCGAGTGCTGGGATTAAAGATGTGTGCCACCACGCCCGGCTCTCTGGGCCTCTCTTTTCCCAGAGGTTTAACCTCACCCATTAGGCTTGAACCCCTGACCATGGAAAATATGTGGGAGCATTCTCTCCAGTCGGGAAATATCCCCAAGTCATCGGACCATGTTTTGATTGACTGCAAGGCAACACCTTGGGTTTGTGGTGTGATAGATGTGGCTTTAAGGATAGAAATCAAGACATTGGCATGCCCAAGGCAAGAAGATGACACAGGAGAACCACCAGTGGTTTAGCACTGCCCTGGGACAGGCATTGTCTCTCCAGCAGTTAGTCCCACCCTTTGCTGTCCCTAATGCTCAGGGGCTTTCTGGAAGATAGGAATCTCACATCTTCTTTTATTTATCCTCCCATTCTATAAGTACCCCTTATTAAAACTCTTAAATAAGAGACTGGGTGATGGAGCAGAAATTTTTTATCAAAAGGCTTACAGCCAAAAAAGAACTACAGTAAGTTGTTTAGCTGGGTTTTGAGTAAGAGGTATCAGATGGTCTAAAGCAGTCTAGACCAAACCTGAGGGTTCTCTAAGAAGAGAACCGCACTGAGCTGCGGTTAGAAGTATGAAACAAATGAGAAATATCTTTGTTTCTCAGCATTTTTGACAGTCCCCTGCCTTCAGTCTTCTGTGCATTTTTCAGAAACTAGTAATTAATTAATAAAAATGTTTGAAAAATGGAGAGATCCCAGTGGGTGGGCTGCCTGCCTAGATAGAGATCTGAGGTTCTCAATGCCTCTATTTAAAACTGCCTAAGCCATGTGCTCCAAACTGAAGTGCAACAATCCATCTTAGGGATACAAATGTTGGTTCCAAGAATATTTTTCAACTTTGAGTCTTAATTAGAAAACCATAAGAAATGATAAAATATAGCAGGCATGGTGGCAGCATTAGTCAGGGTTTTACTGCTGTGAACAGACACCATGACCAAGGCAACTCTTGTAAGGACAACATTTAATTGGGTCTGGCTTACAGGTTCACAGGTTCAGTCCATTATCATCAAGGTGGGAACATGGCAGCATCCAGGCAGGCATGGTGCAGGAGGAGCTGAGAATTCTACATCTTCATCTGAAGGCTGCTAGCAGAATACTGGCTTCCAGGCAGCTAGGATGAGGATCTTAAAGCCCACACCCACAGTGACATATCTCCTCCAATAGGGCCACACCTTCTAATAGTGCTACTTCCTGACCAGGCTTATACAAACCATCCCCATAGCACTTGCCTTTAATCCCAACACTCTGTTGGCAGAGCCAGATGGATGTCTGGGAGTGCAAAGTCAGCCTGGTCTACATAGTGAGTTCCAGGATCCTCAGGCCTATGTAGAGAGACTCTATCTCAGAACAAGACAAAACAAAGTCAAAATTAGAAAGAAGAATATTATTGAGGCCAAATGATTGAGATGGATGACAAAAACCAATGGCCTCAATCGGAACCTTCTCTTAATACTTTCAAAGTAAAATTCTTGTTTTCTCTACATAGACCAGGCTGGCTTCAAACTTCAGATATCTACCACCACCACCTCCTCCTCCTCCTCCTCCTCCTCCTCCTCCTCCTCCTCCTCCTCCTCCTCCCCTCCCCCTCCCCTCTCCCTCTCCCTCTTCTCCTCCTCCTCCCTCTGCTGCTGCTGTTTCTCCCTCTTCTCCTCCTCCTTCTCCTCCCCCTCACCCTCTCCCTCTTCTCCTCCTCGTCCTCCCCCTCTCCCTTTCCCCCTCCTCCTCCTCCTCCTCCCTGTCCCTTTCCCTCTCCTCCTCCTCCTCCTTCTTACCCTCCTTCTTCTTCCTGAATGTTAGTACTAAAGGCATGCACCATCACACTCAGCCTCAAATTTCTATTCTGCACTGATAATTCCCCATAATAATTTAGTATACTAAATGTGAGAAGCTTTGTTTCTTGTAATTTTTGGTAGATGTTGTTTGACAGCATGAAATCCAGTGAGGGCTTTCTTACCTTTTAGTGGGAAGCAGGAGACAGTGTCTCTCAGCCCAAGTGTATAGCTCCTGTAGCTATGCTCCTGCCCGTTGAATTGGCTGTGGGAATTTGTAAGCTGTTCACCCTGCAACTCTATTTCCCCAATAGTGCAGCAAGTAGAATCGACTTCAAAGATCTCAGAGCAAGACTCCTTCTGTTCTGCTGTTTCCAGGTACAGGCCTTTTGAAGGTGGGTGTGGCCATAGGAAATGCTTTGGCCAATCAAATATCAAATAGATAGGCCTTGCATTACCTTGAGAGAGAAATATTTAAGAACTGGTACAGAATTCTGCAGACTCCCTTTTCCTAGGAAGGTAATCAGGGAAGCAGAAATTATTTGAAGGAGATATGAGATAGAAACAGCCTGGAAAGCATAGCCTTCGTTTGCACAGGCCTGGACCATTGCCCAGACCCACAAATGACTTAACATGCACAAGAAATAAACATTTGTTGAGTTAAGCCATGGAGATTTGGGTGGTGTTTGTCACTGTAGAAAATCTAGCCTCCTCTGGCTGATCCATTTCCTCACTGGTGCAGCAAGGATTAAATGAATTACTGTACATAAACACTTGAAAAACGCTAGCTCCACAAATATTTGCCAAGGTTACTCTGTAGACTTGATTCCAGCGTGCTTTCTTTCATGTTTTATAATTGGTGGTGTTTCACATTTTAATTGGCAACAGTGTTTCTTTCCTAATGTCCCATAAAATCACCCTACATCTTGGATCCAGGCCCATGAATCTGTACTCTTATTATTATTATCATCTTAGGGACTAGTGGATAAATAACAGAACCACATCCTTCATTTGTAAGCAGCGGATAAACAAACACTGTGCAGTTGTTTAAAGGGGAGGAAAGTGAAGAACAAGGTTCGTCTCACTGGTATGTGTTAAACTCAGCATCAGTAGCCATGTTTGTTTCTGGGGCAGATGTGCTATTTGGATTTAGTCTTGGTGCACACCAATGAGTGGCTCTCCATCACGTCTGAGGGTAGTAGTCAACATCCAAAGAAAGATCTTGGGGGATGCTTTTTTTAAAAGGGTGATAATATTTCTATACTTATTGGCCACTAATAAAAGAATTCATCTGTCACGATAACAACTGGCCATGCAAAGGAACTTCTTTCGGCCTTCCCTCCACCAAGTATCAACTCACCAATAATGCCAGCATGAGTTTTATTTGTTTTCAGAGTTTTCTCTGTATTACATTTGACAATTTGTTTATGATGGAATTATATAAGAATTAGATGCATACGAACCTTTCTCTTTTATATTTGCCCAGGTTGATGAAACATAATAAGCAAATACTTGAACATAATAATAAAAATAAATTAAGTCATGAAAGGAGATACACATGGATAGTGAGACACTCACTCAAACCAGGCAAGTTTTTATCTTTGCTTTTCTGTCAACACTCCCAGATAGTCTCTGTATGACAGGAAATTTCTTCAGACATGCAGCCCAGAGAGAGACTCTCAGAGCAGCCTATCTGCAGGCTGAGGCTTAAAAGACAAGGCTGGCACCCCATTTTCAACCTCCATGCCACAGCAGATTCTTAGCACTCCTCAGCTGCTCCTGAGGAGACATGGAAGAGGCCCAGAAGGTGGCCTGGGGAAAGGTAGGAACAGAAGTCACACATGCTGACAGGAAGTCTCAGGAGTGTGAAGAAGGACAGAGGCTCACAGCGCTGACATTTCACATGTGAATCTAGAGCTGGAGGCCAACCTGTGTAGGAGCACACCCTCCGTCTGCTGCCCAGCTGCCTGGGAGCTCAGAGGCCTCACGGGTTTGTTGACAAAGCCTGTAGAAGTCTCCTCTTGGAGCTCCTGTTGGGCATCCATAGCCCCAGAGGCTTGGGGAGTGTTGTCACAGCTCCTGGAACATCTGGACCCCAGACTCACAGCATCTGTGTGTGTGCCTTCCTCCATATGTTCACCCGACCATGCTGCCTTAATTCCATTCCAGTGTGACCATGTCACATGCTTGGTTTTATAACTAGTAGCAGAAGAGTCCTGTTCCTGTTAGATCTGGATTGACATTTGCATTTTGACTGATATATTCTGTGAACGAGTTCCTGTTTTGGAAACCAGGAGAAGAACTGAAGATGGTCCTTTTATTTGGATTGTTTGGCTCTATGAACCAACAGATAGGTTTCAAATGCAAAAACTAATAGCAGCCTTAAAAAGATTTTAGAGAATGTGTCTTTTCCTTCATCTGCAGTTCTGTTGATCATGCTGACCTGAAACTGACCTAAGAGTTCTCTGTCTCTGTCTCTGTCGCTGTGTCTCTCTCTGTCTCTCTGTCCCTGTCTCTGTCTCTGTCTCTGTCTCTCTCTCTCTCTCTCTCTCTCTCTCTGTCTCTCTCTCTCTCTCTCTCTCTCTCTCTCTCTCTATATATATATATATATATATATATATATATATATATACACACACACACACACACACACCTGAACTCATAGGTAGAGGAACTAAGGTTCAGACTTGGAGAAGAAGATCTTTCTAAACTCACACAGGTAGAGAGACCCAAGCCAGACTGGAAACTGAGTCTACTAATTACAGACCAGGACTCTTAATTTTCCCAGAGTAAACCTACCACCACACTGATCCCCAACTTACAAAGAATCTTCCTAATATTTTTTAAAAGTACCATTCAATTGAATTTTAAATACTAATTTCAGTTTATTTTCTTTCCTGGCTAGTGGTATATGGTAATATATTCTGTTGCTTAGAAAACTGGGCAAAAGAAGATCCCTCACACTCACAATCTGACACAACACAACAACATGGTCATTTGAGCATGTCCTGTAGTCTTCCTAGATGAGGGCTAGCAGAGGACCATGGTTTGAACTGTGTCTACTAGGTGTTAAATTGAGGTCTCAACCCTTAGTTCTTGTAAATGAGATACTGGGTGGAATGAGAGTCTTTACAGGTGAGATCATTGGTAAATCCTACGGAATCAGCATGGCTGGTGGTTCATCAGAAAAGAAACAGAGATCCAGAGAGAGGCACACTCAGAAAGAAGACATGAAGACGCACAGGAGATGTCAAGTGAGGACTCAGATACAAGTAAAATCACATGACTATAAACCAAAAGGCTATAAGGGCCATTGGCTTCACCAAGAGCTGGAAGAAGTTGGGAGGGGTTCTCTAAGGTTTAATAGATCATAGCATGCTGATTACTTGCTCTTAAATTTGTGGCTTCAGAACTATAGAAGAGTACATTTCTACAGTCCCAAACCATAGTGGCACCATGGTCTCCCATAATCTACACAAGTATTATTCTAACCCCCTCCCACCTCCCCTCACACACACAGTCAATGCCTTAAGCGACAGGTAATATTAAATCCTCCATAAATTATGCATGCCTATACAGTTTAATTTATAAAGTAGGAACAACAAGAAATTAACAATGAATAAAGTAGAATAATTATAGTAATATACTGCAATAACCCATTTAAAATGTAATAACTGTTCATTTCTGGAATTTTCCATGGACTACTTTCAAGCTACAGGACACTGAATCTGAGGTGAGGGAGGCTATTGTACAACAGCCCTCCACATCCATGGGCTCCACAGCCACAGAATCAACCACAGATCAAAGCACTGTAATTGCTTCTCAACCACCCAATTATAGGAGACTTCCTGTCATCATTCCCCAAGCAAGACAGATACCATGACAACCATTCATATGGCCTTGGTATTGAACCATGTGAGATACATCATCTTAACGATATGCAAAGACTATGCCGTTGTATATTAGGGATCAGAACACCTTCATATATGGGTGTGAGGAAGCCATGGAGCCAACCCTCACCCATCCCCAGACACAGAAGTATGAATATCAGCCCTCAGAACTCAAGCAGGTGGTAACCAGTGTTATAGCACTCACTTAGTTCATGGTCACTTTAGGACTTTAAACCTTCAAGGCCACAACCAAAAATCCCTGGTATTTGAAAGTTTCCTGCAAACAGGAAATAATAGAGAACTGCTCATCTCTTCTCATTTCCCTCAGATGCCCACATTACTTCTAACAACCATTTGTACCTCCCTAGCTGAGTTTCTGCCTCTACAATGAAGAACGTCTCTCCAGCATTTTCATAAAGGGGAAGGAGAACAGCAAGAAACAGGAGTGCGTATTGTTCCTGATGCCACTGACTCTTTACATGACAATTGTACATAGATGATTCTTTCCACAATTCAGCAATAATTACCCAGAACCTGCTAGGCAGTAGAGCCTGAGCTACTGCAGGAAACAGGCTGAAGGCTCTTCTAGGCAACTAACAGCTGAGGATGGATATGGAGGGGTAGGTGGGTAGATGAGTGATTCTTACTGACAATGCATAGGATGGCTAATAAGAGGGATTGATATGTATGATAAATGATAGCTACAAGTGATAGATACGATATATAAACACATAATGAATGGATGATTGGTAGATTCGTAAGATAGAAGTTAGGTGGATGATAGGTAGATGTTCTAGATATTATATTAGATATATAGATAAATGACAGATTTAGTTAGATAGTTGATAGTCAATGAGCTACCCATCATAGATAGGTACAAATGAGAGATAGATAGATACATAGATATATAGATAGATACATAGATACATAGATTCATAGATACATAGTTAGGAATGAAGACATGATGGATACAGATGACTGATAGAATATAGATGGATTGATAGATGGATGGATAGATAGACGTTAGAACAGCAAATGGCAAGTGCATATATATAATGAATAAAATATAATTTTAGAGTTCATTAAACCTGACACTAAAGGAACCAAGCCAAAGAAATACCCTGAAAGAGCTTTTAACATCAAGCCATCTTAGGGCATCAATATCTAAATTATTTATATTATCAATACACTATTCCCATAAGAGATTTTAACTCTAATTAAAACTCAGGTCTGCTGAGAAGGAATCTCAGGGTATACACAGTCAGAGAGGAGGGGAAAGTGAAGACTGGGAGTACCTAGTAACAAAGCTGCCGAATATACCCAAGCAGATAGTAGAGTATTCACATACCCCCTTTCTATTTCTGCACTAAATTATACATCATATTGGTGGTCAACAAAATTAAAGACTACTTTAATCCCTATTGCTCTTCCAGTCCTGACTAGTCAGGATGTTCATGGACTCTAGGAACTACTAGGCTATCCAAATTGGTTCCTAAAGAGCAAGAAAGAGGACTTTGCTGAGCTCCTGCTATGCCCCTTCTTCTAGTCCCAAAGCCACTATAGTCCTGTATCATGTAGCAAAGGTTCTCTGGCATCTCACAGTATTGTGTCCTGGTTGTGGGGAAGGCTTACACTTAGATCCAGCTGTCAACTTGACCCAGCCCAGAGTTACCTGATGGAGTCTCAATTGGATTATTTCTTCAAACATATTAGCCTGTGGGAACATCCTTGGGCATTTTCTTAGTTGCTAATTGATGTAGAAGGACCCAGCCCACTGTGGGTGGTCCCATCCCTAGACAGGAATAAATATAAAATGAATAAGAAAGCTAGATGAGCAAGCCACAGGGAGCAAGCCAAGTGTTATTACTCCATAATTTCTGCTTCAATTTCTATTTGAGTCCCTGCCCTGGAATACCTCAATAATGGACTGTAATCTATCTGCAAGTTGAAATACCCTTGTGTGCCTCCCAACTCAAACACCAAGTTGTTTTTGGTCAAGGTGTTTATTATAGAAAAATCAAGCAAGCTAGAAGAGAAATTATTACAAGGAGTGGGGTGTTGCTATGATGAGCCTGGCCTTTTTGTTTTGGAGGGGAGTTTTGTGAAAGTATTTGAAACGTTAAGCTGGAAAAGCCATACAGTACTTAAAGTTTAATAAGCTATGATAGAAAACTTAGAAAATAATGCTGAGAGCAACACAGGTAACAAATTCTAGTTTTTGAAGTTTCAGAAGGGAATGAAAACTCTACTTGGGTGTTTCCTATAATATTTTTGAATTAAGAATCTCTAGAAGTAAAACTTTTGCTTTACTGAAACAATTGGAGCCTGTTAATCGAGGGTGAAGAATAAGCTGTGATTAATAAAAGATAAGCGTCATTGATGTGAAATCTTCTGAAACATATCACTTCAGAGCCATTATACTGAAAATGTGGTCCAGAGGTGGCTACGGCTGTATTTAAAGCTGGAAGCAAAACTTAGTAACATATAAAATCTCTAAAATTTGATGCTGGTTTTGGTGGCATGAAAGCTAGAGAATTGAAGGCGTCATGGAGAGAAGCTGAAGCTTGGTACAATGTTCTTGAGTCAGGGTCTTTAAAGAAAGGCCAGGAGGCTGGTGATAGTGCAACTTCAGTGCAATAGAAACTCCAGGATATTGGAGATGCCAGGTCCATGGAACATCTTCTAAAGGCAGCAGTAGGTATCAAGTGAAGATGGTCTGAGACCACGAGAGAAGTCATGTGTGTGCTACATATGGCAGAACCAGAGAGGTAGGGCTGTTCAACCCAGTTGGAGCCCAGAAGATCCTTAATGAGTCCCAGACACTGGACACTGAGTTTACAATGTTAGATTTTTTTTAAATCTGATTTTATGTCCTGGTTTCTCCCTCTTACAATAAGAAACCATATGATTTTTTGTTTGTTTGTTTGTTTGTTTGTTTTAAGAAACTTTGGATTTTTAAGGAGAACTTGGATTTCTAAGTCATTAAATTTTTTTAATTGCAAAACTTAAAAGTTGCACCATATTTTACACTATGATCTGATCATGGCCCACACCTATAATCCTAGCACTTGGGAGGCTGAGGTAGAAGGACCTTAAGTTTCACAGCCAGCTGATGTATAGGAGATTCTGTCTCAAAGGGCTTAAAAATGTGCAATTCCAGGTATAATCCTGTCACATGTCTGCTGGCTCACTCCGTACAGCCCTTAGAAAATGCCTCCTCCTCTTCACATTTTAGCATGATGCCACAGGGCTGAGACAAAGCAGTCCGTGGCAGAGCTTATCAGGGAAAATAAAGCTTTCAAATCTTATCTGTAAGAAACCCAGTTCGGAATACCAATTATCTGTACACCCTGCAAAGAAGAGATCAAGGGGTGAACCCTCCAGGCCATGTGCCCTCCTGAAATAAGAAGGCAGAGAAAGTATGGCTTCAACCCTCCTCTGCATCCACCTGCTCCATCTCTGTAAGCCTCTGATGATCACAATGACTCCACAGAAGGAAGGCCTATAGCAGGTGTCGGGCACGGAGGGTGTTTTCTTTCCCCTACAAAAGTTTGCTCGAGGGCACAGTGTAAGCTCGAGGAGGGACTAACTGGAGCTGAAGTAAACTGACTTTAACTACACTGAATCTTTAGCCAAGGCTAGACACACTTGACTGCTCCCTAACACCCATCCCAGATAGCAGCAAGCGTCTCTCCAACCCATCTCCAGATGGATTTAGTGCTGAGTCGACACTTTCCCTGTTTCCAGTTTTCTTGGGGAAATGAGGCCAGCTCCACACAGCAGCCAGAGCCCTTGGCTTTGATGGCAGCCTTCAAGAGGCTATATTTGAACACAACCGAAAGAGGAAATGAAGCTCCAGCTGCGGGTCAGCCCCGTTGCCAAGGAGGCCGCGGGGAGCATCAAACAGCTGTGTTCCTGTCAGTCAGCAGAAACTCCACCTTTCTAGTGTTCTCACCATTTAATTCCTTCCATTTACACTCGTGTGATATTATAATAAAGGGTGGTGGCCAAGAAGTTTTGAAATATCTCCACAACTTAGTCCTCCCCTCCCCCCCAAAAGAATCTCTCCCATAAGTATTATTTCCTGCCAGAAAATGGGTTGGATTTGCTTCAAAACTGCTTCAGAACTGGTGAACATAAATGCCTCTAAATTTAGCAAATATCAGCATGCTCAATCAATTTGCAATATTTTTCTCCCCTCCCTTGCAAACCCTGTTTGGCCTGAAAGTCAAAGTTGAACAGGCCACTGGATCTCTCCCACGCCTGTCTTTTCCTTCCTTCCCACATCTGGCTTGATAGTTAATTGATAAAAGATGAGCCCACTATTTAGTAGCACAGAGCTGACCGTGCCGAGTCCCTGGCCTTGCCCTGGCAGCAGCTAGCTATTCAGTGGTGAACTGGGTTCCAACCCTAGTCACTTGGCAAAGTCACTGAGTGGGTGGAGATGGGAAAAGCATCTGTCTTCCTCATCTATGCTCAAAACACAGCATTTCCTCAAAGCCTGGGAGAGGGGACAAAGAGTTCTAACTGCCTACAAACTCCAACGCAAACACGGTGATATCATTCTCATGGACAGGGAAAGCACTAGCCACTGTTCAGCAGACTCGGAGGTCTCTGTCTTGATCCTGTCCGTTCTAGAACTGGTGATAGATATATTTCTTTAACATCAACACTGTGTCGAACACCATCCAAGTCCATGTGTCATATGTGTAATAGATGGACAGTTTCTAAAATAATACAGTGGCCTTTGCACTCGAGTTAAGCAACAGTAAGAAAGACAGGTCCTTCAACACCCTGCCAATAGTTACAACGTGGAAAGCAGGAAAGGATTTCTTCTCCACACACTGTCCCTTTAAAAACAACAACCAACTCTGCCTCATTTCCTGCTCATTGGTCCACTCTCGTCTTGGACCTCTCTCAGAGATGTTCTATCCCTGTCCAGTATCTCACAGACCAGGGGTGCCCACATGATCACCTGATAGCACTGATCCCTGAGAGCCTTCATTCATAAGAAGTCAGCTCTTGGCATCTGAAAGAAATGACAACACTGACAAGTCCCACAGTGTGATGCATGAAATGCAGGGCAAAGAGTAAATGAACTCTCTGTACTTGCTGTCAGGATGGGTTCCAGCTACACATGGGCTTCTTAGGTCTTAGGAATACATTGCATTGTGGAGATGGTAGCACCTTTCTTGAACTTACTGAAGATTATTTCATTGCTGTCATCATCATCATCATCATCATCAAAAATAAGGCCTTTATGAAAGTAGGAACTATAACAGGAAATCCAAGGAGAGCTGAAGAGAAAGGAAGTAAAAACCAGAAAGAAGGTTCTCAGCTGTAGAAGGACCAGGGTTTCTCTGTGACCCTTACCCCTACTCCAGAGGTTTCCTATCTCCAGTACTCCTTCATAAAGACCATAGGCACATGCTTGTGAATTATACAAGGTCAAACATGAAGACTGGTAGATAAAGCCTGGGACAACAGAGCTGAGGGGCAGCCCTGTGTCATCTGTTCATTTCGGTTGACCCAGATACATGCTAGACTTAGATCACCACAATGCAGCACTGTCTTTCCAGATGCAGAAAACCTAAATGTTAAGCTACTATGATTTTTAGAGCCACGATCATATTCAAAGAAACAAACAAACAAAAAACGGATGCTACTTAGATGCACACTCTACTATGAGCACCACCATGAAGTTTGTTTTATGTGATATAATAGCATATGAACATTCTGTGGGATTCACAGTAACATCTTGAAAGGAGAAGTACTCTTATAGCTAATTTGTCTCAAAACGAGGCTTAATTTATGATTAAAAGAGGAAGGCCAAAAACCAATATTTCAGACCAGCACCTGAAATGCAACTAAATCCCCTCAGCCTGTTAGAAGTCTCTTCCACAGTTCTAATGTTTGCTTGAAGACTAGAAGAGATTTTCAGGGTGACGACCTTAACCCCTGAGCATCATGGGATGGTTGAGAACATTCCAGGATGCTCTTCTATTTCAGCAGGGTTGGGCACTAGAGACCAGCAAGGAGAACTAGTGGTCCTGAACTCTGTGTTCTGACCCAGGCTGCTCAGACCCACCCAAGGGATACCACAAGATGGAAAGACGAAGAACATCATCTTTTCAAGCTGAGTACATTCTCGTTCTGCCTTCTCCCTGTCTCCCCTCCCAGGCCAGAGACAGTCAAATCCAAATACACTGAAAAGGGGGGAGGTGGGGAAGCACTGCCTTCTCTTGTCCATCACTGAGAACGTAGCCCTGGCTTCCTCTCCTACAGGAAGGAGATGATGTTGGCTTCCAGTGAAGGGTGTGGGCTGGGGAGAAGCCAGACACAAAAGACAGAGCAAGTCCGGATGTTACTAACAGTCCAGCTTTCTTTTCAGGTTCCTGTTTAGCTAAACATTTCAAAGGAGGCAGTTTTCCAAGCTGCTGGTCTTCCCAGTGTGTCCTGGAGGCCTAGGGCAGTGTGGGGAGCCAAAGGGAGTCTGTTCATTCTATCATCACCAGGACTGGCTCAGTGTCACCGCATATGACACCAACTGAAGCAACTGTGGAGATCATGTTCTCCCAGCATCCCTCATCCATGGCCCTCTGGCTGAGTGGGTGAGCATCCCTCTGGGACAGCCGCCTGAGTCCCAGGCAGGTTGGGTAGACATTCTAGGCAGGCTACCTCCTTGCATGGAAGCTGTGTACCTTGCTTCTCAGTGAACACATTCTCAGGCTGTCTGCATGGCTTTCCCTTCTGCTTCTGCTGCTAGGTCAAAGGGTAGCATTGGTGGACAGAGCTCCGGTACCACCTGAGCAGCACTTTGCTCTCTTTGAATTCAGGGATAGAGCCAACAACATCTAAAAATAGTGGTTGTCACACTTCACTACAGTTCCAAAGGAGGCCTAGGTATGAGGAGGACCCATTCGTTGATTAAGCTGATTTTGAGACAAATTAGCAAGGAGGGTGCAGGGCTTTCCTTTAAGATCAATGGAGAGAATGAAGGATGCATAAAAATCTTATAGACTATTCCCAACTTTATATGATTCAGAAAATGAATCTCAGCATGATACCCAGTAAAGCAAACACCGTACTTAAATAGCAAGGATTTTTTCCTTGTATTTCATAATCATGCTCAATATTTGTCTCATTTTGTAGCTATGGGGAAAAAATAGAAAATCAGAGCAAATAGGAATGAGAAATCCAATTTCCCAATTTCCTGCCCAGTAAGCCCTCAGCCCACAGTGAGGACTGACTGGCTCGGCAAACAAGTCGTGGTTCGATGTAGGAGCTAGGAATTAGATACCTGAAGTCCTAACTGGCCATATTAGAGGGAAAAGGTTGTGAGGTGGAAAATGTTCTGAGACCCAATACCAGAGCTACAAGGAATGTAGGAACAGCCACCAGACTCCCCATCTAACACCTGCTTGAATCCAGGATGGCCAACCTGGCATCGACACAGGATCTTCTCCACTGCTGTGTTGAACAAAGCAGACACTTACATTTCTAAGGCAATTTGCTTCTGTGGCTGAGCCAACTTTAATTGCAGAAATCATCTAGATGACAGGCTTTTATTACATCTGTATAGCATCTCACAGAAGTGCTTGCCACACAGCAGTTGAGAAAGGTCACCTCTCTGGCTGTCAGGGCTATCCATCTTGACCACAGAACACATCGACCTACCTGGGTAGCCTTCTCTGGTGACGCTTCTAAGGCCTTCTAAGTCTTTTAGACCATGACACGGCCCCTTGTTTCAATTGATATAAAAGGTTAAAGTCTCTGACACAATTCTCACTGTCAGGGTCTCAGGGTCTATCCCAAGGTCTCTTAGTTTGTTTATTTAGTGCTTTTGAGACAAGATCTTCAACCCAGACTGACCTTGAAATCCTTACGTAGCTAGGGGTGGCTTTGAACCCCTGATCTTCCTGCCTCTGCTTCCTGAGTGCTGGAATTAAAGTGTATGCACCAGGCTTGATTTGTGCTTTGCTGAGGATGCACCTAGGGAGCTGTGCAGGCACTGTGCCAACTAAGCTCCATCCCAGCCCTCCTCTCTCGTTTCTGTAAACCCCCTTAGAGGTGAGAAAGGAAAAAGTTAAGGAGAAACCCCAAGCTGGGGAAATTTGTTCACATAATCTTGAGGCAGAATATTTTTTGCTTAATTTTTAAACAGAACCATGATGTCACCAATTGCAATTACAGCCTGGTGGTTTAAAGTCCCATATGTTTGACAAATAGTGCCAGTCATTTGCCAAGTCTAAACATAACTAGTTTTCCCTCAGTCACAAGCTGTCTCCTTGTCTTCCACCAACGTTAGGATTTGGTTTCTTCTGCTCTTCTTGAGATGAGTGTCCCTGAAGACCTGGACAGATGCAAACTGTTTTCCTGACTGCTCTGGTCTGTTTGCCAGGGAAAACATTCTATAAATTCTTTCAGAACCTCCCTGGTAATGAGTTTCTGTCCATCAGTCTCTTTGGATTTGGGTGAAACATTCCTCCTGGCTATCCATGACAACGGGTACAACTGCCCTGAATGCATCAAGACCTACCTGGCCTGAGGGCCACCCATCACAGGCCTGTTCCAGAGGCAAGAGAAAGTGCATGGTCTCACCCCATTCCTCACTTTCAGCCATCCGTAGACACTTTGTAAAAAATCACCATCTGCATCTCAAACAGCTGCTTTTGTATTTTTACAAACTCATTCCCAGCATGGCTTATGTGTCCAAGCTGAAATTTCATCTCAAGAGTGGCTTCTGATGTACCCTGATTCTACAGTTGGGAGAGAGGATCGAATTAAGAATGTGGTTAAACCACATCCAGAACTAGGGAAATGCTATAGTATTCTTGTCATAGCAATACAAGTCAAATATTAAACTCCCGAGAGTCTGTCTCATTTGTATCCGTATCCATGATTTACATCCCAATTACTCATCACCATGGGAACCAGGTATTTTTGACTGACTAAAGAAAACATTGCCAAGATACAGATATCCTTTGGGAATAGGCTCCCCCCACCACCTTTTCAGTGCTGGGAATAAAGCCAGGTCTTTACCTGTACTAGGAAAGCCCTCTACAACTGCATTCTGCCCCTGTACTAGGAAAGCCCTCTACAGTTGCACTCTGCCCCTAGTCCAAGCCTTTGGAGGGTGGGTCGTATTCACTGTAGCTCCTGTCCTGACACCAGATGAAACTCACTTTGTCTTTAAACACAGTATGACTTTACCTGGAGGACCATGAAAATTTAAGTGTCAGACCCCATCCCAGGCCTGAACATCTGGTTCAGCATTAAGCAGGTGCTGTAGATGCCATGGGACTGGGGAACAAGTTGTAAGGATGGGCTACTGGACCAAGGCTCTGAGATCTCACAGACAATGAATGATTGGGAGAAGAGACCCTGTGACTAAAACTCCCATTGAGTGCCTCTCCAGGTATTCCTTGACACGTCTGCCTGAGTTGTTTCTTCTTAAAATAGGTCACAAGAATTTGAGCTAATCACAGTTTCTGGCATCAGGACAACTGTGGCCCTAATATTTGTAAAGTGATCACAAACAGACTTACTGAAAATTTAATTTTGACCTGCCAGGAATGTTTTTTACATGTTAGTCAAATGCCACCAAATTATTAAAAGCACACCATGGAGAATTAACCAGAGTGGTCCTCTCCCATAACACCCACACCCAGCAGGACTTAGTAAGAAGTAATGGGCTGTCTCTTCAAAACCAAAGGCATGGAAGAAGCTAGGTTTCTTAGCTTTGAAGTGTGTGTTTGCTTTATTAGATTGGATGACACATGGCAGTTCTTCCCTTGAGGCTTATGGGGAGACTTTGGAGAGATATAAGGCAGGATCCAGTGAACCTAGACTTCCCTCTACCCCTACAGTGGGGCAGGCTTTAGAGAGGTTATTTCTTGAGATCTGCCTACCTCTGCCTCCAGAGTTCTGGGTTAAAGACACACACCACTGCTCTGATCTTTAGAGGGGTACTTTACTAAAACAACATATGCCAGCCTGGCTTCTAACCCGGAGTGTCATAGACTGGGTGGCTTAAACGAATAGCATCCATTTCTCAAAGTTTTTAAAGCTGGGAAGGTACAGATCAAGTCACTAACAGATTGATGTCTGATCAGAGTTAGCTTTTTGGAATGCAGATGGCCACTTTCTGATTATATCCTATTCCAGAGCAGAGAGCAAAAAAAGGCAAGCTCTTGTGTCATACTCAAAAAGGTCTTAAGAAGGAGAAAACCCATTAGGGACTCTACCCTCATATCCTAGTGCCTTCCCAGAGGCTCCACCTACCTCATGAATATTCAGTCAGTAGCACAGATAACACAACTCCCACCCTCACCCATGCTCCAAAGAATGGAAGAAATATCTGAGTGTTGTTCAAATCCATCACACCCTAAATCGAAGACCAGAGCAGAGTTGGTTGTGGTTTTGGTCATCCTGTTTAAATGTAGCTTGTTATGCAACAATAGGCTACCAGAAAAAAAAATCTATATGCATAACCTGGACACAAAGTGCTGCTATGACAAAAACCACCTGTAGCTTTGGGCTGGGAACATGAGGTGCAGGTGGGGAGAGGTCTGAAAGGGATGAGGTGGTAGAAGTAAAGGTAAGAAAGAGGTTTTAATGGGCACTGAAGAAGAGATCACCCATGTACTGTGGGGATGAAAAGTTTCAGGTTGCCACAGAAATGTATAAGATATATCTATAAATGTATGGATCTGGTTTTGAGGTTTAATTTCCAAAGGCAAAATTCAAGATGAACTTGAACAAAACAAATAGTTAATTTCTTAAGCAGAGCGTAGATTTGGGACTTACTAGGTCAGGGTGTGTGTGTGTGTGTGTGTGTGTGTGTGTGTGTGTGTGCAGGTTCTCTGTCTTTTCCTTCACCTTTCCCAGTGAAAGTTCTCCAAGGAAAACGAATGGCTTTACTGCAAAGACCAAATCTGTGATGTCATTACAAGAGCCATTAAGGTCTGAGAAGATCTAAGGTAATGTCTCACAGATCAGTTCAGAGACAGAAAGCCTTGCTGGGCTTGTCTCAAAGCCCCTCTTTACTGAAAATATGGCTCCATAGAGCCTTAAAGCCATGGTTCCCAAGAAACCATCCTCAAGAGCTGAAGACAGAGCAAGACTACTCTTGAGAAGGAAAGGGTCTATGCATGCCTACCCTTTTCCAGACCCAGAATGCAAATGGAAGGCCATTTTGAACCCTCTAGACCATTCCATCCACCCTTCTAACCAGCAAGGGATCCCAGAACTACAGAGACAAACTCCTATCAAAACTCCTGACCCACCAAATTGATTGATATAATGATGTTTGTTAATTAAACCACTAATCTTAGATGATAGTCGTTCATCATGTTATATCAGCACTTATAACATATTTATAGAAAATGAGATAGCCACTAAATAAAAAGGGGGAGGTTTTTGAATCACCCTTTTTGTGCTGATGATATCTTCAGTGGTTTCTACTCACTTTGAGCTGTGGAGTAACCACATGCAAAGATTTCAGCCCCTTCCTCAGCAATAGACACTGCCAACACTGAATCCTCTGCTGAATCCTCTCTCGACTCCCTTCAGTCTCCTAACCCCGGTTTTGTAAGTGACTGTTTGTCTCTGTTTGTTTTTCCCACCCCAGATGAAACCACTCTATGACGGGTCCAGCTTGCTTTAACCACTTCTCCGCAATTATCCCTACCCCAAGATGTTTCCAGCTTCATGCCAGATTGTTGTTTTTCCCCCAAAGCATGACTCTAATCACACCCAGCCTTATTCTCACCACTCAAAATTTACTTCTTACCGTCCATCCCCCCAGGTTTGTGGTTCCCAAATCTTTACACCTGCTATTCTTCCTCCATAGACTACCCTTGTCCTTATCCAACCTTCGCCTTTTTCCAGCATCTACCCAAGCTGTTAAAACTCTGAAACTTTCCCTTTTCAACCTTTAGTTTTTGCTGTACAGCTGCTTTCCCTCTGAGGAAACACGGACTTGACTGTTCAGCCCGACCTCAGTCTCCGTCTCTCAAATTCTCTTGGGTTTTTTTTTTGTTTTTTTGTGTTTTTTTTTTGGTTTATAATTGTCAACAGCTCCGTCCCATTCAGCCAAGTAATTGATTCATAGATTTGTCCTCTCCTGGATTACATGTTTCACAATGTCGGGAACAATAACCCAGCTGTGGGATGTGCCAAAATGTTAGCTTGAATACAGAGGAAAAGATGGATCTTACTCTCAAAGTGCATTATACGTAACAAAGATGAGAATAAAACAATGAACAATTAGAGAATGAACTAAAGCAGGAGATAATTAACTTCCAAATCACACAGTACAGATTCTAAATGCTTTATGAGCTAGAGAGGTGGGGAGCCATGGTCAAGTATGGATCACACAGGAAAACTTCACCGATGAGGCAGATAGGAGCCTGGGACTTCAGGGTGCAGGAGGAATAAATGGAGAAGGAAGTCACGTTTGTCAAGGAAACATACTAGAGCTACAGGGTTGAAGTAAACAGGATGTGTTCACCAAAGAGTAAAGAGATGGACTTCTGTTCATGAGCCCTGTGTATAGAGGACATTTTTCCAGGCCAGCCTGTCCTTCTAAAATAAGGAATCCAAGCCAGGCAGTAATGGTTCAGGCCTTTAATCCCAGCACTTGGGAGGCAGAGGCAGGTGGGTCTCTGAGTTCGAGGCCAGTTTGATCTACAAAGTGAGTTCCAAGACAGCCAGGGCTACTCAGAGAAACCTTGTCCCAAAAATTAATTAATTAATTAATTAATTAAAAAACAAACTCAAATTTTTGTCCCCATTAGAGTCATAAGGTCACATTATCTTTTTCTAGCAAAATCATAAAGGTGTTTCTTAAGCTATAACCTGGGACATGTGTAAACAAAATATTTGAATGGTCCCTATTTGGGAAAGCTGAGGAAATATTATCCACCTGCATAGCAAGGTCCTATGCAAAATAAAAATAAAAACAAAACATTATACCTGTCCATTTATAAGAATCTCCTGCAGAAGACTGCCCACTCCCTCAGCTATATCCTGATCAAAGACCTTTGACTCCACTCAGCGTGAAGAACAAATGTCATGTTCTGAATGGAACCACGGAGATAAACCCAGCAGGACACTGCCTCTGAGCCTCTCCTGTAGTAAGGCAGGAAATGGCCAGCTCTGGGATGAATTGCCTGTGCCCCAAGGCACTGTTTTTGACCAAATTTTCAATACAGATATGAATTTCTCCTGAAGAGCAGGCCTCAAATCCAATAAGAAAACAGTTAACTCCCTAACAGTCGGGCCACTAATGCACCAAAGGACACATCTCGCCTATCAGATTGTAGATTGCAGTATTACAGCTGGGTGAGGCTGTGTCGATGACTTTTGCCACCAGCAGCTTACATAGCGCTTTCCAGCACTATGAAAACCAGCCAACAGGACACAAGCTACTAGTCCAGTTCAAGCTTGAGTTCCCTATAATCTGCAACCAAAATTAGTGGCGTCTTCAGCAATGGCATCTTATCATCTAGATTTATTGGGCCTCCAAGGGTAATGTCAATATTCTGTTTTGTTTTGGGGGTCTCAGGGGCTTCACAGACCAACAACTTAGGAGAAAGTAACAAAATAGAGTATACCCTTTTCCCATCCTTAAAAACAAAAGATAGGTATAGCTCATTGTGCCACCATGACTCTGCCCTGTTTCTTCTTTGATATCAGCTAAAGGTCATCAAAGGCCACCAAATAAAATCCACTCTACATTTGAACTCCTCTTTCTTTTCCTTTCTAACATCATTTTCATTGCCTGAAGGGTGTCTTCATTAGCTCCCAAAATCAACACTGGTCCTCTTAAGCCATCCCAACATAATAGCATAAAATAGCTTCCACTTGAGCCAGGGTCTAATGAGGCCTCTGTAGAAAGCCTCAAAGCATGGGCTCACTCTATGTCTGGGATCTGATGTAATCCAATAGCTTTGTGACTTGCACCTGAAAATCAGGGCGCTTGCTATCAGCTAACTAATTACACCTGATCCTTTTCTAAGGTTGTATGGGCTTCCCGTTATGTTGACCATTTCTAAAGGTGAAATTCAAAAGAACAATAGAAAGATGAGGTAAAGCCATTCATTGAGAACATAACTCACACACATCCTTTCTGCTATATTCATATACTGACAGGAGGAAGGAAAGTGGAGCTTTTTTAATAGAAGAGAGGCAAGAATCACTTTGGAACAAGAGCTGGTGCTGGGGAGATATAGGAAGATAGGACGCGTGCCATCTGCTTCCCATGTCATCTTCAAACACACTGAAACTCTCTTGACACTTGCTCCCAAATTTTTGATGCATACAAATTAGATTTTTAAAGTTTTCCTATCACCCAGGGGCTTGTCATTTTGCTGTTGACTTCAAATCCACATCTACTCTTCCAAAGTCTTCTGCTTGGGCACTCTACCCACTCTACCCACTCTACCCACTCTACCCACTCTACCCACTCTACCCACTCTACCCACTCTACCCACTTTCCAGACACCCTTCCCAGCTCCTTCCTTTTAGGCTCTACACATGTTTAGAAGATATAGAAGAAAACCACTGAACTGAAAAGTAGAAGAGACAGCCTTCCTCTTGTTTGCTTCCTGTCGCATGTCCCTAGCAATGGCACTGTGGTTCAGTGGCCACATAGGCTTTGGCTCTCGAACTCTGTGCTCTCAGAAATGGTCCACCTGAATCATCCAGGCCAGGACCCTGTCTCAGATGCTTAAGTTCTACCCCTTTTCTCTGAGTTCGGTGTTCTGAAGACTCCTTCTCTTCCTTGGTCTTCCAACCCTAGCACTTCACTGGCCCTCAGCAGAAAGCAAGTGGGAACTGGTAAGCAGCCCTGAGACACAACTGCGGAGGCAGGAGCATTTCTCCCCTTAAACCTTGTATTCTGGTTACAACTGTCTCAAGTTTTCCCCTAGGATCAAACATTCCTGCCATTCTTCAGTGCTTGTAGTTACATTAGATTGTGACCCTCCCAGGGGAAGGGATTACATACTACTTTCTAGCACTGTCTTCAATAATTCTCCACCAATACCCACTACACCATCTGAGAGGTACTAAATGTTAGCTAACCAAACACAAAACCACACAGATCTATTTATCATATGTTAGAGAGTTGGCTCAGCGAGTGGGTTTCTTGTACTGTCCACTTACATGTAAGACAGAACTTGAAGGATGAGTCTTCCAATATCCTGGTTTTTCTGTACCACAAATAGATGTTATATTAAGAGATATATGATGATGATCACAGATGTTATATATTAACTATAGAGGCCCATGAGGTCCAGTAATCAATTCGAGCCACAAAGACGTTAGAAAAGCTCCCCAGCATCTTGACAGCTTACAATGGATGACACCCAACAGCAGCTCTACCTCAAGTCAGAAAGGGGTGTGACCAGTATCATAGTTGTTTGAATGACAGACCTGAGAACTAATCTTCTCTTATGCTAAAGCATCCGATGCCCTACTGTGCCTGGCATAAGAATACTGCAAGCATCTCTAGCCAACAGTTCTCAGTATTGCCCAGCACAGAAAGCTTCAAGGAGCTCCTCTGCCCTGCTCAACCTCAAATCAGGTATGGGCAATGCTCTAACACCTTAGGGAGGGATAAAAATGGAAGGCGGCAGCTAAACACTTTGAATTAGATATGAGTCATCTTTCAAAACCAACTTTGCCTTGCATTTAGATTTCCAGCTAAAACAAACTAGCAAACAAACGCCCAGGCTAATTCTAAATATTCAAGATTTGCTTTTCATTTCTTCTCCAAACAGGTGCAGAGGTTTCTTTCTTCGGCTCGTTTTTAGCTTAGGCTTACTTGATGGCAAACATTCCCTCAGGGGCAGCAGACAAGAAGGTGTTTGTGTAAAGGGTGATGAGAGAGCCCTCGTGGAGCATCAGAACAAGCCATGGGCAGCTGCCCTCCAGCTGGGCAGAGGGCAGGAGGCCAGGATCTGAGCAGATGGAGGACTCCCACACAGAAGCATGTGGATCCCTTCCACAGTCCACCACTGAGAGTCATAGAAACATCTGCTCCTTTTTCCTAAGGACCAACTATCACCATTTCTTCACCACTAGAGTAAGGAGGGAGTTCAGCCCACTAGACCCATCCATCTCAGCTGTGGGGCAGGTATGGATATGGACTGCTTGCCCTGAAGTGGTGAGTGTTAATAGCTATCAGTAGGACGTGAATATCATATGTTCCTGTGTGTGCTTATGGTGAGGACTCGGTACATTAGGCAGGTGGGTCTATCTGGTTGTGCCTAAGGCACATCGCATATGGCAGAAGCCTTTCTACAACAAGAGCACATATTTTGTAGTTTTAGGTCAACTCACTGATCCGTTTTTTCCCAAAATTCAAATTTCCATGTATCAGCTTACTGTATACATAAACAAGGCTTGTCATGTATCTCAATGCTTAAGTCATGGAGGCAGCGGGTAATCTTGAAGTGTATTTTTACGAAGCATGGAAGGCATGGAGGGTACCAGAGGGCTCTCAGAACCTAGATCAGTGGGATATGCTCACAACAGACCAGTGTCCATTGGCTGGTGCCATACCTGAGTGGCTTTGACAGCTGTATGGATGCAGTAGCCACAAGCTTGAACCAGTGTAGCTAATCAGACCCTTCCACTGGCTACCTAAACACTGACTTCTGAACTGAGGAAACCTCAAGCTGTTTTCATGGAGGGGAGGAAAATGGGCATCTCTGGAGGGAGATGGTGGATTTCCTGCTTTGTAGGAGGTTACAAAATCAGAATTTAGTTACAAAGGAAAGTGAATGTGGCCATGTTAAACTGCAGAGCAGACCATGAGAAACACACACACATAAACACATGCCACATTTCTTTCTTACATGTCTAAATATATACTCATGTGAGAGTGAGAGAGAGAGAGAGAGAGAGAGTGTGAATGTTCCTTTGTGGACTGGCACATATGGGCGTTGCGTGTGCATGTGTGCCTTGAGGCCTGAGACTGACTTGTAGAGTCTTCCTTGATCATTCTCCATTGTATTCAGCTCTCCAGTACAGATTGCCTAGGTAGTCTTCTTGCTCTAGAGATTCCCCAGTGTCTACCCCCTGAGCATTGAAATAAAGGCCAGCTACCACACCCATCGGGCAACTATATGGGTTCTGGAGATCCAAATTCATACCTTCATGTGTATACGGCAAGCACGTTATCCACTGAGCCATCTTCCCAACCCCTGTCATGTTACAAACAAATTAAATACATATTTTTCAGAGGTGGAATAAATAAAGCACAGTATTTTAGAATATGTCTTTTTTTTTTTAAATATTTTTATTACATATTTTCCTCAATTACATTTCCAATACTATCCCAAAAGTCCCCCATAGCGCCCCCCACTTCCCTACCCACCCATTCCCATTCTTTTGGCCCTGGCATTCCCCTATATTGGGGCATATAAAGTTTGCAAGTCCAATGGGCCTCTCTTTCCAGTGATGGCCGACTAGGCCATCTTTCGATACATATGCAGCTAGAGACAAGAGCTCCAGGGTTCTGGTTAGTACATCATGTTGTTCCAACAATAGGGTTGCAGATCCCTTTAGCTCCTTGGGTACTTTCTCTAGCTTCTCCATTGGGAGCCCTGTGATACATCCAATAGCTGACTGTGAACATCCACTCCTGTGTTTGCTAGGCCCCGGCATCGTCTCACAAGAGACAGCTATATTTGGGTCCTTTCAGCAAGATCTTACTAGTGTATGCAATGGTGCCAGCGTTTAGAAGCTGATTATGGGACGGATCCCTGGATACAGCAGTCTCTAAATGGTCCATCCTTTCATCACAGCTACGAACTTTGTCTCTGTAACTCCTTCCCTGGGTGTTTTGTTCCCAATTCTAAGAAGGTGCACAATGTCCACACTTTGGTCTTCATTCTTCTTGAGTTTCATGCGTTTATCAAATTGTATCTTATATCTTGGGTATCCTAAGTTTTGGGCTAATATCCACTTATCAATGAATACATATTGTGTGAGATCTTTTGTGATTGTGTTACTTCACTCAAGATGATGCCCTCCAGGTCCATCCATTTGGCTAGGAATTTCATAAATTCATTCTTTTTAATAGCTGAGTAGTACTCCATTGTGTAAATGTACCATAATTTCTGTATCCATTCCTCTGTTGAGGGACATCTGGGTTCTTTCCAGCTTCTGGCTATTATAAATAGGGCTGCTATGAACATAGTGGAGCATGTGTCCTTTTTACCGGTTGGGACATCTTCTGGATATATGCCCAGGAGAGGTATTGCTGGATCCTCCGGTAGTACTATGTCCAATTTTCTGAGGAACCGCCAGACTGATTTCCAGAGTGGTTGTACAAGCTTGCAATCCCACCAACAATGGAGGAGTGTTCCACTTTCTCCACATCCTCGCCAGCATCTGCTGTCACCTGAATTTTTGATCTTAGCCATTCTGACTGGTGTGAGGTGGAATCTCAGGGTTGTTTTGATTTGCATTTCCCTGATGATTAAGGATGTTGAACATTTTTTCAGGTGCTTCTCTGCCATTCGGTATTCCTCAGGTGAGAATTCTTTGTTCAGTTCTGAGCCCCATTTTTTAATGGGGTTATTTGACTTTCTGGAGTCCACCTTCTTGAGTTCTTTATATATATTGGATATTAGTCCCTTATCTGATTTAGGATAGGTGAAGATCCTTTCCCAATCTGTTGGTGGTTTTTTTGTCTTATTGATGGTGTCTTTAGCCTTGCAGAAGCTTTGTAGTTTCATGAGGTCCCACTTGTCAATTCTCGATCTTACAGCACAAGCCATCACTGTTCTATTCAGGAATTTTTCCCCTGTGCCCATATCTTCAAGGCTTTTCCCCACTTTCTCCTCTATAAGTTTCAGTGTCTCTGGTTTTATGTGAAGTTCCTTGATCCACTTAGACTTGACCTTAGTACAAGGAGATAGGAATGGATCGATTCGCATTCTTCTACATGTTAACAACCAGTTGTGCCAGCACCATTTGTTGAAAATGCTGTCTTTCTTCCACTGGATGTTTTTAGCTCCCTTGTCGAAGATCAAGTGACCATAGGTGTGTGGATTCATTTCTGGGTCTTCAATTCTATTCCATTGGTCTATTTGTCTGTCACTATACCAGTACCATGCAGTTTTTATCACAATTGCTCTGTAGTAGAGCTTTAGGTCCGGCATGGTGATTCCACCAGAGGTTCTTTTATCCTTGAGGAGAGTTTTTGCTATCCTAGGTTTTTTGTTATTCCAGATGAATTTGCAGATTGCACTTTCTAATTCGTTGAAGAATTGATTTGGAATTTTGATGGGGATTGCATTGAATCTGTAGATTGCTTTTGGCAAGATAGCCATTTTTACAATGTTGATCCTGCCAATCCATGAGCATGGGAGATCTTTCCATCTTCTGAGATCTTCTATAATTTCTTTCTTCAGAGACTTGAAGTTTTTATTATACAGATCTTTCACTTCCTTAGTTAGAGTCACGCCAAGATATTTTATATTATTTGTGACTATTGAGAAGGGTGTTTAGAATATGTCTTTTAATAATTTTTACAGTTATTATTTGTGTGTGTGTGTGTGAGAGAGAGAGAGAGAGAGAGAGAGAGAGAGAGAGAGAAATTGGAAATTGGGAGAATTGTTTCTTCTACCATATGGTCCTGGGGATTGAACTCAAATTTCCAGACTTAGCAGCAAGCATCTTTACCCACTGAGCCATTACACTATGGCCCTGGAGTAGGTTGGTTAAAGAAAGAGGTTTCTCCTGTGGCAGTACACAGCCCGAGGCAGCACAGGCTGGAATCCATGTGGATCCTCACTGATCTGCATGGGGCTAGGCTTGAGGTGCTCCTGAGTGGTAGCAGGTCGCTCGCTCCCAGGTGATGGTCAATCTTGTGCTCATCTTGTATCTCAAACGTGATCTCACACCAGAGCTCAGGGTCCATTTGAACACAGTAGTCAGTCTTCATTTCCAAGGACAGAGCTTCCTCTCATGTCTGACCTCACGGTGATGCCTTTCCTTCCACCTCCCCACTTCCATGCCAATGATGAGTGACTAGATGCCGATGCCTATGGACTGGTTGCTGTCTTCAAAGAGCCCTCACTGTGTTCAGGCTCCCACACCAGAGGAAGTTCCCCTTTCCCCTTAACCCTAGCAAATATAGTCACAGTGTTGTCTGGCACTTGTGTCACACCTTCAGCTCCCACTGCTGCATCTGCCATCTATCAAGTCAATTCTATTAGTCCTCTTCACTCTGTTTTATAGAAGTCCTGATGGGAGAGACTGCTGGAAATCCCCTATGTTAGAGACCAGGAATGGGGCTCCCAGGACACCTGCTCCCAAGGGAGTAAGGAAAGCATAGGAACCTATATGGACAAGAACATCTCGAGTCAGCATCTCAGGTCCTCTGCATTGGACACAACCCACCAGAACTTTCCAAATGCCTCTCACCAGAAACAGTCACAAAACTGCTTGATCCCCTTCCAGGTCTTCAGTCTGGTTTTGAAGTTCAGGACTCAGAGAATCCATTTACAAAGTTTCCACCTATAAAGTTCACATCAATATTTGCCTCCTGCTCGTTTCAAATGTCTGACATTTACGTTAGTGGTTCTTCCATTTTAAGAACCAGTCATACATATTAACAATTTTTTAACAAGATCTGAACTTATTATTTTAAACCTACATTTATTTCTAAACATATCATCTATTCAGCATTTGATGAATAATCTCTGTACTTGATGTGATTAAGCCAGAAATTGGTCTAATTAATAGTATAAATTGGCTGGCATTGACTTATTCTATGTATGGCTGTGGATATACATGTGTATGTATGGTCTGTGTGAGTGTGACTGTATGTACTAAATATGATGTGTGTGCTCTGTGAATGCATATGATATGTGTGCAGGCATAAGTGTGTGTGAACCCAGAACTCCCAGGGACTAAACCACCACCAAAAAGAGTACACATGGAGGGACCCATGGCTCCAGCTGCATATGTAACAGAGGATGGCCTTGTTTGACATCAATGAGGGGAGAGGGCCTTGGTCATGAGAAGACTCTATGCCCTGTGTAGGGGAATGGCAGGTCAGGGAAGCAGGAGTAGGTGGGTTGGTGAGCAGGGGGAGGGGAATGGACTTGGGGTGGTGGTGGAGGGGAAACCAGGAAAGGGCATAACATTTGAAATGTAAATAAAGAAAATATCTAATTAAAAAAGATAAATAAATAAATAAATAAATAAGTGTGTGTGAGTATGGATACCACGATGTGTTGGTTATGTGTGATATGTGTACATGTGTTTGTGTGGATGCACATTTACCATGATGTGATGTGTGTGCGTGCATGTGTGTGTGATGTATACATGTGTGTATGAGTATAAATGTATGCATGCCATGTGTATGTTGTACATGTGTGATGTGTATATGAGTATGGATGCACACATGCCGTGACACACATGTGAAGGTCATAGGACAAGCTCAGATGTCAGTCTTTGCTTTCTTCCATGTTGTTCTCAGCTGTGTAAGCCTGACTGTTGGGATGGTGAGTTTCCAGCAATCCTCCTTTCTCTCTTTCCCAACCCTGATAGGGTCATGATGCTGCAATTATACCTGCATGTGCACTGCTGCATCAGCAACCCAGGTTGTCAGGCATGTGTGGCAAGTGCTTCGCCCACTGAACCATCTTCCCACTGTCCATCACCCACTGAAACATCTTGTGTGCTTCATGGCCTTAAGAAGCATAGTAGACCCAGGACCTGAGAAACACAACCAGGCTTACACTCCAGTGACTACCATGTTGCCTTCAGAACCGTCACTGAAGCTCCGGCAAACATCATGACTTGTTCAGCCTTGTCTCTGAGGTTGGTGAATAGAGAGATCCAGTGCAGAGACTTGTGATGTGGGCCTTCCCATTAAAAAATAGGTGTGGAGGTTTATTGTATGAGAAAACATCTAGAAGGTGCTATTTGCAAGGATGTGTACAATGGTATAAAATAATATTTGCGAGAACATGAATAAGTTATGAAAGTAACATCAAATGCCAACACCTAAGGATTTCATGGAAAGTATAAACAAAAAGAAGTATGAATCAGAGCTGCCATTTGGTGGCCTAGTGTATGCTTACAAACCCCATGCAAAGTCTTAGGTTCAATGCTCAATACTAAAAATCAATGAACTGATTAAAACTAAAGGCCACTTTCTAAACTATACTGTATTTTCTTCAAGTCAAATACTGTTAAACAGGATAGGGGTGTGTCTCAGTGGTAGGGCTAATGTTTAGTATGCACAAGACCCGAGGCACAAGCATCATAAACCCACACGGATGGCATCTGCTTTTATGATGCTGAGTGATCGGGCATGAATGCAGACTCACGCTGATTGTGTGGGGTAGCCGTACAGCTCTAACACAGTTGCCCTGTGTTTAGAAATACTTTAGTTAAAAAGCAGACATTTTAGAAATGTCTGCATAGTTTTCTTTAAAATTGTTCAAAGGAAAACACACACACACAGTTTACAATCCAAAGTTCTCCTGAGCCTCAGACAGAAACATAAGCTTCTGCTTGGTGGAGTGTCTCCAAGGCAACAGGAGTGGCCCGTTGTCCTGGAATCAGAAGGAATGCCTTCTCCTGGGAAAACGACAAGGGTGGCTCTTGATTCCTAACACCCAGCAACTGTCCATCAAAGAGAGTCAACAATGATATTGCTCCAAAGCTCCTCAGAAAACATATGATAGGCTCAAGTCTCTCAGTGCTGTGATTGCTGGGGGTAATCCTGCCTCAATATTTCACAAAATGTCACCAAAGCAACGTATAACAGATTTTCCCACAGTTGGCACAATGGCCACTTTCAATCAGAGCATTCTGTTTAATCATGAGGGACTATCCTGTGTGTGTCAGAATGTCCAGCAGCCTTCCTGGCCTCTACTTATTGAATGTTGATAGCAAGCACTACATTCCCCATCCCCCAATGCTTATGATGGTTTAAATGTCTCCAGACATTACTTAATGTCCCCTGGGAGGCCAAATGGCTCCAGCTGTGAACCACTGACACATGGGCACCATACAAGACATAGATGTGATTCAACTCAATTCACTTTAAGTCCTGTTTGCTGTTATCTTGCCAGGGGCCTCCTTGTGAAGACACAGAACCTGGCAGGTAAATGTGAGGCTTAGGCCATGAGCTCTGCAGTCTTGTTGCTCAGCACTGAATTCAGCTGTTGCCTGTGCTGGCTGCCTCTCTCCCTGTTCATCTACGAAGCAAGGACAGTGGCAATATCTGCCTCACATGGTGGGGATAAGTATTGGCTATTTGTTCTAAATAAAAAGTCACTCAACATACTACTGGCATACACTTTCTCTAAACTTAGCTGGAAAGAAAGGATCATGAGCTCACTGCCAAGAACCAAGAAAATAAAGTCTTTCGAGTGTGTGTGTGTGTGTGTGTGTGTGTGTGTGTGTGTGTGTGTGTGTGTGTGAATCATGTGGATACGTGGTCATCAGAAGCTCCACACTACATCATCCATACTGCATTAAGTTGTCAAGTGCATTTTGGGGGCTTCCTCTCTAATAAATCAGACAAATTAAATTAGCTCTCTTTCAGCTCAGAAACAGCACACCTCATTGAGCTCTAGATAAACCCCACACCTGCTACTTGTAAAGCTTTTTTTCCCTCTTTATTTTGTAGTTCAAGAGGCATTGATGGGCCACATTCAGTTTTTAGATGTTCATTGTCCAAAGACGATTCAATAAGGATGGTGAGTGGGCTAGGGGTGTGGCTCAGTGAGTAAAGCACTTACTTACAAGCGTGAGAGCCAGAGTTTCAAATCCCAGCACCCACATAAAGCCTGGCACAATCCTGGAGGCAAGAAGGGAGATGAAGACAGGAAAATCCCTTGATACTCAGAGGCCAGACATCCTGGCCTACGCTGCAGCAAACAAGTGCCTTGTCTCAAGCAGGGTAGAAGGTGAAGACTAATGCCTGACATTAGCCTGACATCCACATCCATACCTACTCATTGTGACATTTGAGTGTTCATAGGCACATACAGGAATGCACTCATGCGCGCACACATGTGCGTGTGCACACACACACATTAAAAAATATATAAAATAGAAAAGAAAATGATTTGTGATTTGAAAACTACTAAAACACTTTGAGATCTGTCTCCCTAAATGTGCAGTGGTCACCTAGTTTCTCAGTTTGACCCAAGTCGTTCCACAAATGCCAAGACATGGAGGCATAAGGGGAACCCACTGTTGCTCAAAGGTCAGCTGTGACATCTTTGGTCCAAGGCTACTTGGTGTGGTAGCTTTGAGTGAGCAGCCCCATTTATAGGTTCATATATTTGAATATGTGGTCCCGAGTTGGTCCAGAAGGACTGACTTTGTTGATGGAGATGTGTCTTTCTTTAAGATGGGCTTTGAGATTTCAAAATCCACAACGTCCCTGTTAGCTTTTCTTCTGCCTTATGGTGTTTGTCACAGCATGTAAGCCTTCAGCTCTAGCACCAGGCCTGCCTGCCCACTGCAATGCTCCCTGCCTTGAAGGTTTAGACTCACCCTCTGGAGATGTAGGCAATCCCCCAATTAAATACTGTCTTTTATATGTTGCCTTGGGCATAGTGTTTTGTCTTAGCACTAGAAAAGTAATGAAGACACCTGGAATCACCATAAATAGACCTGCTTGGGAAGTGTTGAGAAATGGTCTAGCAGGGGTCTGTCTCCGTGAGGCCCCATCACTACATCTTGGGCCAAGACAGACCTCCTGCACATGGTACAACCTTGAATGAGGCCATTTAGTCTAATGACTGGACAGCAGTCTGCCCATCAGACAAAGTTGTCATCCCTCAGACTTGCTCACTCAAGGCCACTGAGCCTCACAGGTCTGTACCTAGAGGGTCATGTGGCTAGAAGAAAGGATCTGGGCTGAGAGCCAGTGTGCAGGGCCAACTGAGTCAGTTCTGCCCTCTTGAGCCCCTAGAAATTCTTCCTTGTCCTGACACCTCCCTCGCACTTGGCTCAGAAGCAGTCTGCTGCTGAAGTCACACTGGCTTCCTCCTTCTCCCTAATTATATCTCCAACTGGCCATGCAATGTTGTAATGTTTCACTTGGACCCCTGTCCCCACCCCAAGCTCTCCATGGTGTACTGAACGGATAACATAAATGGCTTGATTGACACCCCCTCTTTATTTTTATTTTAAAGGGGCATATTAACATCACTCTAGGTTAAACTGCTATTCTGCTCCCAGAGAAATCTGTCAGGTGTTCTGGGTAATTTAATGATTTCCTGGCAGAATCATCTCAATGTGAAAATACCCAATGTCCTTCCGAACAGAGCAATCACTTACTAGAGAGAAGCTTGGTGACTCCTGGCTCTCAGACAATTGTGGTCATATTTGCCACATATCACGCCAGAGAAAATCATGGAGAAGATGCCACACTGGTAAGATACCACAAGAAAGTTGAGGGACCAAGAGGCTAGGAAGCCACTGAGCCCTACAGACCCCAGGAGAGGAGGTGTCCACCCCAGCCCACCACTCACTGATTAAGAACACCTTTCTGTCCTGGGCAGGAGGGAAGTGTAGCAATCTTTGATCAGTGTCTGAATTCTTCCCATCTGAAGCATGGTTATCTGCTGAGTCAGGCTGACCTCTTATATGAAGGAAAGTACCTCAGAACTCTCTCCAGGACTCCCTATGGCATCCTGAACTGCTGTGACCTCTTCTGTGGCATCTCTGTCTGGGAAAGACTACATCTTCAGCTCCAACAATGGTGGAGAAGCAAAGGGCTCATAAGCTCCTTAGGTCTCGTCTCCCTCATCTGAAAGATGGAAATTGTCTAAAAGCCAAGTAGGGAAGCTGGCAGGGGTTCCCTCCTCACACTGGAGCACACACACACACAGCCACTGCCCGTTTTCAGAATATGATCAGTACCTAATCTACAAAGATCATTACTTTTCACTGACAGTTGAAACTGAAGACACAGATTATCCTTAGGAAAGACAAAATAAAATAAAATAAAAGAGGCCTTAGGACTACCAGGAATTGAAGCAAAGGTCAAGCAATTGCAATGTGCACACTCGACAGCTTACATATGCATGTGCGCATGCACGCAAACCCACCTGAACACAGATGTGATGGTTGATATCTGTTGGCAACTTAGGATGGCTTGGGAAACAGCCCTCTGGGCATGTTTATGGGGGTTACCTAGATTAAGTTACCTGAGATGGAAAGACTGCCCACTCTGAGAGGTATCTGTCTCTATGCTAGGATCCCATACTGTACAAAAGGAGGTGAGATAAGCTGGAACATCGATTGATCATGACTGTAGAGGAGACATGGCCAGCTACTTCATATACTTCTGCTATGACTTCCCCTACCCAAACAGTGAGTGAAAAGAAAGCCTCCTCCTGTAAGCTGCTTCTGTTAGGATATTTTATCCCAACAACAGAAAACTAATTAAGACAGCATATATATGCATATGACACAGGAGAATCAAAAGTATGTGATTTCAGCCCGGCGTGGTGGCGCACGCCTTTGATCCCAGTACTCGGGAGGCAGAGGCAGGCGGATTTCTGAGTTCGAGGCCAGCCTGGTCTACAAAGTGAGTGCCAGGACAGCCAGGGCTACACAGAGAAACCCTGTCTCGAAAAACAAAAAAACAAAAAAAAAAAAACAAAAACAAAAAAGTATGTGATTTCTTCTAGTTTACCAGAAGCCTTCGGAGTTGAACAGGAAAATAAATTCCCCAATACCACTTTTTCCCCAAAATTCCAAACTACTTTGTGTTTAATTCCATCTGAGCCTTTTACGAGAGGCCCCTAAACAGGCTCGGCTGGCACAAGCATTCACTGCAAAAATGTGTGGCATTCGGAACAGGAAAAAAGGGCAGCAGAGGCTCGGCACAATCCTGCTTACAGCAAAGCCTGACAAAATCGTCATTGGCCAAAGGGAACAGTGTAGACAGGGCCAGTGGGTCCCACAGCACGCACCCTCTGGATCCTGAACCAGAAACAGAAATCAAAGCAGTTCTACACTAGATCAGAGACGGGCACCGCCCGTGTGCCATCCCGCTTGGTCTGCCGCCTGCTACTGCAAAGAGCACACTTAGCGAGCCCGTTTGCTTGTTTGCTTGGCTGGTTGATCGACTTCTTTGTGAGTTGATTGGTTGATTAAATAGTTGGTTAGTTAGTTGGATAACCTGGATGGTTGATTTTACAAGAGGGCAGAATCAAGAGAGAATATTAAGGTTTCCCTTTTGGACTGTGAACATAGTTTGGTTGGTAGAGTATTTGCATAACACGTACAAAGCCCTGGTTTAATCCCCCAGCACCAAATAAAACCTGTGGTGATATGCTGCTGTTATCCCAGCATTCCAGAGGCAGAGGCAGCAGGCTCAGAAGTGTTATGTCATCCTCAGCTATACAGCTCAAGACCAGCCAGGACAATAGAAGATCATGTCTCAAAAAAAGAAGAAAAAAAAGAAAAAAAGAAAACAAAAGACTATTTCCCTGCTGAGGTTTTCATTTGCAGTTTGGATTTTCTATAGAAAAGTTGTTCTCACCTGGTTTTTCCTATAAGCGTGCCATACTTTCTAGTTATTATAAATAACCAAGAAATAGGTAGAAATAACCTTTCCACAAGATTAAGCTACTGATGAGTGGCTATGCCTAGGTAGAACCCTCACGCTGACCCTCACATCCAATCACTCTTCCAGAAGCTGGGGCAAATGCACTTTTTAAAAATTGTTTTCTTTGTTTACATTTCAAATGTTGCCCCCCCCCCTCCTCCCGGTCCATACTTTAAGTTCTTCACCACATCTCTCCTCCCCTTAGCCTCTGAGAGGGTACTCCTCCACCACCCCCCATGTCCTGTATCCCCCTTCCCTGGGGTGTCAAGTCTCTACAGGATTTGGTGCATCCTCTCCCACTGAGACCAGACAAGTCAGTCCTCTGCTACACATGTGCCCAGGGCCACAAACCAGCACATGTATGCTCTTTGGTTGGTGGCTTAGGCTCTGGGACTAACCAGGGGTCCATGGTAGTTGATACTGCTGGTCTTCCTATGGGGTTGCCATCCCCTTCAGCTCCTTCAATCCTTCCCCTAACTCTTCCATAGGGGTCCCCAACCTCAATCCAATGGTTGGCTGTAACTATCTGCATCAGTCTCAGTCAGCTGCTGATAGAGCCTCTCAGAGGACAGCCATGCCTGTCTGTAAGCACAACATAGCATCATTAATAGTGTCAGGTTTGGATGTGTCAGTGCCATGGGATGAATCCCAGGTTGGGCTGGTTACTCAATGGCCTTTACTTCAATCTTTGGTTCATTTTTGCTCCAGCATAAAAAGTTTAACAAGAAGGAAGGCCCAAGTGAGGATGCTTCAATCTCACTTAGAAGGGGGAACAAAATAATCACTAGTGTGAGGTGGCCACGCTCAGAGAGATCCACGAGCAAAGCCTTTTGGCTAGGATCCCTCCGTCCAGGGGGAGTACCAGGGTAATCCCCTTTAGGGATACCTGTGAAAGGCCTTTAATTACCCCATACAAAACCCTTGGCTGTGTTTGATTGACAGGGACAGCAGCCTCCCCATGTTAGCATAATATTGTTGCTTTAGTTCTCAGTACTAGTTGCATGTAAGTGGGTAAGCTAAGCAGATACTGAGCACCTCAGCAGCCTAGTTTTATTGTTTTTTGTTGCTGTGATAAAACACCCTGATAAAACGCAACACAAGGGAGGAAAGGTTTATTCTGTTTACAATTCCAGGTGACAGTCCATCATTGTGGAGGAGTCGTGGTGGCAGGAGCTTGAGGCAGATGATCCCATAACATCCATCCTGCCAACATGCTTATACTCAGCAAGTTTTCTTTAATCTTTCAGTGCCTAGCCTAGGGAATGGTACCACCCACAGTGGGCAGAATTTCCTACATCAATTAAAAATCAAGACAATCTTCCATAGGTATGTCCACAAGCCAGCCTAATCTAGACAAGTGTCCCAATGAAACGCTCTCCCCAGATGATTGTAGGTTATGTCAAGTTGACCTAAGCAGAGTACTTGGTATCTATGAAGATGCGGTGGCGATACTGATACTTATCGCCAAAGACACTGCTTTGGAGAAATGTGGGGAAGATTAAATTTAGGAAGGGGTGTAAAATGCTCAAAATAACATGGAAGTCTAATGAGTAGTAGGAAGTGTTTCTATCGCCACTATTGTGGCCCTGGTTGTGCTTGTGACTGGGATGGGATGGGGAAGGAGGGGGACCTGTGCAAGTCCTTGAGGCTCCTAAGTCTCTAAGTTAACTAGTCATTGGCAGAGCCGGGAACTAAGAGTCTGAATCCAGTACGTGAATGAACGCTTATCTAGCACCTACTGTTCATGATGGCATGGGGATTTAAAGTGTAAACACAATTTCTGTTCAGGTAGAAAATATGAGCCCACAGAGATAATGTGCTAAATGAGGGCAATACAGCTTCATTGATTAAAGTGTAGGTGGACCAGGAATGTTGATATCTGCCTGGCATCCCAGCTACTCTGGAGACTGAAATGGGAGAATGTTAAGCCCAGGAATTCAAAGCTAGTCTGAGCAACACATTAAGATCCCCAACTTAGGAAATGAAGGAAGGGGAAGGGAGGGGAAGAAGGGGGAAAGAGAGAGGAAGAGGAGGACCAAGGGAAGGAGAGGGGGAAGGAGACAGGGAGGGAAGAGAGAAGGGGAGAGGAGGAGGAGGAAGAGGAAAGGGAAGGGGAGGGGAGGGGGAAGGGGAAGAACAGGCTTGTGAAGATAAGGAAGGTGGCTTCCTCCAGTTGGTCTGAGAAGGCCTTGGGAGCAGTACTCTGTGCTAATAAGCAAATAGACAGGATTGAGTAGGTAGAAAGGAGCAGGGCAGAAAAGGACAGGAAGGGGCCACACAGGCAAATGACACAAAACCCCAGAGCTCAGCCGGTAAGGGAACTGGCACCTGGAAGCCTTGATCTCCAGACTCTGGATGGTGTCCCTTCGCTCTGCCTCCCTGAGCCTTTGGGTTTGTCTACACATCCCTAAACGGATGGCCACTCAATCACACAGCGTGCCTAGAGAGTAAAAACACCTCTATTTGTGACATTGACCATTGAGTTCCCTTTCTTCCAAGGGCCAGTGTTATTGGAGCAAGGGACACCACAGCTGGCTCCTTGCATAAGAAAGAAAAAAGAGAAAGAAAGAAAAAAGAGAGAAACTAGTTCTACCATGCTCACACAACTGAAGGATCTTATTTTACAAATTGTGTAACTAGAAAGCACTGGCTTTGCCTTTTGTACGAGAGATGTGGTGGAATTAAAGGATTCGGGAGTGCAAAGCCTTCATGAATAATGTAGAATCCTCTAGTCCCAGCAAATACCAGCTTCATGTTTCATATGCCAATACTGGCCTCTGACATTTGAGAAGAGCTTAACAGTGCTGAGTGCTCCTTGAGCCAGAGTCCTCCTCATATACACTTGCGATGAGTGCTCCTTGAGCCAGAGTCCTCCTCACACACACCTGCCTGTTTACAGCTGCCCATGGAACTGTGCATCTGAAACTCCAGAATCAACTCATTCGGAATATGAGTTTTGTAGGTGCTACAATTTAAATTAATAAACAGTTAATAGCCATTGACTACAAACATCCTAAGTAGTAGTTCCTGGGGGTTTTCAGAACAAACTCATGGGGACAGAACAATTATGTTCTTTTTATAAGTGAGACAGGTTATTCTCAGGAAGGATAGATTTGGCTAGAGATGGCAGCTCTCTGGCCCAAGCCTACATATTTCTCCACAAAGAATCCTTTCACACTTCTTTAAGAGAGGAACATCTGGGATGGGGAGAATAAGTGAAGAACTGTGCACATGAGCATGGGGACCTGAGTTCAAATCCACAGAATCAGAGTAAAAGCTTGGTGGGTAACACAGGTGCTATTGGCAATCCTAGCACCACTACAAGATGGGAGGTGGAGATAGGGGAACCTTCGAAGCTCAAGGACCAGATAGTCAGCATATGTGTCAGGAAACAAGAGGCCCTGTCTCAGACATGGTACAAGGTGAGAACTGACATCAGGGGTTGTCATGACATTCACAGCCATGCTGAATATATATATATATATATATACACACACACAAATACCCTACCCATCAAGCCTCTCTCCCCTCCTCTCTCTCTCTCTCTCTCTCTCTCTCTCACACACACACACACACACACACACTCACACACACACACACACACACACAAATACACACACAGAGTGTACATGCACTCACCCAGTAACAGCAACACACAAGGGCTGATATAGCATCTCTGCCACATGCTCAGAAAAGGTCAGGATATTGGGCGTGTCCCTGCCCAATTTGAAGACTCCATTCTCAACTTAAATCTTGACTAGTGGTTAGCATTCTACCCGCCTGCAGAGAAGAGAAAATTATTCCATTGTCTCAGCCTGTCAACAACAGGACAGACCAACAGAAACTGCCCAGGGGTCCAGGAGGGCCTGAAAGCACACACCGGCCTAATGGAGTAGTGGGACTGGCTGTACGCTACATGGGAGAAATGGTCCCAGAAAACCATGGAAAGGATTTCAAATTCAGGGTAGACACTGACCATGTCTAAGGTGGTCATCTCATCCTAACGGTCCACAGAGGATACCACACCCCAAAGCAGACCTCTGGGCTAATTACTTTTCTTGGTACTATGGAAAAACACCTGCCAAGACACAGCTTCCAGGAGGGAGGATTTATTCTGGATTGTGATGAGTGCCCAGTCCTTCACAGTGAGGAAGTCAGGAGTGGCTTATAGCTGTGGGCAACAGGAGCCTTCTCATATCAGCAGAGGAGGAAATACAGAGAGAGCTATTCTGTTACCTAGCCAGCTTTCTTTCTTTCCCCATACTTACTGAGTCTGAGACCATGGCTCATAGAACGGTGCTGCCCACATCCAGGGTGGGGCTTCCCTTTTCAGTTCATCCTCTCTAGAAATACCCTCAGGCATACTCAGAGGTGTGTCTCCTAGGTGACTCCAAGTACAGTCAAGACCACAATGGAGATGGGCCATCACACCCAGCATGGAGCACAGAGTAAAGGGTGAGCTGAGTCCAGTCTACATACAAAGGATGTATGGAGACCTACAGCATGTGTGGTCCGTGCTGCTGATGGAGCTCCAGACACCTTTTGATTGTGCTAAATTTGAAACTAACGTGTAGCATGCTCTGACTCCATCCCTGCCCAAGCTTAGTGTGGAGCTCCAGACACCACCCCCTGAAGGATGGTGGAGTCTGCACAAACTGGCTACTGGTCACTTGGGAAAAGAGAGCTGAACTGGTTCAGGAGTCCACTTCCAACAGAAACCAGTGTCTCGTGGGTATCAAGGCCATTGGGCCATGGGTTTATGAAGAAAATAAATTAACTTGATAAACCTTTGGGTAGATTAAAAATCAACAATCATCTAGCTCTCATTTAATAGCTCTTCAAGTCGTCATCACACACAAGCGCACTAAGCTTGGGCAGGGATGGAGTCAGAGCATGCTACACTTTAGTTTCAAATTTAGCACAATCAAAAGGAGGCTCAGTTTTGACAACGCCATTAGAGTATGCTTAGTCAGCACTACCAAGCACCCACTTGATGGACTGAAACTGTCTCACACGCCCAGCAGACTTCATGCTCAGCACGTATTAGCAGCATCTCTTTCAAGTGCTTTCTGTGAGATCTGAAGAGTTCTATGTCAATTTTTTGTCAACTTTATACAACCCCACCTCCACACCAAGACTTGAGGTTTTGCTATTCAAATGTTTGCATACGTTCACATGGCAATGCCTGGTGTAGCAAAGACAAGGAAGGAAGGGATCTATGGGAAAGACTTGTACAGATCCTTGACTATGCTTGTCTCTGCTGAACGATGTGCTTTCTCAGAGTAGAGTTAACACTGAGGGAACAAGCAATACCTAGACCGTAAGACCCAAAGACCCACTGTCATCTCGTATCTAAAGTACCCAAACCATGGCGTTCTCTAGCCTGAATTCAGGGTCTTACATGTTTTCGTGATGTGCCATTCTGAGGGCACCCAGCATAGATGCTCTAGGGAAATTGCAATCAGACTAGTCAGACCAGATGTCCCTAACAGCCAATAAGTGGGTTCTGCGACCTCCCCTTTTCAGTAACATAACCAACGACATTTGTCAAAAAGGCTCCCAATAAAAAACAAAAATTAAAACGAATATAGAAAAAAAAAACACTTTTAATTCTTCTTATGGTTAACCTTAAGAATTTAGAGGAAATGCTGACATTTAAAAGTGAAGACATTCATGGACAGAAAGAAGTAACAGCTTAGGCTTCCAGATGGAGTGTCTGGCAATGTCCGGGCAGGGTAAGAAAACAGAGGGCCAAGCCACAGATTTATGTAAGGTGGTTCAGAGACCACGACATAATGAACACAGGACCCTCGGGAAATAACAACAGCAAGAAGGAGAGTGTATGAAGAGAGTATTGATTCTGGGTTGTTTAAAAAAAAAAACAAAAAAACACTTATTTATTTGTGGGGGACCACATGCTTGCCACAGCAGGTGTGTGGAAATCAGAGAACAATTTTCAGGAGTCCATTCTTCCCATTCACCATGTTGGTTTTAGGGAAGAAAATCAAGTGTCAGGCTTGACAGCGAGCACCTTATACACTGAGCCATCTGGCTGGTGCTTTATCCTGGTCCTGAGAAGTGGGTGGGAGGAACTCATAAGGATTTCTAACTAGATACTGGTCCTCACTGTGTTTAGAGACATGGCTCGCACCTCAGTGTAGCCCCTTTAATCCTGGTCCTTTTTATCTACAGGGCTCTAGCTGAAAACCTTACACTCAGATCTCAAATTAGACCACTTAGACCTTGCTTGTTTCCTTTCTTTGAAGATCACTACCCTTTTGGATGGCAATGGCCTTAACATAAGGCCATTCTCCAAGGCTGCTCAGAGCTCTGATAGCTCAGTCACTTTCTGATCCCAGTAAACAGTATATCGGCACTTCCATAAGACTCAGGGGTGCCTGTGGCAACAGTCACACTTGGAACACTCTGTTTAATTTGAACAGCACTGTTGTAGAAATTTTAATCCCAATCCAGGGTTTCTACCCCACCTTTAACCATTTAATTCCCAGGTAAAAGACACACATACAACCTTTATAATAAGCCCTAGTCAGCAGTAGAGGTAGGCAGATACCTACTCTCTATGTTATTAGGATCTACTTTCCCATCGATGACCTGAGTTATTACTTTACTATGTTCATCTGAGCTACTCTTAACTCCAATTGGTCAGCCCTCAGGGCCATGTTTTCTTGACTCCTAACACATGGCAACTTTCTCTTTCTCCTCTCCTTCTTCTCCTCCTCTTGGTTCTCCTCCAGTCCCTAAGGCCTGAGAACCCTAAAACTCGCCTACGTCTCTTCGGCCCAGCTAATAGCTGTCAGTGTCTTTAATAACCAATCAGAAATAACTTGGGGTTAAAGGTCACATAGTGTCACTTGGATCTGCATTCGGACTCTCTCATCTCTGGGGCAACCAGGTCTTGAGGAACCAGTATTAGCATTAGGATACAAGCAGCACCATGTCAACCTACTCCATACCACATCCTAAGAATTAGGAATGCTGGAAGGCCAAACGCCACTGTAAAGTCCCAACTTCCTTCCCAAGTCTCAGTTCTCTATTTCTTCCTTTCCCAATGTTTGCCTTTTTCCCTCACCCAGTGAACAGCAAATAGACAGACAGACAGACAGACAGACAGGCTCCCATGTTGCACACACAAAACCTACTGTTCAACTGCCTGAGTCGGTGAGCTTGCTGTGCACACCTGTGAGAGTTGGTCACCACAGGTGTAGCAAGAGCCCACGTGTAAAAACCATTGCATTTGGGTGAGAACATGGGGTTTTACCAGCCTCCTCATACAATGTTAATTATTTACAAAAAGTGAGTCAGCCACACCTGCAGTCAAAACAGAACTGCATTAAAAACAATTTATGATGTGCATATGATTTCCACTGTTTTATCACCTATTTGTTTTCTTAGAATAATTATGTTAAAAGCTGCTCCCTCTGGTAATAAATCCTTGCGTGTAACTTAACTCCCGTTCCCATCCTTCCCAGGCTCCTCTGCAATAAAAACCCAAACTCATCTGACATGTTTGCAGAGCACTTTATCCAAAGAGTCCCAAAGGCCTTTCTGCTTTCATTCTATCTGAGGGACTGGAGTAAATTATTCACGTTACAGAGAGCAGTGAATAATGCTTCCTGGCTACTTTAACCAGCGTGAACTAAGCCAGGCTCTTGCGGGCTGTTCTTTAGGCCCAGATCCATTTGTAAGCTTGCCAGGACCAAGAGAGGCTGGACCTGCTTTCCCACATGGTCTCTGATCCATCTTCCCTTCTCCATTCCTAGGCCATCTCTCTCTCTCTCTCTCTCTGTCTCTCACAACAGTTTGATTTTCACTCAACAAGTCAAACTGTGGAGACAGACAATTTCTAAAACTCAAGAAATAATGGATTCTGCAGTCCCCTGTTACCCTCAAAGGTTAAGGTCCCCTCGGGAAATAGAGGAGTCCACTCTCCACTCAGAGCCCCTTCCTGCCACTCAGCTCTGGTTACTTACAGGCATTCTCTGGCCATCAGCAGGGAATGCAAAACAAACAAACAAACAAACAAACACAACCTGGAAGGAAAAAGAATGAGTCAAAAAAGGACAGTTGCATTTGCATATGCAAATTATACAGGGGGGAGGAGAGTAATTAAAATTACGGGGGTGGGGTGGGGGAGGAGAGTAATTAAAAGCCTAAGAAAATGAAGGCAGACAGGCAGACAGGCAGGCAGGATGGACGAAAGAGAGATCTCTAGCAAGGACCCAGTGAGGAAGCCCATAAGCACCTCTTTCTAGTGGGTGATATTTCCAAGAAGCAACCAGAATATCCCACTATTAATAAGTTACTTCTTTTTCATCAGTCTATACTAACTGTACATGACCCATGTGTTCCAAGTATATGGGTAATGAACTTTGAGCAAGGAGTGCTCCCTGCTTCTCTGTCCCCTACTCTTCCCTAATTGTCTCCTTTCTATTTCGTGTCATTTTCCAATATTCAGCATTTGAGTACACAGATGTGGCCTAATGTAACATTATGTGCACAGTGCCATAATGAACCCAAGTGGGCAGCTATCAGTACTGTGTGCTGTGTTTAAAGACACAATTGCCAGAGTGTCTACAAAATGAGGCAGCCTACAAAATATGTGAAGAATCTTTGCCTACTATTAACACAACAGGGGACTTGTACCGAGAATATATAACTAACTACAAGTATTAAGGGATTAAAGAATGAAAAATCCAATCTAGAGTTGGGAAAGTGAACTAAATAGGTGTGCGTGTGTGCGTGTGCGTGTTGTATGTGTGATATATAATTATTAATGTGGTTATTGTGCATATGTGCATGCAAGTAGAGGCCAGAGGTTCATATCGAATATCTTCCCTTAATTGCTCTCCGCCTTTGGTTTTTGAACAGGGTCTCTCACTAAAACTGAACCTCGTCAGTTGAGCCACACTGTCTGTCCAGTGAGTTTCGGGGCTCTACTTGTCTTTCTTTCCCACTGCTCCGACAACACCTCTCTCCTCCCCACTGCCAACTGCTAGAGCAACAGGCAGGTGCATAGCGTTGTAATGCTATTTTGAACACGATTTCTCTAATCCAAACTCAGGTCTTCATGCTTGCACAGTAGGTTTCTTCCCACCTGAGCCAATGGCCGGCCCAGCACTTTCCAAGAAGGGGATATCCAATAAATATATGAACCACTCCATTTTTGCTCAAGGAAAATAAAAGTGGAGGAAGCCCATCATCTATCTGCATTTGTTTCTAAAGGCTTCAACATCCACCACCACCACCCCCCAGACCCATCTAACCAGCCAACATCAGCATTGCAAGCACAAGCCCTGAGCGAAGGTGTATAATGGCAATAGCTTGGTTGTCAATTCCACACACCTCGATTGAGGCATTGCCCCTATTTAGACCGGCCTGTGGCCATGTCTGTGGGACCTGTTCTTGATTGCTCATTCGTGTAGATGGCACAGTGGGAGCTGCCATCCCTGGCACATGGGCTTGGGTAGAGTAGGAATAAGCAGCTGAGCCTGGGCCTGAAGGAAGCCTGTGAGCAGCAGCATTCTTCTTTGGTTTCTGTTTCAAGCCTTTTGCTTGCCCTGGCTTCCTTGGATAGTGACTGTAATGGACTGTAACCTGTAAGCTGAAGTAAACTCTATTCCCCTCAAGTTGCTATATGGCACAGCAACTGGAAAAGAACTAAAGCAACTTGGGGAAACATGACAGTTCTTCAAGAAGGCAGACCACCAGGTGTAGCTTCCCTTGGCATACCCACCCACAGGCTGTGTCCTGAGAGAGCAAATAATGATCACTCCATTCATCATTTGGGACACATGCCCACCCCAAATATTTTCTTTACTGTTAACATTGCTTACAGTCTAGTAACACATACATGCAGAAGTGCAGGGAGGCCCTTCACAGATTACAAATCAATGCACCAAGCACCTTCATGTTACTCCCACGCCCATCAATCCAGCACATTTACTGCTGTATAGATGCCAAATCGATAAAAATATACACCTCCAAATACCTATAAAATAGAGTGCTGTAGAGCAGACACCGTAGGCCTACAAGAAGCAATTATACTGTACAATTACAGAGCGCAATACAAACAGCAAATAGTTATCTTAACTGCTCATGAAAAATGATGGGATGTTTCAAGCTACCTCGCTTCCCCTTGTCTCCTGAAGGAAAGCCAGTATCGGGAGGTGTATCACATCCTTTATTCCCACATTCTGCCACTGTCACCCAAACAGGAATGCTCAGCACTAAACAGGATGAACGAACTGGCTCAGAGATGTGGTTAAAACTGGGCCACAAGCCGGGCGTGGTGGCGCACGCCTTTAGTCCCAGCACTCGGGAGGCAGAGGCAGGCAGATCTCTGAGTTCGAGACCAGCCTGGTCTAGAGTGAGTTCCAGGACAGCCAGAGCTACACAGAGAAACCCTGTCTCAAAAAAACCAAAAAAAAAAAAAAAAAACCAAAAAACAAACAAACAAACAAACAAAAAACCCAAAAAACTGGGCCACATGGGATGAGGCCAAGCCTTCTAAGACTAGACCAGAATCTTCTCCCCAAGGCCCGCATAATAAGTTCTGCCACAAGACCCTAAGGCCCTTCTGTGTCACTATTTAACCCACACAAGAGGAAAGCATGTCTCTCTGTAGCTCACAGGACTGCTACTAATCCCAGACATTCTTCTTCAGTCCCTGCAACGTCTGTGGCTGGAGATTCTCCATGTAGCATGAGCTGCCTCACACCTGGTTAAAAACAAACCAGAAACCATCCTTCAGCACCATGAGGCAAGTCTGGGATGCTCTAGTAACAACTTCTATAGCCAAGAGGAAGGGACAGGAAACTGAAACGAGGGAAGAGGGAGCTCGAGATCATAGCGGGATTGGATGGGGCAGGGGGCAAAGATCTGAGAAGAGAGGAAAGAAGGAAAGAAATAAGAGAGCAGGAGGGGAAGAGAGAGGAAGGGAGAAAAGACCGGGGGGGGGGGGGCAGCATGGCTTGGAAATCATTTTTATCTGTACCAGGAATTTTGGCCACATTAACATTAGAGAGGATTTTCACATTGTAGTCACACCTTCATCCTGATGAGATACCCAATGGCTTAGGTCAAGTTCTGTAGGCTGAGTCTTAAAAAGAGCCATAGCCAGATGTAAAAGTGAAGGAATGATCGTAAAGATGCCCTGCTCTGTTGTATAACGGGACTGGCAAGCCTGTCCTGAGGACTATGACTCTTGGAAGACAAAGGTCCCTGTGTTCAAACATTCAAGCAGATGCCACAGGACGGGGGGTGAGACAGACATCCTAAGGTCCCACAGCCGATAAGGGGAGTGGGGTTGCTGATAGGAATTCTGTGTCAACAGAAAGAAAGATTACAGAGCCCTGGAGGGTACTACTCAGGTCTCAGGGAGACCACACAAGGCCAGCTCTCTGGTAGGTGAATAGAGCAGATTTTGCCCTCATAACCTGAAAGAGAGAGAGAGAGAGAGAGAGAGAGAGAGAGACTGCATAGGGACCACGAGCCACAGAGCACTAAACAGGGAAAGAATGCTGTCTGAGCTGCCTGTGAGAAGTCTGTAGGTCCCAACAGCTATCTGCAAAGAGCATCAAAGTAGAATCAGAATATGAATGAAGATTAGCTTGCCCAACACTACTGAGCCCTGAACTCACCTCAGCACCACATAAATTGTGTGTGTTACCAACACACCTGTAATCTCAATTCTTGGAGGTGGGGACAAGAGAATCACAAGTTGGGGGTCATGCTTTGCTGCTTAAGTGGATTCGAGGACAGCCTGGACTTTATGACTGCCTGTTAGAAGAAGAAGAAGAAGAAGAAGAAGAAGAAGAAGAAGAAGAAGGAGAAGGAGAAGGAGAAGGAGAAGGAGAAGGAGAAGGAGAAGGAGAAGGAGAAGGAGAAGGAGAAGGAGGAGAAGGAGAGGGAGAGGGAGAGGGAGAGGGAGGGGGAGGGGGAGGGGGAGGGGGAGGGGGAGGGGAGGGGAGGGGAGGGGAGGGGAGGGGAGGGGAGGGGAGGGGAGGGGAGGGGAGGGGAGGGGAGGGGAGGGGAGGGGAGGGGAGGGGAGGGGAGGGGAGGGGAGGGGAGGGGAGGGGAGGGGGAAGAAAAGAAAAAGGAAAAGAAAAAGGAAAAGAAAAAGGAAAAGAAAAAGAAAAAGAAAAAGAAAAAGAAAAAGAAAAAGAAAGAGAAAAATGACCAGAACAGAGAAATCCAAGACATTGAGTCCTTAATGACTTACTAGCCAGAACAAGTAGTAAGGTGTTGGCCACCAAGACAGGGGGTAACTCAGACCACAAAACAACTAAAAACACCCTGAGCAGGAGACATCACACTTAATCTTTTAGTGCACAGTTTTCTTTTATGGCTTAGGCCACATTGTGTGTGTGTGATGTGTGTGTGTGTGATGTGTGTGTGTGTGTGTGTGTGTGTGTGTGTTTGTGTCTGTGCATATGTCTGTGTGATGCATGTATTTCTGTCTGGACATGTGTGTTTTAATTTTGCTCCATAAGCTATGCCATTATTTTTGAAGCTAAATTACATATTTTACATTTTCCTATACATCTTAGTCCATTATGTTACAATAGTCCATTATTATAGAGTAGGTCATTGGTAAGGAAAATAAATTTATTTCTAACAGCTCCAGGACATGGGAAGTCCAACATCAAAGACTTTGCACTGTGTCATTCAGGCTGAAGTTGGAGGTGTAAGAGAGCCCAAGCAAGCCAGTGGTTGGCTCAACTTGCTTTCATAACAAGTTAACTCTGTTAGGGACTAATGCAATCTAAATATGAGGACATTAGTCTGATCAAAAAGATGAGGACCCTCATGACTTGCTCATTTTTTGATGGTCCTCCTGTCAACTGCTGCATTTGGGATTAAGTTTCCAGTGTGGGAACTTTTCAGGGAGCAGTCAGACCAGAGAACCAGGACCAAGTTATATCTTGGGGACACAATGATGGCACTCTACTGCTTTTCTTCATGGGAAGTGGCCATCCAAAGCCTCTTTGGCTTTTGACCCCAGACCACAAATATCATAGGCTATAGTGACTATGGGCTGATGCTCAGACTCACACTATAACCTTGGGTTTTCATACTCTGCACGTGTATTTCCATTTCCTTTAGGGTCCACCCACCCTCATGAAAATACAAGTTCTGCCAAGGGACTGGTTTAGACAGGAGAAGGTGTGTCCTACACCAGGTCATCCATGGGCTCCTTTGTAGTTAGGATCCAGGTCTTCCAGCAAAACACAAAAAGGGACCAGGACATAACAAAGCACGGATAGGCTCCTAAGTCACAAGTTATGAGCGCCCAAAGGTGGTGGAAATAACATCCCTTCCTTGGAGCATGAACCAAAGCAAAAGTGAGCATCCTAACCTCCCCCCGCCCCCCCCCCCCCCCACACACACACACAAGGTGGAGTGACCATCTCACCTGGGCCCGGTCTACACGACACTAACTGCTCTTCACCAACTGAATTCCACCAAAGAGTCTACAATCTAGAGACACCCTCAATGTGACTTTGTGTGCTGGAACTGGGGAAAGGCAGCGTGCGCACATGTGTGAGCAGGTGCCCACACTCAGGCATGTGCATGTGAAGGCCATCAAGAGTCTTTCTCTCTCACTTGTTTTTCTTCTTACCTACTAAGCCATCTATCTACCCAACCCCCTTGGGTATAATTTGTGAGGATTACCAAGCCGAGGATTTCTGGGGCCTTCACGACCCCTTCCCACCCAGGCTCTCCATCTCAGTGTTCCACTGTGAGACTGCCTGTGACTAACATCTGCTCAGCACCTCACTCCCAGGACTGAGTTCATCTCATCATTATTTTATCCCTGCCCTGGGCAGTGCTTGTCTACATTTCAATGTCAACTGAGCCCTTGGCAGTGTCAAGAGGTGAAAGCTTCCAGACAAGATGGAGACTGGCCTTATAACCCTTCAGTTCTCAGGCATGGCTGTCACTCAGAGCACAAACATCTGTCCATCACCCAGACACAATGTCTTCCTCATTAGGCTTGTTATCTTGAGAAAAGACAGAAGTACTTAAAGTATTTATTTATTTTTTGCTCCTGAAGATGGGTGGAATTTCAATTTCCTCCAAGAGAGCCATTGGGCCGTTTTATAAATAGATGCTTTGTCTCCACAGTTTGCACTCCAGCAAAGTTCATCTCAGTCCCTTTGTCACAGAGGTTCCCTAGAGAAGGACTTTGCCAAGCCCGTCCTTATTAGACGCGTGTCAAGGCGGATCTCTCGAGCTCCCGTTCAGCTTCCCTCTCATGGCATCAGGGGCAAGATATTATTTGCAAGCAGCCAAGGTAATTACCATCCAGCAGGGTCCAATTGTTTTCAATTAAAAGCTTTACTGCAGTCTTTAGTTTTAATACCACTGTGGCCATCTGCTCTCACTGAAGATCTTCCAGCCAAAAGCCCAGGCCACATCTTAATGCCATTAACTCCAGAGACCAGTTTTCTGAAACGTGGAAAAAAAAATTCAACAGTTCCAGGAAACTATGGGAATGTCCCCACAAATCTCTAGTGACCTGGGGAAATCTCAAGACTCGAGAAGACTTTCCCTCGGAGACCAGCATTTGCCAGGAGTCCTGGGCCACTCTCCTGATTATCTTCATCACGTTGGCAAAGGAGGCTCAGCTTGTGCCTTGGCCTGTTTTCTACTGAGCCTCAATATTCTTCAGCATTGCTATGAAAACCCTCTGAACCATAGTTTCACCAGCTGGATCACTTTGGTATGGACATTTCCCATCACTGATAACCATAACCAATATTAATTGTCATCCTCTTAGCTCACCCTGACCCAATATCTAAGCATCTGTGCATTATAAGGAGCCATCCAGTTACCTAGTGGACTCTCAAACTGTGGTGTCAGTGTAACAGCTGTCAGGCTAAGAGCCTTCAGCTCACCTCATAGCTCACACAGTTTTGTTTTGTTTGGAAATTCTGAGACAGAATCTTGCTTGGTAGCTGACTTGACCTTGAACTCCTATATAATCCAGGCTTTTCTGGAGCTCTCAATTCTCCTGCCTCTACCTACCAAGTGTCAGGATGAACGGCCATGCATGGCTGGTCCCAGTGTCTTTAGGAACCAGCTCAAATGTCCGATCCTAATAACTGACACCGAGGCCTTACTTTATGCTTCCCCTTCTTCAGGAATAAGAGACCCTTGAGGAAAAAAACATCTGGAGTCCTTCCATCAGTTCTGGTGCTATTTGGAAGGGATTCTGCAGGTAGCCTTAGCTTCCCATAACTACCCTCCCACTGTATCTCTACCTCCCAGCTACCAGTATTCCCAGTACCCCATTCATGGGCTTTTGGAAGCATTCTGTGTCCAAAGAAAAAGATAGGGTAGAGGGGGAAAAAAAAAAAAAGGAAGGAAGGAAGAGAAAAAAAGAAGAAAAAGAAATGTGTTTACATATTGAGATTCTTATGACTGTTAATGAAGAAGGTGATAAAGGATAAAGTTTCTTACACTTTGAGAAGTGAGCTGAAGGGCCAGTCCAATCCTTGGATGCTTGTGGACATCAGCAAGGTTACAGCCAACAACATTGTTGCTTTCTCAACAAAGGCGACTTGACCATCCTATCATCTCTTTGTGGTTGCTGGCATTTGGTTCAGGGCTTCTGTGGCTCTGAACTACAGACTGATTCAATTTCCTTTTCCTTTTCCTTTTCCTTTTCCTTTTCCTTTTCCTTTTCCTTTTCCTTTTCCTAAGGTACTGGCAAGGTCAACTCATTGCTAAGTGACTGCAGAGTAGCACCTCAGTAGCACCCAAGTGACCAGACCAGCTTTCCACTGAGGGGAGTGGGTGTTCTTGACAATCGATGTGTTTCCTGCTTAGGAGAGTATGCTCAGGAGATGCAGCCTGGCTGCATAAGCCCTGACTTCAGTACTAGAGGGGCTGCAAGCACCCTGGACGCCCATGAGGAAGAGCAGCATTTGACAAGCTCAATAGCACTTCAAGGTCACACCTGAATTTAGACCTTGACCTGGAAGTCAATGGCAGGACCCTGGGGAACTAAACCAGGCCTGAGGACAGGATGGTAGGTATCGCATACCAAATGAAGCATACTTCAGAGGGGTAGGGAAAGGACATCAAACGTTCTGGCAAAGGGCAGGGCCTGGAATTTGCCTGGAAGAAGACAAATCACAGATCAGGGGTGGCTCAGAGCTGGTTCGCTTGAGCTGTGGAGAACGTGTGTGCACACATTTAATTGCCCTGTGTTGTCCATGCTGCAGGTCCATTGGTGAGCCTCCTCTTTGATCTTCCTTCTTCATCCATGAATGTGTTCCTGTTGGTTTGGCTTTATGAATTCATCTTATTGATTTTTTAGTCAGCATACAAAGTAATGGGCTACTCGTGCATGACATTCTCTCTCATACATATGTCATTTGTTGTGGATTTGGTTTAATGCTTCCATTATGGGTCCCCAAATTACCCGGGAATTTGTATGGCTGCATGTAAGATGCTGCAGGTCCCTTCCCAGAATTGGCTCTAATTGGTAAATAAAGTTGCCTGCAGCCAGTGGCTGGGCAGAGAGACAGAGGCGAGACTTTGAGGTTCCCAGGTAAGGAATGTGAGGGAAGAGGAGAATCACCATTTGCAGGGGAAGGAGAAGGGCCTGGCCTGAGAAGTGTAGACCAGGAAGACAGAGAGACTGCAAACTTGTAGAGTCGGGGATCACAGCCCAGGAGGGCTATAGGCCTGGGTTCGTGGAAGCCAGGAAAATATAGACTTTAGCAAGAAATTTAGGAATATTGGAGGGGCGAATATGTTAGCCACAGGGAGCTTTGGAAATACCCAGCCATTGTATGGTTTAAGGCATATTAAAGGCTGCACGTGTGCATCTGTCTTTCGGGAATCCAGAACATTGGGTAGCGGGTGAGGAAGACACACTGCAGCTGGTGGGGTGATTTGAGTAGCAATAATAATGGATGCAACAGTCATTATACGTCGTTCTTATTTGCTCTCCACTGCCTTGCCCCATCCCCTGAACCCCTAACCCCTCGTCCCTTCTTCCTAATCTTTCTGTCTAAATGATCCTTCCTGTTTTCATGTAATACAGAGTTCATTCCTTTCTCTTGTGCTCTCTAACATCCCTTTAGGCCTCTTCCTCTGGGCTCACAGTCCCTGTCCTCTCCCATGGCATTGGGTATGTGGACACACATAGGTACACACAAACTTAAATCTAGATTTCACGTGAAAGAAAATAGGTTGTGTTAGTCTTTCTGGATATGACTTCCTTATCATAATAATCTCTAGTTCTATCCATGTTTCTGCAAATGTCATAACTCCCATAAAATGCATCTGTGTTCTAGGCTGATTCCATGTCTGGGCTACTGTTAGCAGTGTAGCACCTATGTGAAGGTGTAAGGGCCTCTTCTGTTCTGTTTCAATCTCATTGCCCGGAATTGAAGACGGAGATGAAATAAGAGCAAAATACATTGTATGGATTTCTCAAATATTAATTCAAAATAAATTAACTACAGTATTTTAAAAGAAATAAATCTAATAGTTCAATCTTTAGAGCTAAGACACCCCAATAAACAACAACCACAAAATTATGTTGGGTGTTTGTTTTGATCTTGTTTGTTGTTGTTGTTGTTGTTGTTGTTGTTGTTGTTGTTGTTTTGAAAGTGCAACTCTGGCTGTACCCTTCCTCAGCTAGCTACAGGCCAGGGTGCTTAGCAGTTATGTCCATTGGTGTTGGATCTGCTGTGCAAAACCTTACAACCTAAGGTTGTAAGTTCCTAAGATGTTAGTGAACAACATCCTACTATACCTCTTCTATATGGTAAAGTGTTGGTGGTCTAGATTGTAAGATTGTATTCTTAAGTTGATTTAACCATTCTGGGTAGGTCTTTGTGTCCCAACAAAGTGCTGCATTCCCATAGCAACTCCACAAGTGTGTCCCTTGAAACTCTAGAGTCTAGAAGCATTCAGCACACCTTCCAAGAAATTTTAAGTAGAGATTTTCTTCATAAAGATTCCATGACTACTTACCTAACACATGGCTGCTAACTATTTGGGTAATTAGGAAAGAGAACATAAAAACCAGATTTGTGAAAAATCTAAATAAATGGTTTATTTAAAAAATTTTTGTACAGTTCAGTGTAAGGTTTTTAAATAAGCCAAAGGGTCACCGACACCACTGCTGCACCCTCCTCTTGATAATGGAAATAAAGCTTCACTAAGGATGTTTTAAAATGGGGAAAACAAAATCTCTTCATATCAAAGGAGTGGATCGCTCCTCTCGGTTTTGTCACATGCACAGACCTCTTGGACCTTTCTGGACGATATTGGCATGAAATAAACTCACCATGAAACCCCCTTCCCAGCTGCTTCTCCAGTCCTCCTCAACTGCACCATAGGGAAAACACCACAACCAAAGGTTCTTTCCCGATCTGTTAGACATGCCATCCTAGCATAACGTTTATGCTGTGGTAGGGCTCAGGAATATCTCTGGAAAGAGCTTACTTATGCTCCTTCACCTCAGAATCCTCCTCTGTCATAAACTGGCTGTCAATACACCATACTGCTGTTGACACTCACCAATTAAAGATAAATGTTATTTTACAAAACAAACAAGCAAAACCAAAGAACATCCACAGAGAAGTCCTTCTGCCTCTTTTCAGTGCCTTTGTCCTTGATTCTTCTGTTCCTCCTTAGACCTAGAAGTAGCTACTGGCCTATAACACAAGTCCATCCTGCGTGCAGACAGAAGTAAATGCTCAGAAGAGGGGGCAAGAAATTAGCAAGTATAAATCTGAGGCCCAGACAACATGGGTATAGCCCTGGACCAGTTGGCTCCTAGACTCGAGACTCAAAGCATAATATCTCCAGCTATTTCAGACCAACCATGAGATTTACCATTACTTGAGAAAGAAAAGTTAAGAACCTTCTAACCACTGGAATAACCAAAACCAAGACAACCGTCAGAAAAGAGTCTGAGAGCCCTAGAGGTGCCCATGCTCTGATTCCGGGCCAAGTAAGTGTTCCTATCTTGAAACAGCCACAATAGTCTCTAAGTCCCACAACTGTGAGAACCCAGCCAGACTACAAGAATCTTGTGTAAAGTGTGAATAAAGCCATTCCCCACTGAGCCATGACTGTTGCTGCACTCCTGTCATTTCTGCCTTTCAATCTTCCGGGAACTTGTTAGGATCGTGCCTTGCTGTCCCTCTAACAAAGCATGTAGGGTTTGTTTTCGCAGCAACAAAACCTCTTTGCCTGCCCCACTTGCCTGATGTGCAAGTCTATGCAATGCAGGAACGGCATGTAAGATGTAACGTATGCAGGATCAGAAACCTTGACAAGGAGCATACATTTAAGCAGATATGCCAAGTGCCAGCCAGCCCTTTTGGGAGCTGCAAAAAGTCCTGATGCCGAGGTCCACATCCCGAATGCATTACTCTGGAGTGTCTATGCTGAGAGCCAGGTCGGGGTGTTAGAGAGATCCCCAAGTGTCAGTAACATGCAAGGAAGATTCAGAGACATACAAGTCTTTGCAGATACATTTGTAATGAGCATGAAAATACCTCTGTCAAAGAACTTGGAAAGCAATGGCTAGCCAGCCTGTGTAGGATGGACAGGTACTGGAGCGTCTCCTGCCATTTCAGCTTGGGGCATTGTCCTTCGGGTGCCATTTTAGTCATGTCAGACCTTCTCAGTCATCTTTTCATCAAAAAGGTGGCCCATCTCTCAAAGGTTCACATTGCCTCTGCCTTAAGATCACGCATGAGCTACAGAGGCGCAGAGCACACTTCTACCATTGCCCTTCATAGATCCTTAGCTCTGGTGAATTCCCCCACCCAGAGAGTCCTGGGAGCCTCCGCACTGACCCAAGTTGGCTCTGAAGTTCAGAAAGCTAAGGGGCAGGTCACACCTTGCAGGCAATAGTTAGTCTCGTCTGAACCTGTAGTTGGCCTCAGCCCTCATACAGAAATGATCGACAGGAAACCTTAGTGTATTGAACTGCCCTTGCTGGCAAAGAGTAAAGTAAGAAATGAGATATTTATAAGTTCTTTGCTCCTGTGCCTGAAAGTATTTTTCAGCAGCTTCAGCATACCTCTGCAAGATTAAACCAGCCTGGACCGATCCCAGGGAAACCTGAGGCAAGCAAGCTTTCCCTACCACCTTGAGCATCTGTTTGTGGACCATGCATACACACACACACACACACACTCACTCACTCACTCTCTCACTCTTACTCTCTTTCTCTCTGGGGTGCTTGTGACACACTGGAACTTTTCCTTCTTGGCCTAGGGGGACAATTTAAGAAACTGTGTGTGTAGTACATTGCTCAGACATGCGCTCAGAGGCTTGGCTAATGGCCACTTCCTGTGCCTGTCAAATACAAAAAGAAAAAATAGCACTTCCCTCTGACTTATTGTATTTCTTCCCGTATACGACTATCTGGCGGCAGCATAATTTAACATCTCTCGTAAATTAAAAGCCTCTGGCGAGGGTACCACAGCCGAGCCCTCCAACCCCTGTTTCGCTGATTAGAAGGAAACCTTTGCCAAGACTTCCATTATGAATAGTCATTTTCTAAGATGTAGCAGTGACGCACAGCCATATATTAAATGAATGGATAGAGGTTATGTGTTCACCCTCAATACCTCTGAGCTCATTCTGGAGATTAAAGTAACTTCCTGTAGTGTTCTCCAGCCAGCTCTGCACTCATGATGTCAAGTTTCCCCACGAGCCCACCCTTGGTCTTCTTCCTTCCATCCCCCACCAGGCCTGCAGCCTCCCAGCTCTTTGTCCTGTCTCAGTTCTCTGGGGTAGAACAGTCAGATGGACTCAAACAAAGATTCTGTGTTGTTACAGATTCTCATAGCCACTCAGGTTCAGCAGCTGGACAGTTCCGAGAGCCACCTCTGAATAGAACCCTGTTTCCAAGCCAAGCCCAACCACCATCAGACAGCAGAAGCCATGATTGCTAGACCTCATGGCTCAGCTTCCTCATGGGAAAGAGTGTGGAATGGGGAGTCAGGATTATGGGAGCACTAAATAGCTATGCCCATGAGGTCAGTGGGAGTTCTTTGTCTTGCTGACTTGAGCTAAGGGTCCTTTCTCACCTGCTTCATGCTTGGCAGAAAGGCCATTATGATGATCTCATTAGTCCTGTGTCCAATTGGTCTGCTTTTCACTGCAGGGTTGTGAATGGGCAGTACAGTTAGAATCAGAGCATACAACTTATACACGGGCCTTATCCATTCACAGTGTGGCCCCTAGTAGTTATTATATTCAAGAAGTCAAAATTTGCTGAACCTCAAGTGTCCCATGTGTGAAGCAAGACAACAGTGAAATCCACGCTCAGCACTGTTGTGAGAATCCATGAGCCAACACAGATGAAAAAAACCCTAGGAGATGAAAATAGAGTGGCTTTCCTTCTGCTAAAAATAAGGATCAACTAACTTAGCTCTAATGGTGACTACAATGTTGGCCCATGTCTCTGTGTGTCTCTGCATGTACAACGGACGTGATACAGAACATGAACAACGTGACGCAGGGGTAGCAGATGCTAAGTGTTTTGAGGATTGACCATCATGCACATCAGTGCTGTCACCAGGACCAGCTTCCTCTCACAAGCTGCAAAGTGCATGCATGCATAACTGTGAGGCCCAGCAGGAAAGCCATCTTATACCTTTACTGAGATGTGAAGCAGATCAGATGCGAAACAGAATCGCTTCCTGGTAGAGTTAATCGCCTTGCCAATATACCCCTGTTGATTAACTGATGAATTCAATGAAGCCTTTTTGTCAATTTCCATTCCTATTGGGTAGTTTCTCTCCTTCAAGACAAATTTGTCAGAGCATTAGAGGCCATGTACCTGAAATCCACTACTTAATTTATTTTTAATCCCATGGAAAACCAAGACTGATAAAGGAGCTGATGGGCCTTAAGCAATTGACTGTTCAAGTTAAGGGAGAGTGATCTCTGCCCAGTGGACACATAGGGTTCACACCATCAGCCCAAGGTTCAGTCTGCTTCTTTAAGCCACAACTGGCTAGTTGACCTTCAACCTTTGCCTCTGTAGTTGATGCTACATTTTATCATTTACCTTAGGGACTACTTCCTTGAGTCACAAGAAGGTCATTGGCCCACATCAGAGGCCACATAGCTTTGTACACAGAACAAAGTAATCACAACCTAATTCAGAACACCTGTATCTCCTGCCACTGGGACAACATTCCTAATCAGACTGTCTACCCTCTCTGGAGACTCTGATCAATTCTAAGGATGGCCTAATAAGGATTCATCTTCTCTCTGAAACCTCTGAGATTCCCAGCTATCTGTGACCCATCTAGGATTAGAGGATCCTCTGATTCTGCACTCCAAATACTGTTCTCCAAAATGTATGTCCTGAGCTCTAAAGGCCTTGTTTTCAAGGGTCAGGAGTAGTGTAAGCCAGCAGTGCTGACCATTAGCCCCTCCTGGGAAGCTCAGTGGATATTGTACAGACTGACTGTATGCCCATGGCCCATTCTTCCTGACACCGGAGAGGAACAAGTTGGGATACAGGTCAGAGTCTAATGGAGGAGGCCAAGAGTGACAGGCACTGGGCCACAGGGGAGGGGGAGCAGGGGGGGGGCATCAAGTGCTGTCTTCCCAGAGAAGGGAAGAGCACTCAATGTTTGCCTCCATTCCAAAGGGAAGGCCACTCTCCCAAGAGAAAGGGGGTACCATCTCAAACCCATCCTAAGGGCTCCAGATACAACAGGACTAAGAAGACACACCCAGACCCTCAGCAAAGGGAAGAGACATTACTGAACTGGGCTGCTAGAATCCTGACAAGTAGAGATTGGAATCACCTCAAAGAACTACTTCTAAACAGGTCCACACCCCCTTGTCCTACTCACCGTCTTTTCTCCCCTACCTTTGGACAGTGAGCTGCATTTGAGAACCCTTATTGAAAGTAGGTTTTGAAGAATCTAAGTCTATCCATTTTCAGTCTCTACGGGTTTGTTCTTAGGGTGCATCCAGTCCCAGAGGGTAAGAGTAGATCTTAGCACATTACCTCAAGCCCACTGTATAGTAAGCAGGCTCTCTAGCTCCCTGCCTCCTTGTTGGGCTAAGCAGTTTCTTAGGAACACCCTCTCTTGTTTACTCAACCCTTTCCCAAGTCCTGGCTTAGCCCTTGCTTCACACATACAGCCTTCTCTGTGCAACCTGCCTAGATAGGCAGACATCGCTCTGACTATTCAGTAAAAAAGCTTGGTTCCCAATATCTGAGAATCACTGTGTGAGTCACATGCTCTGCCAGATCCCTTCCTAGATCCCTACCTCTTCCTAGATCCCATTCATAGTTGGAAATTTTGAGGACAATTCACATGCTAACAGGTAGCCCATCTGGCACTCACACAGGTCATGTGCATACTAGGATGACTAGATATCATGGGCTTCTGTTTTTCACTTGACACATCTCCTCTGGCCTGGAGCATTGTACACCTCTATCTTCACTCCCACCGGACCATCAGGTCCATGGGCAGAGGCCACAACTTAGCTCCTTAGGAAAAAGCTTTCAGAGGGTTGGCACTCTCCTGTCGTGGTGGGACATTTGGACTTTGGCTAAGCTGCTTCCTTGTTTTGCTTTAAATTCACAGGTTAATCAATAGTCCTGCTTTGAGATCCCTTGCTATTCTGCTCCTGAGCCTGGGAGTGAACAGGGAAACGCCTCAGTGACCCTAACCCTGTGTCATTGAGCCTGCAAGTCTATGGAGAAGACAGAACAGGTGACAGTGAGTTTTATCCTTTTTATATGTGACAACAAGCCTTCCATGTAAGCAGAGGGGATACCGCTGAGACCATGAGATATTATTAGATTGAGAGAAAAATCAGCCTACACAAGAAGAAAGACTCTGTCTGGTTCATTCTAAAGCCCACCTGTCAGATACAAGAAGTCAGCAAATAAAATTGCCTCTCTCCACCTTCCACCCCCACCCCGCCCATTCCCAAGTCTCTGGGGATGAGGGTTCAGGACGGATAGATTATTCCTGCTGAAGTATGATCCCTAGGCAGAACTGAGCAAGGCCAGGAGCTGCAGTCGGCCCAGGTCTGATGGGAAAGGAATCTCAGCTAAGGCTCAGGATTGTAAACACATCCAAGACAAGCCACAGTCTAGACCCATCTAGATGGCAACGGTCCAAGGTGAGGAGACAGGGTCCCTCTGCTGCATGTGAGACAGCAAGCTGCTGTGCTGCCATTGATCCCACAAATCCCTTCAGTGTAGCTGCTTCCCTTTACCAGTTTACTTTGATCCCATCAGAAGCCCAGCAGGAAGTGCTCCCCAGGACTCTCAGAGCATCCCCACCACCACCAGCCCTGCCGACCTCTGCTTCAACCTCTACTTGACATTTGCTTCATGATTTAATTTACCCTTTCCTGCTCACCTTTTCCTCTCTTGTTTACCTGGATCTCAATTGGATTTAGCAGCTGAATTTTCATTACACAAGTCAGAGGTCTGAGGAGTTTATGAGATTTGAATTCCTGCCAGCAGGACTCACCGTGTGTGCTACTTCCATTCCCCTCCACATCCAAATCAGCTCGACTGCACTGGCTCTCTCCAGACCTGCAGATTCAGGAAGGACTTGGTGTTTCTCCCAAGGTCCTTCACTCTCAAGGACAGAAGTGAGGGCTGGGTAGATGGGTCGGCAAAGAGCTTTGCCTGGCAGGCATGAGAGCTTGAGTTTGCATGCCCAGCTCCCATATAAAAGCCAAGCACAGTAGTGTACTGCAGAGGCAGAGAGCTAGGCTCCCTAGAGCCCAGTGGCCTGAGTTGATGAGCTTTAGATGTACCGAGAGGCCCTGTCTCAAAAAATAAACTGGACAGCAATTTAAAAAGATTCCTGGGCAGTAGTGGCATACACCTTTAATCCCAGCAGTTGGCCGGATCTCTGAGGTCAAGGCCAGTCTGGTCTACAGAGTGAGTTCCAAGACAGCCAGGGCTACACAGAGAACCTCTGTCTCAAAACCTCCAACCCCCACCCCACCCCCCAAAGAAAGAAAAAGAAAAGATGCCTGACTCTGACTTTTGCTAGCCTCTGCACATATGTTCATACATGTAACTAACAAACATACACACACCTACATGATTGCATATACATAGCACACACTCACAAAGGACAAGTATGGCTCTCATCATCTGCTTCTGACAGCTTCCTCTAGGAGAACATGTCCCAGATCTTTGTTACCACTAGGGAGAGGGCAAGATTTGAGGGAGAGGAGTGAGGAGGAGAGAGGAGGGAGAAAGGGAGGGGAGGGGGAGGGGAGGGGAGGGGAAAGAGGGGGCAAGGCTTACAACCTCTACACACACACCCTCCCCATAATCTACAACAATGACTCCCGATTCTTCTGAAACCAATATTGATTCTGCAGGCATGTTCAGGGACACTATGGGAAGGACCACCCAACAAGCCCTCCAACCTTTTTTTTCCCTATCCACATCTCCCAGCTAGTCACAACTGTAAGAACTGTAGAGTGGGCAGTGCTTTTCCACTCAGGTGACCATGGAGAGAAAATAAAAAGAAGAGACAGCAGCTTTGCCTAAGAGCCTCCTCTGCCTGCAGCCTGCAGCTCAGCCAGCTAGAGTCCCAGCATGGCCAGCCACGTGGAGGTGAAAATGCCAAGTGCTCCCGTGGCCCAGGAGGAAGCTGTGATTAGACTGGACTAGAAAGAGACAGCACCCCAGCAGGAGGAAAGGCTGACCCCAATCCATCTTCAATCACCTCTCAGAAGAGTTCTTGGGCAGAACAGACGAGTCAGCCCAGCAGGCAAAAATCAGAAGAAGGGCAGTGCCTTCTACCCAGGCCATTTTTTTTAGATGCCCTCAAAGCTGCCACTGCCCCACTAAAAGCAACAATGGGTGGGTCAGAAGAGCTTGGTTGGTAAGGTGGGGGTTGGGCAGAGACAGACCTCAGCATGAAGCTCTCCAGGTGAGAGCACTGGTTGGCATCTTACAGCATGGAACTGGCCAGAAAAATAGGCTGATGACTCGTCTTCCTTTCCTCTTTTCCCCCTCTACCCCCCTCTACCCCCATCTTCCCCTTTCCTTTCCTTTCCTTTCCTTTCCTTTCCTTTCCTTTCCTTTCCTTTCCTTTCCTTTCCTTTCCTTTCCTTTCCTTTCCTTTCCTTTCCTTTCGTTTCTTGTGGACTGAATTGCCGAAGCAACACAGCCTGGCCTATAAAGGGACAATAAAAGAACTATACTCTCTTGATTTCCTAGACCTGCAGGAGGAGGCACAAAGGCTGTCAGGCAAAGGACATGATCTCCAGTGACCAAGACATACATGGCTAAATGGGGATAGGCCAAGAACAGCCCTCTGAGAACAGTCTAATCTGGTGTTTTCAACCTGTGGGTTGTGATCCCTTCGGCAAACCTCTATCTACAAAATATTTACAGTATGATTCACAACAGGTACAAAATCATGGTTTTGAAGTAGCAATGAGATAATTTTATGGTTGGAGTCACCACAACATGAGGGACTATATTAAAGGGCGTCAGCATTAGGAAGGTTGAGAACCACTGAAAACCCACAGAGTCCCATGGTCTAGGGAGCTGGTTGCTCCCAGAAGGAAGGTAGCTGGAGGCTGAGCATGGCCTGTCACAGCAATGCAGGACTAGAACACTTTGATGGGTCTACACTTGCTGTGGCTTCTCCACAGTCCCTCTGTCCGGCAAGCACTTTCCTGAAACTTTAATTTTTTTTCAAACCTTATGTTTAATGATGTTTCTGTAACGCTTTAACCTCCCTTTTAGCCCACCACCCCCAGTGGAAAAGAAAGAATAACGGGGCAGGGGAGCTGGGGAGAGGACCTGTTTAGAAAGGTTCTTTGGAGCAATTCCCATCTGTGTTGTCTGGAAATCTGCAGTTCACAGGAATTAGCAGCAGCAGCTTGATCCACTCGCAAACACTTCACAGATACACCAGAAGTCCAGTTCAGTAGAGTAGAGATAACAAAACATGAATCAGCAGCATGGCACTACCAAGTGACAACCAGGCCTCAGCACAAGTCAGCAGGAGGGACCCAGAGGGACTCCAGGAGAAGTTCTCAGCTGTGACTCTCTCACTGAAGATCAGCAAAGATGGGAGACCACCAAGCATTGCACAGCTAGTTCTATAAGCAAGCCTAGCTCAGCCCTATCACTGTTTGTAGAGTCCTATTTATACCCTCCAAACATCACATGCCCTCCAGGAGTCTTGTCTCAGCTGACATCACTCTGCCAATCAGCCCGAGTCTGTGGAAGCAGCAAGAAACTGCAGCACACCACCAGAAGTTTTTTGGTGCAATTCTTTCTATGGAGTCCCGACAAATGGAGCTCAATTACACAATGTAAAGCAGACCGATACATATGTGATGTTAGCAAGAAATCCTTCATCATGTGTCCTTTCACATGCTTCCTTTAGCAGAACATCATCTCTCCTGTGTCTGCGTCAGTGAAATGTTCCTTCAGGAGTCTGCCTTAGCCTTTCACACCTGTGTCCACTTTAACAAAACATTCCTTCACATGTTTGTGCCAGCAAAACACCATCCAAATGACTTTGCAAAGAACCTTTACGTTTCCACTTCACTCTCCTGAGGTTATCTATACTGCTAGTGTTTTCTCCATAGTCTCTCTGTCCAGCAAAGGCTTTCCTGTGGTTTTTCTACCAGAGATGCTTAATAGAACAAAGCATTGGAGGCAGGTTGGGTTAGTAAATGGGACTTCAACCTGGAGACAGTAAACAGATTAAACTTAAGGCCTCGATTTCTTCAGCAGTATTTAAAGGGAAGGGGAAAAGAACAAAGGGATCTGTAGGTTTCCAAGGGTGAGTCTGATTGAAACTCTATCTCCTTATATCTATGCATTGCAGCAGAAACAGAACCCATGTTTAAAACAGAAACATACTGCCAAGAATAAAGAGCTCACTCGGCAACTTCTCCTGTTACATGCACCAGTTAGATGTGGCCACATGACTACTATAAACTCAGCAAGAGCAAGAACATGTAAACAGTAAGCTGTTTCCTTTCATTACACAAGAGCTGGAATCTGGACATGGGACTGGGCCTCTTAGACCATAGAGCTGCTACAGCTGCTGGGTAGGATGCACCTAGGTCCCTGATACTTCAACAATGTGAACCCCTTGTGCCTCAGCAACTCTGAAAGAGAGGAGTGGTTAGTGAAGGCCAAAGTGACCCTACCTGATAGAAGACTGGAGATAAAACTTGAGTGTATCTCCAGTGGGTGGAGAGAGAGGTGAAGGGAGAGAAGGATTCAGGAAGGAATGAAGACAAGAGAGAGGGAAGGAAGGAAAGAAGAGAGAGAATGTAAGACAAGAGCACAAAAATTAATTAGACCATGGGCTATATGGTCCAATATTCAAATAACAAGAATCCACAAGGATAGAAGAGAGAAAATGGAGAAGAAATCACCAATAAAATTATTCAAGAAAAAAAATTTCAAGAGTAAAAGATATATTTATAACTTGGAAGAACATACAGAAAGACTAGCACCAGAGTGAAAATAGATTCACCCCAATGTAAGTGAAATCAAAGCATTTTAATGGCTAACATATCACTATTTTAACCAAAAAGTCTTCTCATTGACATTGGAAGAAATTTCTAGAAGCCCCATTTTGACAGTGGCATCTGCGTTGTAGCCGTTCCTCCTTACTAAACATTAAGTGTGAATGCTGGGTTCATACTCATCCCCAGATAAAGGATCCAGGATACTTTTTAAAAGATCAGTACATATTGGCACATATGTCAGTCAATAACCCTAGAAACTGTGCATGTCCTTTGTAACACACCCGAATCTCCAAGGCCAGGCAACCCTGTAACAAGGAGCAGTGACTAAATGCATGGAAAGCAAACAGTGGGGCTTGGCATACCTCTTGCAACAAGACAGACAACCAAAGCAGGTAGAATGCCCCATCCATTGGGTTTCCTAGGCTGCCAACCACATAGTCCCTTGTACAGAAAAATCGCTGATCAAGCAACATGTATTGGAAGAAAGAGAAGGTAGGTTCTCGTGGACCCACACTCCCTCAGACTGGTTAGTTCCAAAGTGGCAATGGCAATACTGTGCTGAAATCTCAAACAGACCTTGAACTTCGGTTTCTAATTCAATTGAACTTTTGTCCCTAATGTACTAGGAGTAAGTACTTAAAGAAAAACATCAAGAAAGGCCTTTAAATGATACAAAGTATCCTAGTAGAATATAATTACGTGGTTATTCCTTTTGGCTTGCTAACAAAATAAATTATATTAATAGGTCCTCTAAGGTTAAATCATTTTGTATTCTTAGAACAAACATTCTTTCATAATGATTACCCTGCAAAGAGACTCTGAGGAAATGACCCACTGCGTGGTGTTCCTATTCATAAGCAAGACTCACCTGTATATGTCTTTGTGGCTGTTGTCATCATAATAACTGATGATGTCCCAGTTGGGGCACATTTAAGTATCAAGGTAACACTTTTTTTGATATAATAGAGCTGGAATTTTTCATCCCACTGCATGCTCTGAAGATAAGTAGGACAAGAATTACCCATTTGGACATAGAATCAGTCCATAAGATCATACCTACACTTGAGGAGGTAAGAATTTGCTATGTTATTTCAGTTGTGTTTTTTTCTTATTCCTTGATTTATTTCTTCTCAATATTTTAACTTCATTACTTTACTGATTTAAGTTTTTTGTATTTTTAATAGGAAATTTTCTATTGCATACAGCCATTTCCTCCGACTCCCTACTAAAAAAAAAAATGTACATTTCATTTAAACCATATAGGCTCCTCCAAAGAAAAACAAATCAATAGTACATATTATATGTGATGTAGTATATATTATATGTAATCCACATTACTAAAATGCATGCATTGTATATATGTGCATAAAGAGAAACAGAGACAAAGAGAGACAAAGACTAAAGAGAGGTGGGATACCCACTAGATGCAATCCACATACAGAATTGGGATAAACATGTCTAAAATCCACAGATAGGCAGGGCAGAAGGGTAAAATGTTGACAGGATACACAAGATCCATAAGATAGTGTTAAGGCCTTCGGTGAGTTGAGCGAAGCCCACCCACATCTATTACTCTCAAAGTCTACTGTTGAAGACTGGTGTTTGGTCAAACAACTGGGAAGCATGGTTTAGCCAAGTTGACACATCATGTTAACCACCACACTGGGTGTTTTCTTTTCTCATTTTCACATGATGAAAAAATAGGGTATTATTCCTGCCTATTATATGTTGCTCATGGGATGTTCTGACAGCTTCATACAGGACTGGGGCAAGAAAGATCTTCAGACACAGCTGTAATGGATTGTTTGATCTAGTAGAGTCTGCAATGTTGGAGCTTCAGTGGTGGAAACACAGAGCACCCAGAGATTGGGGCAAAACAAATAGGAAAATCACACTGCACTTCCTGAACATCTGCAGAAGGGCTCACTATCTTAAGCAAAGAATAGCTTGACTTTTGAAAAGTTTTTATCAACGAACTAAACCACTCCCAACTGCCTGTGATGTTCCACTAAGGCCTGAGAAAAACAGAATCCCTGACCCTCGACATAGTGACCAATGTGACCAGAGATGTCCATGATAAGCTTGTACCTTTTATACCCACCACCGCATAACTCAAGACAGATTTACAACAACCAATTATTAAATGTCAGTAGTTCATCCAAATTCTGGCAAGAGTGAGACCACAGAGCACACCAGAACAACAATCCAGACCTCAGGGAACCCAGCATCTCTCCTTCTCTTACATCCATCCAGATGGAGTTGAATCAGCTTACGAGGGAAGAAGAGAAGGCTGAACTTGGGCTATAGGTGAGCCATGTAAGTATGTTAATGTGTGGACATATTCAAGGTGCCTTTGAAAAGTAGTATTGCAGAACAGCTCTCTCTGTGGGGAGAACTTGGGACAATTTGTGGTCATTAATTTTGAGTGACAGACAAATTTGCTCTAGATTAGACCATAAATAAATTCACAGGCAATTGTGGGTGGTTTAGTTCGTCGATGCGAAGCCTGGAAGAAGAAAACTTAGAGGCTAAGAGATAGAGAATGTTGGGTTGGGACATATGAACACATGGGAGGTCGTGGACAGAGAGGAGAAAGAATCATGTGCTATTATTTTCTAAAAGCTGCCGATATTTAGAGGGCATTATATGATAAATAAGTAGGCAAACATACATAGTAGTTTGTCCTTGGCCCATCTGTAGGCCTGACACATTCACAGTGGCAGAGACTGAGACTATGCATCCTATCCAAAGACCTACCTCCCTGTGACTGACTAAGTCACTGCTGTGGTTAAATTCCTGAATTCCCAACCTGAGCTCTCAGTGTAGTGTCACCTCTCTGGTAGACCAGTTGTCTACCTGGGGCATGCTGCTAAATCAAACCCTATCTGTTTTTGTAAGAGCCCTTGATTATCTCACAGATACAAATGTGCCTGTAGCTGGCTTGGCTGCCTACTGCTTTCAGGGTCTCAGACAGATTCCCTGCTTAAGTGCACACCATGGCTTTTCATTTTCCAGAACCCCACAGAATATAGCAATGTAACACCAGCCCCACTCCACAGCAAAGGAAGTGTAAGACAATAGGTCCACTGTCCAAGTCACCATACTGCACTCACCTTTTCAGAACGAGCTGTGACACAGGCACAGTGTCAGCTTGGGGTGGACGTCACCAGGGATGCAAACACTAATGTGAATCCTGCATCAAAGCCGTCTGTTCAGCACTGGATCTCCACTAGAAATACAGGAAACTGGAAAGCAAGGGAACAAGAGAAGCAGCCACCCTTGTCACTGAAAAAGGGGTTCTCCAGAAACCATTAGCAGTCCTTAGGAATGTTCCATGGACAGATGAGGCCATTGTAACCCCATAGAGACGCCCATTAGGCCTGCCATGCTCCCCTCCAGAAGCAGCTCTGTGAACAAGACAGCTCTTTGCAAAGGAAAGCTGGGAGACAAAACCTTCCATACTGAAACAGGTGCATGTCTCATCTGACCTCTAATACAGAAATTCCCCTCATTTTCTATTGTCTTTGAATATTAAGAAAGTAAAGATATGAATAATTTAGTGAACACTTTTATTCTCTTTGCCAAAATTGAGAGCAATGCTTAAAATAACTAAGTTAATCCTTGCATGGAAAGCCTCAGAGGTTGTGGGGGCCCTCCCTCCCTCAACAGTCCTCACTCAGTTCTTGTGAGGGATCCAGGGTAGTAAGAACTTTGGAATTTTTGCTTCTTTGAAATCACAGTAATATTATAAGAATATGTTTTATTTTAATCCCGGGTGCGAGAATATGGGGCTGCTTCTGACTGTCCACAGCAGCTGACTATAATTAGTCTCATGCTTTAGCGGAGGCATGGTTTTGCCAGCTGCAGACAGTTTCCGCGATTGTGTGAAGTTGGGAATTCTGGGAATTTTTCAGAGGGTATATAAATAATAGGGCCCTGAGAGGCAGAGTTGGTGGTGGTTGGTTCATTCAGGGGGGTGGGGAGGGGTGGTTGTTGTTTGTTAGTAGTCATGCTCAAAGAAGAAACAAAAAGAAAGAAATTCAAGTCTGGGATCTCTCTCTCGCTCTCTCTCTCTCTCTCTCTCTCTCTCTCTCTCTCTCTCTCTCTCTCCCTCTCCCTCCCTCCCCACCACCCCTTCTTACTCTCCTACCTAGTGATAGGGGATGAAACCAGGGAGATAAAAGGTGGGAAAGAGAAGAACCCACAAAGTAGCAAAGCCCAGCTACAGCCCAGAATCAGCATTTGTGACAAGGTCCCAGGCATATGTCTAGTCCAGGGTCCACTTTGAGAAGAACTGCCCCAGTCATTCCTCGTGGCTCTTATTTTCCACATTTAGACACCTCTGTGACCTTCTTCTGACCCCTACCATGAACTCTTTCATGAAAGGCTTGTCTCTGCAAAGCATGCTTTCAGCAGACTGCCCAGCACTCAGCATAAAAGGAGGATTACTCGGCAGTATGCTGTGTCAGCCGCTCTGAACAGCCCTCAACGCTTTGGCGGCTGAGCTTCGCCTGTGCAGATGATCCATGGGCAGCATCCATCTACCGTGACCATGGGTCTCTGCACACAGCATCCTCTTCATCTTGCACTAGAGCCCCACGGGTAAGTGCAAACAAACGCTTCAAAGTTTTCCTGCAAGGGGAGGAATTACCACACACTTTCCAGTGGAGGGGCTTCCTTCACTCATAACCACAATGGGAAATGTGAAAGAGACAACATTGCAGAATGAGTCAGGGCAGCACTTTACATGCACAGAACTGAAATGGATTGTTCGAAGCACCATTCGTGCACTACTGTTTCCATCTTTCTTTGCACACTAAGGAAGAGCCTTTGTTTTCAGAGAGACAAACTCTGTGTTCCAAGTGGCCAGGCTTTCCTACGGCTTCAGCAGTGGAGTGTCAGGGTGGCCCTGTCTCTTTTTCGAATTAAACATAATCTATTCTCAGCGATCCATTTCTAGCTTTGTTCCTCTTCTGGACCTCAGGCTTTTAACTGCCATGAAAGCTGTTTTCTTGCATTGAACTGCCAGCATCAGCACCTGTTTTAATACCTTCAGAGAACCCCTTCAACCTGGCCCACTGTCTTAGTTAGGGTTTTACTGCTGTGAACAGACACCATGACCAAGGCAAGTCTTATAAAAAACAACATTTAATTGAGGCTGTCTTACAGGTTCAGAGGTTCAGTCCATTATCATCAAGGTGGGAGCATGGCAGTATCCAGGCAGGCATGGTACAGGAGGAGCTGAGAGTTCTATGTCTTCATCCAAAGGCAGCTAGTGGAAGACTGACTTCCAGGCAACTAGGGTGAGGATCTTATACCCACACCCACAGTGACACACCCATTCCAACCAGGTCACACCTATTCCAACAAGGCCACACCTTCAGATGGTGCCACTCCCTGGTCTAAGGATATACAAACCATCACACCCACCTTCACCACCAGACATTGTGCTGCTCTGCGCTATGGCTCCCATTGGAATAGCAGGCATCTCCCCAGGGCAGACCTTAGGAGAAGAGCTGAGTGAGGCATACTGACCTCTGCTCTTCTGAAGCTCCCATGGATTCTGTGTGTTAATTATGACTGGCAGCTCTCTGGCCAGAGATGTAGCTCAGCAGAGCAGTGGGGACAGGTCATGTAAATGGCTTCCCCCACCCCCGCCCACAGAGGGCAAGGTGTGACTCCCTCCAATGGATTTAAAACTCTAAATGGATGGTTTAGACCAGTAGAGTACCCTGAAGTGAGTCTGAGAGCTGAAGGTGCCAAGCAAGTGGGATGTCCCTAGAAGTGCTCCTTGTCCATCAGTCTTCCTCCCTCAGGACTGGATTTCTCTGGAGACATGCAAACACAGGTTCCTGATGTAATCTTAATCTGGTGCATGGCTTTGGACTTACCTGACAAAAGCTGGATAGGTGGCCCGTGCTTACTTATTTCAGTCTAGATGCTACTCTGTAACTCTTAAGCTCCAGTAGTGTAATAAAAGCACGTTATATGCGTGTTGCCAAAAAAAGCCAAGGGGAAAGCTAAATGAAGTGGGAGTCCACTGTGACACAGTGCTGACTGGTGGGATTGTCTCAATCCAGGCATCTCCATTCACAGCCCACAGGCCACATGCTATGGAGGGTCCCCGTGATTACAGTACTATTGCCCGCGCTTTTGTGTCCCCCTGGTAAGAACACGCTCAGGGCAACCGGAATCTTCTGCAGCACAAACTTTATTGCTTACCCCATCAGGAGCCAGTGGAGAAGAGAGCCAGAGAGAGCCAGAGATGGCGGAGCCCCCTCCCTTTTATGGAGGACTGTCCTCCGCCTCGGACGTGTCACTCCCTGATTGGCTGCAGCCCATCAGCTGGAGTTGTCGTCACGGGAAAGGCAGAGCACATGGCGTGGAAAGCTACCCCGGCACATGCGCAGCTTGCTTGTTTACTACTTAGAACACGGGTGTCAGTGCCATCAGCGCCATCTTGTAATGGCGAATGTGAAGGCGGCTCCTTACACAGTACAACACAAAATCATAAACATATTCAAAGCATATGAGATTCTTTTATGATTTTTTAAAAAGATTTATTAATTTAATATATATGAGCATCCTGTTGCTGACAGACCAGAAGAGGGCATTGGATCCCATTACAGATGGTTGTGAGCCACCATGTAGTTGCTGGGAATTGAACTCAGGACCTCTGGAAGAGCAGACAATGCTCTTAACCGCTGAGCCATCCTTTCAGCCCCTCTATTATGATTTTTAGTTTCAGTTTATCATCTGGTTCTCCAGGTAGAGACAGTGTTGTATGTTGTCTTAGTTAGGGTTCCTATCACTGTGAAGAGACACCATGACCACAGCAACTCTTATAAAGGACAACACTTAACTGGAGCTGGCTTACAAGTTCAGCGGTTCAGTCTATTATCATCATGGTAGGAAGCATGATGGAACACAAGTAGACAGGGTGTTGGAGAGATAGCCAAGAGTTGTACACCTGGATCAGCAGGCCACAGGAAGGAACAGTGGGCCACTAGGCCTGGCTTCTGCTTCTGAGACCTCAAAGCCCATCCCCAGTGGCACACTTACTCTGACAAGGCCACACCTCCTAATAGTCCCTGGTGACCAAGTGTTCAAACACATGACTCAATGAGGGCCATTCCTATTTAAGCCACCACATGTGTCAATGTCATAGCAGCAGATACCTGGAAGAGGGCCTTTAAACTCAGCCTTGTCGGCCATGGCTACCATTAAAATGTTGGCAACTGAGCTAAGAATGTTAAAAGCTTAAAGAGTAAAACAACACAAGTCTGAAGATCAATCTGTCCCTCTAGCCCCCATCCTGTACCTCCTAATATCTTACTGATGTTGCCCTGGGCAAACAGCACTGCTTCATCCTTAAGATGAAAGTATAGGTCAGTCGGGCAGTGACTTGCCAACGCCCCATGGCTAACAGCCAACCAGGTTCAGACTGTGGAGGGCAGTTTTTGCCTAAGGTCCATAGTTTGCCCTCAACCACCTTCGGCTTGTTGTGTTCAAAGGGTGAGAAGCTCCCCTCCGCTCCTCCATCCCCACCCCTCACCATCCTGCATTGCTCCTTCACTAAATGGACTCTGCCATCATCAACACAAACTTCTGGAAGTCTCCAGCCAGCAGAGGAGGCGGAGGAAGCAGAGTGATGACGGTGGCTTGTGAAGACCCTCTTAAGGAGAACTCGTATTCTCTAATATTGTCCTTGTCTGGGATAGAAGTCTCTCTTTTTTTGTGCCGAGTCATCAAAATTTCATAATCTGATAAAGGCTAAAACTACAAGATAGATTGACAAGTATAGCTAATAAAATACCAAACTGGCACTGGAAGTTCATTCCTGGGACAATCCTATGCACACAGTAAACAAGCAGAAATGGTTTAAGGGCAAGAGGCTCTGCCCTCACTTCAGCTGGCAGTCCTTGTTTGTGTTCCCTCTTGGAGCTGTAGTGGAGCTCAAAAAGAACACAAGGCAGATGGAGATTTAGTGCCTTGCTGAGTTGTGAGGAGCCCTAGGAAACTATGTCACAGTCATCAGGGACTTAGCCACCAGCAGGAGAATGGAGATTACACTCCCACAGTACACTTCCACAGACTTGTCAAGGCGTCACGTCAAAGGAGAGAGGCAACAGCCAGGACCAGAGGCTCAAGGAATGTGAAGACGCCACCTTTGCAGCTTGGGAAGCTACAAAGGACCTGGCTTACAAATGGGTCATTAGCATCTTTATGGAAGTACTTCCCACACAAATGGAGCCTTTGCAGAGAACCATTTAACAGCTGCCCCAAGGGCAGGGCAGGGCAGGGCGGGGCGGGGCGGGGCGGGGCAGGGCAGGGCAGGGCAGGGTTCTTAGTGATTGGAAGTACTTTGTCTGCTGGAATTTACTGACCTGAAGGCTCTTGCGTGGCTGGTAGCCGACCCAACCTTAGGCTGCTCCTCACTGTAGAAACAACTCCCTCCTCTCCTTGAGAACAAATAGTTAGGAAATACTGTTCCTTTTCCAGCATTACAATGGTTTTCTCCTCAGAGTCCAGGTCACCTGTCTAAAAAGAGACTTCTCTTCCTGGGATAAGAGATAAGAACAATGAAACGGCCTGCTTAAACTAGTTTAAAGTTCAACAGCCACTGGGTGAGTAAGCTTAGCTTTCAGAGTAAGGTGGTTCTGACAGGAAAAATGGCAGAAGTGTGGCCCTGGGGGCAGGGGGGAGGGGAGGAGATGTGGGGGGGGGCATTATATGACCATAAAATCAAGTTAAGTTGAATATCAAGGGTATCTTTAAAATGGAAAATAAAATTTTCCCCAGCCTGAGCGGGAAATAGAAGAAGCAGGTGTGAAGGTCACAGGTGAGAAGAGGGTTTGTCTTCCTCCGACTGTGGACTTACATCCCAGAGCCACAGGCTTGGTTTTGGGGTTTTTTGTTTGTTTGTTTTTATTTTTGTTTTGTTTTTGGTGGCAGCAGGGTGGAAGGGAGAGCATTATAGAATCACTCTATTGGAAAAGTTAGAAGGTGTACACAACAGAGTCTCAAGGAACAATGGGGCCTAACATTTATAACACCCCTCCACTCCTAGGAGGAGACAAAAATAGCAAGCAGTGTGGCTACAGGGTATTAGGAGATTCACACAGCTCAGTCAGGGTCTTCAGGGACAGGGAGAATGTTGTTAGCCCCTGTCATTGCTGGCTGCCAGGAAACCTGGACTGTAGGGGAAATTGTCTACACCCATCGCACCCCCAGAGACTTACCTGTCAGTTTATTTTCCTGTCATAGCTAGGAGAGAAGATGTCCTGATTCTTTAGCCTATGAGCTCCAGGCTTAAAACAGCAAGTTCAAAATCTAAGCTGCCTCAGGCCACTCTCATTGTATGGACACACAAACACACACACACGCAGACACACACACACAAACACACACACGCAGACACACACACATACACACACATGCAGACACACACACATACACACACACGCACACACACACATTGCTGAAACTTCACACCTCAGCAGACACTGTCAGTGATGGTTACCCTGCAGTGAATGGCTGGCCCCTGAAGCATCTGACCGGAAAGTCTGCTTACACACTAACAAACCCACGAGTCCTGGTGATGCTGACACTGAAGGTTCAGAGTCACTCAGAACCTCCTGGGACCCTGAGCTTTGGGATCAGGTTGCACTTAGCAGCATCTCTGGCATCTATCATAGATGTCAGCAGTGCTCTGTCCTGTCACATCCCAAGTTACCTGCACAGGTCACCAAATGCACACTTGCCCCACTTAGGAACTGTTTTAGGGGAACCAGAGACCGTCCAGGTGTTGCCAACACTGTTTGATGGTTCCTGGGTGAAGGCTGCCTTTCTCTCTCTCTCTACATTTACCCTGTTACAGTCCCTCTGATGGCTGCCATCCTTTCTTTCCTGCCTTGGTGTGCCCCAAGTATGGAAACAGCACTCTCTCATTCCCAGAAAAAATTCTTTTCCCAAACTTACCTGGGCACCAGTATCCACTGATGCTCTCGTTAACCTCTAGATTCAGCACGCCATCTCCCCCAGTTCTATCCAAGAGGATTCGGCGGCTCCTGAAATCTGAATAGTGACAAAGTGACAACGTGACAAAGTGTCCCTAGAGGTGGGATTAAAAGCACTTGATGTTCCTGCAGGATGGGGTTCCGTTCCCAGAACCCACATCAGGAGGCTCACAACCACTGGCATCTCCAGCTCCGAGGGCTTTTAGACCTTTTCCCGCCTCCCTGAGTACCGACAGACATGTGTACACCCGTAAGTAAAACTAAAATTACAAAAAGGAAGTGTCCCTACCAATGTTCAGACCTGGGAAAGCCCACCTCACACCGTGCTGCTCAGGTGCTGACAAGAGGGAACTCTCTACAGACCCTGCTAAAGCCCAGCTTGGGTTCAGCATGGAGGCTGGGAGCAGAGATGGCTTCTAAGAAGCTCAGAGGAGGATCAACTTGCTACAGGCAAATGGTCAGACCCTAGAGCCAGCCAGCTTCTATCATACATGTCAGGCCTCCAGCCGATGACAGGGCAGGGAAGGAGCAAGCGCAGCTCAGGGAAACCAAAGTGAGCATGGGAATCTGCTGGTTCCTGAGAACTCAACGGCTCTTCTTGACCTCAGGCAACCTCTTGGTCAGCACATCTATTCTAAGTCTGACGTCACCTTTACAGTGACTTCATCTTTCCCCTTTCACCTCCTCCTGCCATTCATGAACCTGAACCTGTCTGTGACAGTTCATCCCCCTGTTTTATAGCACCACTACCTCCGCTACTCTAAGGGCTGTCCTTTTGGAATAAGAACCAGCTTAAGTGGGAGTCAAATTTATCCACAGAGAGGCCCCATGGTAGCTGAATCGTTCCCATGAGGAGTCCTTGGTCCTCTAGAAAAGCACGTCTGGCGGTGTAATCAGCACGGGTAAGCAAAGTCAGATCATAGAAGGACAGTGGATCACAGCCTCTGGGGTAGGACTGGGAAGCCCAGCATCTGCTGGGACTCTCCAGCTGGCGATCCTACTACAGGCACAGAGAAGCAGTATGCTGGCAAATGTGCCCAGCTCCTGGACAATGGAACACAATGCCCTCATCTACAAAGTTCACACTCTACGACCACGCAACTGAGCTATCAAAATTATTGGGCAGGGAGATGGTTGATTTGGCAGTATTTGCCATACAGGTATGCAGACGAGTTCAGAACCCTCGCAAAAAAAGGCTAAGAAGCCTGCCTTAGTGATCCTATCAGGGGGACCCAGACAAGCATAGCCCTAGAGCTCACAGGCTGGCCTGTCTAGCTGAATCACTGAACTCCCAGGTCAGTAAGAGATCCTGGAGATCCTGTCCCATGCAAAATTATGTGAAGAGCAATTGAAAATGGCATCCCTGACCTCCAGCTTCCACATGAAAGCACATACCGTGTGCATGCACAGGGACACATACGTCTAACATGCATGCACACGCACATACACACACCTCACAACATTTTAAATAAATTTAAATTTTTATGTTGTATCCCATTCATAGCTATTCTCAATAGCCTGTTGCCATATGTAGCCTGAAAGTCATGGGTTGGACATGCCTGTGTGTATGGCCAGCATTTAAATTAGATTCCCTACTCCTTCTGCACAGTAAACAGCATGTCTTGCCTCTTAAAGCCAGTCAGTGAAGGCAAAGCTTCTCATTGTGGATGCCTCCGAACAGCTAGAGAGATTCAAATTATTTGAATAGTTCTTCAGGTCACGGACTTCCTTAGGAAACATAATATAAATCTCCAAACACTTGCAAATTCGGAAGCATACATTGTCCTTTTGATTTACACCCATAATGACACTCGTGCCTAAATTATTTATGTAATATGATAATGTTCCCTCCATCGTAGACTCTCTGAGGTGAGCCAACAGATAACCACTTGCCCACCTGAAAACAAAATATGTCAGGCTAGAATAATGTGATATTTTTGTAAGACTGAAGGGATGGGGTGATTTGCAAATGTCGTGTTTTCAGGGCATGAGTAAAATTCTCATTATTCATAACCTGGGATCCAAGAGGCTGTTGTAAAGGCAAACGAGGTGAAACGTTACAGCTAAACATGCCAAGTGCATCAGCCTTGTCCGCTGCTCTCTGGGTATGATTGCCCACATAGATTGTTTTAGGTTTGACATTAACGACCTCGTGGAATTACCTCTTCGCCTCAGCTGCGGAAACCTGTCAGAGATTGCTTCTGAATCAGCTGTACGGCAAACAAGCACAGCACACACAAAAACAAAGGGAAACAGGATGAATCTGTCACCCGGAGACCTAGGAAGCATCTAACAAGATGTAAGCCCACAAATGCTCACTTTTCTGAGTTGGTGTTGCCTAGGATTGCCATGCAGCAAGGGTACCAGACTGATGTCTCCCCGAGGCCGGGTTGGCATGAACGATGGGTGTTTGTCTGAAGTACACAGTCTTTGTGACCACTCTCCGTGATGGATGGCCCTTTCCTGTGCCTTAAAGGATGGCTTCTGAATACAGAGCACTGACAGGTTCTTTTCCGGGCCTCTCATATGTCCTCCAGTTCTTTGCTCTCAACCTCATGGAAATAAGCCAATTCCACACAATCAAAGAAGAGAGAAGATGTTTGGTCTAGGGAAGGATCCTGCGGTAAGAGGAGCTGCCTGACCTTGAGCCATCAAAATCCTCCAAAGAAGGACAACAGTGCTAGCTGTTCGGTCTTACTGAAGTGTAGGTTCTGTGGCCGTCTCTCCTGAGAGGGCTAGAACTCAGGGTGGAATGACATCTGCGTGGCAAGAAGGTGTCCTTCTCTCCCATGATCATATGCTGACAATCACCAATGTGATGGCATTACTAAGAGGGAGCTTAATATTATTAAGAGCATGATGACTAAGTCCTGGGAGCTTTGGCTTCATGGATGAATTAGTGCAGTGGTTTTCAAACTTCCTAATGCTGCAGCCATTTAATGCAGTTAGTCATGTTGTAGTGATCCCCAACCATAAAATGACTTCATTGCCACTTCATAACTATAAATTTGTTACTATTATCAATTGCAATGTAAATATCTGATATGCAGCATATCTGATATGTAGGATGAGAACCATTGGATTCATACCTATAAAAGGTTACAGGAACTGGCTACATGTCCTTTCTACAAGGTGAAAATAAGAAACTCATCACCACATACCAAATACAGGCTCCTTGATCGTAGTAGAGTCCAGCCTTCAGCATTGGGGGAAATAAAATTCTGTCCACAGTAAGTTACCCAGTCTAAAGTATTTTATTATAGCAGTATAAATAAACAGATACAATGTCTTTCCAAGAACTAAGAACGAATTACACACTGAAGCCATGGGAGGCATGATTCAAGATGGTGTCAAGACTCCTGAGGACTAAGACCCCTGTGAGTAGGTTAGTAGTGCATCATCACTGGTAATTAAAAGGCCTGGCTGAATCCAAGAAGACCTTGAAGAAGGTGAATCTCCATGATAATCATCCCAAGGGCTACCTGCATGTGGCTTCAGGAGTCAAGGCAGCACCAGCCAACAGTCACAGCAAATAGATTTAACCAACCCAAAGCAAACCTAGAGGTTATAGAACCCTGAACCTCACATAAGACTCCAATCCCAGAGACACCTTCATTTCAGCATGCCAGGACTCTGAGCAGGGCGACCAGGGATCCGTCCCCTGTGGACGCTCAGAAAATGCCATGTACTGGTCTTGAAAGACCCACAACATGAGGACTCCCCCACGTTCTGACTCGGGAGAGGCGACACCCCAAATCACTCACGAGAAACAGTCTTGATGCAAACTGCAAGAGGACTTTTATTCCAAGAGAACTCTGGGGCCCACAGTCGTACACCACGCAGATGTACAGGACTGTGTGGGCTGAGTAGCTGGGTAAGGGGGTATTTAAAGGAAGGAACCACAACTCAAGGGTGTGGGGAAATAACAAAAATTGGTTGTTGGAAAAATACCAAAAATACCAGTTAAGAGTCACGAGGAAGTGGAAAGTCAAGACAGTTTCTATAAGCCTCTAACAATAGCACATTTGCATAGCGGGTTTCAGGATCAGTCAGGGTGACTTTCTTTGAACGAACACTCCATGAACCCAGGAAGAGGGTGGGTGGGGGAATGTCACTATCTGTTTTATGATTAGCATGCCTTGGAGCATTGAGTCAAAAAGGTCACATTCTCAAGCCTGGGTCTAAAGGCCTACTTTTTATGTTTTTATGTTTCACTTTTTCAGTCTAAGCTTCTAAGTTTGTAGTATTTGTTGTATAGGACAGAAAGGTGATGCAGACACCTGATATTCCTGAAAGGATATTAACTCGGGGTTATTTGCCTAATGAGTGCATGTGTTCATATAGCGGAATGGATAGACTCTGATGAACTGAATCAATTGGAAAAACTATTATAAATTCTAGAACTGTCAGACTGACACTATTGTCCCATTACTTTTCACTCAGCTGAGTGACATATGTTTAGTGACTTCTGGTTTCTGACTCTCTCTCAGCATGCCTGTGTCTCCCATGTTCCTCATCAATACCATGTGTAGAATCAAGGTCATATTTGTGGGACTGTCTTTGTATACCATCTTCTGACACTGGTTCTCAGCCTTCCATGTGACTCCCACTTAGAAGCAGCTGAGGTGACTTCCAGAGGTGTCACATAAGTGCTGACAATTAAGCACCATGGCCTGAGGGTCTGGCCACCTGCTAACAAGGCCTCTGGTGCCCTCTTGGCTTTGAGTGCTGGGAGAATGAGCTGTCTCTTCAATGACATTACCAACTCAGTAAAATACCAGATACTCCGTATCCTTAATACATCAAAACTGTCTTCCCTAGTTACCCCTTGTTATGGTTTGTATATGCTTGGCCCAGGGTGTGCCACTATTAGAAGGTGTGGCTCTGTTAAAGTAGGTGTGGCCTTGTTGGAGTAGGTGTGTCACTGTAAGTATGAGCTTATCCTAGGTATCTAGAAGCCAGTATTCTGCTAGCAGCCTTCAGATGAAGATGTAGAACTCTCAGCTCCACCTATACCAAGCCTGCCTGGATGCTGCCATTTCCCAACTTGATGATAATGGACTGAACCTTTGAACTTGTAAGCCAACCCCAATTAAATGTTGTCCTTATAAGAGTTGTCTTTTTTCGTTTGTTTGTTTTGTTTTGTTTTTCAAGACAGGGTTTCTCTGTGTAGCTCTGGCTGTCCTAGAACTCACTTTGTAGACCATGCTGGCCTCGAACTCAGAAATCTGCCTGCCTCTGCCTCCCAAGTGCTGGGATTATAAGAGTTGTCTTGGTCACGGTGTCTGTTCACAGCAGTAAAACCCTAAGACACCCCTTAGGTGCTCAAATATAACTGGGACATTTACATTACATTAATCAACTCATCACAAGTCAGCACCCCTCACCCCTGCAAGGGTGCTGTGCTCTGGCCTACCCCGTCCCCAAGACCCTGTGGATTTTTCATAGATAGAACTTTGGTTACCTTGTGGCATTTTGGTCTTTCTGCCACAACACAACTCTTAAAACATGCATTCCATCCCAACATTATAATGTTGTCTCCTGTCTTAGTCAGGGTTTCTATTCCTGCATAAACATCATGACCAAGAAGCAAGTTGAGGAGGAAAGGGTTTATTCGGCTTACACTTCCATGCTGCTGTTCATCACCAAAGGAAGTCAGGACTGGAACTCAGACAGGTCAGGGAGCAGGAGCTGATACAGAGGCCATGGAGGGATGTTCTTTACTGGCTTGCCTCCCCTGGCTTACTCAGCCTACTCTCTTATAGAACCAAGACTACCAGCCCAGGGATGGTCCCACCCACAAGAGGGGCCTTTCCCCCTTGATCACTAATTGAGAAAATGCCTTACAGTTGGATCTCATGGAGGTGTTTCCTCAACTGAAGCTTCTTTCTCTGTGATAACTCCAGCTGTGTCAAGTTGACACAAAAATAGCCAGTACATCTCCTTAAGAGGGGTTCTCTTGCTGGGTGGCTGGTACATCCTCAGAATATGTTGCAGATGTACTGTGTTCCCTTGTATTATAAATGATAACTCTCCAAATATAACAATTTTAGTAGAGCAGCTTTGATAACAGCAAATGTTTGCTGCATAGCAAACAGCCCCATAACTCACTAACTTAGCAGCTGAGGTGGGCTGTGTTTTGAACTTCTTTGGATAGACTGGTGGTTTCTCTGATGGCTTTTGCTGGGCTTTTTCCAAAATTGCACAGAGTTAGACTGTGAGCCTGGAGGCTTACCAGTGTGCCCAGTGGTTCATGCTGGATACCACTGAGCACATCAGTTGATTTGTACAGAGCCCCTTACTCTCCCCCAGGTTAGCCTGGGTCTTCCACCATCTTCTCAGGTCAGCACTCCAAGGAACAGAAACAGAAGTCACACACCATTAAAGGCCTGCTTCAGAAGTCACAAGATGATGCTTCCTCCACGTTCTGTTGCTTAAAGCACATCACCGTGTGACCATCCCAGATTAAAGGGGCTAGAAGGTAACCTGAGAACAATGGTCCCACAACAAAGATGGCCACACCCAGTTGGGAACAACCAGAGCACATGTTTTGCAAACTACTCACTGGCTCTGTCTTGTTTTCTTTTCTTACTTAAATTCATGTGAACAAGGTCTCTGCTCCTCCTCCTTCATTTCCTTCTTGCCTCTCCCTCTTTCTCTCTCTTCCTCTGCCCTCCATTCTCTTAAACATACACATACACACACATACATACACAGAGAGAGAGAGAGAGAGAGAGAGAGAGAGAATCCTAGGCTGAGAAACAAACTTAAGAAACGAACTCATCATTATTATCTTGCTCTTTTTTGACCTGGGCCAAGCTTGCCTCCCTGGCTCTTCCTTAAAACCAAGTTCTTCTTAACAGCATGCCCAACCCCCTAACATACCAGATTGGCCCAGCGTGACCAGACTGAATCCAAGGAGGAGGCCTTTCTCAAACTACAGTATCTTTCCACCCCAACCCTGAGCTACTTCTCCAAACCAGGAAGACCCATACAACTGAAGTTCCATGTCCCGAAGGGTTCTTTTTCTAACTATGTGTATTCATGTCTGTGTGGGGGGTCTGGGCATGTGAGTGGAGTTGCTCACAGTGGCCAGAAAAGGACATTGGATCTCCTGGAACTAGACTTACAGGTGGTTATAAGTCACATGACATGGGTGCTGGGAACCAAACTTCTACAAAAGCAGTATGTACTCTTAACTACTGAGCTATTTTTCCAGTCCCACCCAGGAACTCTGTGTACCTATAACCCTTTACTACAAAGAGAAGTCGAAGACTCTCAGAGGTGAGGGAGAAAAAAGACTGATCTGGCTTCAGAAATCAGGGAACAAACAGAACATTATGACAAGGGACTTGTTACATAGACAACAAAAACTGATTGGAGAAGAGAAGAGCCCAGAAACAACCAACACAGCTGCAGAGTAGCTGGCCTATCAGAACCCCAAATCTCAAAGCAGGTGTCCCTGGAGAACCTTGGAAGTGATTCTAGAAGAAATGTAAATCACTGGATTGCGGATGTGTTTCACTGCTGTGAGGTACATTCCCATGAGGAGGGGAAGAAGGCTAAAAGCAGACCTCAGCCTGAGGAGCTCTGACTAGGTACCCATCACACTGTCTCCTTGAGAGGAGATGAACCCTCATAAAGGGCAAGGCAGAATCTGATTACTTGGGAGAAATGGCCAAGTTAATTAACTTGATAAATTTCAGCTTTCCTGTGTGCGGTATAGACACAGGCATATTCTGAGAAAATATAGGATTACTTCTCCCTGGAGAAAAGTCCACTAATAAAAAGCCATTAACCTATGTTCTTTCAAAGTCTAAAATCACTGAGGAAGCAAGCCGTGTCCTCTTCTTGTGGGAGCATTCTGAGCATCCTCTTGAACCCATGTGGCCACTCAAATTGCCACGGTCTAGCAGAAAACAAGCAAATAAACTCAGAGGCTTCTCTGCCACATTAAGACTTAGGGGTGGCGAGACACATGGTATGAGGAGAGGGAAAGAGGCAGTTTTTCAAAGGCACAACTTAGAAATTATGTTTTTTAAGGATTGGATTTTTTTTTTAAAACCAGCTTGGTACATTTCTATTTTAAAATTAATGGCATATACTTCATCAAACATGCTATTTCCAGCAAACTGCACAGATAATTAAGTCTAATTTCAATGATGTTTGAAATAAGGGCAATAAATCTTTATGGTCTTATATGCAATCTATACTGAAAGTTCATTTAAATTTCATCTTCATACAGAGTTTTCTCAACTTTGGAATGTTTTATGAGTTCTTTTAGCCAATGCCATGGCTGCATGGCCAAATTTAGGGAAAGAGGCAAAAGAGAAGGTTCCTAGAGTTGCTCTGGTTACACAGAGGGCAGCTTCGATCCCTCACTGCCTGTCCTTCCTGGCTTCTGTCCACATGTTGTCAACTGGCATCCCCAGACTTTAAGAATTAGAGGGTTCTCTCGCATTCTCACCTGTTCCCATGACATGGCAACCTGTCATGATTACGTTGTTTAAGCAAAGCACTTGAAAGTCTTACGTGAGCTCAGCTCAGCAAGTGAAGAGAACACCTCTTGATAACAGCTCCCTGGACAAACTGCTGATAGCCAATCCAGAGCTGAGCACAGCTCTGAACCCTCATCTCCCGAACAAATAGTACTTTACGGAGACATTCCTTCTGTGACTTTTGTTTTTAACCTTGCCAGCCAAGCCAGCAGGCAGGGCGAGTGTTGGGGTGCTGAGAAATGAGGTGAATTTTCCCATAGCTTTGGTGTGGCGATGGGCGTGGCTCTTCTCTTGTGGACCTGTTCCCACCACCCACGGTGGGGAGTGAGAAGGCATCCTGTACCCCGTGCACTAGTCCCTGGGTGTCTCTGCCTTGTTGCCCGTGTGTCTCTATTATCTGGCCATCTCTGCTGGATTATCTTTACATTTCTAGAACACTGACACGTTTTCATATTTTCCTTTAGTGGTCAGCAAGACTTCTCTGTAAAGGGTGACCAGACGATTGCTTTATGTGGTACCTGCAGACAAGAACTGATGTTGTGGATTGGCCCTTGTGATAAAACATTTTGTGGGGGGGAGGCTGTGTGATAAGAGGAACTTTTGTGTACTTAGGTTTCTGTTTCAATACCCTCATCTGCATATTTCCAAGAAAACACTTATAAAGGCGTACCCTAAATCTCCATTTTCAAATGCATAAAACATATTTGCAGTGATCTGAAACTATCCGGGGACAGTCTGTGACCAACTGGGACTCTTCCCCACCCAAAGTAAACAGAGAGTCAGACTAAGGATGGATCAAGCACAAGGCTTGGCCCGGAGCCTCTTGGCCTTCTGGCTAAGCAGAAAGGGTATATAATCATTCTTTTCTCCATCTACTTCTTCTTTTAATTGTAGCCCAGGCTTGCCCTGCCATCACTGCATAGTCCAGGCTGACCTTGGCCACCCTCTTACTGTCCCCAGCAGAATAGCTGAGCTTGTCCTGAAGGGCCACTGGAGAACTTCACGCTGAGCTAGAATGCCTTTATTCCTCTCCTCTGGCTTAAACCAGCAGCGATGATACAAAAATGGTTAAATATCACACTTGACATTTTTTAAAAGATGCAATCAGATCTGAATTGTTTTCCATGTTGAAGGAGAAATTAAATAATTCATAACACTGAACCACAGTTGTCTGAACAAACACTCTTTGTCAGAAGTCTATTGTTGTCTTCGGTGGGTCATGAATTTGTATTCCTAGCAAGTAGGCCATCTATTGCTTCCTTCCAACATCAGGGTTTAACTGAACACCAAAGCTAAAATCAGACTCCCAGTCACAATATAAAACCACTTCTTTTTCAGATCCAGATTCTGTATCACCTGATTCGATCCTAATTATGTATTCAACCCAAACATTGTTGATTGGCTACCTTGTTCATGGCTCCTACCTACCCTGGGAGTGTGCAGATGGCTATTGTGGCAGAGGTTTGCATAACACAGATGACAAGGACACCAACTTTCTACCTTCCTCATGAGGGGATGTGGTCTTGAGAAGTCTCCTGTAATGGTTTGTATATGCTTGGGTCCAGAGAGTGGCACTATTAGAAGGTGTGGCCTTGTTGGAGTAGGTGTCTCACTGTGGGTGTGGACTTTAAGACCCACATCCTAGTTGCCTGGAAGCCAGTCTTCTTCTAACCACATTCAGATGATGTAGGACTCTCAGCTCAGCCTGCTCCATGACTGCCTAGACAATATCATGCTCCCACCTTGATGATAATAGACTGAATCTCTGAACCTGTAAGCCAGTCCCAACTAAATGTCATTTTTATAAGAGTTGCCTTGGTCATGGTGTCTGTTCACAGCAGTAAAACCCTAACTAAGACACCTCCCTAAGCTTGACAATCCTCACCCGGAAAGTTGAGCACAGTGTAGCCACGTGGACCCGGAAGTGATGGAGATCACATTCAGCCATGCACTCAATGGTCTAGGTTAATGAAAGTCAATGGAATGACCTTAAAGGAAGACTTAAAGTAGGAAGCAAAGCTCACAGTTTATACACAGTCCAAGAACATCTTCCATGAGACTCGTAAGCATTAACCTTATATCCAAATCCAATTATGAATTCTGGTTTTAAGTAGAACTTCAGTTACATAAAGGACTGTAATAGCTCAGCAGTAGAACATCTGCAGTAGCTAGAGTTCCATCCCTAGTCCTGAAAGACAGACAGACAGACAGGCAGGCAGGCAGACAGACAGACAATAAAAGACAGATCTGATTACAGCATTTTATTTATAAATCCTCAATAGCCATTCCTCTTTAAGTGCCACTGTGAAGGGGCCAATCACCTCAGCCCCAGACTTTCAGAATAGTAAATAGTCCATGACCTTATAAGAGTTCAGTGCAACATCCTCACAAACTCCAGGACTTCAAACACCACCTTTTAGGCAAGAGAAAGGCAGTGAGCAGAGCACAGGTCAGCTATCGGGATATTGTTCATCTGCACAGATGCCTGGGGCCAGTAGGAGCCTATACACTCCCAGCCCTTCCAGCCTTTTCTCCTTTGATGTCCATCTTCCTCCTGATGGGCCACTGCCTGATGGCCACACACAGCTGTAGGCACCAAGTGTGGCCTGTCTACTCTTATTTCTCTCTATTCTGTGAAAACTGGTCCTATTAACCATATTCAGCCCTAGCTTTAGCCTCTGGGACCTGCCAAAACACAGGTCTTACCTCAGGGATTTCTATCCAACCCCTGCTGAAATCTGAAGAACCATGAAGTCTTTATGTAGCAAGAAATGTCCATCAGATGCTCTCAAGAACACTTTCTTATGTGCAAGTCACATTCCCTGTCACATGGTACTTGCTCAATACTCCTGTAGTACACACTCATACACATTCATACAACATTCAGGTGTACCCGTAATCACACTCATTCTCTCTCTCTCTCTCTCTCTCTCTCTCTCTCTCTCTCTCTCTCTCTCTCTCTCACACACACACACACACACACACATATTCACATGGCCACTTATATATGCTGTACCACAAGGCCACTGCAACCCTCACTTCCAGATAGGCCTGCTTCCTGAGAAGGCAGAGAACCAGAGGTTCCTTTGCCTGTTAGTTTCCAGTGATGGTCTAAGGGACACAAAAATGCTTAAACCAGGCACAGAAGCTGGAGGATATCTATGAGGTCTCACAGCAATATTTTTCATACCATCTAGAAAATAACTCTCATAAAAGGAAACTTCAGATGAGGCAGAGACATACACAGGGCAGGATGAGAGAAAGAGTACAGAGGCTGAAGGTTACTATCCAGAGAGGCCAGGTGGGCCCCATCATCCCCAGCTAAGAAGACCTGCATGATCTGCCATAGGGTCCCCGAGAGGATAGTTGGTGTCTATAAAGAACAGACAGCCCCACAGGAAATTGGGATGAATATCCCTGGGCAGCCTCAGGCTTCAGAGAATCTTTGCGAACTTCAGGGCAGGCAGGATCTATCACACATGGCCTCTAATCTCAGGAGGAGGCCTGTAATGAGAGCTAACCTCCTACAGCAAGAATTGGAGATTGTCTCTTAGACCCCAGGGACCCGGACACCCGCTGACCCTTTGTCACTGGGAGAACCCACAGGAACCTCCCTGAAACTCAGCTGCAGTCTAACAAGCCATGGGTACAACTAACTGAAATTTAGACAACTGTGTAACAATAGACCTCAACCTTACTATGCGAAGAACCTTTAATACAGGTCCTCATGGGGGCTGGCTCGCAACCATAAAATCATTTTTGTCACTACTTCATAACTGTAATTTTGCTGCTGTTATGAACTGTCATGTGTTCTGTGTTTTCCAATGGTCTTATGCAACCCCTGTGAAAATCGTCTGACCTCCAAAGTGGTCTCAGTTCATAGGTTCAGAGCCTCTGCCACAGAGATTAACTGTCTTCAGAAAAATATAGACTCTTGTCCCTCTTGTCACCCAGTGGGCACCCGAGATTCCAAGGCAATGCCCTATGCCTACTATTTGGTTACTCCTGTCTCTGAAAGAAGCAAGGGGGGCAGAGCTTCCAGAACAGGTGTCTCCCAGGGAAGCAGGAAACAGCAGCATTTCCTAAGGACTAAGGAAAGGCACAGTGCCCTGGACCAAAGCCAGACAGGGACAGAGTGCCCTGCTCCAAGTGACTGTTGTCGGGAATCCATCCAATGTATTATTGGATCAAACAATCTCACCCTTCCTTTCTTTCTTCTCTCACATCAAAGACGTGCTTTTGCTCAAAATATCCTTTTGGTCATTCTCTAAAATGATACAGCATCAGTCCAAATTTCTTTTCTCGGGCAGCACAACTAGACAGAGAATAGTGGCATCCAGTCCCAAAGACAGATAGATACAGGGGCTAGTTAGACACTGCCTATGACTGGCAGTCTAGAAGATTCTTGATGATCCCACCCTCTCCCCTTAAGTATGGCCTTGGCCCTAGTGGCTGGCATCTAATGATTGGAATACATTAAAAAAAAAACAAACAAAAAAACAAAAAAACAAAAACAAAACTGTGGGAATGTCAGTTCTGAGGCTAATTTCCAGAACGATCTTGACTGCCCTTCTCTGCTCTTCTCAGTCAGGCTGCAAATGCCAGGTGCCCTATTCTCTGTTGCTCTACAGGAGGTCCACAGGACAAAGAACTGGCCAGCAGCCATTGGCTAACAGCCATCAGAATAGAGCCCCTTCGGTCCTACACATCAGTTACCTGGAGCCGATCCTCCACCCAGCCAGCCTTCAGATGAATCCACAGCCTACGTCTTATTTCACTAACAGATGTTTGAGAGACTCAAAGACAGGGGCCAGCCAAGCCCCAACACACAGATACACACACACAGAAAGAACCTCTAAGGTTGGCTGGGGGGGGGGGGGGTTGGTAGCTGGGTAGTAAAATGGCTTATTAGGGATGTGTGATGCTCTAGATATTGACACGGAAAGAAAAGAAAAAGCAACAAGCAACATAAAATAAACTGCTCTGTTTGTCTGTTTTGATTGGTGGTGGTGGTGGTGTTTTAATGTGTGGGCCTTTGGCTTCATTTTCAAATATTTTGTCTCATTGGTTTTTGTTTGTCTTGAAAGAAAGAACATAGAGTTGGGTGGGTAGAGAGTTAGTAAAACTCTGGGAAGAGTTGGGGGAGGGAAAACCATGGCCAAAATATATGTATGAAAAAAATATTTTAGTGAGAAAACCACAGAAGGCATAAAACTCTGAGGTCCCAAATTAAATTGTTACTTAAATATTTTTGTGGGGTTACTCACCGTACGATAGATAACTAACACACACCACCTACAAGTTGTTTTTTTCCAAAATAGAAATTTGAATTTCCCTGGATTGGAGGGTTAATTGCCTTTTCTTGACTCATTTAATTTTTACCCAAGAGCACATTTTATGAGCTGCTCATTTTTACTTCAAAGAAGAGAAAGCGCCTTTCTGGTTTAAGCCCTCCCTCCCCTTTCCCGCCCTGTTTAGGTTCCCTGCATTCTAACTTTTTACATGTTTTAATCATCATCGAAACGGAAGGGCAGAGGAGAGGAGGCCGAGACGCGTTCTCTGCACGCACTGCTCATCTCTCAGCAGCGAGCGACATTCTCCCTCAATCTCAGTTCCGGCCTCCTGCTCCATCAAGGGTTTCGAGATTACATTCTTCCCCACGTTACCTGGAAGAATTGTTCCTTTTCATATCTTATGCACTCGCTGTTCTGACAGAAAAATCTTTGTGCAAAATATAAAGAACTCATTATCCGGCCAATGAATGCTTCTGTTGCTGGGCTATTATATGGGACTGTGACATTTCTCTCATTTCCCGCCCTACTGTGGAGGTTACATTGCTCATTACCAAACATCTCAACTGGTTTTGATCAAGTCAAAATGCTAGTCTAATCATCTTGAATGTTGGCCGCCTTCTACTACGCAAGTTCTAAGTCACGTTCATGTCTTAAGCACCCCTAAATCTATACTTGCTGGAAATTCCTTAATTATATAAAAATATAACGGAGGGGATCCAGGGTGTGAAGCATCCTGTGGTCCTAAGCCTTCTGCAGGCTGGATGAGAGATGCTTTCCTGTAGAAGAGAGTCCTCTGAGCTTCAGGACTTTAAGAGCTCTGAGGAACTGGCCACACACACCCCAACTCCATATCCAACAGGGACTTGGACACCCAGTTCTCCTCTCTCCCCTCTACTCACTCCAGTGTGCAGAGTACCACAGATGCCTTGATGTGACGTGGTCATATCTCTGCTGCCTGCCTCTCTTCCCCTTGGAGTACCCTGGCACCCCAGAATTGTACATGTGCTAGCTTATGAGTTTGATGGTTAATCTTAAGGGTCAACTTGATTAGATCTGGAATCAACTTTAAGACACACCTATAGTTGGGCCTATGAGGCATTTCCAGGAAAAAGTACCTGAGGGGAAGCCCCATCCTTACAGAGTCCCTTCAAGCTGAGGCCCAGATTATGGGAGTCTAAGGAAAGGCAGTGCTGCCTGCCTGCCGTCTGTCTCTGACTCTGGCTGCTGAGAGCAAGCTTCTGTCTTATTGCTGGTGATACTGTCCTCCTTCTGATGAGAGAAGCCGACTTCTTTGCCCTTCCAATATGAACTGATGATTAGTGACTCCCCAGGAATCCTCAGGCCTTCAGAATCTGATTAAGATCTCAGAAGCAGCCTTGCTGGCTAAGTAGCTACCTCTGCAGCATGCAGATAGCGACTGTTGAACTACCCAGCCCCTATTCTATAAGCGGTTCTAATAAATACCCTTTGTAATATATACTCATACAAATACTGCTTATATATAATCATAGAACCGATTACACCACTGGACTCCTGTAATACATACTCATTCTATCCGTTCCATTCTAAAGAACACTGGCTGAAAAAGGCTATTTCCCTTTCAGTGAAACACCAAGCAGAAACCTGTCAGGAATCAGTAATGATTGAATAGATGAATGGATGCATTTCATCACATCACTGAGAGATAAATGGGCAAGTGTCTAAAAAAGAGAAACACACACAGTCTAGGCACCAGCTGCCCTAGTGTCTTCAATATGAGAGGGTAAGACACGCTCTTCAGGAGTTGGGATAGGACAAACATACTGTAGAGCAGTGGTCCTCAAAATACTGTAGCCCTCCAATACAGTTCCTCATCCTATGCTGACCATCAGCCAGACAATTATTTTCATTGCTACTTCATAACTGTAATGTTATGTACTGCTACAAATCATACTATAAAGAGTCTGGAGATACAGGTTGGCCAAAGCGGTCACACCCCACAGACTGAGATTGGCTGCTGTAGAGCAAGGGCCTAGGTGGGGGTACCTACTGGGCTCGGTGTCTTGTAGCTTCTTCACACACCTGAGTACGACGAAGGATGGGAGTTCTCAGTGCCTGCTGTTTCCTTTACCTCTCCTCCGCTAAACATTTGCAGGCCTGTGGCCAGCTAACATGTATGTGATGGACCCATGGCACACTGTGGCCCTGCAGCCACCTGACTTAAGGAGATGGGGACAGATGGATGGCTTGACCTTGAGATCAGCCTGCAGTGGTTGCAGTCCAATCAAGTAAAAAGCCACCCTCTCCTGTTCTGCTCAGGCCTGCTTGCAAGGTAGAGGAGGCACTGTGGCCCTCCTTGTGCACAGCTCTGTCCTGCACGACCAACCAGTGATCTCTCGGGCCTCTATGTGATGCAGGTCTTTGCTCTGACTCCCTGTCTGTCCGCTTTCCCGGAGGTCAGCATGTCCTCCCCGACCCTGGTCAAATCTGTAACTGCCTTTTTCTCCTGTTCCTTCCACAGATGTCATGAAGAGACACCGAGGGGAAACTTTCACCAGGACTGCCATTCACCACTGAACTGAGGACACTCAGGCCCCATCTGACCCACAGTCCAGATGACCCAGCCTGGATAATGAAGCCTTTCAGATATTACCTAACCTCACAGCTGAGCATACTGATCCAAAGCAAGTCCTAAAAGCCAGTTGATAAGGAATGGGTTAAACTGTAGAAATCTGTCACACACATTTTTGATACATGATAGGAGTGAGTACCTTGAGAGGGGAGCCATTTCCTATGGCCATCTCCTTACTGCATCTCCAGCCCTGCTTCCTCCCTCTGGGTAGGGTTGATATGCCACCCAGCACTGTGTATCCAGCAACGGAGATGAGAAGGCCTTGGGGGAATCTCAGGAGCACCCCAGGTGCTTCACAGTCATCCTCACTTCCTCTCCTGGGAGATCACAAGTCTGACATCTCAGACAGACCCCTGTTCCCAGATTTAACTAAGAATCCGGAAAGTGGGAGGCACTTAGGTTAGTTCCTGATGCTACTGTAACAAGCACAGTATCCAGGATAGCTTTATAAAGCACAAGTTGAGGATTAACAGTGCTTGAGGTCAGAAGTTCATGCACACAGGGCTGAAGTCAAGGTTGCCAGGGCTGCCAGGGCTGCTTCTTTCAAGTGAATTTCTCTTCAGAGCCAAGGGATGCCAGTCAGGTCTTCACACCTCAAATCTCACATCTCAGCTGCTTTCCTCTTCCACTCCTGGGGCCCTGTGATCATACTGGGCCTACCCAGACACCCAAAGATAATCTTATTTTCAACCCAACTGACTACCAACCATACCCGCATTTGTAACTTGAATTTCTCTTTACTGTTTTTTGTTTGTTTGTTTGTTGTTTTTGTTTTTAATGCCACGGAATTCAGCTGGTGTTTCCATGAAGGCTGATTTGCTGATTCTAGATTATAAGCTCCATCACCACACATCAGGGTCTGTTGGCTGTTGCCGTGGCAAAATACCTGAAGTGGACATGTTATAGGTAAGTTTATTTAGCTTGTAGCTCAGGATTGTGAAGCCCCACTTGCTCACCATTTGGAGAATGCCTCACAGGGGTGACTGAATGGAAGGGATGGCAAGATGGAAGCCCAGAGCCAGGTTTGCCTTTTTCATAAAAGTGTGGTCTCCAGAGCACTCACTCCAAGGGTCCGGCATTAGTCCTCTCTGAGGGCAATGCCCCTGGGACCTTTCTACCTTGCCCTTACTCTTTATGGTGTCATGGCCTCACCACCTCAACAGCACTACACTGAGGACCAAGCTTCCAGCCCCTGACTCTTGGAGGGACACCCATCAATGCCACACCCAAGTTCCACTTTCGATCCTCAAAGCATTCTGATTTCAAAAAAGAGAGAAAAGCCATCAGAATGCCTTTCCTGATCAGCCCCAAAGACAACAACTGGCAACACTGGACAGTGCTCAGAGCAAGGTACTTGCCTGGGCGGAGTCTTCCAAGTTGTAGAAAACATTGATGAGATTCTTTTACTTAAATATAACTTAACAGAAAAAAAAAAAAAAATATATATATATATATATATATATATATATATATATATATATATATATATGTTGGTTCCATTGGGTCTGCTCCGTAAGTCCAGGGAATTGGATTGCATTCAATGATGCAGTGTATGAGGGAGAAGGCTTAATGAAGAAGCAGGCTGTGCTGAACCCAATAAGTTACCAAAGGTCTACATCCTCCTTCCCTTCCAATGTGGCTTTCTCTATACCAGATGCCAGTGTGACATTGATCCTAGGGGACCAATGGGGAAAAGGGGGGAGGGATTTCTTGCTTTTTTCTAAAATAACTTCCTTGGGTACCAGAGGTACAGAGTGCTATCCATTTCAGGAATGAGTTCCTGGTGCTAATGGTTCTGACCTGTCAGGGCACATTCTCTCTTGAGCATCTATAGGGCAAAGCATCCCCACCAAGACCTGAGAGTAGAAATGTAGATGACTCCTCCCTCTGACACTCTACACCAGATTGGAGTCTCACTCAGATACCGTTCCCACACTGAGGATTTGGCCTCCCAGTCTCTGCATGGAGTTTTGTGGGACAGGTCACAGCCACTCATGGAGAGTGCCTGCACTGTCCCTGGAGTCCCAGGGGCAACAGTACCCTGAGTTTTAACTTTTAGCTCCCATTGGGCAGGTCCAATATGGTCAAATCTAACATGTCTAAGTGCCCTGGTTTCCCATTCCAAAACTCCACCCCCCAAACACATGTAAAAATCCAGGAGGATTTCATGTGAAACGTCATTTTGTGTTGGGATCTGTTACTATTACAGCTGAATGGTTGGTGAAGGGGTCTCATTACCACTTTTTCATAGAACTGGCTACTGCCCACCTGACCCGAGAGAAATCACAGGTTTATGATGATTTACCACAGTGTGCTGAACTAGAAACCATTCATTTTCTCATGACTTTATGAATTATTGGTAAGATGGGAAATAATCGTCTTTAAGTGCTTTATGAAAATCTTCATAAAATTTTAACATTATAAATGTATTTACATTTCTAAAACTTGAAAATGTATGTAGGTTTACACAGTGGGACTATTTTTCAAGCTTCATGTTTTTAAGCTGTAGTTTTCTCTGTACATAATTATTTTCTTTGTCACAGACAAATTCCAATCTGTATCTTTGAATACATTCCCATATAATGTAAAAAATTCTTTCTGTCGTTGTGTTCATTCCTGTTTCTGAAGTGTGGTTGCAGAAGGAGTCCCCTCCCTGTCTTCCTTATAATCCACTCCCTAGTTACGTGACCCCCCAACGAAGTCAGCATTTGTGGTATTGATACAGCTTTGTCTCAAATATGTGTGCTGTGAATGTGCTGGCCTTTATAGAATAGAATTTTTATTTTAGATAATTTGTACCACTAAAACACACTTCAAATACAGTGAAAACAGCCAGGATGGCTGTTCCTGAGTCAGGAATCCTAGCCTTAATGCACACATGAAGAATGTAAACTATCTTCTGCGAATTAACTCAGACACACACCTTTTGACATCTGTGTTCTCAAATGCACGTTTTTACAAATCACCTCTACTTATAAATGACCTCAACTAAGGCTTAGAGTACAAAGAAACCTGCACTTGTAGTCCAGAATTTTCAACTGGTCCATAATACCATGCATGGCAATGTGAAAGACTGTTTGAGTATTTGTTACTAATGCAGATCATTAAAATGGAAAATTCTAAATAATAACAAAAATATTTCCAAATGAATAATTAGTTAAAAATGCCCAAAAGTGTTTAGTAGTAGAGAAAATTCACTTATTATTAAGGTTGACTTCTGTTTATTATGTATTTCCTGTGTGTGTTGAGGGGTGCACCCCATACTGTGAAGACACATTATCACATCAGATCATTATCCCAACAGCTAAGACCTGGAAGGTGGCGCGCCTTCCAGGTGGGTGTGATGCCTGTGTTCAGCATTCAAGTGTGTGGTGCTGTTGCTAGATACCAAGATACGATCTTCTTGTTGTCTAACACGTTATTTGTAAAACACAGAATGAAAACCATTTGCAAGTTGAGATGGTCCAGAGTTACATGTGTCAGGATCAAAGTGTTTTGCAGGATGCATTTGAACCACCACCTCCTTGCTAGACCTGAGATGTCCTGGTGACTCTCATTGCCCTGAGATGTCCTGGTGACTCTCATTGCCAACTTCCCATGGTGCATGAAGTCCAGCCTCTTCTCTGTGCCTTTTTTTCTACTTACGTCTACTTTGCTCCCAGAGAGACCTACTTTATTTTTAATTTTGACATTACTGAATACTATGCACTGGGGGTACATTCACTCTCACTAACCCCTCTTTCCCCCCTCCCCTTTCCCCTCCCCCTCCCCCTCCCCCCTCCCCCTCCCACTGATCCTCTCCTTCCTAGCCATTCCCCTCCTATATTCATGATCCTCCCCTTCCTCCACCTCCTCCTCTTTCTCCCCTTACAGTCATGTTCCTCTCCCTCCTCTTTCTCCCCCCTCCTCCCCCTCCATTTTCTTCTCCTACAGTTTTGTTCCTCCTCCTCTTCCTCTTCACTTTCCTTCTTCATCCTCCTTTCTGCTCTTTCGAATCAGGGTTTCTCTATGTAGCTCTGGCTGGACTGGAACTCTCTGTAGACCAGGCAGGCCTGGAACTCAGAGATTGCCCACCCCTGCCTTCCATATGCTGGAATTAAAGGCAGGATCCACCACCAGCCCCACTCTTTTTCTTTCTTTATTACTGGATTTTAGTGTATACACATCACATTTTCTTTATACATGCATCTGTCTATGGAAATGGAGGCTGACTCCATAACGTGACCATCATGAATGATCTTACAGATTTTGTGGATATTGACTGGTCTTCTAAGATTCTTTCTCTCAGAGGGAACACTGAGTGAGGCCCATGTGATAAGATTCCAATATATACAATGTGAGGGGAAAAGGAAGCTAAAATAACAAATACTGGCATTTTCCCCAGCATTGCAACTGCCAGACAGTACAAGTTGTCTCTTACTGCCATCTTGTAATGGGCTCCGAGTCCCATATTCTGAGTGCAGAGCCACAGATGTCCAGGTGCTGGCCAAGCACAGACTGTGTCCTTTGTGTTCCTGCAAGGTAGTCTGATAGCTTTGCTGCTCTCTTACTGAAAACTATTTGTATTGTTTATGAGAGAACCATCCCACCAGAGAGCCGCTGTGACCTCACAGATCAAGATGTGAAGGAGGGAAACTGTAAGCACGTATAGGCTGTGGATATTATCCGGGCCACGCAATGGCAGCCGACGGGAAAGCCTGCAGATTCTTTACCACCTGAGGCTTTAGCCCTGACCTGGTCTTCAGTGGATGAGATTGATTACAGTGATTACTCATTGACTCGACTTCCCTTCTAGACAGCATCCAGCCTGGAGTTGGTCTCTGCTCTTCCAAACCCTCCATCCCCCGTGATACCAAGGTTATGATCAGTGTGCCCCCTCAAGACAATGAGTAACAGGCCACACGGTGTCTTCACAGCTCAGTCTTTGGCTGGGGGTGCGGGGGTCTCAGATGCTAGAACTATATCAGTCATTTGATCTAACTGACAACTGTGGAGATCAGAGCTTGGCAGAAATCCCTAACATAAAATTGGTAGCTATGTAAATTAGTTATTCTGCTTTAATTGACTATGTTATTCTCTGGGGTGGTAGAAGGGAAAAAATAAAATGAAGATAATTTTCATCTTCTAAAAAAAATCAAATCACAGAATTGGGGCTTGGAATATGGCTCAGGGTGATTGTCACACAACACGAGGACGTGGGTCCAAGTCCCCAGTACCCACATGAAAATGATGGGGTTGGTCATAGGGTCCTGTGACCCAGGGCTGTGACTGGGGCAGAGATGGGAACCACTGGGGGTTCTGGCTGACAGTCTAACTCCAACTTGAGTGAGAGAACCTATCTCAAAGAATAAGATCAAGTGAGGGGAAGAGCAGGACCCCAGAGGAGGGCTTGGTGCACATGCATACGCATGCCTACACATGCATACACATGCATCCACACACAGGTACAATACACTCACAAATTAATAGACAGAAAACAAGAAAAGGAAATAAGTAACAGTACATAGAGAGACGCGTGAAAGACATGTGAACAATACACCTGGGAAAGCTGGGAAGCTGATGGGAGCTGTACAGGTAACAAGGGCTCACCACAAAGACACACAACGGCATAGTCTCATCAGGATGCTGTGAGGCTCTGAAAGACGTTAGACTCTGTCTGTCTGTCTGTCTGTCTGTCTGTCTAATTGTTTCTCTGTCTTTTCCCTTCTCTTCTCCCCACCCCTCCCCTTCTCCACCAAGGACTAATCTACAGCATAAAGTAAATAGAAAAACATAAGATGCAGAACAGGATTGCTAGCTGGGACAGAAGGAGGAGACAAAAACACAAGCTAATTTTTTTCTTTTTCCTTTTTTAATTAGATATTTTATTTATTTACATTTCATATGTTATCCCCTTTCCCAATTCTCCCCCCCCCCAGAAACCCTCTATTCCATCCCCCCTTCTGCTTCTATGAGGGTGTGCACCCACCCACTCCTGCCTACCTGCCCTTGTATTCACCTACACTGGGCATCGGGCCTTCATGGGACCAAGGGCCTCTTCACCCATTGATGCCCATCTCTGCTACATATATGGCTGGAGCCATGGGTCCCTTCCCAAAAGATGCTCCAACATATAACAAGGACACATGCTCCACTATATTCATAGAAACCTTATTTATAATAGTCAGGAGCTGGAAAGAACCCAGATGTCCTTCAACAGAGGAATGAATACAGATAACGTGGTACATTTACACAATGGAGTACTACTCAGCTATTAAAACCAATGAATTCATGAAATTCTTAGGCAAATGGATGGATCTGGAGGATATCATCCTGAGTGAGGTAACCCAATCACAAAAGAACACATGTGGTATGCTAAATTTTGTTGAATGAATGCACTTTACCAAGGAATCTTAATCACGAATCTATATGATGGCTTACAAACCTTTCAAAGCCAAGTTAAACTTCTAAAAATATGACCTATTTTTAGAAATAAATCAAAATAGTGTCTGTTTGTTGGCACAGCTACATGAAGAAATTTTACAGTAATCTCAATGTTAACACAAAACCCAAATACATACGTATAAATAACATTCATTTACTTATAATTGTTTTTAGAAATAAAATTGTGGGGCTGGAGAGATGGCTCACCAGTTAACAGTGCACAGAGCTCTCACAGAGGAACCATGTTCTGTTCCCAGCACCTACATCAGGCAGCTTACAACTGCCTGTTGCTCCAGCCCCAAGAGAGCTGATATCTCTGGCCTCTGCCAGCCTTTTGTGCACTCTCTCACACTCCTACTCTTTCCTCTCTTACTCTCTCTCACTCCATCTTTTCTAAAATAAATCTTTAAGAAAAGATAATTGCTATTACATTAATATCTAATGTTTTTATAAAATGTTATCTAAGAAGCCAGTAGGAAGTTTGCAGTACATTCAAATATCAGGGAAACATGAGAGTGCTCGTTCTATGTTCTTCACAGCCTCGCGTTGCAGTTTTTGCATGGCTCTATACGGATGTTTCAAATATACTGCTTAAAGTACTGGAGAAATAGAAAGCTTCCCTTAGGCCTTTGGCCAACTTATCTACTTTTCTCCCATAGTACACTTGGCCTTTATTGTACTCTGTCACAATTTTTTTAAAAAAAGAAACCTCTGGGCTATGATGCAGTTGTGTGTGCATGTAAAAATGCTGAATGTCAGCACTGAAAGTACCCAGCCTCAAGCTTGGGCCTTAGTGCAGCAGGGGGTGAGAGATTCCTGGACGAACACCTGATAGTGAAACAGGGCTCGAGATGCAGGTAGAGATGCTTTCCATTGGCTCTTTGAGAAAAGTCCATTATGAAGTGAAGAAAAGCCGTGCTCCCAAGGCATCGAGAATCCTAGCCTCGGTGTAGATGGATGTGGGGCTATGGGTACAAACCTCTGAACCCTCAGCTCTGTGCAGCAGCAGAGGGGAGAAATGATGGGGATTCATTGGTGGACTGGCTAGAAGGAAGAGGCAGATCCATCCTCTCTGCAGACTCTCATGGCCCTCCTGCTTCAGCAGTTATAAGAAAGCTACTTCCATCTCCCTGTGTCTATGCCAGGCTCAGTCCTCATGACCTAATCACCTAATTAAAGGATTTTAATTAGTGTTGATCTGGGCAGCTGCTCAGTAAAGTTGCTAAAAAAAAAAAAAAAAAAAAAAAAAAACTCGTTGGCAAATTGTGGCCCCATGTCCTTGTAAATCTGACAGCAGGGTGTTGGGATTTCAGCGAAAGTAAAGGACCACTTCCCCATTGTCTTATCAACAAAGGGAGCAATGTGTAACTATCCAAGGGTTCTAGGGTGAGCTTCAGGCCACAGAGAGAACCAGCAATCTGGGAGGACAAGAACAGAGTGCTAAGATCAGAGAGAAAGTCAAGACTGAATGAGAACAGAGGGAATGGGGAGGGATTAGAAGAGGGGGATGGGGAGAGATCAAATCCAGAGCAAAGGGATGGGAGGGCTGATTAATATATATAATATTAATATACTGAAGCAAAATGAGGAGAAGCAAGGAAACCCAGGGACATAGCACAGTCTCACTCTGAGTGACCACGTGACTTTCTGTTTCCCTGTACCACAAGAGGGGCTCCCATTTCCCTGTGCCCTCACCTTCCTGCTTTTCCTTCTCTTCCAGGAGCCCTAGCTCTGCTCTCCCTGCTCAGACTAAAACTTGTCAAGCATTTGGCTCATCTCAGCCAAAACAGTAAAGCAAACAGCTTCCTCCTGTCACTTCTCTTTTATTTGTGGGCACTGGTACCATTAAACACAGGATGCCACGGCAACAATATAATTGATGACTTAATGGGCTGCGTTTAAATCCGTCATATTTCCATTAATCTAAAAGCTATCCCTTAAAAGTCTGTAAAATTAATTTATTGAAAAAATGTTCAGCATAGCAGTCCTTGAGCATCTCCTGTAAAAAAAAAAAAATGGTGCCATGGAATTGTAGTGTTTATCCCCATCTGTCTCTTCCCTTCTTCCTGTAGAAGCGTTGCCAAAGATGAAGTCACAAGCCTCAACACAGACCATAGACCTTGAGAGTCCATGGAGACTTTTGAAGAAAATTATACCAGGCTGGCCACAATAACATGCAAGATGCTGACCACAGGACTTTCCACAAAGGGATGTCTCATGCCTCTCATGTCACTGCTTAGATATTACCTGAGTACCAAAGTGAGTTATGTACGTGGAGTGCCGTCAGAGGTGGAGGTCGGGTGGTCCTAAGTCTTAGCGCTGTTTGTCTAAATGCTGATGTGGTTGTCTCTCAGTCTGGGATACTTTAATGATCAATGCGTACAAACTACAGCTTTGAATTCTAGTTGCCAGAAATTTAAAGCTGAGATGCCAGCGGGCCACGCCCCCTCTGAAGGCTGCAGGGCCTCTGCCACGCCCCCTCTGAAGGCTGCGCAGCCTCTGCAGAGACAGCCTTCTTTGCATCCTCTTTAACACCTGGTAGCTTTAGGTGATCCTTGGCATAGGCTGTGTCATTCCAGCCTCTGCCACCATCATCGTGTGACCTTCTACATGCTTGGGTCATGTCTCTCGTTTTTTTTTTTTTTTTTTTTTTTTTTGGTTTTTCGAGACAGGATTTCTCTGTGTAGCCCTGGCTGTCCTGGAACTCACTCTGTAGACCAGGCTGGCCTCGAACTCAGAAATCCGCCTGCCTCTGCCTCCCGAGTGCTGGGATTAAAGGCGTGCGCCACCAACGCCCGGCTCGTCTCTCGTTTTTTTTTTTTTTTTTTTTTTTTTTTTTTTTTTTTTGGTTTTTCGAGACAGGGTTTCTCTGTACAGCCCTGGCTGTCCTGGCACTCACTTTGTAGACCAGGTTGGCCTCGAACTCAGAAATCCGCCTGCCTCTGCCTCCCGTGTGCTGGGATTAAAGGCGTGCGCCACCACGCCCGGCTCTCGTTTTTTTTATGACGACACTTGCCATTAGATTCAGGGACCCTCTGAATAATCCGGGAAGCCTTCTTTTTGAGACAGTTAACTAATTATATTACATTTTTCGAATCTGAGGGTTAGGTTATCGACATATATTCTTGAAGGCCACCAGGGAGAGAGAGATGGTGCATTTCTGATGGACAACTTGAGCTGCATGTAACAGATTCTAGTTGGAGCTAGATTTCATGACAAAGAAGCTAATGATATCACATCAGAAGCTCAGTAGAGAAGGCATGATGGGCACCAGCCTTCGGCTTCCCTCCACTCTGCTCTCCCGCCAGCGTCCTCCCGAGGCAGTATAGCTACAGTGGCCCATGAAGTGATGAGTATTCTTGTTCATGACCAGGAAGAATGAGCAAGATCAAGTCTCTCCCCATAGGAAAAGGGCATATAGAGCCTTCTTAGGTCAGTGTGTCCATGGAACAGAAATAGTTCCCAGGAAGGTCCCACTTATAGTTCAGTGTGACTTTGACCTGTACTGTGGGTCTAGAGGTGCATCACCTTCCTCCAAACTCTAAGCTTCGTGAAGATAGACACAATCTTCAGGTCATCAAAAACAAAAGAGAGAGGTAGACAGTACCGAGAAACTCTAGGGTTAAAAGGTAATGGTGGTTACAAGAGGGTGGCCATTGTCTGGAGACCTCTGGGGGCAAGGTAGGCATACTTGAACCTGTCAGTTTCTCCTAAGAGAATCACCCAAGTGTTTGCAGCAAACACTTAAGAGAAGGGAAGTCACAGTGATGTCACTTAGAGGAGAAAACTTAGAAGCCAAGCATTCAACTAAGAAGCCGTTGCTATATTACACCAATCAGAACACTGTATTGTCCTCCTGCTGCATTATTCTTGGAGCATATAAACTGGATTAGATTTTTGCTTCCAAAGGAGGAATAGCTAAAAGTCAATGTTAGGATAATTAAAATGTGAAGCTGTACCGTGGCTTAGACGGTAGTGTTACTCAACTCCCGGATTTTGATAATTATATGGTGGTTTTGCAAGAGAGTATGATCGCTCTTAGGAAACACACCCTAATACACTCCAAATAGTGAAGGATAAAGATCTATGATTTGTGAAATTACTTTGATGCAGCTTAAAGAGGAGTGTATATTATATATAAAGAGAGAAGGGAACATTTTCTATGTTAACAATCCGTTGATCTGGATAAACAAGGTAGAAGCTCTTTGAGCCTGTCTTGTGATATTTTTCTTCTAAGTAGCCCAAATTAAAGGTGATAAGTTTCTGGATCAATTACAACAATACACTGCTGGAGCTGCCCAAAGTAGACTAATGAAAACTGGTATTCTATGCCACAGAAGCCCCAGAGCAGGAAGCAGGTTAGACAGGGCATGCAACATTGACTTCTCCTATAGGTCTAAGTAATGATCTTCCTTCGCAGGTCTCCAGCACTGTGGCATGTAAACAGCCTAGAAGTCCACAGGTCATTGTCAGACTCTGACCTGCCATGGCCACTGACTGAGGTCTCAGGGTAGGTGAAGATCATAATAGGAGTATTCCCACACCCTCACTGCACCCCTCCACAAACACTATGAAAGTAGAGGTCGCATATTCCATATGTGCATCTAAATACACAACTGTTCTCAGAACCAAAGGACCCTCCATGATGTTAGAGCCCACACTGAGGTCAAAGCCACACAGCTCTTAGAAAGCCAGGAGTCACTGGAGGCCAGAACAACCTGCCCGTGTTGAAGGAGCTTGAGAGAAGCCACGCCAGTTCTTCAGGACAAGCGAAACATGTCCACCTACACAAACATGAAACAGCCCCAAAAGAATGGGAAGAGCACGTTGGAGACTGTTCCATCTCACAGAAGTTATTAATGGAACAAGGAAATCGTGCTGATGATGAAGGACAGTATATGGCCAACTAAAGCAACAGAATTTATGCTTCCCAAAGGCAGAACATTTGTGTCCTCATAAGGTAGGGGAAGATGAATATGAACTTACAACCACTTAATTTATTTTTCAGGATTGGAAATGAAATTAGGACACTTCCAGACATCTCTAGATAAGGTAGGAAGTGTTGCTACAAGAGACACCTCAAGGAAAAAGAACAGAACTACCTCAAACAAGGGTGTCTTAGTTAGGGTTTTACCACTGTGAACAGATATCATGACCAAGGCAATTCTTCTATGGACAACATTTAACTGGGGCTGGCTTACTGGCTCAGAGGTTCAGTCCGTTATCATCAAGGCAGGAGCATAGCAGCATCCAGGCAGTCATAATGCAGGCAGAGCTGAGAGTTCTACATCTTCATCTGAAGGCTGTTAGTGGAAGACTGACTTCCAGGCAGCTAGGATGAGGGAGGGTCTTAAGCCCACGCCCACAGTGACACACCTACTTCAATAAGGCCACACCTCCTAATAGTGCCACTCTCTGGGCCAAGCATATATAAACCATCACAGAGGGTAACCGAAATCAATACAAGTTGGGTGACCTAGTAGTGGTATAGTTTTGTATGCTCTTTCTGTGCCTTCCCACAACCATGTGGAAATGTGATGCCATTGTGGTAATATTGGGAAAGAGCTCTTTGGAGTGGATGAGGTTGTCAGAGGCTGGGCTCACTCATCTGAGAGCAGGCAGCCACAAATCCATACAGCCCCAAGTGTCTGGTTCCCCACATCTCATTGTCCTTCAGGGCTTTTGTGTTTTGTTTTGTTTTGTTTTTCTCTTTTAGGATACATTACGAGATGGACACCCAATTTTTGACTTCAGCATCCAGAATCATGAGCCAGATAGACTTTAAAGTACCCAAGGTAATATATTTAGAGATAGCAAATAGAAAATGGATGAACATGAGATTCAGAGGTGTTTTTAACTCCCCAACGGGATGTTAGAATGTGTTAAAATTCTTCCCTACAACCTTGTCTGGGTATGTATATGTTTTCCTGGAGAGGAAATACAAGGCTTCCACAAGACCCTCAGAGGAGCCCAGGGCCTCATAAAAAAACTAAAGGCTATTGTTCTGACACATGTCCCACAAGGCACAGCATAGGATCAGCACAGAACAGAAGAGAACCACCACCATGCTAACTTCCCCCATGCTCTGTCCTCACTCTGCCAGGCATAGATGGAGCTGTGCAGTGGGAAGCAGACCCTCTGGGGTCCACCCTAATATTCTGCACCTACAATAAAACCTAAATCCCCGAAACCTAAAAAATAGACCAAAAAAAGTATGTCAATACAGACATTTTCCTCCAACTCTCTTCAGACAGAGGCATGGCTCTTTGTTAACATCACCACAGGTGTTCTTTCCTGAAGTGGGCCAAGCTTTGTCTCCCGAAGCCCTGACTTGTGTAGCCACTGACTGTAAAACTGGACAGTAAGCAAAGGCTGCAGGACCTGTTTGTGTGACACATTTGTCTACTTCAGGGAATATGGTAACTATTGGGGCTTAAACAGAAATAACTGCTAATATTTGTTTAGTAAATCCTCACTCTGGAGCTGCTTTTTTCCAGCAAGAAAATAACTATTAAGTTAGATCTATGCAAGTGGCCAGCTCTGTTTTCTTTCCTTCTGTTGATGACTGATCTTTCGGTGGAGCTGTGAGACACAGTAAGTGTGACAGACTAAAGATAACTTTGACCATAGCATGGGTGCTATCCTTGGGGCCATACTTTTTTCCTTCTTCCTGCCTCTGAAGGAACCCAAGTAACCTTTGAGGTGGGCTGGGCCAAGAGTCTCAGTTTGCTCAGAGAACTTAGCAAATCTGGCAAATTGTGGCTTGTTTGGCCCTGTGTCCTATGAGTCAGAAAAGAAGAGCCAGTGTGGCTTCTGTCTTTGAGCCAGTCTGACTCCTCCTGCATGAGATATACCTTGGTGCCTCAAGATATATCTGTGCCATTGTGCTGCAGACTTGGGGAAAGCTATCTGAGCCTCTTCAGAGCTCTAGGTGGCATGTATGTGTTCATAAAATCACGCCTGCTTCCAAGGTGGGCCATGCAGAAAGTTGGACCAGGCTATACCAGAGCTTCTAGAGTTAGTTGTCAGTGTTTAAGACAGAAGGAAACACTGTCACTGTATAGAGACTGGATGCAGAGTCTAGAAAGAAATGTTTCACATCAACAAGAAACCTCATTAGACAGTGGGTTTCAGATTTATATTGGTTGAAAGACACTCTCAGGACTCCAAACATTTCTAGAGTGTTCACATTTTAAAAGCCCATTCTGCTACTTAGATTTCAAAGTGAAATTCTCTTCATGGTGTTTTAGAACCAAGGTAGAGATTAGAGTTTCACTCAAGACACTTGAAGTGAACATGTATACACATGAAAAAGACCAGCCGGTGTGCTGACTGGCAGTAGCCAGCCATTGTGTCCTAAAAGCTGTTTGAGAGCAAGGAGTGACAAGCTGCAGCATGAGAACAGGAGGCTGGGAAAACGGAGCAGTCAGTAGAGTCTGGACAACCGAGTAAGGGCACCTGAGTTAACTGAGTTATGTGGGGCCCAGCACTCACATAAAAAGCCAGGCATGGTGGTATTTAACTGTAACCCTAGCACTAGACCGGAAGTTGGGGGGGAGATATGCATGGCTGCTCTGGGTTCACTGGCCAACCAACCTAGACAATTAATTAATCCTGGGTTTACTGAGAGATCCTATCTCAACACTTATATAGAAAGCAATGGAGGAACATACTTGATATCAACCTCTGATATCCACATGAACCTGCACACACACTCAAACACACACACACACATATGCATACACACTCACACACATACATACATATACACATAAAAACATATACATACTCACATATACACAGACACATATGCACAATCACACACACATACATATATACACATACACACATATGTGTGCACACTGAAATACATACACACACAGCCACACACACACATGCACATACTCCCATACTTATACATACCTATACACACATACACACACAACTCATATACATGTGCACAATCTCACACACATACATTCACATACACACCCCAAACACAAAGAAGAAAATAGAATACACTTCTTTGGTTTCAGCAGAGTCTTCTTGTAATCCTATTGTTAAAATGAACAAAACCCCAGTATCATCTGGACTCTTGCTCTCAGAAGGCTGATGTGTGTCATACTGTCCTTGTCTCTAGGGAACGATCGGCTTCCAATATTCAAGGCTAGCAGTTGGCCTGGAGCAGTTTCCCTAAACCCTCAGGTTCATGACCTTTCACTGTGAGACACTCTGTACAAACCTGCCCCTGCTGAGCTCATGGGCTATTTGGGTCATGTGTAGCATTTGGTGTCACGTGACTTTTCCTGGGGAGTTATCATGGAACATTTTTTGACTCCAGAAAGAGAAAACAGACAGACCCAAGGAAGAGCTCTGTTGACAGACCACTCAGGATATATTCCTTACGGGGGGTTCGAGGAGCATGGAAGATTCACAGGCTGTCACACAACCATGATGAGTTCCCCTGGGTAACTCAGAGAGGACCAGGAAGCCCTACTCCAGTCAGTTGTTGACACCCTGTCTAACCCTGGGAATGGGAAGGGCTCCCTCTGTGAGCTCCTCATCCCCTCCACCAAGTGTTACTGGTTGACTCCAATGAGGTCCTATCCAACCCAGAGCAAACCGCTCTACTGTGCCCATCACTTCAGCAGCAGACTCACGCTGCCAGGAGAATGGCAAGTCATCCAACATGGAGCTTCTTAAACGATGACCCAGACGTAAGGGCTGCTGGCATGGAGAATTGTTACATGGATCTGACATAGATCACAGTGGTTCCGTGTGTAGTCACCAACTCAGAGACACCACGCGGTCTGGGAACTGGTTGAAGAACAAAGCCTACAGCTGAGGCCTGGCAGATAAGATTTAGGTATCTCTCCAGGTGACCAGCCCCAATCAGCTATGGGACATATCAGTGAAGTAATGAGTAGACATGTGTACGTACCCAGGTTTGGGCAGTTTCTGACATTTCTCATAACCCATTTGTTATTATTAGACATTATTCTGTTGTTGTCACAGATATGACTACCACTGCTCTCACACCAGCATCATGATCTGCAGCAAGCAAATCCTGGACCCCCACCTGCTCAGATCCAGCCACCAACTTCACATGCACTGTGTTACACACTCAAGGCAACATGGTTCTCCTAAATGGAGACTGAAAGCACCAACGGCTTAGTTTATGAGCGCACACCCTTAGTTTATAGGACTCCCCTACTCTCTTGGTCTTCTTCTGCCTTCAGAAGAAGACTTTCTGGAACTGAAATCTCTAAGGTTTTCATTTCCAAGATAAACAACTCTCTCTCTCCACTTTTCTTTTCTTTCCTTTCCTTTCCTTTCCTTTCCTTTCCTTTCCTTTCCTTTCCTTTCCTTTCCTTTCCTCTCCTCTCCTCTCCTCTCCTCTCCTCTCCTCTCCTCTCCTCTCCTCTCCTCTCCTCTCCTCTCCTCTCCTCTCCTCTTCTTTTCTTTTTTTCTTAGATATTTTCTTTATTGACATTTCAAATGTTTTCCCCTTTCCAGGCCTCCCCTTCAGAAACCGCCTATCCTACCCCCGACCCACCCCTGCCTCTGTGAGGTTGCTTATCCACCCACCCATTCCCATCCTCCCACCCTGGTATTCCCCTACACTGGGGCATTGAACACTCTCAGACCCAAGGGCCTCTCCTCCCACTGATGTCCAACAAGGCCATCTTCTGCCACACAAGTGACCAGCACCGTGGGTCCCTCCATGTGTACTCTTTGGTTGGTGATCTTTGGTTGGAGCTGGGGGGGGTGGTGTCTGGCCTGTTGACACTGTTGCTTATACTATGTATTCTTTCTGAACTCATCCAACCACAAGAAAGGTGGCTGGGCGTGTCTGTCTTCCATCCTCTGCTGACAGGGAAAGATTAGGCGCCTTAAACCTGTATCCTTTATGCTCTAAACCTTCTCCTTTTTATATGCTAATGAGAGGGCTTCTTCCTTTCTGCCTCCCTAGAAAGGCCTGGAGGCTGGGTAGGTAGGTGTGGTGGTTTGGATAAGAATGGTCCTCGTATGCTCAGACACTCAGTCACTAGGAAATGGCACTATTTGTGAAAGGGTTACAAGGATTAGGATGTGTGTCTCTGTCAAAGAAACTGTGTCACTGGAAGTGAGCTTTGAGTTTTCAAAGGTCCATGCCAGGCCAGCCCTCTCTTCTTTTGGCCTACAGATCAGGATGTAGCTCTCAGCTACTGTTCAAGTACCATGCATGCCACCATGTTCTCTGCCATGATGACAACGGAATAAACTTCTGAAGCTGGAGGCATGCCCCCCAATTAAGTGTTTTTCTTTTGTGAGTTGCCTTAATCATGGTGTCTCTTCACACCATGAAGAGTGACTGGGACAGTATGCATGGCAGAGGAAGGACTATGGGAGGACCCAGGCCATATGTTGCAAGGAAGGAGGTGGTAATAGCCTGCACTGAGCAGAACAGGTCTGCAGCATCTATAGCAGCAGCAGCCACTGCCACCTAAGACATCAAAGCCAGTCACAGAGAGAAGGTTTGGTTTTGCATTCATATTCTTGTATTGCATTTGGTTTATTAAAGAACATTTTGTGAAACCCAGCAGGAAGCTGCAGTCCTGCCTGGCACCCTCCTCCAAGGCACCCTTTAGGCAGAGACCAGTTATACCATCCTGATATGGAAGTCCACCTGCAATTAGTGTCTGCCAGGCCGATGGTCCGCACGCATCATGGCTGTCAACTCTTCCCAGATGTCAGGAGCTAAGGGTCACGTGCTCTCTAGGACTGACTGAATTGTAGGGAAGTTTCATCTTTGTTCAATGTAGACAATCTGACTAATTTGACAACCTGAAGCAGGCTAATAATAGAGAGACAGATCCAGAGAGTTGGACCTCCCTTTCATCCAGAGGAGGTACATGGCAAAGCATCTTGGGAAGTGATTGTTTGGAGCCCAGCTTCTTTATGGCATCTCTAGCCTCATCAGTGCTGATAATGACCACATGTTCAGGAGGTGGAGAGGAGCCCATGGGATAGAGTCGGGCCTTCAGGATAGTTTGAATGGAGGCTGTAGGAACCAACAAGCAGGAGTGTAAAGACAATCGGGGTGTGTGTGTGTGTGTGTGTGTGTGTGTGTGTGTGTGTAGGGGATATACACAATCTTCATAATGCTGTGGTGTTTCAGGGAGGAGCTGGCCCAAGTAAGTCTCTTGAGCACCTTCAATCTAACACTCATCCATTCTAGACTTCAGAAAGAGCCAAACGAGTAGACAGGACTGGTGACAAGTTGGCTGCAAATGAGACAGTTCTTTGGAGGTGGGGCACAGAGACAGTATGATCTATGTGCTTTTAACCAAATATGCTTTCTGCAAAGTGTGTGGCTGGACACAAGTATGGATAAGTAGGAGACCGCCCTCCCAGCAGGCGTACCCAAGGCTGTGATCACTCAGTCTCTGCTTCAGCGTCACTCAACTGTGGAAGCATTTATATGAGCAGAGCAATAAAAAAGGGAAAGGGATGGAGAGGAAGAGAGACCTATAAAGATGATTAAGCTTGTTAAAATAAAGGCCGTTAATGGAATAAATGGCATTAGCACTAAGTGCAAATTGACAACATCTTTCTCAGGTCGAGAGAGTTGCTGGAATGATAATTCCACTATTGATTATATTTAATTATTAACGTTTCCCCTGCCCCCACCACCACCAAATGAAATGCAAACTAGTTTTCTGGATGACAGACTGTTATTAACTAATGCAGCTAAATAATCTTAATGACTATCATGCATGAAGATAGAAATATTATTTGGCTCTTTATAGTCAAACAATGAGAAAACTGTGACAAAACATGGTTTATATGAATGCATTAAAACATAAGATTGAAGCTCCAGAGAGAAAATTCTACAACCTGAGCGTGAAAACAAGCATGTGTGGAAGGCTGTTGCACACAGGTTCAAGGCACGAGCTCCACTGGGTCCCCATTTCTGCATCTCTTCTCCTCCCTCAGCCCCTCTCGCCTGTGCCTCAGGCTTTTGGGCAGGGAGGGAGGGGGCCCTAATTCACAGGAAGAATTGAGTGCTTAAGGGCTAAACTACAACCAGTCCCAAGGGGGTGTGCATTTTAAGGAAAAAGAAAACCTTGAAAGGAAAGTATACAAAGTATCTATCCCAGAACAAAAAGACCAGAGCACCAGGAGCCAGAGAGCCACTTGGAGTTGGCAGAGTGGAAAATCACTGGAGGTAGCAGAGTTCCTTTGCCTCCTACAGTAGGCCATTGTCACTGGGACCTAGGAACAGGAGCCACATCTCTGCCTACAAGTTCAACCCACAAAGACATTGCTGTACTCATGTTAGCTCATGCCAGGGTAAAATGACCCTGATCTGGGCAAACAAGAGGCTTGAGGCCAAGCCTGGAACCCTATGATTTCCTTATTCCGTGGTTTACCAAAAATGCATTTTAAAGCTTAACAGAGTATATTTTTGATTGGAGGCAGTCTTGGACCAATCACACAGATGGTCTAGAACCTCATGTTTGAGGCTAAACAAACAGCTCAGCAGTTAAAAGAATGAACTGATCTTCCATAGGCCCCTGGTTCAATCCCAGGCAACCGGTGTGGGTGTGGTGGCTCACAGCAATTTGTAACTCCACTTCCAAAGCATCCAATGTCCTCTTCTGGCCTCATGTGAGCACAGCACGCATGTGGCACTCAGGCATACATACAGGCAGGCAAACACCCATACATCCATACATGTACAGTAACTTTAAAAATAAATGAATTGCATGTTCTGTCTTCTAAATAACTATGGGAGTCCTTACCATTCGTTTTCTTCAAACCTATGTGTTAGTGACTTCTGCCAGATCCAGCTCTGGCTGCAAACTCTGAGATGATGCCTGTTTCTCTAACTTTGCTCAATTAGTTCCCTCGGCGTTTACCTAGTCTCACAGCCACACAGCACTAAGGAAATGCAGGCAAGTGCCTGGTGGCAGGTGCCTCCTGCCTGCCTAGCCTGGCATTTATGCATCAATTCTCAGAGGCAGGTCCCTCTTCAGACTCTGGCTCGATGTGTCATTAATGTGTTTTCTCTAAGTAGCTCTGCAGGGAGTGCTGGGAGCCCAGGCCGCCAGCCCTCTGTTTGGGCCAAGCCCCTGCAAGAAGAACAAACTGCCAGTGGGGCCCAGAGAAAACAGCAGAATTTTTCTGGCTCCTGCTGAAATGCTAGCAGATAGAGAGCTGCTAGAATATGGTCTCAAAGGCAAAGGTCACTGGAGATCCATGCTCGTGTGCCCACCTATCCAGACTCCTCCCAGCCTAAACCATAAGCATCTTTATCTGGGATACATTCTGGGCTGGGACTGAAGGCAAGGAGGGAAGGGAACTGTGATCAGTGACAACCAGCTGGCATAGGTTTCCTTGAACCTCTGAGGGATCTCATGCGCTGTGGCACTTCAGAGGATAAAAGACAGCAGACAGGAGAACTCTAATTTCTCATTCTTTGTATGATTGTTCATCAGAAGGGAAACAGAGGCTCCCTTTTCATCCAGCTTCATGCATTCATGCATGCAAGATTCTGTGCTTGCTTTTTGGGAAAAGTGATACAAGCCCTATGTAAGAAAGCACCTTCCAGTTGACTATGGGTTCACAGGGTTGCAAACACCAGCTAGGAGATGTATGTACATGGGGCTCTGACCAGATCAAATTAACTAGCATTCATGTGGATCTGTGGGCAGAACCACTGACATTTGTATGATGCTCATAGAGCCATGAGCATAGACACATACAGGCTGCAAGCACAGCCACAAACATGTGGCCCAAGGTGGCCCACAGTTCCTCAGCCCCTTCTTCTGCTCCCAAAACATAGTTCCTCACTGCCACCCTCCCTGTTGGCAGCAGGATCTCCACAGAGGTTGCCTGTCCATCTCTGCACCAGTGGATTGGACAATGAACTGACGTTTTCTAAGCAGCCTCTGCTCCACCCTTGATTAGACACTATCTTTAATTAAAACGCCTCATCAGAACTCAGAGCCAATTTCATCCTAGCTTTCCTAAGTGCTTTGTACAAAACATTAACTCTGGAATCTCATTACACACTTTCAACCCCTGTGACAAACATAAATGATAATTCAGCTCTAATGCCTTCTTGAGCAAGCCACATTTTCAGAGGCTCATGGATAATAGGAACACACTGAAGGAGCATCTCTCTCTCTCTCTCTCTCTCTCTCTCTCTCTCTCTCTCTCTCTCTCTCTCTCTCTCTCTCTTTCTGAGCTGGTGTTACAGCAGTCTCATCACCAAGTATGAATCTTGCTGGCCCCAGATGATGCTCATACAGCAGCTAGAACTCTACTTTAATGAAGTTCTTCATGAGTTAGGAGACTTGGGCCACCAACAGAATGTTGGTAGGCAACCATCAGCTGGGCGAGTGGAAGAGGACTGAGAGATGCTTGGCTTCCTTCACTCAGAGGCACAACCTGGAGTGCACTGTGTTATTGGAGACTGGGAAGGATTAGCAACTTCTTAGCCGGAGGATTTGATTAACAGGTCTTTAGAAGGTCTATGGCTCTAAGGTTGTCACCATCATTGAGTTCAATGATCTTACCCTACCAGCTACACACTTGGTGTCACTGGTCATACCCATGCCCTTCCTCATTAAGACTGGAAAGCACTGTTTCACACTCTGTGATCCCCTTCTCTTCAAGGTATGGTGACAGAACCACCTAAGAGCACCCACCCTTCCATTCCTCTATAGCCCGAGGATCAAATGCTTTACTTGAACAGGGATCCTCTGTGCTAATCACATGTTTAGAGCCAGACAAAAAAACGAGGAGGCTGAAGCTAAGAGTAAGGAGGCTGTGGGGTAAAGAACAGGCCAGGATGAAATCAAAATTGCTACTGAGGAAACCCCAAGGAGAGTCAGATCCTGACAATCACTCCAACAGGGTTCAGGAGGCTGGAGCTATTGGAAGATTTTTATACAATTTCAGCACCCTTAGTTCAATGATAGCTTCATCATTCATTCTCAAACTACAGCAGACACAAGGGCCTTCCTGGGCCCGGGCAGCCACAAGAGGCAAATATAGTATTCCAGAAGCACTGGTCAGTGAGAATATAATTTAATAAAAGCCAATAAGAGCTATTGGTCTCCTTCAGACAGGAATTTCCCACCATGCTTCACTTCTGTCTCTGTAATATCCATCTCCCACTTGGCTGCAACCATTTCTGTAAACAACTTCAGAATTCTGGCCCCTCTGACCTCTCCTCTCTATAGTGGGTACCAGAGAGTCTTGGGGATGAAGCCCACTGTCTAGTATGAGGATTCCAGGTTACTCAAACTTTGAACTTTAGTTTTTTGCCTATGAGAATTTAAAAAAATAAATGTCATTCTTATTTACTTGTGAAGTTGTCCTACTTAGCTCTGGCTTTCAAATTGACACAGCCCAGAGTCACCTGAGGGTCTCAACTGAGGAACTGCCAAGATCAGATTGGCTTGTGGTCACATCTGTGAGAGACTGTCTTCCAACCCCCAGTGGGTGGTGTCATCCCTTAGGCAGGTGGGCCTGGGATATATAAGAAAGCAAGCTGAGCATGTATCAAGAACAAGCCAGGAAACAGCATTCTTCCATAGTCTCTGATTCATTTCCTGTCCTGACTTCTGTGACCCTGAAATGTAAGCCAAACAAACCCTTTCTTCTTCGTAGTGGTTTAAATGACGACGTCCCCACACACAATTACATGCTTAAATACTTGGTCCCCAGTTAGTGTTTGGGAGGTGTCAGGAGATGTGGCCTTGCTAGAGGAGGTGTGTCACTGGGGTTGGGCTTTGAGGTTCCAAAAGACTTGTGTGATTCCCAGTTAGCTCTCTCTCCTTTGCAGGTGTGGATCAAGATGTGAGTTCCCAGCTGCTCCATCACTCTGCCACGATGGACTCAAGTTCTCTGAAACTGTAAGCCAAATTAAATGATGTCTTTTATAAAGTTGCTTTAGTCGTGATGTTTTATCACAGCAATGGGGAAGTACCTAAGATTCTTCTCATGTTGTTTTTGGTTAGAGTGTTCCATCAACATCAACAGAATGAAACTGGGACAAATGTCAAACAGAAAAACAACAATAACAACGACAACAATGGAATGATGGTTGTGTACTATAAAGGGCTACAAAATGTGATTAAATTCCTAAATCTCTGTGGATGACAAAAACCAACCTTCTGATATTAAAGAAAGAAGAGTAGTAGCAAGAAAGCCCACGCTTCCAGGAACAAAGCACAGCCTGTTACATAGGAAGACACCAATCTGCCTGCATCTGGACCACACTTAGAGATCTCTATTTCATGCTACAGGATAGTGCTATTCAGTTTCCTCCTCAGGTGAGAGAAATGGGGCATTGACTACCACCATTCTACAAACACTCATAAGCAGCAGCCAGCCTTTTATGGATAGCCACCGTGTAGACATGAAGAGCCTCATGCCAGCACCAGAAGTACATCAGTGTGCCATGATTAATAATGTTATATCAAGGTCCAAATTAGAAACTAAGTATGTGCTATGGCTTGACTATGAAATGCCTCCACAGGTCAACTGTTTGGACACTTGGTTCCCCATTGGTGGCTAGGCTTTCAGAGACTGTGGGACCTTTGGGAGGTAGAGTCTAACTGGAAGAAATGGGTCACTGGAGGTCAGAGATCAGGCCTTGAATCCTCACTTAAGCTTAATCTCAGTGTTTCTTGGATGTGTGTAGAATTGTGGAAGAAGCCTCCCCTGATGTATACCACTGTTCCTCCTGAGTAACCCCTCCCCTCTCCCACACTATTTCTGTCAGGAATTTGGTCCCAAGGACTTGAAAAGCTACTAAGAAAATACATGTCTGTTCACTTTAAGTACACAAAAAGAGCATAAACCAGTACAAGTGGTAGGTACTGATATAATAAAAGACACTCGCCTGAACAAGACATGTATACTCTAACTCTTTTATGAAATGTATATTTATCTGAATGAAGATGGGGTGGAGGCTTAGAGAAGGGGAAGAGGTTGAGCCTCAAAAACAGACATCTTCTGCATCCCAAGAAGCCAGTTGCCGTGCACTAGGCAGGGGACAGTAATCTGACCGTGCCAAGTTGTCCTCCTGTACTAAGGGTACCCATTCTCAAGGGCAGACACAAGTTGTTACTTGTTGGGAGTGGGCCTGTTAAAGGGTTCATGATCTTCTGCATAATACCAACATCTTAACCCCCATCCCTATGAAAGCAACTGTTCCCTTCTCAAATAATTTCTCTGAAGAGTTCACTGGCTTAAGATGAGGTATTTTTTTTTCCTTAATTCCCAGGAAAATTGGGACAAAGACAGTACAGTGATATTTCATAAAGTGTAATTGAGATCGGCATGACTTTAGGATTGACTTGACAGGGGTGTTAGGTAATAAAGAAGCAACCAATCCATAGAAAAAAAGCTGGGACTGAATGGGCCATGCACTCTGACAGAGATGCACCAGCAGCCAGGAAACGAATCCAGTTTTGTGTATACAGTCTAATGAGGAGGAGGGTCTTCCTCATTCTCAATGGGGTGTCTTCAGACCCAGGCTGCAGTCATCCTGGAGGAGAGAGCTGTAATCCCTTGCCGTGGAGTCAGACCTGGAGAACATCTTGCTATTCTCATGTGTTTGGGGCACTGTGGTCCTTCACATGCCCATGTTCATGTCAATAACACACCCTCAGGATCTCATCTGCTCCCCACACATTCCAGTTAAAGGCTTGCTCTTTATTGTGAAACTGAGTCTTTTTGGTCCTAGCTTCTCCTTTATGTTATGGAATGCCCAAGCTATGAGACAGAAGGATTTTTAAAAACATCATAGGGAGCTAGAGTTAAGAAAACCCTAATACCCTGTTGGCAGAAGTAGGAACCCAAGAACTCCAAGGCACCATCTCCATTCCTCTGAGAATTTGAGGGCTCCTCCCTATCTCCCTATTTGTAACTTCCAGATTATTGGGGTTTCTCTTCTCTCTTCTATCACATGAAATGTGCATGGGCCTCTCTGTCCTCTCATTGCCTGAGGGACACAAGGTACCAACCATCTGACCATATCCTTGGCAACTAAAACAGAAAAATTATTCTCCCTTTATAATGCAGTGCACACTGAATGTTTGACGAGAACATGGGAAATCTGGCTCCTAATAATTTCTTAAATATTGTTCTCTACATATATGCTCTGTATAACTTAGGAAGTATTTCTCAGGAAGAAACAAAATTCTTTTCATGTTCTTTGTTGCTGAAAGTTTACCTCCCCAACATGCTGAATTTTTTTTTAATAAAACAAACAAACAAACAAAACCTTGTTCTATAAGAATTGCTTACATTTAAATGCTGGGGATGTATATGTCCCAACCCCGCTAAAGCCACCCAGTTATATTTGGTTTTGTAAGTTTTTTTAAAGGCTCATTTTAGTCTTTTGCACATTCCATTTTTCTAGTTTACTCATGAAAAAAATGAAGCAGTGTTTTCTTCTTTCCAGGTTTTAATAAGACTAATGAAGAGATGGCAGGAGGTGTGTGTGTGTGTGTGTGTGTGTGTGTGTGTGTGTGTGTGTGTGTGTGTATGTGTATGTGTTGAGGAGGGGCAGCTGCATAGGTCTTGCAGACAATGACATGAGTCCAGTTTCTAGCACCAACATCAGGCAGCCCACAACCACCTACCATCTCATTCCCAGGGGATCTGACGCCCTCTTCTGGACTCTTGGAGACTCTTATGCACTTGTATTCATGTGCATAAACCAACACACAGATACACATACACACAACAGATATACACAACACACAGATACAACCACACAATAAATATCACACAACAGATACACACAACACTAACACACAGATACACCATACAATACATATCACACACCAGATACACACAACACACAGATATAACCACACAACACACATCACCTTAAAAAGACTGTAAACTTTTTTAAAATTAAAAGATGTAAAAGAACACTTGGAAGTGGATCCAAATGTCAAGTTCATATCTGTCCTGTTAGTAGCATTGTGGTTCTTCTGTTAGCATGCTGTATGTGTGCAGTAGTGGGGTTTGAACCTAATACCTCAGGCATGCTAGGCAAGCTGCCAACTATTGGCCTATATCCCTAGCCAGTGTCACTATTCCCTTCCCCCTTTACCTTTTAATTTTGCAATAAGTCTCGCTGTTTCCCAGATTGCCCTTGAACTCATGCTGGTGCCCAGGCTGGCCTCAAACTTGAATCTTCCTATCTCAGCCTCCACTCGGTTGGTACCCAGGCCTATGCTCCCAGGCTGACTTCTGTGGCCTTCTTTGTGAGGATGATATAAAGATGTGTAGGAAATGTGTGCATCTACCATCTATACACTCTTCAAAGACAGTCTTAAATAACCGAAAGGGAGACTTATGACAGCCCATTTCCCGGGCTGTAAAATTTTTTGTCCACAGCCACCAGATTGCCTTGTCTCCAGGAGCCCCCGTGGTTCACCTCCATTCCATACTTTCTTGTTAACTGGAAACTGTATATCTAAAAGTATTCCTTAATTTTGATCCATCCCTTTGTTATTTTTTCAACAAGAGAACATTCTGGTCACCTGAAGTCTGATAAGTTCTATCACTTCAGTGGGTAGTTGAGGGTTGTGTTGTGATATTCTTGTAATAAAACTTACTGGAAAGTTGGGGATATTTTCACCAATTAGATATGACGACCATAGTATCTGTAATGGGATAAAAATGGCAAAGTGGATGTGTGCTATAGTCCTCATGTATGCACACACGTGAAGGGACTACTTAGCTCTCTGAAGGATGAGACACGCTAGACAGAGATTTGGAGACCTGAGTTCATCAGACACTCAATGCCCATGGAAGGAAATCAAAGGAAACCATAAAGAAAACTTGATTTATAATTAGGAATGAAAATAGATGTGTGGATGAAGACACGTGTCTGGTGTCATTGGCCAACCCCAGGAAGGAAGGGCACAGATATGGGTTATACCATGTTCAGTTTGTAGCTCTGTGCTTACACAGGGGATGAGAGTTGGGCTAGCAGAGCCCTGTCTCTTACAGCAGCAGAACCTGCACCTGCTCGGCCTCATTCTGCACACAATGGACAGACCAGGTTGTTCCTGAGGCTCTCAGGAATTCTGACCTAAACCATCACCATGACCTGAATAGATTAAAAGAAACAAGTTAAAAGAAATGATGACAGCTCAAATCCAACCAGACTGGGCGACAGCGTCAGGCTACTGACCTCTGAGCAAGCAACTTGGGAGGCTTGACCCAACAAGCAACAAAGTAACTTCCTGGAAGATAATTATCAATCAGCTTTATCGATGGCCTGAGCACCTTGAGAGCACTAAGCGCTATGGGAACATGAAGCACGGTAGGAGCATTGTGCACCAGTGGGAAGCACTGAGCACTCACTGTAGTAGCATCACTTTGGAAGCACTAATCCCTGTGGAGGATTAGCCTGGAGGCATCTGGGAATCTGGGGTTGTAGGGTATCTTGCATGCCTATGCAGGGTCTACTCCTCAAGAGGCCTCAATGAAAATACTTTCTCCTCAGGTGTGAGAAGAAAGAAAATGTGCCATTTTTTTTCCTCCTCTCTATTTTTGATTGATTATGTATACAGTATCCTGCCTGCCTTTATGTCTGCAAGCCAGGAGAGGGCACCAGACCTCATTACAGATGGTTGTGAGTTGCCATGTGGTTGCTGGGAATTGAACTCAGGATCTCTGGAAGAACACAGTGCTCTTAACCTCTGAGCCATCTCTCCAGCCCAAAAAAATGTGCCATTCTTAAAAGTGTTTATAAATTAAAAAAAAGAAAAGAAAAAGGGAAAAAGAAAAGTACCTCAAACTCTAATCTGGCTCCTGGTTTCCAAAAGTTTGAATCTTAAGAACATACAAATAGATCCAAAGTCCAACGGCAGAGCCTGCCTCTCCAAGGAGGGCTTCTCTTTCAGTTTGCATGCAAAACTGACCATAGAAAGGAGCATACCTATCCGTTCTCTGGTAAGCCAAGAATTATGTTCTTATGGGCAAAAAGATAGTGAGGTCTTTATCTCTAGGGACCCAGGAAACATGCTGTGAAGATCTGAGGCTCCTTCACTATCATCTGCTTGTGTTTTACTTGGGTTCCATTAGGTTTTACAAACAACTTTCAGATGTTACTGAAGAAGGGTGTAACAGAGTGTACAGAGGCCATACCCACAGAACCTATGCATGTAAGCAGAGTACTTGGCTATGGACATGGCTCTGCACATTCAAAATGCCTTTCTGCAAATGTTCTTGGCTCTTGGTGGGAGGCCAAAGACAGCAGGCTAGTATCTGGAGTGTCCCCCTGGTGACTGCTCAAATATGTAGCATACATACCTGAAATGTCTGGTAAGGTGTCTGAATGTAGTCGTGGGCTGATTGATGCCTAGATTTTACATGTTTCCTTTTGAACTATCATTTCATGCACATTATTTTAAAACATTTTTTCATACATACACGTGAATGTTCTAACTAATCACATGGTAGTAACTTCTAAAGCAATCACAACTTTGAATGTGGGAGTTTTGCTAGATTTTACTTGAAAGCTTCAGTGGGTTGCAGAATAACAGAAAACATGCCAGTTACTTGACCCATGGGATGTGCCTTGGAACCCCTTTAAATGCATGCGTGTCTTAGGAAGGCATGTTTAATCCTTTTACAATAGAAATGAAAGGAAATTATTTCCTTCCTCCTGTATGACTCCACTTTAACTACAGGTCTTCAAGTCAGCACCAGGAAACAGCAGAATGAGAGAGGTAAGGGCAGATGTTCACATTTGGTCCTTGTTACTAGGCAACATGCTGTGAAGGTCAAATAAATGACCTCATGCAACCTACTCTCAGGACTCTATAAGGTAGGCATTGTACACATTTCACATATGAGAAATCTTTAAGGAGTTCCCCCTACCCATGTATGTGGTATTCATTCATATATATATATATATATATATATATATATATATATATATATATATAGTGTGTGTGTATATACATATATATGCATGAATGCATGGATGTGTGTGAACATGTATAGATGCATACTGTTGCACATGCATATGATCACTTGAGGTTAACACAGAACTTTCTTGATCTCTCTGTACCTTACATATTGAGGCAGGGGCTCTCTCTTGAACCCAGAGCTCACTGATGTGGCTATTTTAGTTCCAGGGATCCCATCTTCACCTCCCAGATGCTGGGATTAGATGGACTAACACACCTACCTGGCATTTATATACTTGGGTGCTAGGGATTTGAACTGCGGTCCTTACATTTGTATGGCAATCAGTGTACTCTGAGCCATTTCCCCAGCCTCTGTGAGTTACATGTCCAGAATCATTAGTTAACACAGAACACAGACTAAACACAGAACACAGACTAATACTTCCTACATACAAACAGATTAGGACTCAAAATATTCAAATAACTTAATGGAACTTTGTAAAAATATATGTTTCTAACTGCAAATTTTGAGTGATTGACAAGTACCTCTCACACCTCCAAAACGTTTGTTTTGGGCTGGGGATGCAGCTCAGTAGAGCGCTCATGTAGCATCTTAAGACCCGGGTTCTATGTCCAACACTGCAAACAATAAATAAACTTTAACATTACTTATACCTTTGTTTGACACTCATGAACTTAGTCTTGCAGTCAGAAGAGGGAAGGGCTGCTATTTGACAAGGGCATCTTCTTTCTATAGCTCTGTGGCTGTAACACTGCTGTTATCAGTATTCATCTCTAGACAGACTTGTTGTGATGCATGGAACGGGGTAAACTCTGAACCTGTCAACTTGACAGGACCTAGATCACCTTAGGGACAAACCTCTGGTCATATGTGTGTCTGAGGAATTTTCTGTATTAGGCTAATTGAGAAGGCCTACCCTAGTGCATGCAGCACCATTCTGAGAACTGGGGTCTTGGACTGAAGTAAAAGGACAAAGAGCTGAGCATCAGTTTTCATTCCTGTTTCCGGGCTGAATGTGGACAGTGATCACCTGAATCATGGTCCTGCTGCCAGTTTCCCAACCAACCACGCTGGACTTGATCCTGAAACCAGGAGCCACAATAAACCTTTCTTTCCTTCCTTAAGTGGCTCTATCAAGAGTACTGTTGGCTGCTCTCAGCTCTCAGTTACCCTATAATTTGACAGCCATCCTACAAATCCCCAATTCTTTAAAAGCATAGGGGTTTTAGGGTATTGAACTAACCTTTAAAACAATACCTACATTGTCAAAAAGTACCAAGTAGGATAGAAAATGGACAGCCAGATGAAAGGGCTCAAACTTCAAATGGAGTAACAAATGTGGAACTCCTATTTTCCTAAGTCCAAGAGAAAGCCAAGTCTCACAAAGGGAATATTAGGGTTATACAAATCATACACCATATGAATTGTCTGAAGCCCCTCTGCAAATTCCCATTTTTCATGTTCCCTAATGGACAAGAAGAGCTGTCTTGAAAGCAACTTAGTCACCCTTGCAGCTGCAGTCTGGCATCTCACTTCCAGTTGAGGCTATTCCATGCTTAGATTACAGTCAAGTCATTTGAATACTTTTGGAGTTCCATCTATTACTTCCTAATGGCTTCTCATAGAAACTAAGTCAGAACCAAATGGTTTTGGTTGCTACAAAAACAGTGATGGGGGGCTGGAGAGATGGCTCAGCAGTTAAGAGCACTGACTGCTCTTCCGAAGGTCCTGAGTTCAAATCCCAGCAACCACATGGTGGCTCACAACCATCTGTAAAGAGATCTGAAGCCCTCTTCTTGTGTGTCTGAAGACAGCTACAGTGTACTTAGATATACTAATAAATAAATCTTAAAAAAAAAAAAAAACGTTGTGGGACTCTCTTGGAACTCAAAGACATTTGAAGACACACATGGTCAGTCACACATTCAGTAGTAAACTTCTGAGCATTAAGTTTATCACCACAAACCAGTTGTGATTTTTCACAATCTTTAGTGAATGAAGCATTGGTGTGCCTGCCTTATTTGTTTCTATAAATGTTGGGTCACCTGAGCCATAGGTTTAGACTGGGGCTCCATTTGAATAGGTTACTGTGTTTCAGTTGTAACCTCACTTGTGTGGAGAAAGTCACTCTACAGGAGAACTTTGAAAATGCACAGGTTGGGCTGTATTTCCAGATTGAAAGCTTCAGTATAAACAAACAGCTCTTCTTAAGGTGATGTGCAGAATCCTGATTAGTGAAGCTATGCCACCAACGACTGGAAATTCACAGAATTCTGTGCCCATTTAGAGAAAAGTTAAAAAGTTCCCTTTTTCTCCATGCAACACTGCTTCTTTTATAAACAGAGCGAGCAAGCAAAGTGGAAGTATCTCACTTGAAACAACTAAATCTTACTGATCGTAGACTACTTCTAGATATATTTTCTTAGTTTTTTTAAACCTCTGAGATTGACTGTCCTGCTAGTAACCAAAACCTAAAAGCTACTAATTCAGAGAGAGGTTATGTTTGACTTGCTGCTCTACTTTTCTTTCTGAGATATCGAGTGTGTTTGTGTGTGTGCATGTGTCCCTACAACACATCTGTAGAGATCAAAGGACAGCTTTGGGGAATCAGTTTTCTTCTACCATCTGGGTTTCAGGCTTGGTGAAGAGTGCCTTCCCCTGCCGAGTTAGCTGTCAGCCCAAGAGGTCAATTTAAATCTTAGCTTCAGATCTTTCATGTTACACTTCACCCAGTAATTTCAAGTTTTATATTTTCCACAGGAAATCCTTAATTTTTGGACATCGCTTGAAGTGTGTTCAAACCAACTTTATACTTACAATAACCTGTTTCAGTTTTATAGGCTGCATTACTTAGAATTTTACAGTACAAAAGTTGCATTTCAAACATGTTTCAAGTATAGCCAAGGCACTGCATTCCTTAATAAAATCCACTCAAGACTGAAGTTAAATGAGTGATCCTGAACATTTTAGGATTAACTCAGTCCTGCAAGAAAAGTTACTTGTGAACATTTTCCTCATTTGGTTCACACTGTAATGTTTTAATCAGTATCCAATTAAATAAACAATACGCAAGGGCATAAAGAAAACAAAGAGCAATAACATTTCCACCCCAACAGGTGATACACTTTGATGAAATCATACAGCCTGTCTGTCCATCCACCCACCCACTTTTCTAACAAGACTGATGTATAAAAAAGCAGTAATTACAGAAATCCCAAATGCCACTCAGCTCGTCCTCACTATAAGAAATACAAACTCTATGATGACAGTGATTTAAAAAGTCTTTTATTGTTTGTGGTGTGTATGAGCTTCACATGCCATGGCTCACATGCTGAAGACAGAACACATCTTTGGTTCTTTCCTTCTACTATGGGTCACAGAGATCAAATCTAGATGTAAGGGTTGCAGGGAAAGCATTTTACCTGATGAATCACCTTCTAGTGGCCACCTTTTTTGAGAAGGCAGGGTAGCGAGGGTAGTGTCTGAAGATAGAAATCATATTCCTAGACCTTGCACACTATGCAATAACTCCTATGTGTGATTCTAAGCGCCCTAGGTGTAATTCTAATAGTGGTGGGCTTAACAGAGATATCTTTGAGGACAAGGAAAAAAAAATCTATTTTCAGATTATAACTAACTACTATGAGAATGTGATCTTTGAAGAGAAGATCTGGTGAAAAATCTAATCAGACTTTTAATGTGTGCTATGCCATCAAAAGTACAGAGGTCCCAGTATATATACCTTTGGAGGTATATGAAAAGGATATCCCCCCCTTCCAGTAAGCAGTTAGAAGACAAAGGAACTTCCAAATATAACAAGAAAAACTGGTTATCTTAAAGGTCAAAGAGCTGTGAAATTTACATGTCAAAAGGAAACTTTAATGATGTGCCTATAAAATCAGTCCTTTTCACAAAGTAGATAGGCCAAGATTTGGTTCTTTTTTTAATTTAATGGTGCCAGGAATGCACTCTAAGCTAGTAACTTCACCAACTGAGATACATCCTCACTCCTTTCCCAAGAATTCTTACATTTAGAAAACTACCTAAAAGCCATACGAATGTTTCTTAAAGATTAGCATGGTAATGTTTTGGATGCTCAGATCAGCTGGGGAACACGACAAAAGTTCACCGATTTCCTTCTTATAAACAGTGATCTGTTAATTACTACAATTCTTGATTGTGAGATTCTTTAATTTTCTATGCAGTGCTTAAAGGAGGAGTAGACACTTAACTCCGCTCTGTACTTTGGTATTCATTTCTCTGTGCCTGGGGCAGCTACACTGTCATCTTATTGTTGGCTTGAGAAGATGCGGCACATGCACTTGTCCAGTTTTTTATTGTATGTTGTGTACAGTCATTTGCAGTTTCTCATTCCTGTATGATTCAGGAATATCTACATATATATATGTATATCCCTATATATACAACTTCTACAAGTCAAAATTTTATACATACCAATATAATGTAGGTTATATAGATATATTTGGCTCAAAACTTTGTAATAATAGAACCTTTAAAGAGATATAAATTAATTTTACCCTGGTTCTGAGACTGTCCCAGTGCTGGCAGTATCTCTCCAGGGGATAGCAAACTTCAAGTAATGTTGAGCTCCACTTTGCCCAGTCACTACATACAGCACCTCCTGCCCACATCTGCCCACCATGGATTAGTTGCTGCTCCTCCTCTCCCACCCCTGGCAATTAGTGCAGCAGAAACAATAAGGAGTGTACTGTGCTTCAGTTTGACCAGTTTGATTCAGCATTGAGCACCAGCTATACATACACTTTTGTCAAACCTCTTTAAAATAAAGACAACTCACAATTTAGGTAATTTTATACAGGATAAACCAGGTACTACATGTACCATGGATATGTCTAAATTGGTATGTCCATAAAATGGGTTATTATTTCCACTGTACAGGTATTAAATGATTTGTGACAAAATGTGATTAAATGTGATTAAGCACATTATCCTATGTACTTTGAAAAATGTGGGAGACCAAGAAACTTAACTGTTACTTTGGCAACATGTTTCATTCCACCAAAACCCTGAGGTCGAGAATAACAGCTGTCATCAAGGAATAGTCAGGCATTCTAGTCCAGGCATACAAGCGAACAGAGCGTGCATGAGTGTGCATAGGCGCACGCGTGCGCGCAAACACACACACACTTTACACCCATAAATTTAACCAAACACCTTTCTTGTGTGCACATAAAACCTTTTTTTCTCCCCAATGAACAGGGCATTTCTACAACTCCCTCACACAGGCACTGCCATACATGAAAATGCTGCACTACAATGAAGTGAATATAATTTTCTTATCATGTTTTCCTAGATATTTTGCCTAAAGAAAAATAAAAATAAAAAATACTTCACTAAGTACATCAATATCACCAGCCTTTTGAATAAAACACAGATAACCATTTCACCAAATAGCATCAACTAAGAAAGTGACACATTCCTATCCCATCATCCGGCTGTGTGATACTACTGCACTTACATGAAAATGTGGCATACCACACTATTTTCACCATGTGAGACTATCTTTGAGCAACATTTTCAATAGGAATGGTGGTGATGAGACATAAATCAAGTGCCCTCACTGAAAACAAGATGAGACTGCATACACAGGGTTCCGAGAACATTAAACAACACATAAGTTCTTCATCAACTGTTGTAACATATTAACATTGGGGCTTTTGTGCAGCAGAAGCTTGACAGTGTCTGAAACGATCACTGAGCACTAAACATACTTGTTAAGGCAATGGGCACCTGTCTACCCAATGATATGACATGGTCTCCTCCTCTTAACAGAGATATTCCATATGTACAGGACCAAAAATGATCAGAGATAATTAAACTAGGCTCACTATTGTGAGCTTCATATATGCACAGAGCAGTATTTTAACAGTGTCCTTTCAGAAGTTATGATAGAACTCAACCCTTAATTTTAAGGATTCTTAAATACAATTTCAAAATATACACCATTACTTCAAAAGTAAAAATCATTCTAAGAGGAGTTTTTTGTTTGTTTGTTTTGGATCATGTCAAAAAAAATTTTTTTCCCTCAGACAAGGTAACTGTCACAAAATGGACACAAAAATGGACTCAAGTGCTGAAGAAGAGGTCTCTTTACAGAGAGCACAGCCAAGTGAAGAATGGGAGAAAGAAGGATCTTAAATCTACTTCTCTGTAGAATTTAACCAAACACACACACGGCAGATTACAGTGTTTGTCTCTGCCGTGCTTCCTGTGTAGTTGTCTAGGCTGTTCTGGAAGTGGGTAAGGGGAAAGCCACCCAAGTTGAGCTCTTCAAGACACTGAAAAGGGGGGGTGGGGGGGGGATCATAGACAGGATGGGACTGCAAGACCTCGAGAGGCCGACTTAACTCTAATAGGAGCAGCTATCTAAACAACACAGGAGAAATATCGTCTATGAACTCTGTGAGACCAAAACTGGCCTGTTCACAGAAATTTAGGCAAAAGACTCAACAAAGAATCAAACTGGTCTCTCAAGGCGTATCATTACAGTAAATCTCTTGACTCTTTATGCTGTGAGCAGAGAGTGATTATTTTGGAGCAGGAAAAATAAAGTGTGGAATTAGTATTGCAGATGCTGAAAGGCCAGTGGCATGACTAGGAGAAATGACTGACAGATGCTACCCTGCTCCCATCTCCACTGGCACTTACCCTACATGGTAAAAGACCAGAGGACCCAAAGCCATTTTAGCAGAGGTGTGCACAACTGTCAGCTGACAAACAACATAGAAAACAAGTCACGCTATGTTATCTCTGGTCACGTTCTTCAGTGTTAGTCCAGGAACTCAAGACTTTATTTATCCCTGTTTGTTTTCATTAAACATGTAAAGGTTAATAAACAAACATAGTCCAGAGTTAGTAGGTTGGTATTATAACATTTATTAAAATAATGCTATGGGTTAATAGAAACAGCAAAGAACCAAAGAACTAAAATGCAAGCTATGTAAAATCCCAACTAAAACCCAGAAGTGTCTAATGTATTCATTCATCAGCTAACTAAAAGCCCAAGAAAGACAAGACACCCAATATAATAAAGTACTGCAAAACAATTGGCAATTTTCAGTTATCAAAATTGTGGATTTTGCATTTTGTATCCTTTTCTCAATCAAGAAAAAAATTCTTTTGAATGTTATATAACATACATATAAAACAAGATAGAAAAATACATTATAAACTTGTAACAATGGCTGTAAATACATTATCTTACATGTTTCTCATAGGCAATAGGTTGGTTATGGTACATACACAGCATGAAACTACTAAGATAATAAAGAATAGACAAAAAATACATGTCAGCTGTATGGGAACATACAAGCGACACTCCCATCTACCCACGCTAAAAATTACATAATACTGTCAGGAAAAAAGTCTTACTTTTAAACTACATACTTTAATAAGAAAAAAATTCAATAGAGTGATAATACTGAGAACCAAGGCATTCAGAGATTCCAAAAGTCATGCTTTTTTTCAGTTGACTCAAAACACTGTCAACTAAGTTTTCAAAAGTTTGTTCAGAGCCAGCATTACTCATAAACGTCACACGTCTACTGTTTTACACATTTGCTTTCTTCCCCATAAAAGACCTTTGATAAACATCTAAAATGTCCAGGTATAACACAGCTGAGATGAGACTGGATCAAATACTGGTACTGTTTTTTTTTTTTAAGCTATCACCTCAAGTGTTCTGAGTGTCGCATATTTATTCAACCAACCAACCAAAATAAAAATCAAAATGGCACAGCATATATTGTAAATAAATCAAAACCATATGTGTAACAGAAAGACAAAGCAGTGGTACATTAAATCAAAGCTAGCTGAGTACAAAACAAGGACTGTCTATTGCATAGTAAATAAACTGAAAATGGTTCCAAGTGAGACAGAATAATGGAGAGGTCACCATGAAGGTGACCAATGAGCTTCCTGCTGACCTTGACTGTGAAGCCATGAGGGTATGGAAGAGGGCATGAGTTGATGAGCCAGGAGTCCACAATCACTTGAGATTTGCCACATCTGGTACTGAGCGGTTAATGACTTATTAACTCAAGTGTTTAGATGCAGGCTTTGCACACAAACTGCTTCAACTACAAAACTGTTTGACTTTCAAGAGAGAACCTGGAGAGGAGAAGGAATGGAGCCGAGCAGTCCCTGAACACTGTGATGCAGGCTTTCCAGGCTCCTTTAGAGTTAGAAAGGTGAGTTAGGAGCAGTTACTAAAGCCAGCCGAGATGGACTACATGAGATAGCTCATTAGATTTATGTTACTAACACTTTTTCAACAATAAAAAATTTCAAAGATTCATTTTTGTGAAAAAGTTTTTTAGGCATTACGATTATTTCTAATTGGTAAGGAAAAATTCCATTGTATCCCTCTTCTCCAAATAAAATAAAGCTCTAATTTAATTTTGTCTGTAAACTGATGTTCAGATCTCACATAATTTTTTTCTAAACCTCAGAATCTTTGGGCTAACACTGAAGACGGTAATAACCAAAAGTACTAATTATGATTTGTAAAAGAATGACATTTTTAAAATTTACTAGTCAGACATTAGAAAAGCTATCAAATTTTTTCACAGTATCAGATTTGGCAAACTGGCATCAAGATAACATGACACAAATCTTATAATTTAGACCATCAACTCATTTGTCTCCTCTCATATCTCCTTTCACATACTGGGCGACTGAGGAACATGCAGTAACTTTATTCTGAGGGAGGAGCTGATCTTACAGGACACTTGACTAAATGACCATGAAGAAAAATAAGGCACTTTCTTTTTCGTTAGACTTATTCCAATACTTAAAAAATAAAAAAGAAAGACAAAAAGGCTCTTTTGGTCTTTTGTTTCTTGACAACCACCAGAAAAAATCATTTAATGAAATAAAGGGTTTCTTTGTTCTTTTTCTTTTTTTTTTATAACACTTGAAAGTATAAAATGCTACATTTCCAAAAATATATATATTTTTCTGCACCAGCACCCTTGTATAGTAAAAGTATCTACTTTTTGTTCATTTGTTTCAATGCACTACACTTTATCTACAATTTCATTACATGTATACAGCAAATAGGCAAGCATGGCTTTTACATCCTTAATGAGATTTTCTATACAGGGAGGTTTAAAAAAAATATTTGAACAGTTTGCCCAGTAATGTGACACATAATGCATGTACCTTGTTCTCGTATAATATTTAAGGTGGTGTAAAATAAAGATTTGGAAATTTTAACTCAGATACTCAACTTTTTAAAAAATAGTGTTGTAGTTTTGTTCTTTGCATTTCTTTTCAAAACTCCTTGTTAAGTTTTTCTCTCATGGCACACTTTGTTCTAATACTTCAAATTTTGGCAGGCAATATAAAAAGGCTGCACTGTCTGCCCTTTGAGGGCACTGTAGTGACTAAACAAACAGCATGTCAAATTTTGAATACTTTTGAAGTCACTTCCCCAATGACATCCCTGACCGAAGGTTCATGCATGATGCATTGTCACACAGTACATTCAGAGAGAGCTTTGACTTCGCTAGGAGAAGAAAAAAATTCCTACAAGTCTCTCACAGTAACTGCCTCTGTCACTGAGTAGTTAGGGCCATCTGTCTCCCCTTCTTAAGAGAGGCCTTCTTACCGTTCGCTTGGGGTGGGGCATTGAGAGATGATCAGTGCTGTGGGATGAATCGGGCCTTATTGCTTTACTACTATTCAGTGCAGGTTCTAGAACCACTTTCACCCAAACAGGGGGGGAAAAGCTGAGTTGGAGGACAATTTCTTTGTCTTTTGTTTGGTTAGATGGTAAGACGAACGGACAAGTGCCTCAGCTCGCTGCACTGACGACAGGCAAGCAAAGGCGATTACCAGTTAACTGATCAGCAGGCAGGCATGGTCAGGTCATCATTGGGTGAAGAGTTCAGAGGTCAGAAGGTCATAGGTTAGTTGCCGGTGGCGGCTGGGTGGTTAGAAACAAAAAAACAAAACAAAAAAAGAAAAGAAAAGATAGAGAAGAGATTAGTTTCAGCTAGTGACGGCTTAATGACAACATGAAAACTAATCACAACTAATAAAAAAAAGGCATGTTGAATTCTGACAAACTGATTGACACCATCTACAGAATACAATAAAAATCATGACAATTTCATATCATGATTTGAACAAATGAAGAAGAGCCCACTCCCACAAAAAATAATTTGAAAAACCCAACTTGTTAAAAGAAAAAAATAGAAATAAAATACAGCTAACAACTAATAGTTAGTAGCAGTCAATGAAGGAAATTGGAAACAATGATGAACAGGTTTGGTATAAAGAATTCTGAACAGTCAGTGCAGTTATAAGTATCTGACTGCTATTAAGCATTAGTATTCTCTCAGATGCAAGCAATAAAGCAACTATTAATGATGGATGTGATTATTAATAACTGATGATTAACAGAAATGAATCTAAAGAAATTTAAATTTCTATGAACAATTTGGTTCAACATAAACTCTGGGCCAAACAAAGTTTCTTTTGTTCAATAAATGTTTATTGCTTTTTCAATTATTCTATTTACAAACAACATGGAATTTCTTGGCCTCATGATACAAAGCAATACTGTAGTCTAGCAGTGTAGGCAACATCATGGGAACCAGAAAAAAAGGCCAGGCCTTTTGCACCAGCCAACATTTTCCAGTTGAAAATACTAATTTACACATATAGAACACTTATAAAATGCACTTGCATGTAAACACTGTAAAATCCTGCCATTTAAAACTCTATACCTCAAAGAACTCTAAGTACATAAAAAATAGAAGAAATTTCTAACTGATACCAAGAAGGCATTTTTAAAACTACAAACAGCTTTCTTTATTCAATTTCAAAGCTAATACTCTGCAAATACAATAAAATCTGACATTTCATATACATTCCTGCTTTATATTTTTATATTTTAAAAGAAGCCACCTGTAAATACTATTTTCTTTTGCAAAGTAACAAAAAAGAACAAAAAATTTTAAAAAATTACAGTAAAACATAAAGTAGTTCTCAAGTGGAAAAGTTATCACTCCAAAGTCCTTGAGTAGCTCCTTCTTTAATCAACCTCTCACATTCTACTTCATCAAACTTGGTCCACTTAACAGTAGTATGATTTTTAAGACTCATTCAACAGCTTAATTATTTCTACTATATTCTGAGGTTTGACAGAATTTTCTGTACTGTTGCCATTGAGACAAAGGCAGGAGAGATGTGAATGAAAAGATGCTCAGTGCAAGGTTAGAGTCTATGCCACTTCATAAATCAAACCTAGTAGGTGTCATGTTCACAGGGTTTAAATGTTCTATATAATAGACCTATTTACCTTTGTATGACAAAAATGGTTTCTATAGTCTATCAATTAGGACAGTTTATAAATACTACAAAAATATTGTATCTTCAATATAATCAAATCTTCCCTGAATTTCTTAAAAGGAAGCAGACTTTTATTTAAAACAAAAATGGTTGTCCCTTAGTCTTAAATTTGTATAAGTAATGTTTTTGTCAAATCATTACTTAGATAATTTTTGATTATATTTGAGTGTGGATTACTTAACAAAGTACATTATCATATCCAGTACATCTAAAATACATCCTCTGCCATGTCCTGGACTCCTACAGTACACACAGGTAATGTCAACTGTGCAAAATCACTTATAGTTCATTACAACTATAAAGTCAGTTGGTCTTTAAGTTTCAAACCAATTGTGAAATAACTATGGAGGTGGGTTTGTTTTTAGTAAGCAACTAGATACTTGTCAACCATGCAACTACTCTAAATGCTTACAGACAGACAGTTACATGGCTATATGTCCTCGGGCTGCTTCCTTGCATCAAATGAATGCTAGTAATAATCTTCTCAAAAGATGAGAGAGAGAGAGAGAGAGAGAGAGAGAGAGAGAGAGAGAGAGAGAGAGAGAGAGAGAGAGAAAGAAACAGTAGTATCATAAAATAATGTAAGTCAAGGGCTTCGGTCCTCTCCCTTGGACCCAGCGAGTACATGTGGTGATCGTGTGCATAAGTGATCTATTTCTAGAAGAAAGGAAAAGTTGGAGGTGGAGCAAGGGGGATAAAAACCGTTTCGGTTTGCTGATACTGCATTTTGAACACAAACAGAACTAATCAAAATAAACATGGCTCCAGATGAGCCATGCATGGAATGTGTTGTCATTTTCCAAATACAGTAAGATCTTGGTCTAATATTCTCAACTATCTGAAGGCTCTGGAGTACAAAATGAGAAAGGATTATTGTGTTAATGAAAAAATTTAAAAGAAACACGGGGAAAGAAAAACCAAAGAGGGGGAAAAAATTACTTCAAAATCAAAACACTCTGTAAAATAATTATGTTAGACTTTTGCAGCATGATACAGCTTCAAATTATCTATGAGACTGCCCACATCTGAAGTAACCTTTCCCGTCTAACTTCCTCATCTCTATGTGACTCTGATAGAATGGTTGATATGCTCACACTTGGCACAACTGCATGTAGTAGGATTGTTATGTATATGCCACCAGATTTTGTTCAATGAAAAACCACTACAAAAATGTATGTTAGGTAAAGTTTTCAGGACTCTTTTAGTATGATAGTAAATAAATATCACTGATGTCTTTGGAAGGTTATTTTATTTCTAATACACAAAGCAACTGTGTGCCGTATTTATAGTGGTTATTCAAGAGTAGAGCAACCATGTCAAGTGAGCTAGCTCCTTTTCTACTATGCTTGGGATTCCAACCTTTCAATTAAAAACAAAATCCAAAAGAATCACACAAAAAAGTAAAAAAAATGATTCAATGTCAAAAAAAAAAAAAATGAAACTACTACTACTCAAATAAGCATAAATAATTTAAAAATGGGTCCAAGGGCATATATAGGGCACAAGTTACAAATATGAAAGTGAGAAAAATGAAGAGTTGTTTCCAGTCACAGGTTAGTCAAAAAGGATATCCAAGTAGCTGGACCTCGCATACCACAGGACTGCAGGGCAGTTTACCTTCAGGTACTGTAATTTAGCAGCAAATGACAAAACTCAAAGCATCCGTTTTGGCAAGAAAATAGAGTAAGAGGGAACTCGTTTTCTATTCATAAGTATCCACCTAGATTAAAATTATCTTCACAGTCCTGACTTGATTTTAGGTATATTCTTGACACATACACCCTCATATTTATATAGTGGCTCAATGTTTTATAATATAGAAAAATGGATAATAAATCTTCAGTTTTCTCCAAAATTACATGGAAGCAAATTTTTTTTTTACTTCTCTCATAAAAAGATCATCTGTTCAATTCATTTTACAGTACCAACTGAAATATTCAGAATAATTAAAGGGAAAGATTTAGCAACAATTATTACTAAACATTGCTATGGTAATGTAAAAATTCAATAGCTCCCCAAATAGACTAATTTATGTTTTAGCTGGAATAAATCTTAGGACAAAGTAATAGAAGATTTAATAAATTAAAATGTAAAGGGGAGGGGTGAAAACCCAAACCAAAAAACAAAACCACAAAACCAAACCAACCTTAAATCAATTGATTACTAAATTTAGAAAAGGAAAAGGAAAAGAAAATGGTGTGCAGGTAGACAGTTACATTTTTCCATCAGGTCTGGTGTTGCAAACTTTTTGGACACCCAGCACATTGCTTATAAACAAGAACTGCAGAACTAAACTAACCTCGGTCTGCGGTCACAATCCTTTGGTAAGGATGGACACGCATATCGTGCCTTCGAACTTTAGTAGCCACCGCACCTAGTTAAATTGCAATTACCAAGACAAAGTTAGAAAACATACATAAGGGAAACATTGACAGCAGGTTTATCAAAATGGATCTCAAAGGTTCACTTACTACAAAAGCTTAAGAAACATGTTAAGGCACAGTAGTTTTAAAATCAACTGTAGTATGTCATGTATCTATCAATATTGCATTCATTTCAAACAGGTTGGCCTTCTACCTACTTCACCTCTTCATTGACAGTCCCCAAGTCACAGTATCTCACGAGCTCTATTAGAACCAGGCGTGTCTGAGCTTTACTAGTCACATATTCACTGAAGTGCCTTTCTTGCAGCAGGACTACTTAAATAATGCCACATTTAATACTGACAATTATTTTGCTAACCTTAACTTTCAGAGTTTATCACTTAAAAAAGGTTTAAAAAGCAATTAAAGCCTACAGATTGTGGATTTAAACTTTTGAGTCAATAAGTATGAACTGCAATGAATTAGGTGATTAGTAAAGCAAACAGTACAGTACACTTAGCAGTCAGTTTACTTCTATACACTCCTTTATAAGTTACTGTTGCTTTGCAGTATTACAGACTAATCCAAATTAATAGTATCATTTTACTTTATATCTATGTGCAAAAAGTGCAAGTAAGTCACTGACTGCTAGGCTAAGGTTTTTCCCGGAGGCTGCTGAGACTAAGCATTTGTTAAATTCAGATCTGATGAGGGTTCGGTTAAGACCGTTCTTGAATTCTTAGCCTTTCGTTGGGAAAGCCATACCTAAAGATAAAAGGAAGGGAATTAAACATTAGTCATCAATGAAGATTTGATGCTAATACCAATCTCCTCACTACCACCAACACATATGTCTGCATCTGTTTTGAAAGGCACTGCTTATTTTAAAATAATGTGAAACTTGATACATAACATGCATGTTATCTGTGTGCAAATTTACTGTAACATGGGAATTTAAAATAATTTCCTCAGTTCTCCAAAGGACCAATATCATTGTTTTACTGCTTAGGTGGCAAAGCAAGAAATAATAATGGTGATGATGATGATAATAATAATGATAATAATTTCTAACTTGGTACTTATTGAGAACCTTGACGATGTTAATTTGGTATCTGCATATTTTGTTAATAGTGTTGGTTTCAATCAATTCTTTATACATATAAATGTCCTAACCAAACCAAACAACATGTTACTTTATAGTGGAGAAATTTTACAGCAGTGCCTCTTGCTGTCTCTAAGCAGTAAACTGGTTGAAAACCTATTTTTCATTTTAGATAAGCAGACTGCATAGTAATTCTATTTGGCAAAACTAGGCGTTCTTGCACTAACAGTCAGGAGCAGCAGCTGGAAGCTGAGAGCCCTAACTCCTCAGGAACAGATGCTGTGAGTGCAGCAGAGAGGAGTTCTGGGGAAGGAGCATGCACGGGGCCACAGGACAGAGTATTAATAGAAAGGAAAACTTAAATAAGGTTATAGGTTACATGTTATTTTTTTTAAAAAAAACTGCTTCAAGTAATGTGCAATAGAATACAGCCTCTTACTAACACTTCTGTAGGATAATTCTGACTTATAATTATTTTATACAATGATTTAGACAGAAAACATGTACAATAAAATGTTTATAAACAAAAGGCACCTAAGTGCATGCACACACACAGATAACATACAGAGCGTTGCGGCTTTCTTTAAATGAACAATGAATTTTCAAGTTTAAATCTTAATGTCCAAGTTCACTAAAGATTTTCAAATTAATATTAAGTGGAAGATGGGGGAGTGAACCTTTAAAAGATCAAAGTCCTAGGAGTCAACAGCAGGCACACAGCACCAAGGTCATACACAAAAAAAGTTTCAAATTCTGTCTGGTAAAACAGTGGGGTTGCACAGAAACAGTTTTTTTTTTTTGTTTTTTTTTTTGTTTGTTTGTTTGTTTTTGTTTTTTCCACATTGACTGGTCGTGTTATAACAGCTGCTGTATTCTAGTCCTTCATCCAGCAAGTCAATGGGCTGAAATATCAGGCATGACTGGCATTTCAATCCACTCTATAAAAAAAAGGCATCAGTAATGTCTTTTTCAAGAATATTGCTTTTTGATCATTTAAACGCATGAATTTATATGACTTCAATTTTTGCCTCCAACATGATTAAACTTACTAAATTGGTATGTGGTCATCTAGTCCACGGTAGTATGGAAATTATAAAATATTGTTCATGTTATTCAGGACTTTAAAAGATATAAGCTGAAAACCCTTAAAACTGAAACTATTGAAACTATTAACTACATCTTTTAAGTGATCATAAATACTTAAACACATACACAAATAACAGAATTTTAATAAAAATCTCACTATATTGATAGAACTTTAAAATTCACCAAGCAATCTCTGAACAAAATAAACCTAATTTTGGGTGGTGAAGCTCTGTCTATTAGGATAAAGGGGAAAGAATGGCTTACATAAAACTCAAGAACAAGTTTAGTCACCTAAGAAATCTCACTGAGACTATACATGGCAAGTTTACCTAGAGTGATTCTGAGATACTAAAGTGACCCAAATTAAGGTGTAACTACTTAATGGGAGAACTTTAGTGAGGAACTGAAATAAAACCATATTTAGTTTTCAACTTTTGCTAATCAAAACTTATACTTCAGAGAGACTTATACTGTCTCTCTGAAATCGATAACTATCCTTCCAAAGTCTGGAGTACCGAAATTTAGGAATGCATTAATCACACAGTACAGGAATCATACTTACCTAACACACCACTGGGTTCAATAGGGTACTCAAGGATTGATGTAGCTGGTGCCAACGTGTAGGGGTATTCATAGGGTGTGTAGATTAACCCAGCTTCAGGCCCTGGAGGGACTATTGCAGCAGTTGGGTGAGGAGTTCCGTTTGGCATGACAGCGGTCTGTATTTGTCTGATCAAAGGCATTATGGTAGGGCCAGCTGGCGTAGGTGTACGCAGAGCAGCTGGTGGGAGGACAGGCGCAGGCCCAGTGATGATCCTTGGAGCAGCCTGGGCAGTTGCTGCAAGAGAAAAGGCAAGGGCTGCTACAGTAAGCAAAGAAATTTAGAAAGAAGTATAGGGATAGCAGTAATAAAACATGAGGAAATGAGAGGGAAGTAGGAAAAAGAAAGGAAAAAGCAGGAAAGAAGAAAAATAAAAGGAAATCATTAGTACATGCACTGACCACACAGAAATGCCAAAGCATACCAACCAAGTGCAATAAATAAGCTTCCCCTTCCCCAACATGATTAACAAAATGCAAAAATAAAACCACTGTAAAAAAACGAGCAAGACCATTTAATGTTACACTTTTCATATCTTTGATGATATATCCACTTACAACATCTTGTGAGACGAAAGAGCATCCAAAAAACAAAACAAAACAAACAAACAAACAAAAAAAACGCAAGAAACCATTCCAATTAAAAGATGCAACAAAATATCTACTAAGGTGAGTCCATAGACATAGTTTTTGGTATATTTCTAAAGCACAATGTTGGCTTCAAGTTTAAGTAAAACTCCCTGGGTAAGTCAGATAAGTAAACACTAAATGTACATGTTCCCAGCATGCTAGGAATTATTCCATGAATAAAAGAATACAGAAACAGCCCTATTGCTAAATTCATGACTATAAAGGGTAAATCAAAGCCAGCCATTTATAAAGTAAGTACTGCTAAACTCACTGTCTTTTGGCAATTTTGATTATGAGTTTAAAATTCAATTATGTGTGTGGCTGTGTGTGCATGTGTGTGCGTGTAGGCTTCCTGTTCACATATATTTCATGTAAACCTTAGCTCATCTCAAACTATACATTTTACAAACAAAACCAGCAACTATTCTATCACACAGCTTATAAAGTTATGCCACAATCCAGGGAAAATGTAGTTTGCAAACAGCTGCCACTCAGTAATCTTTGTGAACTTGCATAGGAACATAGCAAAACACCACGAGTGCAAACATGCAAGCAAGGAGAGAGGAAAGACTTGGGCAGCAGGGCCATTTCATTTAGACACTTTGCTTCAAATAAAAAAAGCTTTCAAAGTTTGTCTTTTGCATTATGTCACAAACAAAAAATTTAAGGTCTTAACTTGATAGTTAATGCTGCAGGACATTTCTTGAAACCCACCACCCCTCTTCACAGAAGAGAAAAATTACAACCCCAAACTTTATATACTGATATAAATAAAATTGAGCAGACCACTGCAAAACAGAAGCATTAAATAAAATGGTCCTCTTTGTAAATTTTATCATTACTTCAACTCTAATTGGTTTTGGGCTGTGGTACCAGCAAACACACACCAGGAGCTGTAATCCTGCCCTAGGCTCATTCTTACGTGATTTAATGTTGGCGTCTCTGTAGGTGCCATTCAGAATTGCAAGCTCCATCAGCTGCATCTTCTTCAGGCTGTCTTCACCTTCAGCCTGCACATGGGAAATGAGCAGTAAGTATCTGAGACTATATACATACAACTAAAAGTGCATATACCATGTGACTTTGAACTACAAATGTCAACTAGCAATCAATCGCTGAATTTCTAAACTTTTATTCCTGATTTATTATGCTACTGTTCTTGGTTTTTCCCTCAATCTAACTACAAGGGCTATTATATCTTTGGCCCTCTATCTTTAGGGTCACTGTATAATTTACTACCAACATAGGAAATATTTACAAGTGAAGGGGGCACTAAGACTAACTAGAATACATAAACATAAACCAAGATGGCCACACCTTGGTTTCACCCTCTTCCACTAACTAACACTACTCTTAATAATTCATTATTGCTATACTACTCAAACTATTGAATTCAGCTGACAGCAGTGTCTGTCATTTAGTACATACACAATCTAAACACACAATCTAGATCCAAGGGCCAGATAAACTTCCTTAAACACATTGTCTACCTTAATGCTTTCTAATATTCTCATGTCTTAAACTCTACACTGATTTCTTACTATATAAACAAAGATTTAAACCCTTTTCGAACTACCACACCAAGGTGAGCCAACTAACTTGCTCTTTCACACATATCTTGTAAAGCAATAGACCAGACTAACTCCATTAATGTCTTAGTGTATCTTCCCACTTGCCTATTAAATGTTCTTTACGTGTTCCTATATGTTTCTCTTTCCAAGCCCTACTTATTCACAGCAACTTCTACTTTAAAAAAAAAAAAAAAAAAAGTTGACTTCCCCAGGACACACCCTCCATTCTATAATTTCAGCCATGAACTGTTGAATATCACCACTCCCAAAGTAGGATCTATTAGAACAGTCTCAACTTGTTATTTATCACATCTAATACTCATGCATGGATCCAATAATAATAATAATAATAATAATATTTTGAGACAGGCCTCCAAAAGCCCTGTCTTAATGTTCAAGCCCTGGCTGGTCTTGAACTCACAGAGATCCTCCTGCATGCATCCCATGTGCTGGAATTAAAGATACACACCACTAAACCTCACCAGAAATTATTTGTTTATTTTTAAATGACTGGTATGGAAATCAAATTTGAGCTGTTACTTCCTAAGCACAAATTTTTAACTAAAGTGGTTTTAACTAAAGCAAAATAGAACTGGTATAGAAGTACCAGTAAGTTTGTCCTTTAAAGATTATAGAATTAAGTGTCCTGCACTTTAATACATCACTTAGTCTACTTGACATTTGAAGCATAAGACACATGCAAGTTTCTCTCTCAGTCTTCTATTTCTATTACAACTGTAATGACACAAAGATTTTTAGATTAGAGATTGGTATACTGTAATTTGTACAAAATGGAATTGCTGAGTGGGTATTTACTAAACCACAGAGAATTAAAGAAAAATATAAGTGAAACCATTATGAAAACATTTGATGTAGTACTGAAAACTTTTAAAGTCGTCTTTGCAATAAATAATGAAGATGCCTGTTAATTATTATTCCTTGACCCTCATCAATTTATATAAAAATAAATGAAATAAATATGACTTATTTGGTTAGATATAAAACAAACAAGCTACTATTAGAAAGGAAGTTGACGTTATTATTAAAGTCACTAAATTTGTTCATTAAAAATATTAATACTACAAGTTAAAAAGTTATCAACAGTTGCTTTGAATTTAATCTATGAAATATAAATTTTTTTAAAAAGAAAATAAAAAGCAACAGGCATACTTTCAGTCAGTGAAAAAAGATGTTGCTCAAATTTGAGAATATCAGTGAGTCAGGGACAAATTTACCTCCATCAAAAAATCTAAAAAGGAAGAAACTGCAAAGAGACGATGCACTCGGGAACACATTTGAATTAGACTGTTTATTTTATTAAGAAGTGATTATGTCAACTGTGGGGATGACAGCCAAGAGAAAGATGGTAGAAGAAACCCATGTGTTCCTGTCAATATATGTAAACATAGCCACATCCTATTTAGGATCCAGAGCACTAAGCCTGGGCAGCGATCACTGCAGTGGGTTAGTAGAAAACCCTAAGCCAGAGGCACAGAATTATGTGACAGAATTAGAATCTAAAACCAAACTGTCACATTCCAAAATAAGCTTTATTGCTTTTATGACCCTACCACCTATTAAACTCTTTATCCAAAGAGAGCTGGAGTGGGTTTTATTGCCTCCCAAGACAATAAAGGTTATGACAGAATTATTTCCATGTGAAAGTGGTTGTTTCGACTTTACTGCCCCATTTTTGACAGAAATTTAGCATATTTACTTGTTAAAAAGTTTTATCCCATGATGTTAAAGGCTCTCATCTAGTTCTTCTGTAAAACTTCTCAGAAATGGTCAGACATAACACCCTCAAGTTATAGACCTTGTAGATACTTTACAACATATTTTATCAAACCAGCATTATCTATGTCAGGTGTAATAATTATTTTGGGAGGGATGGATAACAGAAAATTGCTCTTAAGAACCTCAATCAGGTCATTAAAGTGTATTTTACAGTTTATGCTATATTCTCCATCTCCTTAATGTTTTACTTCTAATTTACCCTACCTTTAATATCATTTTTAAAAACGAGACATAACTTACAGGCAATGACATGTCAAAATTTAAAGTGACACATTTGGCCAGTTTTGATGAACATACACGAAGACATGGCATTTCCAACAGCAAAACCTCCTTGTAAAGTTTAAGCACCGACATTAGTGTGACTTCCCTTAAACCACAGTTCAGCTTTTCAGTTCTAGAAGTTGGAAGAATGGTGATTTCAGTAAAGCTCAAATGTTCTCAGTGTACTGTTTATGATACTGATCCATGCTGTCTGTAGCAGCAGAATGCTTAAATGGACAAGTAGTAATTTGTTGTTTATTCATTCTGTAGATTTTTGCTTGCTTCTAGTCTAAGAAACACTCTGAAAATTCTCATAAGCTTTTGTTGTGAACAAGTATCAAAAAGTGATATTGTAAAGTCATATATATATATATATATATATATATATATATATATATACTACATAGAACAGTTACAAACACAATTTTCTGAACTTTTTGGAATTGTGGATGACAAATTGGTATATATATATATATATATATATATATATATATATATATTTAAATGTATGCATATGCTACAATGAGATGTAAGCATGTCGTGAGGTTTGGCAACAAGCTATGTCAAAGTAATAACAGGTCAAATACCATGGGACTAAAAGGGTTTTACATTGTAAAGTATGAAAGTGTAAATGCTGTTCACTTTATTAGATGAGACACAAAATCCTCATCATCAAAGCACCATGCTTCATAATAAAGCATGACACTGACACACATTATCACCAAGACTCAGATAAATTAACTTCTCTACAAGGTCATGATGCAGAGCATGCTCCTAAGCAGGATGCCGGAGTCAGTCAGAGCCCTCAGACTTTAACCATACGGCAGTACACTGCTATTACTACATTCAGCACTCCCACAATACCTTTATGTGAGAATTATCTTCTGAATCCATCAAAGGCTTCAATTTTTTTTAAAAAATGAGGAAAATCATGTTTATTTATTAATACTTTAAGTGATTTAAAATAGAACTGGAAACTGGTAAGATGGCTCAGGAGGTAAGAATACCTGCTGCCAAGTATGGCATCCTGAGCTCAATCCTAGGATCTACATGGTAGCTGGAGACAGTTCTCTTGCAGCCTCATTTCCAATGTTTTCTTCAACCAAAAATCAAGTTCAAAGCCCTTAGAATTGAATTCAGTGGGTTTTTTTTCAGCCTCAAAAACTGAACAGGCTCATGCTTAGAAGCACCATGAGATGCTATCATCTTTCAATGGCCTTCAAATTGTACTTTTACACAATGCAGACTCGTCTGATGACACTCACAGAAATCTATGCTGTTTTGTTAAGGAAAGATCGATTATACACAGACATGCTGTCATGCCTTTTCAGTTTTACTTTTTCATAACCAGTAAATATTTCCCAAACAACTCTCCCCCAAATTCCCTTCTCTGTGTTTATGTGAGAGAGTAGAAGTTGGGGAAGGGAGTATGGGGGGAAGAGACACTGACTGTCTCATATAAAAAGCTAGGAATTTTTATGAGACTGGAGGAAATAAAAGACAATGAAATGAGTAGAGGAAAAGGGATGACATTTTATTAGAAATCTCATTTTCATTCTTTTTCATTTTTAAATTAAAACATAATTATAAAATTCCTACCACACCTCAATCTCAAACTCATGGTCTCTTTTTAAGTTATAAGCAATTTTAATAACAGAACTTTCCCTTGCTCTGCTATGTCCAACTAACTCCCTTAAGCTCCAGAGGCTAAACAGCAACACATCAGAGGCTTCAATCCCAATGTTGCATAGAACTTTCTCAGAGTCTAAGATCTAATCATAGTAAAACCTAATAAAACCTCTTATGTTTCATCTTCTAGCCCTGGGGTTATACCTGCTTCTAAATCTATATTATAGCATGCCTGTCTTCTTTCTTTCCAGTTTACAAGAACTCTTTGGCTAACTCCTTTCTAAGTTCTCTGTTGAATTAGTACCTACTAGGGTTCACATTTTCTTGACTGACACAGAAGGTAAGTAGTTTACCAACATCACTCCACAGGACCTGAACTTCCCAGACTGTTTTTGTGACCATGTTTACATCTTCTCTTCTTACATCACCAATCTCATTCTGTGGATTTTTTACATGAAATTTGACAGTCATGCTCAATTATTTGTTCTAGGTCATTTAAACTTTCCTTGATTTCAAAACCTTCATGTCTCCTGAGAAGCTTTCACAGACAGAAGTCTGTCCAAAAGAGGGTTAATTGTATGTGCTAAGTTCATCCAAAGATTGACAATAAAACTAAGAATCCATCCCAACTGCTTTTACTTCCTCTTCCCTTCCCATGGCTCCTTTACACGTTGTTTAGAAATGATGAACAAGCATCTAGTAGGATGCAGCTTCTTTCTGTGCTAAATCTAACACTAAAGAAGGACTCTCACAAACTGCGCACCAGAAAAACGTCATCCTTCTGACTGAAGAAGCCTCCTACAGAATGCAGAGTGTCATCATTTCAACCAGGTTATAGAACCTTGCTTATCTTTGCAGAAAGTTCTCAATTCAAGCATAGGTTAAATTGCTATTTCACTAACAAATTCATGAGTCAAAAGTCCTAGGCATGTTAAGAAAAAAGCTTCACCTTCTATTTTCTAGTCCCTCTAACTTTCTCCTTAAATGTAATACCTGTCTTAGTGGCCACAATTTATCAGCAAGTTATGGTAGAAAGCATGAAGTACACTTATCTAACCAGAAGAATTTTAAACATTCAAACCCATATGTAAATAATGCTACATCTATTAGTGTGTCCAACATGCAGCCTACTGCTCACATTACTGAGGACAGCTGTGAATGTGGCTCAGCACAAACAGTAAAGTTACTTAAAACATCACACAGCTTCTGAGGGAAGGCTTGAACAATTTTATATCTTGACTACATTACCAGGCAAGACTGGTACTTGTGTACTGCTGTTTTGGTCCAAGACTGTTGAAACTTTCCTTGGTCAGGAAATCATTCAATTAAACATTTCTCATGCAAAGAGTTAAGTATTTATTATTTAATTTAATCTTAATAACTTGTGAAGCACTCAGCACCATTATTAGCTCTGCCACTGACTGCACTGTTTTACAGTGAAACTAGAAGAAAACAAATGTATCTCTGTCTTACTTCCCTTAGTAACAAAAGCTATAGTTTAGTCACAATTGAAGAATGAAGCAGATTTAGGATGAAAAGAAAACATCCCTGTAGGAAAGTAAAACATTTTATTTTTGAAATCCAAATTGTCCCATCATCATCATCATCAGTACTAGTACTAGGAGGAGGAAGAAGAAAAGGAGGGAAAGGAGGAAGGGGAAGTTGGCTATTTTTGCTTTTTGTTGAGACAGTCTCTAGACTGACCTCAAACTCAGAGATCTCCCTGTCTCTGCTTCTCAAGTAATAGTAATAGATTAAACATATGCACCACATTTGGCTATTCCTCAAGTTCTTAAGTGTAAAATTACATAGCACTGTAAATTATCTTGATGCGACCATTTAAGTTAGCTACTAGAGTATGTGTCAAGTCTAGAGCTCAAACTCGGGGCCTGAACAGTGTCACCTTAAACATTATGCCTGCAGCACCAGAGTAACTATGCTTTAAAAGGGAAAATTATATAAGGTCACCTGTGTCTGGCCACAACTGTACACACTGTGCTATGTCTAGTCTCTATTCCGAGACTTTATAATATTATATAGTACAGCATGTCAATCAATGTGACACTAAATGAATCTATGAAATTAGTAACATACTATCAGGAAAAAAATAAGGGAGAAAAAAAAAGTACTTAAAAAGAACTAAAAAGCACATCAAGAAATCAAGGAGGACTGCTAAGACGGTTTGATTAGTTATGGCGCTTGCTGCCAAGCATGATGACCTAAATTCTATCCCTAGGAACCACACAGTCAAAACAGACAACCAACTCCTCCAAGTTGACCTTTGACCTATTAATCTGTGTATACAGCAAACAAATGTAAAAGGAAAAGAACTCAAATACTATTGTAACAAAAGGACCACTGAAGGCTTCAAGGTCTAGAATAATGTTTAAGTTACTTAAGTGTCCATTGGTAGTGAATAGAACAGACTTACTGAAGTGTGTGTGTGTTAGCTTTATCTACAAGTACCATAAGAAAAAGACACAGAGAAACAATGTACCACTACCAAAAGGAGAATTTGGGAAGGAAAAGAAACTAGGAGCATCAGAAATGAATGAAAGTGGAGGACATTAGGCAAAGCTGTCATTCATACAGAAAACAAGGGAGGATCGCTGAATGTAAGAAAGGGAAGGACTGTAGAAATATTATGTTTAAGACATCTTTATAGTGTCCAGGTAGAGACAAAGAAAAGACATTTTGTGTTGGAGTATCAGATTAGCCACATGATAACTGCAGATATCCTCACAGATGTGATTATCTGGGAGCAGTATTATCTGGAAAGCATCTGACTCAATGAAAGTATAACACTTCTCTACAGTGGACACCAATGACCAAACCAAGGAATCAGGAAGTTCACTTCTGCTTGTTTTCTTTTCTAACTTGTATTAGTGAGTAAAAGTCTTTGCTGTATGCTGTAGCACTGGAGTAGCCTGGTAAGTAGTAGTTTCTCAATAGAGGTTTATGAAAAGAACTAGTTTTCCAGTCACTTACTGCTGCTTTTAATCTTATCTGCATACACATGTAATTTCTAAATGTAACAATCATAGTTTCCTTTTCTTTTAGTAGAGAATATCACCACCCATCTCACAGAACTTATTAAAGCACTAATATCAAAAAGTTAGCTATTTTGAAAATTTGCCAACTTACTCAGATTTTATATACTACTGTTAATCAAAATGAAGCTTGAAGTATTAACTGAAAACAAGTTGACATATTTTATTTATAAAGAGTAAATGTCTTCTGTCCCCATAAAGGCACAATAAAATAAAAATCATCTTCACAATTCATTACTATGGTTTCAAAATTAATTTCCATAAAGGAATCTTCTTACTAATGAATGGGATAATCTGAAAATCACTTCTGAATTAAATTTAAATTTAAAGTTTGATTATCAAAACGAAATTAGAAAATAATGCTACCAGTGCTACCAAACAAGCTTACCTGAATTCAAATTACAATACTTATCTGAACATTAATATATTAAAATGCTACATTTACTATTAATGATTTCAATAAAAGTATCACACACTAAAAATGAAATGTCACAAAAAGTTAAATGAGAGTGAAAAAAGTATAAACTGTTGGGAGACATTTGATTTTCCTAGTTTTGTCAATCCAGTGTCAAGGGTGTTAACACAGTGTGTGGTCCACAATGTTCTACTTAATACAAGGAACACAAGGCTACTCACCAACCATCAGAAAAGCATGCAAACAAATTAAAGGGAGTATGAAAACAACCAAACTGAAGGAGAAACACAGAGAGGTTATTCATCTATGTTTCTTCTATTAAACATATTTTAAATATTAAAAAATAAAGAATCCAGGATGTATATCATACACTTAAGTGTAAAAGAACTAAAATTAACCTAGTAAATGTAGTGCTTATTTAAATATGGGCTATAAATATTGTTTAACAACCATGTATGAAGTTCTATATATTAAATTTAATATGCAAATTCGGATGGATGCACAGAATATACAGTTGAAAACAGGGCACTGGATATATATCACAAAAACTTTTCTTAAAGAATAAATACACTGCTCTGCTGTCATTATTCTCTATTTGTTAACAACTCCAATCTTGAGTTATAAGCTATCTAAACTAAACTGTCAATCACATGTCAAGATGAGGTGTCCTTCAATAAGTCGACACAAGAATGGCTCTTTGTGCAAGCTGTTCAGTATTATCACAGATGAGACACTGAGCGACAGACAACACAGAGCTTCACTGAGTACAAAACACCCAAGTGTGCAGAAAAGTGCTCCCACTTGTTTTGGAAGCCTGAGCCTGATAGCATTACAGGACAAACAGTAACCAGATTGTTAATAGTCAATTACTCAAGAAAACTATGTGTGCCAGGCGTGGTGGCGCACGCCTTTAATCCCAGCACTTGGGAGGCAGAGACAGGCAAATTTATGAGTCGAGGCCAGCCTGGTCTACAGAGTGAGTTCCAGGACAGCCAGGGCTACACAGAGAAACCCTGTCTCGAAAAAAACAAAACAACAAAAACAACAAACAAAAAGAAAAGAGAAGAGAAGAGAAGAGAAGAGAAGAGAAGAGAAGAGAAGAGAAGAGAAGAGAAGAGAAAACAAAGCTACGTGTAACCCTGATTCTAGTTGTTCTTGCCCTAAGTAGAACACACAACTAAAAGTGAAGTTGTATAAAAGATAACTGAATCAGAAATGAATTAAATTTTATTTTAAAAGTTGAAGGGAGGGGAGGGGAAGAGGAAGAGGAAGAGGAAAGAAGAGAGGAAAGCAACCAGTCTATGTCAATTTCTGTAAGTTCTTTTCTGTCCTGTCACATGTGCTTAAGCAGCACACAGCAGAGAGCCTCATACACAGCACAGTCTTATGCCAATTGGATTCTAAGGACCTCTACTGAAACTCTTGAGATCTGGTGAGGGAGGACTCCTCTATGGACCTTTACTTTACACTCAAGTATACCTTTAAAAATGTACCCACCATTGATTCAAGTTTCACCCATGGGTCAACTAAAATATTAGGAATACAAGATGCTATTCAGACATGCCAACATTCAACAAAACACCATGCAATAAAGATTAACAAGAACATTTTACTTTAAAAATATTTTACTTTGCCACTTATCAACTAAATAATTATCCTTTTCTAATATAACTGTGTCCCCCTAATAATGTATTTTGAAAGATGTAACAATATTTTCAGGTATCCAGTTTATTATTCCTATACTATTTCACTATTTTCGCTATGAAACCGCAACCTCGTTACTTACAGTAGGCTCCCCATAATACTTTATCTATTTATGAATCAATTATACAGTCTTAAAAATTTAAATACTTCAGCTTTGAGTGTTTAATCTAAAAAAATAGATAAAAACACGCACACAGAAACTGATTATTATGGTCAGTGTCCTGAGGACAAATGGTATTGTACACACTATGATGGTCCCCACTTTGGACACTTATTCAAAAGTTATGCTAACATATAATTTCTTTGGGGACACCGGAGAAAGTTGAAGTTTATTCTGAGAACATGTACATGAAACCTGAATAATACCACTTATTGAAGCTTGAAAACCACACTTGAATCCAAAATGTTTGGTTTTTTTTTTTTTTTAATTTTATTCTACCCTTTGTGTCTCCTAGGTGTAAAAATACATTATTTATTATTTACATATAGTATGAACTTAAAATATTACCTTATTGTTTATAAAAACAAATTATTCTTCCAACAATGCTCTGCAGTGCTGAATACAGAACAAAGTCATGACCAGAACTGTCACACTCTTCTCCAGAGATGTCAAACTCTTTCCTTACATGTGCTTGTCATGCATTTGTGGGGTTATTGGGGGGTGGGAGGGGGGAGGAGAGACAGTCACAAGCCCTAATAAACTGGCCTCATGTGAGCAGGGATCAATTCACTCTCATCAAGAACTTATGAGGCCATAGGCCTCTACAAAAACCTCATCTATAGAAGGACTGGCTTCTTTTTCCTAAACCTGTAATTTATGAGTTTATTCAAACCCATCAAATTACTATAAGTAACCGCCTCAAACATTTGAAAATTCCCATGGCAACTCATTTAGTTTGGCAGACAGGCAGACCCAATCCAATGCTTTTATCCCACAGCTAAGCATCACAATGGTAATTCTGCTCTGACACTCCAAAGAGACTGCTAATTACAACACTGAGTCCCATTCAGATGAAAATGGCAGCGAGCACAGAAACACCCTCTTCACAAGTGTGTGTTCTCTCTCTCTCTCTCTCTGAACTGCATTCATTTCTGGCATTTTGGTTAGATGTTTAAACATCTTTTAATTTCTTTTTCTCACCAAAACAAACAAAGCCGAAATACTTCACATACTTCAGTCACTAGGACTTATTCATAGACTTCAGCTACTAGTACTTGTCCAAGAGCAGCCACTGGCTGACAATCTGGCTTAAAAATGTCTTGAAGAAACTATTTCAGTATCCAGATGCCTCTTACTATCATCATTACTTTGAACTTATTTTCAGATTATAATTAAAACAATTTACCATGAGTCAAATCCATAGAACATTAAGCAAAGAAGAACTCCTGAGAAATATGAAAATATATATTATAAAATATTATTTTCTCTTAATTTTTTCTCAATTTCAATGACAGTGATAACTGGTATTTCTAAAAAGAAATTTAAAATGATTTTTTATGATAAATATATTTCAAAATTTCAAAATATTCCTTGATTAATCAGCACACTTAAAATTTCCAATTTCTCAGCTGGAAAATTTGCAGTAATATATTAAAACCAATTATTTAATTCATATTAACTTAGATCCCTATGAATGCTAATGCTTCTAAAAAATCAAATATATATTAAAAACTCATTCATATTTAAGTTCATAATACCCTTGAGTAAACATGAAAACAGAAGGATTCTATCACAAAGCCATACAGCCCCAAAACACTGTATGAACTGTCTGAGCGTAATGACATCTATGTATGTACAGAGTCTCTTAAGATTTAAGTGTAAAGCCAGGTGGTGGTGGCACACGCCTTTAATCCTAGCACTTAGGAGGCAGAGGCAGGTGGATTTCTGAGACCAGCCTTGTCTACAAAGTGAGTTCCAGGACCGTCAGGGCTATACAAAGAAACCCTGTCTCGAAAAAACAAACAAACAAACAAGAGATTTCAGTGTAAATTCCTGTTTCTTGGTACCATAAATTTCTCTAGTCAGAAGTTGGTACTTTTCAGTTCAGCTTTCCAGTTCAGTCCTGGCATAACACATGGAAAGGGTTTTCCTTTAGAAAAAGATTAGGAGATGAAGGCCCTTAGTTCCACTTTCTTCTTAGTCTTCATATCAGCAACAAAAATATCCTGTTTCCCTCATCTGGAATTTTTTGAATCCCTTCTGAAATAATGATGTATAAAAATGCCTACTGTTCCCCCCCACACACACACACACATTTTCTTTTCTAAAAATTGCATTAGACTTAGCATGGCGCATAATGGGTTTCACTAGGACATTTTCACATTTTGTGGACCAGGAAGAGAATTACTGCATAGATTCATGTTACATATAGTGCCTCCCATTATCAGGAACTGAATCTGCTACTGGCTTCTCCAATGCTGCAGTTGAGGTAACCAATCCTTTTAACACAGGAAAGAGGAAGGGGGAACACATATCTCACACTTTCACACAGCTAAAGTAACCACTTTTACAACGCCCATCAAAGGCAGGTAAGTCACACTGCTTGGTACTATCTATAGAAAACTGAATACAATAATTGGTGTTTGGGGGTGGGAGGGAATAAAGGTCAGGATTACAAGAGGAAAGCTGCTACCATGAAGAACACTAATGTCAACCCCTGTTCAGACAGGTTTTGTCAGTTAGAGAGAGATACCTACATGCGTGCATCAAGTCCATCTGCCCTTTGAGGGCCAGAGAGGAGAATATTTACAACCAATGAAAAGACTGATACATTCACAACCACTTTTATCTAAATGAGACTTAAAAACCAAAGACCCAATTACTGCAGAATATACATCCATATACAAGGATACTTAAGTAAATGAGATGTTCATTAAAGTAGACAATATCACTGGGCTATCATGAGGGCTGGGGATACAGTTCAGAGGTAAGTCCCTGCCAGACATACTTATGAGGCATAGAGCCCTAGATTTACCTAACAAATTAAATAGGTAAATAATATAAAAAGTATAGTAATCATATTTTAAAAGACAAAAACACATAGAATATATTCATCAAGAACAACACTAAATTAAAAACAACCAATGTTGATACAAAGAAAAGTTCTAAATATTACAAAAGAAATTAGAAAATATTTTGAAATAAATAGTAATATGTACCATAGCCATATTTCTACCTATTAAAGAAAGGTATCAGATCACTATTTAAAATGTCCAAGCTCAAATAAAACAGAAGAAAAGCAAAGCAGAGGTAATGAAACAGTAAGAGAAAAGTTAACAAAAATCAGAATGTAAAATTTAGAAGACTAATGAATTTGATCAAGAAAAATGAAATCAAAAATTGACATCATGATGAAAACGAGCACTATTATAGATAAAAAATTTATAAATGAACTTTATGATAAATATTTTTACCAGAAGGATATTAGAAACACAAGAGAAATTCTGAATATCAATTCAGAATTATTCGTATTTAAGAGCCTTTATGCTAATACAAGAACAAGAGAGGCACATAACAAAAAGAAAGAAGTATTTGTTTGATATGACTCAAACTAAAAGTAAAATAAACTTTGAGAAACCCAGTAAGAGACAAGAAGCTGGGTTAACTTAAAGGCATAACCCAAACCAACTAATTTAGTAGGTACATGAAATACCAAGAACTGAAAACAGGTCACGATTCTATGCCACAAAAGTAAAAGATCAACCAGCCAACCAAAAAAACAAAACAAAGCTAGAAATTTGTAGGGTATGACAACATTAATGTAGCAAAAGTAAAAGAAAACACTGACTACAGAATTGGGAGATATCCTAATTTGGTTTCTGTTGTGATAAGACACAGACTAAAACAAACTTGAGAAGGAAAGCTCCTTGGATAGCACTTCCCAGTCCATCACTTAGGGAAGCCAATGCAGGACCACCAGGCAGGAACTCAAAACAGTGACCGTGGAGGAATGCTGCTTACCGGCATGCTCAGGTACATATCTAGTATTACCACATGCTTACAACAATTATAACTAGAAAATATCCCCCAGGCATGCCCACAGTTTAATCTGATGAAGGTGATTTCTCAACTGAGTTTCCTCTTCTCAGATGATTTTAATTTGTGTCAAGATAACAAAAAATAACAAATACATGAGATAACCTATACACGAGATAAGATAATATACAACCTTTCTGTGATATAAAATATAAAAAAAAAAAAACAATTTGAAAGGTCCAACATGGAAGTGAATCATTGTCGTTGATTTGTAGAGGGGTGCTATGCTAAGACATGAAGAACTTTGCCCCCCCCCCAAAAAAATTTGGTAACAGACCAATTTATTTTTAAAGGGGTCAAGTTTTCTAGTTCTAAGAACATAGTTCAACATCGATATTAAGGGCCTTATGAAATTTCTGTGATCTAATTACTAATATAAACAATTTCTAGAAAATCAAAGTTACAAATAATCATTTTGCCCAGAGCCTAACTGGCCAGCAAATACAAATTCCTTGGACATTTTGCAAGTTATAATTATTTTTAAAGTCCACTTAGGAAAAGGAAAATAATCATGAAAACTAGTTTGCCAATTATCGTATATCCCAATAATTCCAAGTAATACTAATACTCTCCTATAATGTACCTAAAATAATGCTACCACTGTATCAAGCCCTAACACAAGGCATATTTCTCCCTATATAAGCTCTGTTTAATGTATCTTCACACAGTAATATCTGGTATGGCAACCTAGTGCCTTGAAATTGTTTTTCAAAGCTATGGAGATAACTCAATAATAGAGTATCCACCTTCCTATCATCGCAGGTCTAGACTCTGAGAGGACAAAAATCCTCCCCCCATTTACAAGAAACATTAGAAACTTTTAGAACCTAACCCCCCAAATCCTAATATTTTTAAAATGTCAAAGAAGACTGTACTATACAGCAAAGACTATCAAGCCAAACAGCTCATTTCCTCTTCCACTTTCAGAAGAGATAGTGTGGTACAGTTTGAGTTTTACTTGAGTAAAATGATAAAACTGAATGATTTTCTTTGATTTTTGACATTTTAAAAATATATCAACTTTACCTGCTTACTAGGGAGAACTACTAGAAAGGAGTGAGAACGACAAGTGAGGGTACTCTTCCAACCCAAGGAGATCTTATGGAGGCCCAGCATGATGGCTTCAGACCTTAGTATTAGAACTCAGGGTGGCAGACTCAATCAGGAGGAGCCTGAGCTCAGGCTGGGCTACACAGGGAAACCTGGCCTCCAAACCCCATCTGTGCCTACCCTCAAAAAGAAGGCAGAATTATCAACAGTTTCTTTTCTTTTTTTTTTTTTTCTCGGTTTTTGTTGTTGTTGTTGTTTTTCGAGACAGGGTTTCTCCATGTAGGCCAGGATGGCCTTGAACTCAGAAATCTGTCTGCCTCTGCCTTTGCCTCCCAAGTGCTGGAATTAAAGGTGTACGTGCTACCACGGCTCACACCAACAGTTTCTATTGAGGATAAGTCTCTAAAGACTTTTGAGTATATTTGTAGTAGATACTTAGACAATAAATATGGACTTGTTCAATAAAATACTATCTATAATGAAAAAAAGCTACTCATGCCTACTTAATGCACGGTCTATTAGTAAATTAGAAAACAAAAGGATTAAAGTACTCTAGCAAACAAAAGTGAAATAAAAACATTATTTCCTACAAAACGAGTCTTCTAAATATCTGATTCTAATGATATATGGCCATTGCAAAACTTTTATTAATTATGAAGTTAGATTTGAATACTGAACTATTTTCTGAGGGGGAAATTGGCATATCATTTGTTGTATGCTTACTGGCAAAAGGAATGAAATCCACTTAAAGTTGTTTTAAAACCCAAATTTAGGTCCAGCATCATTAATCAGATAGACCATCAATCCTAGTACTCTGGAAGCAGAGGCAAAATCTTTTGAGCTTCTAGGAACAGGTGACTCTTCATAGCCAGAGCTACACTGTAAAAACCTGTCTCAAATCAAAACAAAAACAAACAAGGTAAAACCAAAAACCCACTTTTGGGTTTTGGATATTGCTCCAGAAGGTAGGGAAGTATTTGCTGAGCATGCATGAGGACACAAGTTTCCACCCCGAAAATGCAGATAAAACTGTGTACAATGGCACATGTCTGTATTCCCTGTGTTCCTATGGGGAGACAAGAGTCAGAAACAGAAAACCTCCTGGACCTTCATATTCCAAGAAACACCATACACTCAGCAGAAACAACAAACCCTACTCAAACAAGGTTAAAGATGTACACCAATACCTAAGAGGTTGCCCTCTCACCTCCTTACCTGCACCCCCATTCAAACACATCAACACTCCCTGCACACACATAACAATATATAACAACTTTTTAAATTTAAAACACATACATACATACACACACACAAAACCAAATGTGACTTACTAAAATATTACATTTAACATTTTAAAAATAGACAGGTTAGAACTGTATAACAAGTAAGGATATAACGTTTGTCAGATTTATGAGCCTTAAAACCCAGCAGAGATAAAACTACAAACATATTTAATTCCATTTAATTATAAAGCTCAGATCTAGCAATGTTGACAGTGTTCCACGCCTCACCCCACACCCCCTAGATTCAGCTTTCTCCACAAAAAAAAAAGGGGGGGCACAGAATTGTCCTTTTATCTTTCTAGAAAAGACTGATGCCAAGTGTAAGAACAAAAACAAGACAATTTTGGGCTTCAGCTGCAAATTTAATCTTTAAATGATATCATAAGCAAACTAACAGTCCCTTGCAATGAGATGAGACCAGAGACTGTAGTATATCACTTCTAAGCATAGAAAGAGAAAAAAGAGGGAGGGGAGGGGAGGGGAGGGGAGGGGAGGGGAGGGGAGGGGAGGGGAGGGGAGGGGAGGGGAGGGGAGGGGAGGGGAGGGGAGGGGAGGGGAGGGGAGGGGAGGGGAGGGGAGGGGAGGGGAGGGGAGGAGAGGGGAGGAGAGGAGAGGAGAGGAGAGGAGAGGAGAGGAGAGGAGAGGAGAGGAGAGGAGAGGAGAGGAGAGGAGAGGAGAGGAGAGGAGAGGAGAGAAATTGATGCATTAGCTTGTAATTCTCAGCATTTGAGAATGCCAGCTCCAGGCCAAGCATGGCTAAAAAAACAAAACAGAGCAAAATTATTCATATTTTCCTACAGAACTTGGCCATGGATTTAAACCCTGGGAAACACCCAGGTTTGAGACCATTAGGCAGTAGGCATTTTCTGCTACATTAGTACAAACTTCCTAGAAGGTAACTTAGGAGTAATTTTAATCCAGTTTTTTGATGATATGCACTTCCAATCCTTTGGCTCTAAATGCCTGTGATATGACAGCTCCATGTTCTCATCAAATTCCCATTTATTACTGCCATGTGAAACAACTCATCATCTGGTTTCTCAATTTTCACATTTCCAAATCCAGTTTCTTTGTTTCTAACAATGTAAATAAAAGGCATCAATTGCTTTAAGGAATCACATATCATACTATATCAAGTCTAATCAAAATTCCTGTCAACTAATTTCACCTTCAAAATAAACCCTTCATCAAACACCTCCATCATCCTTTACTCTTGTCCAAACAACTTCTGTGTATCTAGCCATGACCTATTCTGAATAAGCACTTGAATTGAATGCTAAGTAGCATCTGAGCTTCCACCACTGCCCTCAAAGCCTACTAGCTAAGCACCCAGAAGAATCCATTGAAACAGGCATCAAATCATGCCATTCCTGTCGATCTCTCCCAACAACCTATTTCAGAATAAAGACACAATGCCTTAACCTACTTTCCCAATTACCTCACACATATCTCCAGCTCACTCAACTTTGTTGGGCACCATGGTATTTTCCAAACAGGACACAGGACCACTTCTGTTCTCAGTAACTGAGAACACTCTTAAGATATGCAAATACTTGTACTACACATTTCAGTTACGTATTTCTCAAAATTATCTCTTCAAAAGCATTTTGTAATCATTAACTAAAGCAGCATTTCCCTAATCCATGGTTCTCTATTCCCTTTATTGTGCCTTAAAGATATACAAAAGTAAGTAAACACTCAATGCAGTATTGTTATAAATCTATGCCTAAAAACATGTCACTAGGGGAAACCATGAATAACACTATTAATGACTCTTTCACAACATAGAAAACTGTAGTTGTATAAGGTCACACTAGAAAAAAATATTCTAGCTTCTAAAATATGTTTAGAAAGTAAACAAGTAACATTAACATCAGATTTGAAGTATAAGTCATCTAATTCTAGTTAAATTTCTGAAATTTTTTTCAACAAATACAGCTAATATAAATAAATGCTGTTTTAGTTCTCCCTCACATGATGAAGTTTAAAACAGTTGGTTTCACAGACCCAGAATGTAGGATAGTGAATACAGAGACAGAAGATTTGGGGGATGGGGGTAGTGCGGTTTTAAGAGGTACACAATTAGAGTTAGATAAGAGGAATAACCTCTAGTGCTTTGTAACAACAAAATGACTACATTTAACAATTTATTGTTTATAAACAGCTAGAAGATTTCCAACACAAAAGAACTGAAAACAATCTAAAGTGAACAAAAAGAGGAAGGCAGGGAGAATAAGAGAGGAATAACAGGAGAAACAGCTAAAACTCAGGGTCACTTGAGGAATAGTATGGAAAGAAACCTAACTATAGTAGAAGTAGTTACAAAATTTATACACGTATGAAAGAAATATAAATGGAGTCACTAAACAACAGGGAGACCAAGTACCAAGTAGACATCTCTCACCATCAAATGAGACATCCAATCTTTGGAATGCATTACATCTAGAGTTCTTGTTAAAGGAGTTCTATAGAACCCCAACAACCAGGATACATTACTGAAGCTACTTACTGTTTGCTCTTCACAAACTGACAGTAATATCCTATTGCTGGAGGCAATATTTAAATAACTCACTCAACAAGAAGGTAGGTTAGTGCCTACCTAGAGCCTTCACTCCACTCTGCATACTACAAGAGGAGACAGGTTCACACCAATCCAACTATGATCTATTTGATCTATAATGGTGGCCTAGTAGATGCACAGGTGCAACAGTGACACAAACATTATGGGAGTAACTACCACTATCTGACTGGAATTAAGGCCCACTCCATGAGATGGAACACTCACATGGCCAGGAACCTGAGACAAGAAATCCAAATACTACTGTTCTGATAAAAGAACACAACAATAAAGTGACTTCCAGTGACATTCAGCTATACTCATAGATAAGTGTCTTGCCCAGCCAATATCAAGAAGAGAAACACAATTGGACAATATACAGAGTAAGAACACTTGCTTGGGAGACTCAGTACTAAAAGGAGTGTCTTCTGTGCTCAGGGAGCTTTGCAGAAGTGGAGGGGGAAATATTCTAAAATGTGCCATAGCTCTCATGTGAAATTCAAAGGACAGCTTCCAGAAGAAATTGGTTCTCCCACCACTGTTGAACCTGGAGACTAAACTCAAGTCAGGCTCAATCAACAAGAAATTCTATAAATGAAAGAGTGGGTACTCCAAAACCTTATCTCACCACTAGTTTTTCCCCACTAAATTAAAGAAACTGGCCAAATTTTTCTAGAATTCACTAATAATCTCCTAAATCAATGTTCTTCTTCTATAGTATCTTTTAGAATAAAAGTAAATTACAAAAGCAATGACTAGAAAAATAAAATGGATAAATAGTAAACTATTAGAGCATTTTCTTTTTGCTACATTAAACACATGTGTTGTTAGATACACATCACTGTAATACTTTCCTGTCTATGAAACTACAACTAAATACCCACAAGTCCCCTTTGCACGGCTTTTCAAGACCACACAGTTACTAAGGAAAGAGGATAAGATTTAACAAACAGTACATATTTACAAACAATCTACATGTCCATGTTCCTTAAGTATCTATTGACAGAATTTGTATCAAATTCTTTCTTTGCAAGAAACTAATTTTGTCAAATGAATGGGGAAATGTTTCTAATGTATGAGGTCACTTAGAAAGTGAACTATGGCCGGGCAGTGGTGGCACACACCTTTAATCCCAGCACTTGGCAGAGGCAGGTGGATTTCTGAGTTTCAGGCCAGCCTGGTCTATAGAGTGAGTTCCAGGACAGCCAGGGCTACACAGAGAAACCTTGTCTCGAAAAACAAAACAAAACAAACAAACAAACACGAAAGAAAGAAAGAAAGAAAGAAAGAAAGAAAGAAAGAAAGAAAGAAAGAAAGAAAGAAAGGAAGGAAGGAAGGAAGGAAGGAAGGAAGGAAGGAAGGAAGGAAGGAAGGAAGGAAGTGAACTATGAGGACAATAAAGATCAATAAAGATCGCTGGGATATAAACAACAGTAGATCCCAAACACATTCATGGAAGCAACAAAATGGTTTTGGTGACAGCACACTAACAATAGATTTTCCTAGCTTCTTTAAGAGCAGCCAACTGAAATATTTCCGTGGGAAACATGAGAAAGATGGCTTCATAATCTACTTAAAATCATTTTCTTCTCATTTCCCACTGGGGAAAAACAGTAGTCTGATATTATGCAGCAATATAAAAAAAGTGAAGAAGAGTTGAGGGAAGAAAATAGAGAGAAAGAATGGAAAGAGGTGTTAAGTCTCATGAGATGCCAGTCTCAAATTTTACTTTCAATGTCTCACATAAGATTTCTAAATATGACCTTGAACAGTGTTTGTTAGCTGATAGGTATAAAAACATTTGGAGTAGTGCCTATGAAATCAGTAAAACTCAGGTTTCAGTAAGAACACAAATTTCACTATGCAATAAGAAAGTTTTACTATGCAACATTAACTTATTTACAGAAGAAAATATGCCAGAAGAGAACCTAGCATATGAGCAAACTCTACTTTCCCACAGTACTAGTTACACTAGTAGCTAGTTAATTTTTGAATGACTATTACTTACTCCTTTTTGGATTTTGTTTTTTGCTTGTTTGGTGGTTTTTGAAACAGGGTCTTTCTATATAGCCCTGACTGACCTAGACTTACTATGTATAAGGCTGGCCTAGAATTTGCAGATATTAGCCTGCCTTCTGCTTCCCCTGTGTTGGGGAGAGACTGCATGCATGTGCCACCTTGTCCAGCATACTTAACTTTTTTAAGAAAAAGAAGACAGAAAACAAACCAAAAACTTTTAGTATCCTGATAGGCAATAACAGAGCAATTTAAAAGTCTACCGTGTCTTTTAAAAAGTAGGCTAGTTAGGCTTGTTTCTCTACCACATCACTTCCTTCACAAAAATAAGCAGGGATTTCTGGCTAAGAGTTTGAGCAATCCTGTCTTTTACACTATATATTTAATGAGCCATACATTATTTTTATATTTGTGGTTAAATAAAATCTCTAATAGATAACAACTCATACTTTATTAACATTACAATTTCAAGTCAATCTAAAAAGGAAAAGGTAAAAAAATTCAAGATAAAAATTTACTTACCGCAGGTACCAGTAACTTCTTCACTTCTTCAACTGCTCTCTTCAGCTTGATTTCTGCTCTGTTCTGAGCATCTTCCACAGTGATTAGTACATGTAAGTCTTCATTTAGATGCTCCCAATTGGGCTTGCCTCTATTTTGCTCCTCCTTTAAAAAAAAAAAAAAAAAAAAAGCAATGTTACTAATACTTTTTTTTCCCCAAAGACAAAATACACCTTTTGTAACACCTAATGCCAACTACTTAAAGCAATCTTTTTATTATTTTGCTAGTACAAAGCTTTTCAATTAAGTTTCCAAAGTAATCAAAAGCCTTGCAATGGGACTAGTCAATCAAATGAGAACTCAGCAAACATGCATGCTGCACCTATTATATATCCAGCTGAAGATAAAAGTGACCAAGACAATCACAAGAGATAGTATTGCTACTCTAGAAAACACACAGTGCCATTTTTTTAAGTATAATGAGTATTTGAGAAGCATGGTACTTATATCAAGGTTAGACAAGTCACTTAGCAGTATCATGCAAATAAGCTGCCAATATGGGAAATGAATCAAAACTTTCATCCTCCAATTTAGTGATAACTCCACTCATTACAAAAGGTTTAAATAACACTGGTTTCCAGTCAACCCTAGAATAAGTATTTTGAAAGTAGATCTCATCATGTAAATAAAGCACTGGTTGCTGTATTTCAAGTAGTAAATGGAAACAATAAATCACAACAAATGACTAGATATTGGTTTAATTATATTTCCAGCGGTTTCTACTTTTAAAAATGTATATACAATGAAGAGCTGCTAGGCAAGGAAGCATCATTCTTCTTTGGGATGTGGCCATGGTTGTTGCCCATGTGCCAGTGGATGTTGTATGCCATGCACATATGAGCAGCACTAAATGGGCTTAGTGGGTTTTTAAAAATTAAAATAAAACATAAACATGAATTTTGGGGTCAATATATGTGGGTATCCTGGAGGAACTGAAGGAGATCTAGCATGTTAGATTTGATGTGCATATGTATATATGTGTGTTTATACAAAATTTTGAAATAATAAAAACGAACTATAAAGTTCACTCTTGCATTGTGTTAAGTCCTCAATACATGTTTCATAGAGAAACATCTATGTCATATATGTTTAAGAGCCTATCATTTGTAGTCGAGACAAAGAACCAGGAACAATGCTCACTTCTTATTCTATCCAAAACAACCAAAGTATATGAGGCAACAATTCCAAGCTACTGGAATTTAGGCATTGAAGAAAAATAATAATGGTGAGAGGACAGGGACCAGCTGCAACTGCCCAACTTGACAATACTCAAGTTTTAGTCTTGGCCCACTAGAAGATACTAAAAGATAGCAATCTGAGTCCAGGAAAGAAAAGCAGGCTGGGCTCAAGACTGCTGGAGAGCTGTTAGGATCCAGACAAGTACTGTAACTCAACAGATCCATGGAGGCTGGGCAGAGGATTCTAAAGGTCAGGAATCAGTTTACAAAGGACTCCACATCATAGACTGTGAGACATCACATAACTCATCAGTATCTCAAAGGAAACAATTCAACTTAGTATGAGCCACTATTCAAGTATTGCCTAAAAAATTTACAAAATCAAGATTTAAGGAGCTAAACTTTTTCCAACTGATCCAACCACTTCCTAGAACAAAACTGAGAGACATTTACAAAAAAAAAAAAAATCTTTCCAACAATGTGAAAGTCTCTATAAATAAACAGGCATTAGAGCTGTGAGATGGCTCAGCAAATAAAATGCTTGTTCTGTGAATACAGGAACTAAGCTCAGATCCCTAACACTCTATAAAAGACATGTTTTGGGGAGAGGGTGCCAGCATGTGTTGCAGACAGGATCTAGAGGGATCAATGGCCAGGTAATCTATCTCAATCAATGGACTCCAGGATCAGTGAGATTATCTTAAAAATTCAAGCATACATACATACATACTGAATAATAGACAGCTCAGCAGGTTAACAACACTGGCTGCTCTGCTAGAGAGTCTGGTTTGACTCCCAGAACACAACACCTCACAATGGGCACTGCACAGAGTACAGATATACATGCAAACACACATGGCATAAAACAAATAAATAAATGGATAAGTAATGTGGAAACGTAGGGAAAAAAGATACCTAGCCTCATGCTCTTGTCTACACACACACACACACACACACACACACACACACAGAATAGTGGGGTCATTAACAGTTATAAATTGGACACCTACAACAGAAAAAAAGTCAACAAAAAATCAAGGAATGATATATTTATCATAAACATCATTACAGAAACAGTATTTTACAAACAAAAACATTGTATACATTTTCAAATTCATAATTAAAATCTTTCGCTGTACTGTTCCTAATATTATCCTCGTCTACACTGTATCTGCAATTTGTTGTACTTATTTGTACGCAGCATTTCACTCATTTTAAGACATTTCTTTTCTACACTTCATTTATTATTTGTTGTGTATATATGATGCATATGGGGAAGCATGTGCCAGATCCTATAAAGGGAGGTCAGGGAACAACTTTGGGGAATCAGCTCTCCTCTCCACTATAGGTTTCCTGGGGTTGAACTCATATAGTCAGATTTGTGCAGAAAGCATTGTTACCTACTCAGTCATCTCAAGGACAAATTCTAAGACATTCTTTTAAGTAACATAGCAACATTTTTGAAGCGTGACATATCTTATTAATGCTTAAGAGCAACAGTATTGCCCTTCTTGCCTAACCACTGCTGCTGTCACCAGATACTATAAATACTTTTAGTCATCTCTTCAAGCAGTTTCTAGTCACAGAGGATGTTAAGAATGCTGAATGATGATGGGGTAGGAAAATCTTTTCTGCTGCTTGCTTAGAAGGTTATGGTTCCTGGCCAACGTTCCTTTTTACAAATACAGTCACAGAAGCAGGTGTCATAGCCTTCCACATCACTGGTACACACCAGACTCAGAGACTAGCTGCAAATATGAGGACATTGCTCTTGCTTTTTTTTTTTTAAACATCAATCAGAAAGCCTGGCTTCTAATTCAGAAAGCACTGGTCTTCTACCAACATCTGTGAAATTGTGGCAACAAGCTAACTTGCTAAAGTTAGGTAAGATTAAGATTAAGATTAAAACAAAACAAACAAAAACCCCAGACATTTTAGAGTTCCTGGCAACAATTTCCAATAGCTTGGGGAAAATATGATTATTCTTTAAGTTGCTACATGTTGGGAATTGGTTCTAATGCTTTGTCTTAATTTGGAATTGCCTTAAAGTCAATGGCTGGGCAGGGAGATGGAGGCGGGACTTTTAGACTGCATGGCCAAGGGACCAAGGGAGAGAAGAATAGGAACAAAATTTCCATGACTTGGAGGATGTGCTGCAAGAGAAAAAATTATCCAACAATGCAGGTGGAAAGGGAAAGTGGTCCTATTGGGGGTGGGGGTGGGGGTGGGGAGCAGCAGCTGCCCACAAGGTAACAGGACAGCAAAGATAAAATATAGATTTAGAAGGTGTTAAGCCAGGAATACCAGAGGGGAATGTGTGCTAGTTGAGGGGAGGTTTAGAAGTGCCCAGTCATTGAGCTAATCAAGGCATATGAAAATTAGCTGGCACATGTGTGTGTTTCATTCATGAATCCAGAGAGCTCTTGGGTGGATGCTTGACCATCTGGGAGCCAAGGAGGTTTAAACAATTCACTGCTACGGCTACACTATCAACACACACAACAGCACAGACTACTATGGCATGCAAAACATGACTGAATAAAAATAAACTGTGAACACTGATATGTTCATTTTACCAAGAAATACAATGAAAAGAATAAGTGTAGAAAAAAAACTGTTAAAATGACACTGCTATTCAAGACAATAAATGTGCTGTTTCTGTTTTCAGATTAGTATTTTGCTAATTTTCAGACTAATATCCTTTATGAGTTAACCTTCAGTGTCCTTCTTCAGTAAATTTCATACTTATCACAGCTTTTCAACTACCTCAGTGTTCCTTCTTCATGACGTGAAAACACGCCACTTTGAGGGACACTTAATTTTCCATCATTAGCTTATTTCTAGAACACAAAGAGCTTTTGAGGCTCTTGGATCTGACAAGACTTTTCTTATAAAACAAACACATAGTAGGTATGCCAAGCATCCAACTTCATTGAGTATGGTGTTGATGGTTTGCTTCACTGTAAATATGTGAACCTTCCTGTTACCTTTGGTACTTTCTACTTTACATGTTATTCAGTAATAGTATTTGGTAAATAGATCATTTATAATGCTCTACATTTTTTATATAAAGAATCAAGTCTGAAAAGAGTTTTAAATTATCTTCTGTTCTATGTGATGTTTCTTTTATTATTATTTCTTTTTAATTATGTGTGCATGTATCTGTATATGAGTACCCATAGATTAAAGACAAGGCCAATGGATCCCTGGGAACTGCAATTACAGGTGGTTGTGAGCTGTCTGATTGTGGTCCTTAAGAGCAAACTCCTTTGCAAGAGTAAGCACTGTTAACTCCTGAGCCACCTCTCCAGCTCTGTTTTTCTTGCACTGGCTATCTTTTCATGCCATCATGATAAAATCAAACATCCTGGGATCTTTATGAGCATAGGAGGGAAAACACAGTTATTTTATTACTTGATGCTATTATAATTATTTTGTAGATGAAGTTCACCAAGTTGAGAGTATCTCCTTTTAATTTTAGTTTCCTGGTAGGTGATGGGGGTCACTTATAAATATATGAATTTGTTAACTATTATTTGTAAAAAGTTGGTATGAACCTTTTCCTACATTTTTCCGTTCTAAATATCAAATACATAAAAAGTATAACGTTTTCTTTGTAGGGAAGTTTTAAAATATAGCTCAGACCTTAACCAAAATACAGATATTAAGGATTTGTTGCTTCTTGGTGATAATTTGTTTTTCAAAGAATCTATTCTCATATAAATTGCCTGACTTTTTGTCCTAAATTTCCTCATGGAGCAATAGATACTGGCACACACCTAAAATCCCAGAGCTTGTGAAATCGAGAAAGGAGGATTAAGAGTTCAAAGTTATCCTGTGCTACATGACACCTTGTCTCAAAACATTGCTCTTGTCATGCATTCCCTTCACGAACTTCTTAATAAATACAGGATCGCCGGGCGTGGTGGCGCACGCCTTTAATCCCAGCACTAGGGAGGCAGAGGCAGGCGGATTTCTGAGTTCGAGGCCAGCCTGGTCTACAAAGTGAGGTCCAGGACAGCCAGGGCTACACAGAAAAACCCTGTCTCGAAAAACCAAAAAATAAATAAATAAATAAATAAATAAATAAATACAGGATCTCTAGTATATCCTCCATCTTCACAGATACTGATTATCAGTATTTTCTACTTGTTATAGATCAGCCTAATTAGTTTTTTATCTATCACAATGATATTCTGAAAGACAAATAATCAGTTTCATTACATTTCTCTATTGTCCTTTTTCAATTTCAGTATCTTCCATCATATGTACACACACACCAGAGAAAGGGTTTCTCTGTGTAGCCCTGGCTGGTCTTGAACTCAAGAGATCCCCCTGCCTCTGCCTCCCATGTGCTGGGATTAAAAGCATGTGCCACCACTGCCCGGCTCCATCTTAAATCTTTTAGCTCCTTTCTAATTACACAGAGCTTACTTTGTTTATTTTTGATATTTCTGTGTTTGTAAAACATGTATAAATAAGTCCCCTTTAAACAAGTTTTTACCTCACTAACTTTTTCTATCTTGTTTACAATCTTGTTACTCTTTACAATCATTCAGTTAAAATGTTTTCTGGATTCCTCCGTATGTCTTGGCCAATGAGTCATAGCAAGTTGTGTTAAGTTATTTTCAAAATATTTGATATTTAATTCCTTGATGATCAAAGTTATACAATTCTCATCTTTTCTTACCCTATGACATGTATAGTTTCCACTCTAGTGCACTTAAAATATAAAGTTTCTAATGATTAGGTACAATATTTAACAAGGTCTAGAAGGCTAAGGTGGTGGGAATAAAGTCTATCTTCTCTTCAGTCAAAAACAAAACAAATCCTATTTCTGATTATGGAATTAATTACTGTTTGTGCCTATATTTAATATTTTGGCTCATATATGAAGTTGTATTTATCCTGATAGATTAACCTTTACCATTACCGACTTTTTTTCCTCTTTTGAGTGTATTTTATTTTATATTCATAGAGACATTGTTTGCTACCTTCTAGAAATAGTCTCCATGTTTGTATTTCCAACCTGACAGTATTTCTCTTATGGGTAGTATCTCTTGATGGGCTTTACTTAATAAGAGCAACCTCGATGCTCTGGGGTGGGTTTCTTAAGCAATTTAGAGCAGGGCTGAAGTTACAGCTGCCCCATTTCACAGTCTGTGTGTGCAACTATTCTGCTGTTCCTGTGGTTCCTTTCCACAATTTCTTCTCTACCATATCAAATCCAGCAGCAGGTATGTTTTTTAATTCAGATATTGTATTTTTAATGGATGCGTGTGTGCCTAGTTGTATGTCTGTTCCAGGTGTGTATGCAGGAACTACCATAGGTATAGAGACAACAGATACCCTAGAACTGGGGTTTAAAAGTGGTTGTGAGTGACCATGGGGTACTGGGAATGCAACCCCAGTCTTCTGCACAGGCAATACGCATTGTTAACACTAGGCCATCTCTCTAGCCTCACTGCTGTAGTATGTTCTATAGTTGCATTTTACTTTTAAACTTAACTTTAGTAACTGTACTGGCTAGTTTTGTGTCAACTTGACACAGCTGGAGTTATAACGGAGAAAGGAGCTTCAGTTGAGGAAATGCCTCCATGAGATCCAACTGTAAGGCATTTCCTCAATTAGTGATCAAGGGGGAAAGGCCCCTTGTGGATGGTGCCATCTCCGGGCTGGTAGTCTTGGGTTCTATAAGAGAGCAGGCTGAACAAACCAGGGGAAGCAAGCCAGTAATGAACATCCCTCCATGGCCTCTGCATCAGCTCCTGCTCCCTGACCTGCTTGAGTTCCAGTCCTGACTTCTTTCAGTGACGAACAGTAATGTGGAAATGTAAGGTGAATAAACCCTTTCCTCCCCAACTTGCTTCTTGGTCATGATGTTTGTGCAAGAATAGAAATCCTGACTAAGACAAATTGGTACCAGCAGAGTGGGGTATTCCTGTGACAACCTGACCATGTTTTGGGGAGGACTATGGAAGGACTTTGGAACTTTGGGCTAGAAGATCCATTTGGTGTTAAGAGCTCTGTCAGATGTTGTGTAGGAGCTTGGAAGATAATGTTGAGAACAGTGCAGAAGATGAAGGCCTGGCTTGTGAAATTTCAGGGGGAAAATTAAAGACTCTTTTCAGGGCCATTGCTATTTTGGAGTTTGATTATTCTGTGGTTCTGGTTATCTGGGGCTGAAGCATCAGCTGTGATTAACAAGATACCAGAACTACTAAAGCAAAACCTTTGCATTACTGAGACTATTGATGCTGGTTAACTGGAGCTAAGAAATTAGCGGTGATTAAGAAGAGACCAGCGGGCTGGTGAGATGGCTCAGTGGGTAAGAGCACCCGACTGCTCTTCCGAAGGTCCAGAGTTCAAATCCCAGCAACCACATGGTGGCTCACAACCATCCGTAACGAGATCTGGCGCCCTCTTCTGGAGTGTCTGAAGACAGCTACAGTGTACTTACATATAATAAATAAATAAATCTTTAAAAAAAAAAAAAAGAAGAGACCAGCATCATTGAGGTGACATCTTCTGGGAAGTGTTTTCTGAAAGCACAAAGAGGCTGTGTTCCAGAGATAGCCAAGGTTGTACTCCTGCTGCAGCGGGACTTGGTAATGTGTAAGGGTCACCCAGGTGGTACTGGTTTTGAAGGCATGAAGAGGTCACGCAGAACAGCTGAGGCTTGGCACTGTGAGAGGCCATGGAAAGCCATTGGTGAAGGTGCAGCCTCAGTTGCAATTGACGACTCAGGACTGAAGGGGTCATGCAGTGTTTTGGAGGTGCCAGTACCATGAGAAGACCACCAAGAGCAGCAGCAGCAGTGGAGGACAGGCATCTGGAGCCTAGAGGACGATGGGTGTGCTACAAAGGTCATGGCTGGAGAAGTGACCCAAGCCCTTGGAGGAGCCCAGAAGATCGTGAGTTGGATCCCAGACATTGGATGGTTGGAGATTGATTTTTGCTTTTGATTGTGACTGTGCCCTGATATTTTCCCTCTTGAAGGAAGAAACTATTTTAGTGGAGCCCACAGTTAAGAGACTTTTAATTGTAAAAAGGCTTTCGGTTTTAAAAGCTATGGATATTTTAAAGAGATTGAAATTTTAAGAATATGTAAAGACTGTGGGACAGTTAAAGTTATTTAGACCTTGGGGATGAATAAGAATGTAAGGGTTGAGGCTTACTAGTGATGTGTTTGTGTGTCAAGTTGACAAGGGGTCAACTGTACTGGCTAGTTTTGTGTCAACTTGACACAGCTGGAGTTATCACAGAGAAAGGAGCTTCAGTTGAGGAAATGCCTCCATGAGATCCAACTGTAAGGCATTCTCTCAATTAGTGATCAAGGGGGAAAGGCCCCTCCCTTGTGGGTGGTGCCATCTCTGGGCTGGTAGTCTTGGTTCTATAAGAGAGTAGGCTGAGCAAGCCAGGGGAAGCAAGCCAGTAAAGAACATCCCTCCATGGCCTCTGCTTCAGCTTCTGCTTACTGACCTGCTTGAGTTCCAGACCTGACTTCCTTGGTGATGAACAGTAGTATGGAAGTGTAAGCTGAATAAACCCTTTCCTCCCCAACTTGCTTCTTGGTCATGATGTTTGTGCAGGAATAGAAACCCTGACTAAGACACCAGTATTAGCCATTTCCTTTAACGTAAACAATTGTTAGTGACTAACGTTTTTCTTTAGCCTAAAAGAATACTCATTCACATTACCTAGTGCAATCAATATTCTGGCAATCAGTTCTTTTATCTTATTTTACTTACATTTAAGAGACAGTCTTTCCTAGTTAGATAATTCAGATAGTTATTTTAACATCTAGCATTTAGACGTCATTTTCCCTTCCCATTTATTTTCTGTTAATAAAATCAGTCATTTAATATTTCATGTGTAATTTTCTTTTCTCTCTTCCTTCAAGCTGTTTTTATGCGATACAAACAGTGAAACTAAACTCAACTAAAATGAAATGAAGGCCTTCAGGAAGAAAGGGTGGGCTAGTGATCTGGGAAGCAAATATTCAAAAGCATCAAGATTTCATTCTGAAGCAGTCTTTCTATGTATGAGTACATGAATATATATGAAAATACATGGGCTATATTTTGCTTTTTAACTTTGCCTCAGTAGCTTTTTAACTATACTTCTATAAAATGTTTGTAAGGTTAAATGATCTATTACATTTATTACTTTACCAATCTTCCTGTTTCAGCATTCTAAATATTGGAAATATAACAACACTCAGATTGGTATCTGGTGTCAAAGATCTGTTTTGATACACCTCAGTATATTCACTGTGTTCTGTGTTCATTCTATATACTGCTGGTTGAGGAGCTACAACCTGCCTACTTATGTCTACCAATACAATTCAGAGGATCTAAGTCATTATTTCTTCAAACTTTTTTTTTCAGGCTTATCTGTTTTTCTGAATGTCAAATGTGTGTCTATTAGACCATCTGAGGAATAGAAGAGCAGCATCAACATGAAAGAAGCTAGGAACAAACATGACTGGGGGGAGCCCTTACCCGGGCTTACAAGCAACAAAAAGAGCATGCAGGGAAAAACAAAACCTGCACATACATAGAAAAAAATGTAAAAAAATGTAAACTAATGGTAACGAACCTCATAGCCCAGGGCTGTAGTACATGTGTTTCCCCAGCAATCTAGGCCACTGCCCATTCCTGGGGCTATTTCTTATAAGCTGCTCCTATTCCACTGGCTTGTCATGTGTCCCTGACACAGTTCTTTATTCAAGGACACAAGAAGCTAAAAATTAAGTAGGTGTCCCTCGAACTCTGATCTGCACTTATAGTATGCAAACCCCAATTCTTCCTAACAGCTCCCATCCCTTGGTTCTCTACAACAGGAAATCTCCATTGTCCTATTATTTTATTAAGAGATTCTACACTGAAGTTTGAAAACTTCTGACTGCTTTTATTTTTCTGCTGGTCTATCTCTCCCTAGATTAGTTTATCAGAATCCTAGGGACAGCTCTTTTGAAACAGCTCTGGGGAGAGGCATGGTAGTGATGCCTACAATACCAACATCTATCCCATCTATGTTCTGTTGGAATACATGAAAAGGCCTGTCTTGCAGATCCAAAGCTGCAGTATCCCCAGGACATGACAACAGGAAATCCAAGATTAGTCTTCATAAGGATTCAGTATTGACAGTGTATCAAAAACCAGAGGCTTGAAAACAGACCAATGACTAATTCCAATGAACACCTGCAAGTAAAGACGTGTGGACAAAAGAGTATATATACTGTGTGGCATTCTGTGACTTACTACAGCCTCCAGTGCAAGATGTCTTTTTGTTGTTTTCTTTTTTTAACTCTATGATCTTTGGGGTGAAGTTGCAAGAGCTGAGGATGGATAATACAAAAGGACAGGGAGATGAGTGGGCCTGGGGTGCCTGATGGGAAACCATGGACTGACAGTGTCTGAGGGATGACACCTAATCCTTCACATGTGCACACATGAATACACTCCCACACATACAAAAAACCAAAAATATGAAATCTGTCTCGGCAGGAAAAAACAAAAAGGTCCAATGAAAGCCTAGTACCTGAGTTTGGTCTCTAGAATCCACAATAGAACACAAGATTCAACTCATGAAAGTTGTCTCCTAATCTCCATAAATGTGCACATATATGGCCTGGCACACATAGGCAGACGTGTGCATATGTGCATACACAAATAATTTTAAAATATAGTATTGAAGGATAATAACTACATATAGTTACTGTACAGAAAGAGCAAATTAATTCAACAGGATATTTTTAAACCCAGAGGCTGGCTCAAGCACAGAATATGAAAGGTCACAATATATTAAATTTCTAAGTGTCTTCCATGTGTCATGCATGTGCAAAACTTAGGGGTTACTGAAAATAAATTACTGTGAGATAAACCTGTAACTGAGAACATAGCAAGCGTTTTATTATAGATCTATTTATTATAGAAAGAATAGAGAAGAAAAACACTCTTTTAATGAAAATATAACTTAAGACCGAAATGGAACAACTTCAAAAGCCCAAGTAAACCCGGACGTGGTGGCGTAAGCCTTTAATCCCAGCACTTGGGAGGCAGGGGCAGGGGGATTTCCGAGTTCGAGGCCAGCGTGGTCTACAAAGTGAGTTCCAGGACAGCCAGGGCTATACAGAGAAACCCTGTCTTTGGGGGGCGGGGAGGGGGAAGCTCAAGTAAAAACCAGAAAATGGATCAGATACTCTGTAACTGTTCAAAAAATCATGAACCACATTATATATAAAGGGTCTGATTTTTCTTCATTTGTTCAATGGCATTTCCTACAGCTGGAGATGACCTCAAGCCAAGTCGCAGAGAACTCCAGCACACTCAGATTTGATTGTTGATCACTCATAAGCTGTTTTCACAAAATAATGCTGACTGAAAAGAAGAACAAAAATCACACAGACTAACATGGTATGTTTTTATTTTATATTTTGAGACAGGGCCTCTGTATCTATTTTGACTCTGACTCCAGATTGCTGGGATTAAATATGTGTGTCACTGTGTCTGGCCTCAACAAATTAAGTCTTAATTTAAAAGGTTAAAACTTCATGAGAGTATCTTCTGAAACGTATCTGTTAACTCCACTTCAACTAACAGTTTACAAAAATAAATCCTTTTTCCTGAAAATGAGAAAAAACATTGGAAAGCAATTAGTTTTTTAAAAACAGTTTATTAATCCTAAATTCTCAAACTTAGAATAAACTTTTTAAAAGGCAAAACAGAATTAAGTGAATTAAGGAAAAGTATAAAGTGATGGTGTTTTGTTGTGTTGGAGGCCGGGGGTACAGACATTTCAGTAGTTCTCTAGCTCAACCCAAATCCTTGAATCTTGAAGACTGGTATCAGGCTGAATGTATCTTTTCCTCAGGGACTAAGAACTAGCTAGTTTGACACTAACTGAAACTTAAATATGTTTTAAAACTGTGTTAGATGTCTAAGTTCAATGAGGAAATATATAAAGAGCTTATATTAGTCTGAAAATCTTGGAAATTAGTGGCTATAAAATTTTCAATGACATTTAAGGATGTAAGAATATACTGTCTCTCAAATTAATAATACAGTGAAAAGGAAAAGCTACATTAACCCAAATACTCATGTTATAATAAATAGATTTTAACCCCAAAGGGCTAACAAAAAACAAAGGCTGTCAGGAAACAACTTGAGGCTGGGAAGTGGGGTTTCTTTCTACCATAAAACCAAGCATATTCTAGCTGCTTAACACAAGCTTTAGTTTTAGTAGTGAGGTCACTGGTGGAACCACTGCTTTCCATATCAAAAAAGCAAGTAATTAGCAGTCCTTCTGGCACCATCCCCTATCACCACTGCACAGAACAGATACACAGTAATGGCTCTCAAAGCCCAGGCTCTCTTACAGCAGAGCTCCACTGGTGTGTCAGAGTCACACTCACTTCTCTATTACACAAGCAGGCATTTACTGCTCAGCCAGACACCTATAATTAAGCACAAGAGGACTATAATGCTAATATTCAGGCTCACTTGCAAGTTAGGGGTCCCCTCCCCCCATAAGGATGATTGCCTTTCATTTTAAAGTTTGAAGTAGCTACAGTTCACTTAGTTTTGATTACATAGCAATTAGATATGCAAATACACAGATCCAGAAAAATACATTTTCAGGCTTCAAATTGTGAGCAATCAGGCCCATTCTTTTCTCTTGTGCATACAAGCAAACTCATTAACCAACTATTGTCTCAAAGCATCTCTGCTTCAAGCTCTCCCACCCTCTCTGGTAATGTCATAAACACCCCAAATACACGCAGCTGCCATCTCTTTTATGACTTCCTAAATGTGTATTCAAGAGCATGGAAAATTACCAAAGAAAAGAGCCTACATACCCTAGCCTCAACACCAATTTACTGAGGTTGGATAACGTACGACTTACTACAAGTTTTATGACTTACTTATTGTTTTAGCTCATGTTTATAGTTTGTCTTTGAGGCCAGCATGAGCTATCTAATAAGTTCCAGGCTAGTCTGACATACAGAGCACAAACCTGCCTTAAAAAAAAAAAAATTCCTATTAAATGATACCAATAATTAATATACTAAAAGAAAAAAAACACATTAAAATTTGGGTCCAGCAAGAAAAATCAGCAGGTAAAGGTGCCTGTCACATAAGATCCAACTTGAACGTGGATCACAGAACACAAAAAAGATGGAACAAAATAACAAACTCCAAAGTTATCCACTGACAGATAACAGACATACACACAGGCAGGCAGGCACTCCATGGTACAAACATACCGTTCACATAGATACAGAGCCAAAAATAAAAATAAATAAATTAATTAAATGCTATAAAATACTACAAAATAATCTAGTCACTTGTCTGAAAACCATTTAAAAATTTCTAAGTTCACATTACATTATCATGTACAGAATCATGCAGTATGGAGAGAAGATCAAAAAGGAAAATGTATGCATGAGCTGGAAAATTATTATGTTCACTCATATTATCTACAAAATATCCCTACCTTTTTGCTTATAACATGGTAATTAATAATTTCATTTTACTTTTGAAATTTCAATTCTGCTTAACATGAACTCCTCTTGAAAGTAGTGTTGGCTTTGCATTGTCTCATTTTTTAAGTTAAGTTAAAGTAAGTTGTTCCATAAGTGAAAACACGTATGTGTGGATGGTGCATGCACACTGTGCATGTGTACACAAGAAGACAACTTTGGGTATCTTTCCTGATGTATCAGAGTGAGTAATCAGTGAGATCCAAGCATCCTCCTGTTGCCACCTTCCCAGGGTTGGGTTTATAAATGTATGCCTCCATGTCCTGGTTATTTCCCTCTTATAAGGGGTGTTCTAAGGAGTGAGCTGAGATTCTCCAGCACTTTACTGATTGATTGAGCTATCTGCCTAGCCATCTAAAATTGTAATTTAAGTCTTCCTTCTATACTTACCTGGCACTCCTACTCTTCAGAAAATAAGAAACTGACTAAAATTATACAGTAAAACTGTATGTGTGACAGAGCGAGACAGAGACAGAGAAAGAGACATCACACCCAGGGTTTGATACATTCTAGGAAAGGCCCTATCAGTGAGCTACCCAGTCCCCACCCTCAGCCAAAAAAAAAGACCTTAGGAAAAAATAAGTATCAATTATACCCACAATTCACTGAAATCAAAAAATAAATGATTACTCTTGGAGAATATAGCCTTTGTAAAGCCAACACAAGTAAGTAACAAAATCAAGAGAAACACTGAGTCGTCAATACTCGATTTGGAAATCCAGTAAAAGTTGAAATAATCTCAAAGTGTTCAAATAAAATGAATCTGAAACAAGACTTCATCTCCTACTTCAATATCTACAACAGCCTAATACATCTATTCCCTTTCTTCAACTGTGATGTACTCTCTATTATTTCAAAGAACTCTTTAAAATTTATATTCAACAATATCAGTCTTCTACTCCCAAGAATAGTCAAACTCCCTAAGCTATCTACAGGCAATACTAACAACAAACAGTTTATCACAACCCCCACAATATAACACACACACACACACACTTTCTTTCCTCTCTTCTCTAGCCACACTGATCAACCTATATCACAGACATTTCCATTTTATGGTCACCTGACTGTTTCTGCACTTGCTCTAACTCCAGGGAAACATCCATTCATTCTTAGAGCCTACTGTGGACAACAACCATCACCCTTGACATGAATCCACAACTCAAATTTACAACAACTAAAATTTAAATGTCCCTTTTCCAGTCTTTGGTGACTTTATTTAAAGGACCTCTACCAAATACCAACCTCCCAAAAGGGAAACTATCTGAGATGCTGTTGTTCACACACTTGTTTACTTTCTGTCTCAAGTTATACCTCGTGACAGCAAAGACTTCTTATTCTTATATGTGCCCCCCAAAAGAAATAAAAGACAGGTCCAGAATTAAAAAGGCTTATATACACACCAGAGATGAGGTGAACAATGAACATAGAGTTCTTTCAATTTTTAAAACTATTTCAAAATACCAAGTTAAAAGGATTCTAGATTACTAAGCATGTATTTTCCAGATCAGATACAAATTTCTCTGAAAAAGCCACTCCTGAACAACACAAGATGTTATCAGTGGAAATAGATCCCATTTCTCCTGTACAAAAGGAGTCATGCACCTGTCTTCACTGAGGACTTTAACTGAACCACCCAACTGTTTAGTTTTCCTCTCTTCATGGGCTTTCAGTTTTACAGTCATGTGTAAACTAGTGGTATGGTCAAATTTGCTGCCCCAAGTTCATGTATGAGAAATGTAATGTTCAATAAAGAATGGCCAGTTGGACCTTTCAGGAAGTATCCTGCTCTTAAAAGAAGGAAAATAAGGAAAATATACTTATTCCTTTCAATCTGTTCAACCATATTTCTCTTTTGTGGAAGATAACAGCAGTTGAGGCTCCAATGGAGCAAAAATCTCAGCAAATTGCTTCAAAAAGAGCAGTAAGCTTCTATTCATCATAAACTACCCACTCTCATATATTCTGTTACAGTGGCACAGACCTTACTGATGGAGTAATTCTAGTATTTAGGAAGGAAGGGAGGGAGGGAGGAAGGGACGACTATTTTAACAGCAGCTGGTAAACCTCTGGTAATATCTTTTTGAGTATACCACATAAACTAGTTTCTAACTGTACAAAGTCAGCACTCAAGGAGTTGGGGAATCTGAAAGACTAGGGACAAACATCAAGAATCGTTAACTTTTTTGGCAGAGATTGTCATAAGGTGCAGTTTAAGGAAACTAAGGACAATAGAGGGTATAACAGATAGTTCTGTGGATTTAATGTACCTTAGCTTTGACTAGAACAGAATGCACCACCTTCAAACAGCAACCTTATTTGACAATTATCAATATTTATTTCCCACCAAATGCTTCCTAACACTATGACAAATATATATTTAAATTTTTTTACTTAAAAATTCTTCCACCACTTACTTCTGTATGTCTATATAAACATAATGAGTTATTCAGTGTAGGTTTGTTTACTGCTCATAGTAGTCTACAAAAGAAATCTTGTACTTTAAAAATGTATAGTAAATTCCAGTGAAGTTTTTCTAAACAGCTACACTTTCTACTCAAATTTTCAAGATAAATGAAAAAGTGAGAGCACATACTTAAGACAGAGCAAACATGAAAACCTTATGCTTTTAGCTAATTCCATTAACTGATGAAATGGTAAGTATCTGTTTCTACACTTAATAGGTTAGATTAGTGAGTATCTGTATAAGGTCACTCAGATTCCAGTGCTCTGGCAATGATGAGAAAAGCTAATGGTAATTACATCAGAGCAGTGATGCAGCTTAGGATATTTTGGGCAAATTGAGATGTAAAACCACCCTTCTATCCCCTCAAACCTATAATGATACGCACACGCACACATATATTGGCATGCTATAAAAATGAAATGGAATGACTTAGAAATATCATTGTTTGAAAACAAATCATGTCTTTTATTCCCCCAATACAAATGGGATGTAAATGTAGCAAAGCTAGGTGAAACAAAACTACTTAAGTAAATTCCAAGACAGTAAGCACCTACCTCAACTCAATACTCAGTAGCTATAGAATAAAAACAATGAATAAGTTAATAAAAATGTCACTAAGAACTTTCCAAGTCAACTTCATAACTTATCTCATATTGAAACAAGTAAGCTGTACCACTATAAAACAATTCAAAAGGTCTGCCAGTAAAACAGTTTTATAGGGCAAAAGTAAGTAGGTACATACGAATAGGATTTACAGCTGGGCAGTGGTGGCGCATGCCTTTAATCCCAGCACTCGGGAGGCAGAGGCAGGCTGATTTCTGAGTTCGAGGCCAGCCTGGTCTACAAAGTGAGTTCCAGGACAGCCAGGGCTACACAGAGAAACCCTGTCTCGAAAAACCAAACAAACAAACCAAACAAACAAAAAAACAAAAACAAAAAACAAAAAAAAATAGAATTTACACCATCCTACCTTATAAAATAAATCAAGTAAGCAGACCTGATACTGGGGAGAAATTAGATAAAGGATACAGACTCTAAGCTAAAAAAAAAAAAAAAATAGAGGTTATAGAAAAATATTTTGGTCTATCAGAAAGTGATATCATTAACTAGAAAGTATAAGTGGAATTACAAAAACATCAAAAATTGGGCACAAGTCATTAACCAATTCTGAAACCATCAGGCAAGTATTGGAAAGGAAAAGAAATAGCCTATCCTTGGCTATAAATTTAAAATCTTATGCTATATGGAAAAAATACAGCAAGCAAAATTCTTACCCAACTGACCAAAATATTAACCACCAAAAAAGAAAACAAAGAAGAAAAAAGAGCCAAACCTACCCTTTTAAATGCTAAATGATACTAATGGGAGGGGAAAAATCACTTTAAAAATATTCTTGCCAAAACAGTTGGCTTGAATTTTAATCACAAGAAAATAGAAAAATTATCAAATCATTTAGAATGAAGACCAATAGCCTATTTTAAGTAGGAGGCTAAAGGATGCAGCACACAAATGCCATTTGTGATGTGGATTGAACTGGGCTGAGGGAAGAAATACAATAATTAAAAAAAAAAAAAAGAGAGAGAGAGAGAGAGAGAGAGAGAGAGAGAGAGAGAGAGAAACCTGAATCCAGAAAGTCTACTGAGTAAGGGCCTAACACAATATGAAATCTTGTAATTGGATAAGAGTACCTTTTTTTTTCATTTTTTTTCATAATTTTTAAGTTCTCTGTGTGTGTATGTGTGAGTATCTATGTGTGCATCGCTATATGCACAAGAGTAGAGTATTGACATCTATGGGGTCCAGAAAAGGACATCAAATACCCTGGAGTTTGTGAGCCACACAACATGGGCACTAGGAACTGAAGTAAGGCCCTCTACAGCATCTGTAGGTGCTCTTAACTGATGAACTAACTCTCTCTCAAGTCCCTAGATAGACAGACAGACCAACAAGACAGACAGACGGACATAATTTGATCTGTCTTAAAGGTCATTTTAAAATAGAAGAGCAACAGGAAATTGTGACAGAAGTATTCCACAGCTAAAGGACTAAATAAAAAAATATAAAATACAATTACTAGGGTAGACTGAGTAGCTCAGCAGATTCATGAAATTACCTGACAATATGCTGTTAACATGGCTGAAGATGTTTTATAACTGACGTTCTTCGTTGCAGGATTGTGGCTAGGAAGATCAAGCAATATACAGCACACGATATAGACAAGTGGCAGTTTCCTATCTGTTCTGTCACTACTAAACAGGGAGTTCTAGAAAGAAAACGTGCCATATAGACCCAAACTACAATGGTACTCAAATATTCCTTAACTGACGGTAATCCACTCAAGCTTCAATTTTTAAAGGCTCATTAAGAGCAACTAGTGATAAAATGGACTTTACTGAAACTCATGCCTGATTTCACTAGACATAGACAATTAACCTATCCTGCGATTAGATCCATGGCAGCGTAATTTAAGTTTACAGGTTACTTAAAATGTTACTTCATTTTAATAAACAAAGGAAATTCTGTTTGGGTTCATCTTTTTACTCCTTAAAAACTGTCTCACACTTTTAAGGATTGTACATCAAAGTAAAATAATTATTTAAAATCCTCAGAGTCCTTGATTCCATAGTGAACATATAAACAGAAATGGAGCTAAATAGCCTAGTCAATATTCTAAAGTACTTTCTATTTTTGAAACACATATGAGGGGGGGGAAAGCAGAGAACAGGCCGCGTAAGAACTAGTTGACAGCCTTGAAATACTAGGAGATCATGCCAAAAGTTATACTATAGCCTGTAAACAGGTTAAGTCAAGCACGCTTACAAAACTTTTACCAATTTCCAATTGGCTAATTTTATCTGCTGACGAAGTTTAAAATAAGGTTAAACTGTCTTTAAAACTCCATTTCTCTGAGAGCTAATTTTACTGCATTTAACAAAGAGACTGTCTCCAGTGAGTTTGATTTTTCTTAAGAGTATTTTTAAAACTATAGATGCTTTGAAGAGAATTGATTTAGTCTTTTGCAGAAGAATAAATGTTAAGGTCTCAATCTGAAATATCTCTCATAGGTTCATGTATGAATACTTGCTTACGCCTCCACCTGTTAGCACTGTTTGGGGAGGATCTGGAACTGTAGGAGGTGAGGTGTAAATGGCACAGACTACTGAGGTCGTAGGTTTAGGAGTGGCACCTAGTCCTCTTTCATCTGACTTCTCTGTTTATTCTTTGGAAGAAATGTGGAGAGCAAGCCAGACCTGGAATTTTCCAAGATGGATGCTATGATAAGACTGTATCCCCTGACCAATAGATTTTCCTTTCTTAAAGTCACATTTGTCTGTTATCTGAATACAGGAATTTAAAAGGAAATAATACAGTAGGCTTCTTTCTGCTTTAAAATACAACCACTTCTAAAGCTCAACAAGACATCATGTCTTCGCTTGACCAAAGTTATAGGATGAATAGAAACTCTTAAGAGTTACTATTGGTGCAATGAAACACCATGACAAGAAGCAACTTGGGGGAGGAAAGGATTTATTTCAATCACAGTTCCATATAATAGTTGAAGGCAAGGAGGCCAGGAGCTCACAAGAAGCAGGAACCTGGAAGCAGGAGCTGATGCAAAAACCATTGAGAAGTGCTGCTTATAGGCTTGCTTGTCGTAGCTTGCTCAGCCTGCATTCTTAAGAGAACCCAGGACCACCACCCTAGGGATGGCACCATCCACAATGGGCTGGGTCTTCTTCCATCAATCAGTACTTAAGACAATGCTCTACATCTGGATCTTATGGAGGCATTCCTCAACTAAGGTTCCCTCCTTTCAGGTAACTCCAGCTTGTGTCAGGCTGACATAAAACTAGCCAGTGCATAAGTAAATCAGCTACAGAGACACCTTTAATACACTGGCACTGTGGACTATGGCAAAAGACATTTTAATTTAAAGTGTTATTGATATTAAGGCCAGAGAACTGCTGAGACAGACAATCCTGAATGTTTCTTTTCTCTTTCTTTCTTTCTTTCTTTCTTTCTTTCTTTCTTTCTTTCTTTCCTTCCTTCCTTCCTTCCTTCCTTCCCGTCTTTCTGTCTTTCTTTTTTTTTTTTAACTGGATGTAAGATTTTTGAGTTTTGCAATGCTTAGGGAATCACATTTAATTGTTAGGGGATAACAGTGAGTTTGAGTTAAAACAACAATAACAACAAAACTTTCTTGCCACTGTTAACATTTTTTTAAAAAGGACACTATAAAATCATTCTAAAAATAGCAACCTCACTCTAATTACATTACAGAACCCTCCCAGCAAAAAAACTCCTGAGCCTCCTTTTTGTGACTAAAAACACTTCATTCCATGTCAAGAATGTCATCTAAAAGAACCATGCAGTAAGCACAGCTTTTCTACACGCATAATTATCTCCATTCTCACCCTGTGTTTTTATGTGTGGCAGTGGGTTGCTCCATGGCATGGGTGCACCAGAGTTTAAGCATCCACTTGCAAGATGACATCTGGGTTATTTCCAATATGGAGCTATTGTGAGGAAAGTTGCTAGGGAAATTTCTGAACAGGTTAAGCATATTTTCTTTAACACAAAGAAACATGGTGCTGATTGGATGGCTACAAATTGTACACACATATTAAAATACCATATTGTACCTCGTAAATGTATCAATTATAAGACAACTAAAAAAGGATCAGAGACCTGACTATTGAAAGACATGAATCTTCCTTTATTCTAAGAATAGCATTTCTAAGTGGGTTATCTGAGGCTTCACTAGCATTTCTGAATTGCCTCTTCAGCCAATACTTCAATGGTGTCAAGTTATTTTTTAAAATATAATTAATATAACATTAAACAACTGCTTCCAAAAGGAAAGTAAATTTTAACATAGCATCCAACCTTGTCTAAAATGCTAATACAACTTCTCCAACTCTATCTCAAACCTTTTACTGTGGCAGATGAAGCACCTCACCTACCCACCAGTCAATCTTGTTTCTAATTTCTGGATATTCATCATCTAGTATCCATAAAAACCCTCAACCTATGAGAGAACTCACTGGTTCTTAGATTTGAACAGCATACTCTACGAGCACTGTGAAGCCACACTGATATCATTACTGTCAATAACCAACCAGCCCATTGGCAAAAGCTATTTTAAGGTAAAAGTCTTAGAATAGTATTACTCAACAAAACTGGAAAACCTGGATGAAATGGACAATTTTCTTTTTTTTAATTAAACTCTTTTTTTAAGATTTATTTATTATTATACATAAATTCACTGTAGCTGACTTCAGACACACCAGAAGAGGGCGTCAGATCTCATTATGGGTGGTTGTGAGCCACCATGTGGTTGCTGGGATTTGAACTCAGGACCTTTGGAAGAACAGTCAGTGTCCTTACCCACTGAGCCATCTCACCAGCCCCGGACAATTTTCTAGACAGATACAAGGTACCAAAGTTAAATCAGGATCAGTTTAATGATCTAAATAGTCCCATATCCCCTAAAGAAATCGAAGCAGTCATTAATAGTCTCCCAACCAAGAAAAGCCCAGGACCAGATATCATTAGTGCAGAGTTCTATCAGACATCCAAAGAAGACCTAATTCCAATTTTCCTCAAACTATTCCAAAAAATAGAAACAAAAGGTACTCTACCCAATTCATTCTATGAAGCTACAATTACTCTGATACCTAAACCACATAAAGACCCAACAAAGATAGAGAACTTCAAACCAATTTACATTATGAACATCGATGGAAAAATACTCAATGAAATCCTCAAAAACTGAATCCAAGACACATCAAAACAATCATCCATCATGGTCAAATAGGCTTCATCCCAGGGACACAGGGATGGTTTAATATATAGAAATCCATCAACGTAATCTACTATATAAACAAACTCAGAGACAAAAACCACATGATCATCTCATTAGATGCTGAGAAAGCATTTGACAAAATCCAACACCCATTCATGATAAAAGTCTTGGAAAGATCAGGAATTCAAGGCCCATACCTAAACATAATAAAAGCAATATACAGCAAACCAGTAGCCAATATAAAACTAAATGGAGAGAAACTTGAAGCAATCCCACTAAAATCAGGGACTAGACAAGGCTGCCCACTTTCTCCCTACCTATTCAATATAGTACTTGAAGTCCTACCCAGAGCAATTAGACAACAAAAGGAGGTCAAGGGCATACAAATTGGAAATGAAGAAGTCAAAATATCACTATTTGCAGATGATATGATAGCATATATCCATCCCCAAAAATTCCACCAGAAAACTCCTAAACCTGATAAACAGCTTCAGTGAAGTGGCTGGATAAACAATTAACTCAAACAAATCCGTGGCCTTTCTCTACCCAAAGGATAAACAGATTGAGAAAGAAATTAGGGAAACAACACCTTTCACAATTGTCACAAATAATATAAAATACCTTGGTGTGACTCTAATTAAGGAAGTGAAAGATTTGTATAATAAGAACTTCAAGTCTCTGTAGAAAGAAATCAAAGAAGATCTCAGAAGATGGAAAGCTCTCCCATGTTCATGGATTGGCAGGATTAATATAGTAAAAATGGCTATCCTGCCAAAAGCAATCTACAGATGCAATGCAATCCCCATCAAAATTCCAACTCAATTCTTGACCAAGTTAGAAAGGGCAAATTGCAATTTGAAATTCCAATTTCATCTGGAATAACAAAAAACCTAGGATAGCAAAAACTATTATCAACAATAAAAGAACCTCTGGGGAAATCACCTCAAGCTGTACTACAGAGCAATTGTGATAAAAACTGCATGGTACTAGTACAGCAACAGACAGGTAGAACAATGGAATAAAATTAAAGACCCAGAAATGAACCCACACACCTATGGTCACTTGATCTTTGACAAAGGAGCCAAAACCATCCAGTGGACAAAAAGACAGGATTTTCAACAAATGGTGCTGGCACAACTGGCGGTTATCATGTAAAAGAATGCGAATTGATCCATTCTTATCTCCTTGTACTAAGGTCAAGTCTAAGTGGATCAAGGAACTCCACATAAAACCAGAGACACTGAAACTTATAGAGGAAAAAGTGGAGAAAAGCCTCGAAGATATGGGCACAGGGGAAAAGTTCCTGAACAGAACACCAATGGCTTGTGCTATAAGATTGACAAATGGGACCTCATAAAATTGCAAAGGTTCTGTAAGACTAAAGACACTATCAATAAGACAAAAAGGCCACCAACAGATTGGGAAAGGATTTTTACCAATCCTAAATTTGATAGGGGACTAATATCCAATATATATAAAGAACTCAAGAAGCTGGACTCCAGAAAATCGAATAACCCCATTAAAAAATGGGGCTCAGAGCTAAACAAAGAATTCTCAACTAAGGAATACTGAATGGCTGAGAAGCACCTGAAAAAATGTTCAACATCCTTAATCATCAGGGAAATGCAAATCAAAACAACCTTGAGATTCCACCTCACTCCAGTCAGAATGGCTAAGATCAAAAATTCAGGTGACAGCAGATGCTGGCGAGGATGTGGAGAAAGAGGAACACTTCTCCATTGCTGGTGGATTGCAAGCTGGTACAACCACTCTGGAAATCAGTCTGGTGGTTCCTCAGAAAATTGGACATAGTACTACCAGAGGATCCAGCTGTATCAATCCTAGGCATATATCCAGAAGATGTTCCAACTGGTAATAAGAACACATGCTCCGCTATATTCACAGCAGCCTTATTATAATAGCCAGAAGCTGGAAAGAACCCAGATGCCCCTCAACATAGTTATGGATACAGAAAATGTGGTACATTTACACAATGGAGTACTATGAAGCTATTAAAAACAATGGATTTATGAAATTCTTAGGCAAATGGATGGATCTGTAGGATATCATTATGAGTGAGGTAACCCAATCACAAAGAACACACATGATATGCACTCACTGATAAGTGGATATTAGCCCAGAAACTTAGAATACCCAAGATACAATTTGCAAAACACATGAAAATCAAGAAGAAGAAAGACCAAAGTGTGGATACTTCGTCCCTCCTTAGAATGAGGAATAAAATATCCATGTAAGAAGTTACAGAGACAAAGTTTGGAGCTGAGGTGGAAGGAAGGACCTTTCAGAGACTGCCCCATTCGGGGATCCACACCATAATCAACCACCAAACACAGACAGACACTATTGCATATGCCAGCAAGATTTTGCTGACAGGACCCTGATATAGCTGTCTCTTGTGAGGCGATGCCAGTGCCTGGCAAATACAGAAGTGGATGTTCACAGTTACCTATTGGATGGAACACAGGGTCCCCAATGGAGGAGCTAGAGAAAGAACCCAAGGAGCTGAAGGGGTCTGTAACCCTATAGGAGGAACAGCAATATAAACTAACCAGTACTCCCAGAGCTCCTGTCTCTAGCTGCATATGTATCAGAAGATGGCCTAGTCAGCCATCACTGGGAAGAGAGGCCCCTTGGTCTTGCAAACTTTATATGCCCCAGTACAGGGGAATGCCAGGGCCAAGAAGTGGGAGTGGGTGGGTAGGAGAGCAGGGCGAGGAGGAAGGTATAGGGGACTTTAGGGATAGCATTTGAAATGTAAATGAAGAAAATATCTAATAAAAAATTGTTTAAATAATTTTAAAAAGATGGTATTAACTACAAGAGGTAATACTAAGTAACAATCATCTATAACATTATGAACAGAAATGAAATGTCAATTTTTACCATAAAGATGGTTAAGACTAACGAGCCTAATCAGTTTCTTTCTAAGCCAAATTAGGTAACAGTAGAACTGGACAGCCTCAGTTCTATAGCGACTGTTGCCATAGCTGAATCTATTCAAGCATATTTGACTGACAAACCCACTTAAATGAGAAAAATCCTTCAACTTTTCCCACTCCCTAATTCATCTTGTCAAAATTATCAATAGGCCCAGTGTAGTGAGGAGGCACTGGTGGGTAGATCTCTGTGAGTTCAAGGACAATCAGCACTACAGAGAGCCACACACACACACACACACACACACACACACACACACACACACATCAATAAATGAGAAAATTGGTCCACTGGTTAGGTTGCCCATACACCCGTGGATGAAACCACATCCATGACATGTAGGCAACACTAATTCACCTCAGTGAGTCATTTAAAAGGGGGAAGCGCTAGGTGGTTAAGAGCATGTGGTGGTGCCCGCCTTTAATCTCAGCACTTGGGAGTCAGAGGCAGGCGGTTCAAGGCCAGCCTGGTCTACAAAGTGAGTTCCAGGACAGCCAGGGCTATACAGAGAAACCCTGTCTCAAAAAAACAAACAAACAAAATAAAAAAACCAAAAAACAACAACAACAACAAAAAAGAGCATTTGCTGTTTTTCCAGAGGACTTGAGCTCAATTCTCAGCACTCACCTGGAGATTCACGATGGTCCAGAACTCCAGTTTGAGAATCTGACACACCCTCTGCTTTTTATACCACGCTCACACAAGGTGCACAGACATACATGAAGGCAAAACATTCATGTATATAATATAAAAATACAGTTTTTAAAGAGTGACATTAAAGTGCAAATGGGATGTGGTAAAAGAACTAGGCTAAGTAAAAAGATAATTTAGAGCCAATAAGACCAAGTTATATACTTATATAAAATTGCCCCCAAAATAGCATAAAATATTACTTCTAAAAAGTAACCAAAAAAAAGTAACCAATAAAGGAGCAGATGGACTGTGGTATGATGATAAGGCAGGAATAAGAAATATAAAGCACAAAAGAAGGTACAGCCTTTTTTAACTAAGAATTCTCTGAAAAAGTCAAAACTTACCCAATCTAAGGCATAATTATATATAGTTAGCTTTTCCCTGATGCCTGAAAAAGATGCTAAGTCTCCTAATAACACACAGAAGTTTAATTCTGCGGCTGATGCAATGGAGATTATATATACTATATATATAGTATATATAATATATATAATCTCCATATATTTATATATGTAAATATATAGAGAGAGATCAAATATATAATATATAAAAATGTCCTTTTTATAATTATTTTCTGAATATAAGACAAGCACAAAAGACATACACTAGATCATTGTTTGTATCTGTAACTGTAGGAGATTGGATGTAACTGAGTGGTGACATACCACAAGTGAATCTGATGTAGTTATTAAAAGAAACTGCTATCTATATAGATGTGCTCCTTTTAAATGCTGTTAAACAATGGTGTGAAGTCAAACTCATCGTAACAAAGTAAGGTGTAGAAAATACTGAGTATATTGTAATCTACAGAACAGGTAGAAAATTATACACCTGGGCTCATGTGTGACTGTTCCATAACTACACACAGGACAAGGAGGGTGAAAGGACTAGGCTAGTAAGGTGGCTCAGTGGATAAAAGGACCTGCTGCCAAGCCTGGGAACCCGGGTTCATTCTCTAGGTCTCACAAGGTGAAAGGAGAGAAACAAGTCCAGCAAGATGTCCTCAGACTACCACATGAACATGGTGCCTATACCCCACCCCATGCATGTAATCAAAATTTTTACAAAAGAAAAGAAAATTTCAAACGTGAAAATCTGCCCAATGCTAAAAGAAAAAAAAAAAAAAAACAGGTAAATAGGATAAAAGCAAAATTTCTCTTAAAATTTCCCAACAGATTTGATTTTGAAAGCACATGAGTATTTTAAAGCATAAATCAAGACACTAGCTTAAGCAATTCCTAAAACATGAAACCAAGTACAACAAATAAATTTCTCTGTGGATGTACATGATGTTACTAACTACTACTATTCTGAGTATTTTAAGGGATACTGATTTATATGTATAGTCAGATATATCCTAAAAAGAATAACGGGGTAAAATTGCTTTCATTGTCAACATCAGCAGCAGTGCTGTTTTTCCTGTTACCAAGGTTGTTTTATCTTAGCATGGAACAAATGAATCATCGTTTTACATTAAGGAGGGGAACTGAAACACATCACAACTGTTAATATGCATTCACAGTGGTAAGGAAAAGAAAAGCCTTGTTCTTCACCTTTAGAGAGTTTCTGAGAAACAATTCACTATGTAAGAGCTTTCTTCAAACTTTTAACATAAAAACTCTTATCTTGCTAGTAAAAAATAGGACCTGTTTTGCAAAAAGTAAAAAATTGAGAAAATAACCAGTACTTGCTTACATCATAGAGAAATCAGACTTAATATATGGAACAAAAATGAAGACCAGTAAAGATCTTAATGACTACACTCTTCTCACTATAAATATCCAAGAAATATGTGTGACAGCTATGTAAAATGCTACCATGAAAATGTAACCAGCCACCAAAATCTCAGAACAAATTAACAGTCCTTCGCATAAAGGCCCTGTTCCTTCCTCCTCCGTGCTCCACCTGCAACTCACTCTAAGAAATTATACCATTACCTTCTTACCCGTCTCACTCACCCTTTTCAGTTAAGATTTCACCCCATTTCTGCTTTTAAAAGAATTCACAATCAAGTATAGCTTAGTGGTAGATAAGACATCTTGGGTACATTCCCCAGTAGCACTCCAATAAATCAAATAAATGATTTTAAAATATAAGGTCCTTTTTATAAGGTCTTTTTATAAACAGCAGGAAGGGAAAATGGGGCTGAGTGAAGGAATGGCTTAAGACAGTGTTTCTCAACCTTCCTGGCACTGTAGCCCTTTAATACAGTTCCTCATGTTGTGGTGACCCCCAACCATATTATTTCTTTACTACTTCAAACCTATAATTTTGCTACTGTTAATGATTTGTAACATATTTGGAGATAGAGGTTTGCCAAAAAGGTCAAAACCCATTAAGTTGAGGGATATTAGCTTAAGGGCTCTTTTCAATCAATCATAATGTAGATGGCATTCAAATGCATGTGGTTTATGGATTGGGGGGGGGGGGTGATTGTTTGAAATAGGATCTCACTGTGCAGACCAGACTGCCCTGGAATTGAGAGACCTGCATGCCTCTCTGCCTGTGTAATGCTGGTGTGTTAAAAGGGTATGGTAACATACCTAACCCTGAGTATAACTTCAACAAGCATTTAAAAAAGAATATTTATGGGACATGAACTTTGAGTATTGAGTACTTATTTGGGGATATAAAGAAAATTAACATATTACTATTATTGAGCCTATTTTAGAGCTACCTAATACAATATTTAAAGTTAAAACTATAAGTCCAGAATTTACTCCTCAAATAACCTAACATGCAGTGGGGAAAAATGAGAAAGGCAATGAATGAGAAGTGCCCTCCTGAAAGAAGTAGTGGTGGTGGTATGGTTGGTAGACAAATAACAGTCCACTAGGCAGCTGATTGTCCTGCTGTTTCAATTTTTTCCACAATAAAAAGATGTTTAAAAAATTCATACCTGTGCTTAAGGTATAATTTACCAAGAACTGAGTATCCAACAGAATCAATAAAACAAGTTCTTTGGAGCTGTCTTTGTGTTAGATAATTGTGCCACTAGCTGTTAACACCATTGAGATAGAGACAAATGTTAATCCATCATGAAAATGTAACTAGCAAAATCCCTAAGAGTTCTTGAGAACTAATGGAATATAGTAATTCCAAACTAATTTCTCTCTTTCAAAATGTTGAAACAATTGTAACTGTCCATTTTAAAAATGGTTATAAATAAATAAATAAATAAATAAGGGGGACCTCAACCCTTAGACCTCTTAAAAAAAATGGAGGAAATTTTAGATTGTGCATACCGTTAATATTACTTGGAATTTCATATAGGGGTACTTTCACATCCCTCAGCATATAGCTCAACTACTTGGTAAAATACCAAAGGACAGATTATAATACTGCAGGGAAATCTAAAACTATGAATTACCATGATTCACTTTACTGTCTATAAAAGATATGTACATATGAACAATTATTTGAAAATCCAGAAAACATCCCAAACTGTCAGAAGCAGTTTTTAGAATAATGGTTTTGGTTTTTAATTATATTTAGTGCTTTTGTTTATATGTGTTATAAATGTGCCCATTATGTGGAGGTCAGAATCAGTTCTTTCTTTCACCATGAGAGTCCCGGAGACCGAATTCAGGTTGCCAATCTTAGCAACAATGACTCAAGTTCATATGGCACTTTCCAATTCTCATATAGTATTATATATTTACAAAACAAGTTAAATAAAAAGCAGAAGAAAGTTAGTGAATCTAATAAATTGCTTATGTAAGAAAATATTTCATTTGAGATGTATATGACTATTTAAGAATGTTATCTTAACATGATCTTATGTTATACTAAACACTTTGAGAGAAAATTCAAAAATCATACTATGTTTTCTATTACATAATATACCCCTGTCATAGTCACACAAAATACTCTACTTCCTTAGTTTTTTTTTTAAAGCACAGCTCTACAAAAAACAAAATAGTCAAATACACATTTAATAAAAAAAAAAAAAAAAAGCTAAGGTTAACTTTAAAAATTAAAGTTTGTACCAGTTTTATGCGGATTTTGACCTGAAAGCCCACATTCCAAAGAAAATGGCATGGTGCAGATGAATTTACCCAAGGAGATAGATGGTCTTCTATTTAGAGCAGTATTTTGCTCAATACAGGGAAATTAATACATTACTATATCCTTTTAAACCTCAAATCCTATGAGATAGAACAGTGCCACTCACTAGCTTCTGAGGGTGACACACAGCCTGAGTCAGGTATTGCATACAGTGGTACAGGCTGGTGCTATGAGCCACCACTATTAGCACTCCTAGAGGACAGGCAGACCTACCATACAGCCTCACAGTGAGCAGGACTCTAAGACTGCTGAGTTTGCAAATTCCTGGAGGACAGACTTAACTAACCTAACTTCATCAACTCTAAACACTCAATCATGGAAGGATTTGACTAAACAGGATGACGTATAAGGTAGGAATTCACAGGCTTGGACTTTTCGTTCCCTCCAGTTTATAATAGGAAAGAACCCACAGATTTATAGACTGATAGTAGAAATCTAAAAAAAAGTTCCCACCAAGACTTCTTTTGCTATAGAATAACTTGTCATTCCACAAAATTTCAAAGTATCTAGTTATATACAAAAGACAGTTGTGCTCTATGATTTAAAACTAGAATGGAATCTGTACAAGAACACAACTTTCTATTAGAAAACTTAAGACTAAGTCCTTGAGGAAGGATTCTGAATATCAAGGGAATTACTGCATAAGTTGAGGTTCCCTAGTTAGAAGTTATTATCAAGTACTTCAAAATACCTAAAATATTTTTGAGTGTTGACATGTTATAAATAGAAAATTCTGTAACTGCCAACACATGATAGGTGGTAGTCAAAAAACAAACAAACAAACAAAAACAAAAAACAAACAAAAAAACACAAGTAAACAGCTCAAAACTGTATACACTACAAGTTATATGTGAAAGGTATATACAAAACTTAAGTGAATTTCATGTTTATATTGGATCCTATCCCCACTACATATTTAATTATTTCATTTTTTTAAATTCATCATTAGAAGTTTTCAGATGAGTAATAATTTGTATACAATACCGTGATTCATTATGAGTGTATGTGTTCTTCATTTCCTGGCAACACAGCTCTCATTTAGTATCTTTATATACGGATGGGGTAATTGATAACTAAAGGTTATGGGACAGTCCCAGCATATGAGTGGATTGTCATGGAAACCAACATCATTTCAATTAAAAAGGTCGATATTTTCTAGTTTCCAGATATAGGATAGGAAACGGAATGAAAGGTTAGTTTATCAGGCTGGAGAGATAGCTCAGTAGTTAAAGAGCACTGACTGTTCTTCCAGGTCCTGAGTTCAATTCCCAGCAACCACATGGTGGCTCACAACCATTCTGGTGTGTCTGAAGAAAGTGACCGTGTAAGAAGAGAAGAAGAGAAGAGAAGAGAAGAGAAGAGAAGAGAAGAGAAGAGAAGAGAAGAAGAAGAAGAAGAAGAAGAAGAAGAAGAAGAAGAAGAAGAAGAAGAAGAAGAAGAAGAAGAAGAAGAAGAAGAAGAAGAAGAAGAAGAAGAAGAGGAGAAGAGATTGATAAAAAAAAAAAAAAAAAGATGACCTTATCATCAATGGCCAATGTCACCAATTGTTTTTCCTCAGAGAAGCCTCATATAATCTCAAAAGGAGTTCAACAACTAGAAAACCCTGGAATATGGCACTCCCAGAAGAAAAGAAAGCCTACCTTTCCCCATGTCTCATTTTATATGACTTGTTCATGTGTATCCCTTCAATATCTTTTAATAGCAAACAAGCTAGCCTAAGTAAAATGATATTCTGAGTAGGTCTCTCCAGCAACTTGAGAGGGAGATTAGAAACATGCCATAGAGCTGAACAGAAACCAAAGGTGGGCTGTGCTTGGTTTCTGCAGTGGAGTTCACTCCTATAACTTCTGAAATCTAATATAATCTCCAAATAGTGCTCAAATTGAAGCAAATTATAGGATATATCAGTAAGTGCTCCCTAAAGACGTGACTATTGATTGTGAGTGTCAGAATTCCCTAGACACCTAATATCGGTACTGAGTGGTCTGACAATATGAAAAATACTGTCACCTATGAAAAAGTAAGAAAGCAAGAAAGAATTCAATAAAATGTTCAACTGGCTTCCTAAGTTCCTTTGTTGAAGCATTTCTATGGTATTCACTGTTGGATAAGCCTTAGAGTAAAATGTGAGACATCAAATGACACAATGTAGGCTTTGTTTCAAGTTCTGACTACCATTTTTCTGGCAAACCATTCAACCTCCCTGACAAAAGTTTTCTCACATACAAAATGCAAATGATAAAACCAAGATTAGTTGAAAAAATGTGTGTCAAATACTAAGAAAAGAGTTAATGCAAAGTATACAAAATAAATAGGACAAAATTAACACAAAGTAGCTCATTTTCACTTGTAACATATTTTCTAACAATGCTGTTACCACAAACATGCTCAGCTACAGAAAACACTGCCATCCATATGCTGCCCAGGACAGACAAGACATTCCTGAGAGCATTCTAAGTTCTATCAGTTCCTGCCCATGGTTTCTGTTAAGTAGTCCTGCAGGCTACTTGAATTTTACAACAAAACAAAAATCAGTGCTGGTAAGAACAATTATAATGAATTATTAGCAAAGTAAGAAAAAGGAAATAAAATTGACATATTAACTCACATACTCAAGCCAGCATCTTAGAATTACATGCTACTATCTATCTTCCAGGAATATTAAAAGCACACAGAGCATGCAATCATCACTATTTGTCAAACCTTCTTCAGGGAGCCAAAGAGAGGCACATTATTCTCTTATGACTTGGAACTACAGGGCTAACCATTTGTGGGTATATTTCTAATGCTTACTCAATGACAAGTATTTACTAAATAGCAAGTAAAGTCTATAAAAGACAGTATGTGTTGTGTTTAGTGAAGGATTCAGTCAACAGACAGTACTTTTAATGTAACATTTTTGTTCAAAGTACATGAAGCAGTAAGGAAACTAAGGTTGTTTCTCTAGCTTTGTTAGTATTTTATCACATATAGATAAAAGGAATAAAGCTAGGCAAATTTCCTTTGTAACTATTAAAACATTTATCATTCTTATTATATTATTATTTATGTCAGTACTTACCTGTTCTTTATGTCATTTACCAAACAGACAAGTACCAAATGAAAATACCTTCCCTTTTCACTTCATTATCAACACTCTAGAAAGCACATCAGGGTTGGGGAAGAAGGCTCAGAGGGCAAAATACTAGCTATTCAAGAGTGAGAAACAGTTTGGATCTTCAGAACCCATGTAAAAAAGTCGTGTGGGTGTAAGATCCACCTATAATCCTAATACACATGAAATGAAGACACAGAGAATCCCTGGAGCTATTCAGGTACTAGCTTCTGCCAACAAATGGGAGACCATGAATCAATATATAGGGTAGAGAATTCAAATGAGAGACTCTGACACAATACCTAAGGCAGAGAGCAATTAACAAAGATGTAGGAAAATATTAGTCACATAGAAGCAGTTCAAGTTATCAGGTCAATCTAGCATTTTTAACAACACTGAAAATGTATTCTGCAGCTCAATTCATTCTCGGGTGTTTTCATTTATTTTACTACTGTTTTCTACATGTGTATAACATATACATATGTTTATTCTGTATATGTATGGTACATGTGATATATATTATATATACAACATATATACACATATAACATTTATAATCTCAATAGACAACAGGAGAAAATAAAATGTGGGAACTGTTTACCAGTAAGGTTAAGAATTAGAATCTCCCAACAATAGAGAAAAATCCTACAATGACATGTTATACTCAGAAGTAAAATAACGAGACAACAGGAAATACTATCATTTACAAAAGTAAAATAATTGTAGTATTCTCATATTACATAAACACTACCTCTAGCCTATAGTTTAAAACAAAATGTATTGTCATTATCCTTTGAGTACTTGCTCATATCCATCGCCTTGTTCTAAGTGTTTTGCACTTAAAATTTGTTTAACTCTCACCACAATGCTATACAAGGCGGAATTAAGGTTCTAACCTAAGCAATCTGAGTAATGCTCACTCTTTATCATTCTGCTGTGCCTAAGACAGGAAAAAATATTCTTTGCTCAAATCTAAAAACACAATTCCAAATTTCTAATTCTCACCTGTTGAGTATTGTATGACCAGAGTTACATTAATGAATTCAATCCAAATTAATAGCAACTTAAAAAGGAGTAGCAATAATTTCTATAAGAAACAACATTTCTTAACTAGTGGACATAAACTACTTTTTTGGTAAAGATAGGTGTATCTTAAATTGTCAAAACTTTGCATTCAATGTTCTTAAGCAACTATATCAGTACTGTTCAAGGCTACTGTCACCACCCTATGGTCACTCACTCATGGAAGCTAAAATTTCAGATTACAACACACCTATTTCTGAATGTTTGTTTAAAATGTTCATTTAAAAAAATTAAATACATCTGTTTTAGTCAGGGTTTCTATTCCTGCACAAACATTATGACCAAGAAGCAAGTTGGGGAGGAAAGGGTTTATTCAGCTTACACTTCCATACTGCTGTTCATCACCAAGGAAGTCAGGTCTGGAACTCAAGCAGGGCAGGAAGCAGGAGCTGATGCAGAGGCCATGGAGGGATGTTACTCACTGGCTTGCTTCCCCTGGCTTGCTCAGCCTGCTCTCTTATAGAACCAAGACTACCAGCCCAGAGATGGCACCACGCACAAGGGGCCTTTCCCCCTTGATCACTAATTGAGAAAATGCCTTACAGATGGATCTCATGGAGACATTTCCTCAATTGAAGCTCCTTTCTCTGTGATAACTCCAGCTGTGTCAAGTTGACACAAAACTAGCCAGTACAACATCTAAAGATGTTCTAGGGGAAAACATAATTCCCACAAAAATATCTATAAGCTATATAAAAGGTTCTGTTTAAAGATATGATCAACGACTTTGCTGCAAATCTCCTAGCTACCCATTCTCTGTGCTAAACAGAGGGGCAGTTGAAGTCAGCTTGTGAGGCTCAGGTAACACACTCATCACAACAAAGTCACATTTGTTGTGCTTGTTGTTGTTGTTTACTGAAAATTCCATAAAGTCTCCTAACATAAACTGACCCCAGATTTACCATTTGATAGCTCCTTAAAAAAAAAAAAAAAAAAAGAAAGAAAGAAAGAAAATCACCCTTAAGAGTAACAATTTTAATGAATAGTAGTAAACTAGTAGGATTTAAAATCTTTTTTTTCAAAGATGGAAATTTTAAAGCAATGTACCTTATAATATTCCAGATGAAAGGCAACAAAAACCTCCTAACAATATTTAAAGCAAATAGTTCAGCATCAATGGATTGATTAAACTGACAAAACAATTCCCACATGTTTTCTCTCCTTTCCCTCCCTTTCCTGATCATACACACAAAATAATTATAATAGTAATAGTCACAATAACAATAATCAAGTAGAAATGGCAGTAGGAGTTAAAACTAAAGAGCACATTCATTTACTAAAGTAAGATGTCTAGAAAACCACTTTTAGTCAAGAAAAAAATATTGCTAAAACTACCCCCAAACTCACCTGGTCACTCTCATTTAGAGTTTATCGAAAGAAACATTTTAGGAATTGAACACAGTTTTATGTCTACAACCTCAGCTATCCGAAAAAGGGAAGAAAAAAAAAAAAAGATGATAAAAAGCTTAGAAGTCAGTCTGGGTGACTTATCAACGTATCATCTCAAATTATTTTCTTTAAATGTGTAAAAGAGATTCCATCTAAAACCTAAAGACCTGGTGATAACTCTGTGGTAGAGTGCTTGTTCGGCGTAACTCAAGCCTCTATCCCAAAAACAAGATGCCACAGTCTTCCCCCAAGTTTTAGTTCCGTATCTTTACATATAATATGGTAGTCAAATTCTTATAGGTGGTTCTAAATTATAAGTGGCAAAGCATGTTATCATGCTGGAATGACAGATACTTCAGCTCTTGAATTATAATAAGCAAAAAACTAGGATAATGTCTTAAAATGGTTCCAAAATTCTTACTTAAAATCATAAAGATTTTGGGTTATGCCTAACATCTATGAGATATGGAACTTGATTGTACTAGCTAATGTTGTGTAGGAATTTTTCTCAGTGGTAGAGGGCCCAATCCACAGCGGGTGTAACTATCCCTGAGCAGGTGGTCCTGGATTTCCTTAGAAAGCAGGCTGAGCAAACCATGGGAAGCAAGCCAGTACTCAGAACATCGAGCCCCATGGCCTCTGCATCCGTTTCTGTCTACAGGTCCCTGCCCTGTACAAGAGTAAGCTCGCTATCTTGCTTTTTGGTCATGGTGCTTCCTCACAGCAGTAGAAACCCTAAGACAATTACTAACAGGCAAAAATAAAAATCACTCACAGGAAGCCATGACTGTAATCAAGGACTTACCTTCTTTTTATCCCTCATTGAGCCTTTGCCTCGGACCATTATTTTACATCCCGTTTCTG